>NC_064553.1:11772952-12972952 GCF_023856365.1 Brienomyrus brachyistius
GGACTTTTACTGTCTGGACCTGAAATATCCAGCTCTGTCCATGAGTAAGATTTAACAAAAAGGTAACCAAAAATAATAAACCATTTAATTAATACCATCGCAAAAAGAGTCTCAATGTATCTGCTTCATTTAGAAACGAATGCAAAATGTAATGCAAAGTGTAATAAAGTAAATACTAACTAACGTAACCTAATGTTTTAATTAATGGAATGTTGCAAATTAAGCATAACTGTTATGGATTGCGGGTCTCAGACCGGGAAAATGGGAACAGGACTCCAAAAATCAGGTGAATTCGGGATTTTAATCGGAGCGGAAACAAGCAGGACAATACAATAACAACACAACGTTAATGAGCGGACTGGGGAATACTCAAGCGCAGGCTGAAATACGCTGGACTAATCAACAACAACGAGAAACAGCTGGTAACACGGGGATTCCACATGAGGTTAACGAGGGGGCGTGGCACTCAGGAGGAGCAGCGCGATCGGGACGCGACAATAACTGAAGGAGATAATAGGTGACGGAATCACAAACTGGGTAAGGAAGGTGAGCATTGGTTTGATGGCTGTGTGTCTGGCAGGGTAGCCATCTCAGCCCTTCTGCACCTCCAGGAGCACAGTGCTGCGGTGGGTTGGCAGAATGACGGAGGCTTGTGAAGCAGTAAAAACACTGAGCTGATGGTTCTCACAGCGATGCGTGCCAAACGCCATCCTACAGGCCTTCCGTCCCAAGCACCGCACAATGAGCCACTTCAGAATGTTGCTCCCTTGTAAATAATAGCATGTGTTTTGTAGGGCGCTTTTATGGGAATATTTTCCATTGTTTGTAAAAGATGGTCGGGTGATGACATGTGAAAGCATGGCTCTGTGAATCTGGAGGGATGCATATCCAGCATTTGTAAATCACCTCTGAAAATGGCCTTTTTATACACTGTATTTAGCCTCGTAAATCTGCCAAATAGATATTCATGGGTAATTTTTTGTTTTATCAGGGACATGGAAACGTGTATATTTCCTGCACATATTTTATTTTGCCAAAACACGAGAGGGCATGAGATGTTTATCAGGTACGACATGAAAAGATTATTATTTCAAAGTCTCCATCAGTAATGTGGTATTGTGGAGTCGCGTTGTAGCAATTTAGGTTCTCTAAACCACATCATGGCACCATTAGCTATGAGTGGGAAGGAAGTAAATAAAGATTAATGCATGCAACTCAGTGATAATGCCAACTAACTACAGAGTAAACCTGACAGATCAGTGTTACTGTGTACCCTGTGTAAATGTGTCTGTGGATAGCATAGAAACACTAATCTGAACTAATGCTTTGAGAGAATGGTGCAAGCTTTTTAAATAATTAGTAAATGTGTTATTAGGAAACAGTGACCTTTATTAATAATATGACTGCACACATCCAGTATTATTGTATTTCCCAGAGCTCTTGGGAATCCTTGTGAGTCGCTGTGAACGGAATGTGCTTCATCAGCCGTCACCTCAATGTCGCTCTTCCTCCTCCTTTTCATTTTCAGTTGCTACAGCATTTAGGGTGATAATATCTATACACGCAGCAGAAACATTCCAGTCCCACCTTAATAGTTGTTCTATTGAGGTGACATGTTTCTCCGAAGTCTAGAGTTGGACAGCGTTCAAGGAGAAGAATATGGCGTGTGACCTTTTTTGTATAAGCCCACCCCACTATGGGGTTTGGGAATCATGCTGACCTGCATGGAATTAATTCATGAATCCATCATCTGACCATTCTGGTCAGAGTCACGGAGGGCCTGAAGTCTATCCAGAGCAGCATAAGGCCCAAGGCTGGGGTGTACGCTGGACGGGATGCAAGTGAATGAAATTCATCAATTCCAGATGGACACTGTCCGTTGATTTTGAGGGAACAACCCTAGTTTATTTGGAGCGTTGACAATAGGACCATATTCAAGTGACATTTTCTTGGAACTCGACACAACGGCAAATCAGCACCTATGGAGATCTCTGTCGGGTTGTAAATCGCAGCCCGCCTGGCTATCGAGTAAGACATGTGCTGACAGCAGCACACTCTGCCTCTTCCAGTGGGCAAGATCCAGGACGCCATGGCAAGCGCCCAGGCCTGTTTGCTGTTCCACAAGGGAGAGGGGCACATGGTGGAGAATGTGGCGTTCTACAGGAAGACACTGGGGCATGATTTCAAGCCGCGGAAGGTGAGAGATCAAACGGCGTATTAACAGCAGTTGTGCAAGGTGAAAATATCACCACTACTAAAAGGACCCTCCTTCCTTACTTGAGCGCTTGTTAAGGCTCTCCAGAATAATTCAGAGTGAGACTTTGAAAAATGATGTTTCTTTTAATCAGCAGAAAAGAAGCAAAGGCAACAGAATGTCCCTGTCACCACCCCAAAGTGGTGACACCAACAACAAAAGAAATATCACAGTTTATATACATTTTTTAAGCTTACTTAGAAGCATATCAATACTATGATTGGCTACTTCTCCAAAAAGCAATTCACCTATCAAAAAGCTCATTAACAATGATTGGTTAATACTTCAGGATGTATGCCAATTACAAATGGTTGCTAACTCAAGAGGCACATTACTTATACATAGTTACCTTGGTTACATAGTTGCCATGGTTACCCCCATAGTTACCCTATCCCATAATTATCACATGACCCCCCCCCATATACCTGTCTTATCTCAGCTCACTCTGCACTGTCTGACCTCCTCGTACTTCTTCCCACCCACTGTTCCACCTATTCCCCGGTAGCTAAATCCCGTTGCTGTGTAGTGAAAATTATTCATTTAGACGTAGTGCAAGATTTTATGTTTACTTAGAGAATATTTGCTATGATCACAAAGTAGTGTCTGTCTGTGTGAAAGGCAAGAGTCGCTTAGCAGCCGACCAGGAGGAAGGTCACATGATAAGTACAGAGCTGGTTCTGACCGGTTCTGTTTGGCTGCACACGGAGAAGACAGCAACTGTGAACCTTCATTCTTATCTCATGGAATGATAAACATGAAGCAGAAGTATAAAGAAGCTCTGCAAGAAAATAATTTTGGGCACTTGTGTATGTGGACGCAGTGTCCCGACTTGATGCATCAAATAACCTAATTTAACAACTTTTCTGCTTTCATACCCTGCCTTTGGCTGCTTGTCCACCACAGCTGGTACTGTTATCATATGCATGTCATATGTTCCTGCATGCAAGATCCCCTGCATCAGCACATTGCAGTACATGATCAATAGCATGGCTTCCTCCTTTTGAGGCAAACACCTTCAGATTAACTGTGGTCCCCTTTCTCGTAAGTGCTGTGCCTCTCTAAACCTCAGCCAGTTATTCTTGTCTCAGCAAACTCCGGACTGAACCACACGTTTCCTGTTTTTTTTCGGTTTTGCTGGTAATACCCAGCCACCTGTGACTGAACTCAGAGTAAGCGTAGAGACGCAAAACCCACTCCACCTTGGACCTTGCAGCAAAGCAGTACATGGGGGGGTTGGGGGTGCAGATTTGGTGATAAGTATGTAGCAGGTAACTGGGTCTTCATTTATGGCAGAGAGCCCACTGTCAGTTTTTCAGCAGAATCACATGGATGGATTTTCCCACCATACAAAAGGTGGTTCTGTTCTTTTGGTTTCATACAAATATGTATTAAACACCAGAGACTTAAAACTTCTGATTGGTCCCGCCTTCTCTAGTTGCTTGGACCCACCTCCTCTACAATCTGATTGGCTATCTCTCTGAACGAATCATTTTTTTTTTCATTCTGTCCTTAGAAGGTTTTTGTGTGAGTAAAACTCCCATGAACCCTTAGCTGTCTCCTGGAGCTTTGCCCCAGCACAGGCTTGAAGCTGCCCTGGGGAAGACAGTCCTGGCTCTGGGTTGGAGCAGTTAGCGGTTACCAGCCGCATCTTGTTAGCCTCCCTCGCATGTGTTTTCCAGGCTGACCGTAAGGAGCCTGTTGTTGCTGTCCGCTCATTTGGTGCTGAATGGCGACTGTTGGTGCGTGGCAGATTCGCAGCCGCTTGCCGTATCACAGTGGCTAGTAAAAGTATAAATCAGTGTCTTCCTGTCCATTCCTCCCAGCTCCCGGTAGATCAAAAACGTGGACTGTCCGTGAGTCCTCGAAGACCATGTTGGGAAACAGTGATTGGAGTATTAGTGAAGAGACTTTTTCATTATTGTTAGTTTCGCTCAGATTTGTATCAGACATATGTCAGACATATATCTGCCACAAGTCTCCTTGGTTATAGACCCAGGTTATTGTCCTTGCAAAAAATAATTATATATCTGACTGGGTTTGGAACCTATCCTATTCTGTAGGGACAAGCAGCATTCTAGTGAATACATATAAAATTATTCCAGAACTTGGAAGTAAAACACTTGGAACATGATGACCGTTTACCAGATGTGCACCTGGAAGTAATTTGGCTATTTCAGGAACAATGTCAAAATTCCTCAACAACTTGAACATCCGTAAGTTTGCTGATGCCCAGTGGAAAAAGCTTTCCTTGTGACTGGTAAGAGGAATAATGCGGCCTTGGATCACCATACTGTTCCACAGGAGGCAGAGTGGTACTTCAGGCGGCATGAGATGGAGCGAACGCTGTTCCTGGTGGAGAGTGAGACTCGGGGAGCCGAGATCAGACCAGAGGTGAGTGAAATCAGACCCCAGCCTTTTCTCCGCAGCTGCTGGCGTTGAACGTGGTCACCGCTCAACCAGGATTTCCATCTCCGGTGGCCGAAAAAGTGAACGCTAATAACCACAGAGGTGGCTTTACAGATATTCCAGATGCATGACCACGACAGAACATGCTCGTTTAGTGACGCACATTTTTACATGCATGTCGTCATAAGGCGTGTTACATGTTAAAGAATTAGTAGGTTAAAAAGAAACGACAAAGTCACAGGAAAGGTGGAAATTGCTTCCTGAGAAGAAAGTGCTCCTGCAAACAGTTCTTATGAAATCACAAATGCCAAAGTGCAGCTGCTAGTGACTGGGGGTGAGCAAAAGTGATCCAATTGTTACATGCAGGGTATTGACAGCAGACTATTGTAGACCAACTGTCTTTGCTCCTCGTCACGGCAGGTCATGTATTCCTTAGCTGACTGAGACTCGGGAGTGAGCGCAGGAAATAGTGGCAAGGATTGTTTTTGATTAATCATTATGTTCTACAGAAGTCGAGTCATTTAAGTGCAGTGCGAAAAGGGTCTGGTCCAATTAACTACTGAGGTGAAGCAAAAAATGAGAGGCAGTCAATGACAAAACAAGGATGCGACAGCTGTTTGTAGCTAAATGTAACGATTGCCTGGCAACACAGACTATTTTACGCACTAGCAGTTCTGCAACCATCTACCCCCTTCAGCTGCAAGAGAGACTCTGCTTCAAAAACTGTCCATTTCAATCCCTGGCATAAGTGGGTGGAGTATTTTGCCAAACAGCAGTTTTATAATGATGAGACGACAATGGTGGTGGAATCATTTTATCTCAAGGATACATCGAAGCAAGTGCTTTTAAAACTGTAAACACGAATTAGTACTTTCTGTTCCACTCCACGGCTGCCAGTGTGGGGGGGGGGGGGGGTGAGCTTGTCCATGTGTTTTTTTTCCCCCCAAAAGTAACAGAAGATTCTGCACCAGTTGGGGATATTTTAGGAGAGTGTTTATTGAGCCAGACATGAAAGTGATATAGTAGCCCACTGTCAGGGTAATGAAGACATTGGCCAGCCTTTCTGTATTATTCACAGGCATCTTGGCCATATTCCACAGATGAAAAGAAGCCGATTTTTCAGATGCATTTTCTAATGTAAACAAATCTCTATTATGCATGTTGCAAGGTCCGTAATCAAAGAATTCACGTCAGGGCAGAAAGTCCGTGGTCCGAGAAAGTCACAGTGGTTTTATTGTTGTATGACCAAACAAAACACAAATTGCAAGACACTCTGAAGCAAATATCCTCCCTCGTACTGCCAGCTTTTTGGTCTCTGTGTGTCTTGGAGAGAAGGCGGCCGGGATCAGGTAAGATTTCGGGCTTGGGGCTGCTGACCGTACGAGGGAGCAGAATGAGAAGGGGACTCCAGTGTGCATGGTCAGGGAGAAACCCAGAACCAGGGCACAGAAAAAGAGAGACAGAGGAGGAATACAAAGTCCAAAAGCAACATGACAGTACTCAGTACTTAGTACTCATTACTCGTGTGTATTGATCCTGGGACTTGTAATTGGATTAAGTCTCAGGCGACACTGGTTTAAAACAGAATGTATGTTGGAGTAGTTGTATTTTGTCAGATTAGTTCTCTCTGACTGGAGTGGAACAGAAGGAAGTTCTGGATAATCCAGTCTTCAAAGCTTCACCCTGAGGTTAGAGTTAGGCGGTTTGAACATAGGAATGACAGTTACTGCTATGTTTGAGAATGATATTCTTAAGGGGCAGAACTTATAAAGAGCAGAGCAGTGGGCCCAGCACTGGCCATGTGGCTCTGACCTGTATTTGACCTCAGAATCTTTTGATAATTCATTGTCAGTCACCGAATATTTAAATAAATCTTCTCCTAAGTGGTTAGGTAACAACAGCTCCCCCTTGTGTACCCTTTTAACATTCTTGACAGAACACTGCACATTGCACCTGTTATCTTTATCGTTTTGTTAGGGAAACAGTCAAGCAATTAATGGTCAGTTAGTGTTTGCATTTAGAAGAGAGTTGGAGTTTTTCCAACTTTTTGACACTTTTTAATGGTGGTTATACTTATTTTTTTAACTAAAGCCTGGTGCTGGATTGTGCATAGCAAAAAAAGTATATAATTTAATTACAATTTATGTAAAAACCTGTGAATGTTGATCATAGTTTTGTGAATATGACATTTTTTTGGCGTGGGGGGGCACATAATATTTTGCAGGAAATCAATTGATCTAATGAGTAATATTAGCAGTTAAAACAATGACATTTTAACTTTTTTAAAATTTAAATGATATTACTATAACATATAATGTTTTTTACATGTGGGAAATATCTTCCAACTTTCCTAAGTGATATATTCACAGTCTGAATATTTCTTCTTTTTAGAATTACTGGCACCAACCTCTCAGATCAAAGGACATCGACAGGTTAAGTCTCATTTAGTCAGCATGAAATGACGCTTAAATAATAACCAAACTGCTGAACTTTAATTGTTAAGGGGCAGCTTCTGTCTTTTGATGGAGTGAAACCTTACTACTCACTTTTTTGGGGTATCCGTACTAGGAGTATAAAGAGGTTGTGATTTAAAAATTAAATCACAATATTAAAAATATTGGTAACACTTTCTATGAATGTCATGTCTATGAGAATCTATCAACACATTCATAACACATTACGTTACATTCATAAAGCATTATTAATATGGCTATAATTGGTTATAAAAAGACATAACACATTATAGCCATGTTAATTATGCATTATGAATGCTTTATGAAGTTCTCATCTATAATTCCCTATAGATACCTTTGTAATGTGGTATAAAGCATCCTTGATGGTTATGTCCACCATTATAATGCATTATGAAGATATCCATAGTGCATTATAAATGAGAGCTTCATTGGAGCTTATGAAGTATTATAATCAACATTATAATGCCTTATGATTGTCAATAGAAGATGCTGTAATGTTTTATTAATTCTTATACAATGCATTATGAAGGCATCTATCATGCATTATAGATAACTTTAAATTGTTCCAAATGTGTTGCGTGTACAGGGTCCCCTTGGGCCCCAGTAGAACTACAGATTACCCGTCTGTGTCAGTAGAGATGGACACCAGCTTGGACCAGGACTACAGGCTGACAGAGGGTGGGTCCTTTCTGGAAAAACTCCAGAAAGATGTTCAGCTTTTGTGCTGCACGATGGTAGTGTCACCAGCCAGACTCTGCAGGGGCCAGATATCTAACTGAAAAGCCTTCAGCTTTTATATCCTAGTGTCACAATGCATGAAGTCCCAATAGATAAAGGTCTGTTTTCTGTTATAGGCGTTCCCAACCTTTTGGTGACTGCGAACCAATTTATGTTGTAAAATATTTCATGTAGCAAACTTGTGGACAGGGGAGGAGGGGTCAAAATGAGTGATTGTTAAGGATCGTAAAAAAGGAGTGGGTTTGGAAATATCTAGAATTTATTTTTGTAAATTAACCAACTCCGCTCAAAACTCACACAGTGTAATAGACACTGTAGATATGTGGCGTTCGGCGGGCCAGGGGTTAGGATTTTGGGAATCCGTAGTCTATTGGACAAGTAGGGGGTCAGCAGGTGGCCATTATGCAATGAAACGTATGACTCCCCCCATATCTGCATCCTGGATGGGGTGAAATTCCATAAATTGGTCAGATTGAGCAACCTGACCTTTGGGATTTTGGGTTCTCCGCAGGTGGGCCGCTGCTCTATGATCATATTCAGCTGGTGCAGAACTCCAAGGGGCTGAACGGCCCCCAGAGGGTCCTGCTGGACAACGTCATCTCAGGGGAGGAATGCAGGGAGCTGAGGGACATGGCCACCGTGAGCCTCTGTTACAATGTGTCCTACACTTACGCCGCATTTTTATTCAGTCCTTTTTTATGAAATAATCCATTGTTTGTAGTTAACAAGGCAATTTTTCACGTAAAAGTAACGTAAAAGGATGCGAGATCAGTGCCAGGATTCCTTCGTAAGCACACAACGTGAAGCAGAATTAAAAGGTGCTTATCTGCATGGGCCACTGAAGGTGGCTGCCTGTTGATGATCTGACAGGTTGTCTGCACAGCCGGTGATGGGTACAATGGTGAGCCATCGCCCCACACTCCAAATGAGAAGTTTGAGGGTTCGACAATTCTGAAAGCTTTGCGGGTGAGTACAACTGGTTACAGGTCAAAGTTGAGGTCTGAGACTCAAAGTGGTAAGTTAGTGGTTGAGGTGCTTGACTTGACTTACTGTAAGGTCAATGTCTCAGGACTGCTGTTAATCTTTTGAATACCTCTTTTGCATTTTTGCATTTTATACACAATGTGCTCACAGAAAATCTTGCTTAAGTCACTAAAAATATTGTAAATGTACTGGTTTATAGAAAATCATTACTTTATTCATTGGTTTACAACACACACACACACACACATACATATATATGTATATATATATATATATATATATATATATATATATATATATATATATGTATATATATATATATATATATGTATATATATATATATATATATATAATCACTTTAGAAACAATCGGTTTTAAATGAAAAATTAATATGGAATTTAAAAATTCATGGACAAGCAGCCTCACTAGGTGTTTTTTTAATCAGTAACACCTCTGCGATAACACAAAACATTTGTGTTTAGTGTCCATTTCGAAGGCAGTGACTACGATTGCAATAAATAACAGAAAGACAAAAACAACTGAATGAATCTGTCAAAAAATGACACTTAATAAAGTGGAAATGTTTGGGCAAAAGATTTGTGCAGTGATGTTAGACATTGATTGTCAATGGACTTTTGTTATGAAACCAATACATTTCCAACATTTTTACAGAATTAAGGAAGCATCCCAAAGCTTTCTGTGAGCACTGTAACTGTAGGGATTCAGGTTCAATCTCCTCGGTGCCTCTGGGAAATAAAGTTAGCTCGTCGTCCTCCAGGCAGGTCAGATTGCTGGCTTCTTTCCTTCTTAATGTTCTACTGCAATAACCGCTAGCAGTAGGACACCACATGGCCACTAATGGAATTGAATTAGCTCTTTGCCAAGTTTGGCTCATCTCCCCGTGTAAAGCGTAATGAAGGCAGACGGACGTATTTGAGGGAGACAAACTGGAAAATGCTTGATTTAGGACAAAATGGGAGGGAATCCCATTACACAGTATAACTGATTTGATTGTTAAATAATTCTTATTTCAGTTTGCTGATGAGGGGAGGATCCGGTGGAGAAATGTCCGCCTCTTTTACGACGTGAGCGAGAAAGTCAGGCGGATTGTAGAGTCGTACTTCATGCTCAACTCCACACTGCACTTCTCATACACCCACCTGGTGTGTAGGACCGCCCTTTCAGGTAACCTTTTGCCCACCTCCCCCGAGGGCACTGGGACAGTTTTCTTCCTTATGATGGAGTGATTTAATAACCAGGAGTGCACGAACCTGGTACACAAGTACGCATTCACCGTATACAGGGATAAGCAGCGTAATTTCTTGTCGTAGCAGTGCAAATGCGTATTTATCTTAGAAATTCTCGTACATTTTAACCTTTATGTGGCTAATTTGTACTTCTTTTGTGCTATGAAGGCGAAAATGCACAGTGATTTCTCGTCATAACGGCGTGAATGCACATAAAATAAGTACGCATTTGCACTGCCATGACAAGAAAATGCCAGGTTAATCACTTCATATGGTGAATGCGTACTTGCATACCAGTTACATACAGCCCTGTTAATAACTAATTAAATTAAAAGTGACATTTAACTATTTCACCACCAAATACTAGCAAGCCAGTATAACATCTTTATAAGTATCTAAGCAGCAAATACATGTCAAACACATGTTAGGTTGCCAGACACATTACCGTCTCTCACATTTGGCTTCAGTGATGTACTGGTGACTTATCTGGGTCCACCTTAAATCACAGACCACCAGCACCGCCGAGAAGATATGAGCCATGCAGTCCATGTGGACAACTGCATCCTGGATTCCAAAGCCAATATGTGTCTGAAGGTGCCACCCGCTTACACCTTCCGAGACTACAGGTACAGTATCAGCATCTCTTAAGTTCTTATGCTGCTACATTTAAATCTTTGCCGGTAACTACAAGCCCCTTGGGATTCGTCCCAGTTAGAAAAACCTTAGAGCTCATCTGTTTAAGAATGGCTGGCATATTCTCATGCCTGCAGGGCTGTGGGTTTGTTTCCAGCTGTGTGTGTGTGTGTGTGTGTGTGTGTGTGTGTGTGTGGAGTTTGCATGTCTCCCCCAAGTTATGAGTGTTAGTTGGATGGCTGTTTTCAGAACTAGAATCGTTTACAAATACTACACAAGTCTAAGTAGCTACATATATAAACGATCAGTGTCTGCGGTTTTGTCGCAGCAGTACAACAGCAGTTCTCGTGCGTGAGGCTAAATTGTTGCTGCTTCGAGAACTATTACCTGTAAGGATGTCTTACCTTTTCAGTGCATTGCTGTATCTAAACGGAGACTTTGAAGGCGGCGAGTTCATATTTACAGAAATGGACGGTGAAAGTATTACGGTAAGTGATTAAAGACTGTGGATCTGTCATGTGACCTGCCGTACACTAAAATTGTCAAAATAGTGAACATTTGTAACTGCTGCCTTTGAATCCTTCAAATTTACTGCACACTGTTTCCCTGTACTGTACCTTTATGAAGGATGTTTGAGCTGCCAGTTATAGTCATGTGCCACTGGTACACAGGCTACTGTCAAGCCTAATTGCGGCCGCATGCTGGGGTTCTCGTCTGGGGCGGAGAACCCACACGGAGTGCACGCAGTGACGAAGGGGCAGAGGTGTGCTGTGGGCATGTGGTTTACTCTGGATCCGCTTCACAGGGAGCAGGTGAGTCATATGTACTGGAATTCAGAATGATCATTATTATGGCGAGATGCTGTTACAGTGCTCTCTTAAATGTTCTAAAATGGCTTAGCATTTTACAATGTTGTGAGCATTTACAGTGTTGCGAAAAAATATGTGGTTGCTAAGAATTTTACGCTTACAGGAAACCTCTACAGTATCACTAATATCTGTAATATCGGTCTGGTAGATGGGGAACTGCAGACGGTCCACGTTTTTGCTCCCTTCCAGCTCCCTACCAGACAATTCACACTTTTGCTCCCCGGGAGGCTGGGAGGGAGCAAAAACTGTGGACTGTCTGGGGGTTCCCAAGGACCGGGTTGGGAAACACTGGTTTATCTGATACTTTGAATTTTCTCACTTGTTTGATATGTCTTGTATTGGATTGTTTTTTTGTAGGGTATGTTAAAGGCTGGGGAAAGGATCCAGTTGTTAGTTAATGAAGATCAATCAGCATCGGAGGTAAATTTAAACAGCAGAGTAGAGCTGTAGTGGATATAATTTATTTTTGAATGTCTCGCTTAATGACGTTTAATGAATGTGAGGGTATTTTACAGGACTGAGTACACTGTATGGTGCGTGTACTGCTGTCATATTCCATGACATTAATGCCACATACATGCTGCTAAACACATTGAGGCGTGCGGTCCCGCACGCTAGGGCGAGGTCACACGCCTTCTGTGCCTCACCAGTCACCAGATATAAACACCACAGAACATTTCTGGAACATCTCCTTCATCCCTCGAAGAATCAAAGGCTTTTCTTGGGTTTCTTCACATCTGCCGTCATCTCACCATGAACAGTTCATGACCTTTAAAGAGCATTTCAAGAAAAAATAAAGCTGTTTTGAAGACATAACGTGGCCCTGTCCATGTCGTCGATATTAATAAATGGTTTGGTGTTTACACTATTTTATTCGCCCCGTGTATAATTAGTATCTGAATTAGTATATATTAATTAGCGCAGAAATCCTATAGAGTCCTAGAACAGGGAATGAAACATAGAGTAGAGAAAGTGGTAGAGAAATTTTTATTTTTGTATATTAAAAAAAAATGTTTATACAGCCATTACTTGTATATACAGGACATGATACAAAATTATAAAAAGAAACCAAAATTATATCTGATTACTGGGATATTTCGTTTTCCCTATTTTGCACCATTTTTATTTAGATGCTTTGTTTGGACTGTATGTGATCATTTTTTTTTTTTTATCATTTTAATAACGTAATAATTTAATAGGTTTGGCAGAGTTTTAAAATGGTTTTTATTTGAAATTCAGGACATGATATTGTGAAAAATAAAATGGCATATCACTGAAGAACAGTGTGAAAGCGTTTTCTTACATCAGTTGATGAAGGAAGGCAAACACCAAAGTACCAACGTATAATAACAAGTACGCTTTGTTTTCTCAGAACGTTTTGAAACATTTCTAACGTAAAACATATTGAACACTGTTTGGCTTCAAACACCAAGAATATCAAGACTTAAAAAAAAATGAAATGTTTTTATTAAAATAATATTGTAAACCCTTTTCCATTTAGAACGTCTTATACAAAAACTAATATACAGTTATCTTTGTGTAATATAATCAGCCAGAGGGCAAAAGATGCCGTAGGAAACTTTAAATATATACAGCGTTTGTTTTTGTGGTCTTGGTCCTGTAGACCATTTTGTGTGCAGTTCTGCCTCAGCTGATTTCATTTCGTTGGCCATGTTTGAAGTAATTGTATCATTTAGTGGGTCTTGTGCTACATTATTCAAGGGAATGCGCCTCACAGAAAACACTCATAAACGTTTTTTGAAGGACCAATAGCTATTAAAGGTCTAGAATTGGATGGGTGGATTGAAACTGGCATGTCTACTTGGGCCTCAGAACCCAGTACATCATGGGAAAGTATGTGAGTTCCATCACCCCCAAGCTGCACCAGCACTGGGATGCACTGGGTCGTCATGCGATCAAGAAGGCAGCCCTTGAAACCCACTGAAACACTGAAACCTTTTTCGGAAATGATCTTTCTGGTGACAGAATGACACAATTGCTGCGATGCTTTAAAATCCCCATTGTGTTTAACAGGAGAAAATGCCAGATCAATGCTGACTTTGTACATTTAGAACAACTCGGACACACAAGGCAGCATAACACTGGGAATGTTCCGTTACATTACAGACATACATTGAAAATCCATACAATCGCAACCGGCTGACAGCAGCCCTAGAATACATGTTGAGTCTCTACGAAATGGAAAAAAAAAACTACTAAGCCTCACAGTCCCAACAACAGAAAGTTTGTTCAGTCACTGAACAGTGATGCACAGGATAACTGACACAGGAAGTCCAGCCTTTCTTAAGTGCTCAGGACAGATGTAACCAGACATGTTACTTTGAAGCACCTTTTATCTGTTTAACTGTATAGTTTGTCAACAAAATAAGGCATTTCAAAGGCAGCTAAGTGCATCTCTCCAGTGATATTTTTTTCTGTAAATTGGAAATGAGAAGAGTGAAGCTTTTTAAAGATTTTTTTTTTTTTTTGGGGGGGCGGGGTGGGGGGGGTGAAATGATCACATGAGGGGTGAGGGGAGGGGCTCTCACTCGCCCTCCTCTTTGATGCGTTGCTTGCTGCGGCGGGTGTCCGTGTCAAAGGGGAAGTCGCTCCAGTCGTCGCGCGGCGGGATGGAGATGGTGTGCCTCAGCGTGAAGCGCACTGCGTCGATGACACGCTCGCCCCGAGCCTCTCCAGAGGCCACGCCCACCGCCGCGGACGATGGGGCCGAGGAGGAGGAGACCGGCCGCAGGATTTGCAGTGGGGACGGGAATTCAGATGCCTGCCGATGGTCCAGGATGCCCTTCCAGATGACGTGCTGGAACTCGGCGGGGATTTTCAGCCGAGAGAGATCCTACGCACACACAGCACACAGCACATTAGGCTTCGGCTACGCGCTGTTCCCCGCGCTGGACGGCGGCCATCACATCTCTGTCCTGCCAGTGTTGGCCGTGAGATGGGCAGGGCCTCACCTCCATGGCGTAGTTCTCGATCTGATAGATGTTAGTCAGGCCCTGTGCCGTGAAATATTCCAGGCAGGAGGAACAGCCCAGCCTCACCAGGAAGCTGCAGGCGTCACAAAAATAACCCACAATCAACCACCTTTGTTTATCTCAATCACACTTCTGATTAAAGAATAGACCATGCAACAAAGTAATAACTATTAATTTAAAATTTTTAATTATAACATAGTACAACTGAAATACCCTAAAGCAGTTGCTGACTTTGATCTTTATCAAATCACACAGCAGATGATAAAGGGATTAGTACTTATGAACAAAAGGTTCAAGGCTTATTGCTGTAAATTAAGTGAATTAATTACTTAAGTCAGGAATTTACCGAAAATAGTCAGCTTTGAGAGCTTTGCGATTCTCTGCTGTATTGTAAGTTTAACACAGATTGTTCCGGTAGAAAATATAGATTTACGTTCGTTTTTAAAATAAAACAGCCACTGTCTGGAAAGTGACAGACGCATTTTTCATAAATGAGGAAGGCAGGTGATATATGAAATATGATGAGCTGAATGATATGTTAGAAGCAAATCCAATTAGTGGGTGAATATCGGCTCACAGGAAATCTGAGCAGTAATCAGGTGATGGCACAAGAGGACAGGGTCCGTTACCTGGAGATGCTGGTGTCGATGGGATATGGTGGGGGTGGCGTGCAGTGGGAGGCGGTCACCATTGGCAGCTGAGGCTGCATGACGTGGGTGGGGCTCAGGGCACTCATGTCTGGGCCCATGGGGAGATGTGTGCCCATGATGGGGGATACTGCAGACAGGAAAAGAAACCAAGGCCATGATCAGAACGAGTGGGACGTCCCTCTTCCATACAGCAAACCAAGGCTCATGACAAAACAAGCAAAGGAACCTCGAGGACCAGCTGGTCAGAAACACCAGTGCAAGAGTGCAAAGGGCCTCAAAATAAGAAAATACACTGTTTAGTGAACTTCTTTCAGTGTTAAGTTCTGGCAGGTGAAGCCTGACACTCAACGCATGTGTTAGCTAATGTGTCAGACTATATATGTGTTACCTAATGGCCTGCTCATCTCAGAGTGAGATTGTGAGAATGACTGTTACAGCAGGGTGAGTGAGTACAGCCCCCAGTCCCAGTCACCTCACTGTGGGACACTCAGCTATTGTCCATTACGGAATTCATTACTCAGTACAAAGAATGTCCGTCTTTATTGAAATGTGAAAAGTGAGTCATTTGTGAAAGACAAATAGTACTGCATTTCCTGTAGTGACATCAACTGATTTGTGTCCAATGAGAGCATTTCTTTGGAGCATAACCCTGCACACGCTGCATCCCATTGGTTTGGGTCGAGAAGCCGTGGAAGGGGCTCTCAGGAAGGGGCAAATGGGTGGTGGGGGGGGGGTCAGAATTGGATACTTACTGTCGGTGAGCCCCCCAGGCATGCTTGATGGCGTGAGGGAGCCCCGCGGCTGGTGATTGATGAGCTGACTGACGGAGGGGAGCTTGTTCACCTTGCCATGGGGGGGGGAGTTGGATGGGAACGTCGGCTGGGGGGGCATGGAGTTCCTGGACCAGATGGGAGGGATGGAGGTGCCGGTTACTTCCCTCGGTAGACAGAGGGCAGCGGATGAACTGATTACACGAACAGGCAAACCAAGCCCATTGGCGTCATACAGCCCCAGTGGGAAGGCAACTTCCCGCATGTGGCATCTCTATGAAGTTGCTACAAATTATTATTATTTTTACTATTACTATTATTACAGTGCAGAGTTACAGTGTTATGACAATGACAAGAATGACAACAATGCTAATTATAATAACAACAACAACATAAAGGATAAGGAGCCGAATAATGATGTAGCAGATGACCAGAAATGTACAAATTAACAACCAAAAAGTATAAGACCTCACGCTATAAGTAAAGTGAGCTCATTAGCCAAGGAGCACAGGCCTGATAAAATAAATGAAGCCGTTTGCTGGATTTGTGATTTCTCTAGTGAATTATGAGCTTAACTCATTGACTCCAATCCCATAAATTTTCAAGGGGTCAGACTAATGGTTATGCTGTAATAAAAGCAAAAGCTTTGCACCGTTTTTCAAATCTCATCAAAATTGTTATGCAGTATCATTATTATCGGTACTATTAGTGAGATTAAAATTGACAAGTCTCACTTGATTTTTTTTTCTCCCAGTGTTAGAACATAAGGACGTAAGTTCTTACCATCCTATCATACATTTGATTTCTGAGGTTTTGGGGAGTGTGTTTCACTGCACTTGGCTTACTGGCAGAGAAAGAAACGTGTCTTTTTGCGTAGACGAACACAGCAGGTTTTTGGATGTGCCAGACTACATACATATATAGTTATACGTAAGCCTAAAATGAATTGTTCAAATTTACTGGACATACTGAAACTCCTGATATGCCCTGGTGTATGTACAAACGCAGTCGTAAACTGCGTGAAAAGCTAACCATAAGTTTCTCAAAAATTCAAGCGAAAAATAGGTCATCTGACCGCAACCTAGAAGTCAATCGACTCATTCATTCGATCATTTGCTTCAGTGTCACACCTACCGCGGGTATCAGGTACAGTATATATTTACTCTGTTTACCTTAAAGGATTTCTCTTTCAGTTTAGAAAACCGGTGTAACGAGAATCAAACACAATCAGACAAATGTTGTTCCCTAAGCATCTTTCTGCATGCTTTGCTGCATATACGTATATATTTGATGCATAATAATATCGTTCATTAACAAGATACGATCTTTCATCGATTAAATCGGTGTTACCGTCTTATTAGAAAGTTAACGCGCAATGCCGTCAATCACCAGAGGATGTCAGTATTTCACAAAAATTGAGCCTCTGTACTATCTAAATCTGACCTTGATTTAAAAATCTGTATTTTAAGGGAACGTCTTTTTCGTAATTTTTTAACTGGCCAACACGAAGATACCAATGAGTTTTCTCACAAAAGAGCTGCTTTCAGTTTGTCGGAACATGTTTACCAGCTGGCACGAGTCAACAGGGTTCGCTGCAAAGATCGAGCGGATTCCTTTTAAGGTTTAAGCAATAAATTATGAAGACGGAAGGGGGTGCAAGTAGACGCTGATACTACACCCCGCTCTGGCACAATGGACTGGGGAGCGGAGATTTTAATTAAAGAATCGGACTGTAGAAACAGGTGTCGAACCAGCGAGAAATCTGACAAAGCACAAAGACACTCTCGCTCCCAAACCTACGCTGCCCATTTGGCTCGCTACTCAAACCGCGAGTGTGAGATCGCTCTAAGAGCTTAGGTACTCATAAATTCTCACCCAGTCATTTCTACAAGCCATGTAACACCTTGGACTGAGTGTTGCAGTCAGGGAGATACTGAGCCAAGATCAAGGCATCTCCACAGTTGACTAAAACAGAGGAGTTTTACGGGGGAAATAAGTTAGAAAAGGAAAAACTGGAGTGGAGATCTTGGAAAATGTTGAATTCATGTCAGCAGATGTCTGCAATCTTTTTGTGTGTGTCTGTGTGAAAGAATGACCGTGAGCAATAATTGTCAGACCACAACGATGTCATTTAAAGGTTCTGTTCTCTTCTTAAGAACCTCCCTACTTTACCTCCTTGGGCAACGAAGTGAGAGTTAGACGCAGCTTGTATGAGTGACATGGGCTTGGTAAACATTGTATAACTTGTTGTTTTTGCTCCATAAAGCTGTGAGTCTGTGCGGTCTGCCATGCCGTTTCAGATCAACACATAACTGAAAGGTCAACAGGGAGCAAAATTGGGGAAAAATGAAAATGAAATCTGCACGCCAGGCCAGACATCTTTTCTGTTATGATTAACTTCTCCTCTGAAACTATTGTTTATACAAGGTCAAAAACATGGGGCTTTCATCCTGACATGGCTCATCTCCAAACCAATCCTTTGTAACATACATCCCTGCTAAGGTGAGTTCTCTGAACTTCAGGTCATGCAGGTTAGATAGCGCTGAATTGAGAGGCATTATATGTTTCACGGCTACAGCTGTCAACCTTCAGGCTACTGTGAGGTATCAAGGTGGTCAAAAAAGTATGTTCACTTTTCCCAGACAGAGACCAGTCAACTAAAATCCCAATCAGAGGCAACCAATCAGACAGGCCAGAATATTACCATGTGACATGGCTGACTCTTGGCAGATCGTCTTCAAGAGGTAACCAATCAGACTGCCCAGAATATTACCATGTGACATGGCTGACTCTTGGCAGATTGTCTTCAAGAGGTAACCAATCAGACTGCCCAGAATATTACCATGTGACATGGCTGACTCTTGGCAGATTGTCTTCAAGAGGTAACCAATCAGACTGCCCAGAATATTACCATGTGACATGGCTGACTCTTGGCAGATTGCCTTCAAAAATATGCTGAATACTCACTGTTTCTGGATGAGATTCTGCTGCTGCTGCCTATATGCCTCAATAGTCTGTTGGGGCACAAACTGCATCAACTCCAGGGACTCCTTAATTTTCACCAGAAATTCATAGATCTCACGGCCTTTAATCTAAAAAGAGAGAGGGAGACAGAAAACAACCAAAAGGTGGTATCAATGATATGCAAAGTTCCAAATATCAATCTTGAACTAGTTGTTGATCTTGGTGACATTACGGTAATGTGTATTTGTACAGTCCCGGGGTACGTGGAGAATGGTGAGGGAGACGGTAGCTGCAGACTCACCGCCAGGCAGAATGTCTCCTCATCTGTGGCTCTTCGTTTCTTAATGGAAGGCAACTGGATGTTGTGTGAGGCCTTGTGGTATGCTGAAGGCAAGCAGTGAGCATGCTCAGTAAGGACCAAGGGTCTCCACATCCCCCCCAGCCCAACCCGCCTCCTGACGGTTCTTACCCTCGCCGCTCTTTGTCCCGTCCGTCACGTGCTGCTTGCGGATACTGTCCTCGTCCGCCTTGCGGTCCCGTCCAGGGCAGGCGCAGATCCGGGCCTCGAAGCACCTGCGGCCCAGCACCTGTCCACTAGGGGGAGCAGTGCGAACATTAGACACCGATGCCAGCAGGTGGTGCCGAGTATGTAGAACAAGACTGATGAATTAGGTCTAGCTCAGCTTCTGATATTACTGCCTGATAAACAAAGTCACAATAGTACCATGAATCTTGTATTTTTTTTTGTGCATATTAACCTGTGTTACACTGTCAATAAACTTCGTAATATTACTGAGATATATTGCTTATTATTATTTAGCATATCTTAAAATATATTTAAATATAAATAAATGTATATCCTATAAAATATTATATTATATATATATATATATATATATATATATATATATACACACACACAAAATATGAAAATTAAAACATACATTTCATTTATTTATAGCATTACTGTCACAGGTATGAGATGGTTGTCATCTGCTCTCCACTCTCCAAGAAGGCAGGATAACAAGTTGTTGCAAACATCTGTATTACTGTGTACCTCAGAATTACATGTCATGTGTCAGTGTGTTTGCTTGGGTGATGGGTATTACTTACTCTCTGGTCTCCAGGGTAACGATAATGAGGATGGGCCTCCGGTTCATGCCGCCCACGCAGCTGGAGTTACACATGAAGTTATATAGGATGGTCGTAAACTCGGTCCCCACCTGTGGGGAAAGGCAGCAGAATGGACAACGGAGGGTTAATGTGATGGTGCGGTAGTTAAGAGCAAAGCTATAGTACGGGATGGACGACTCATCTGAAGAGTCAGTCACTCAAGGCGCAGAGACTGATCTCATAGGCTCTAGGTTTGCTGTTTAAAATGACTATGAAGGCCTGGGCCGTAGTCAACACAAATAGTATGATTAAAACAGCCAAGTGATTCGGAGTTTGTCTGCAGTCAAAAAAGCTGAACCCAGGTCTAATTCCAGCAATGGAAACTGGGCGGGGCCAGGCCGCATGACAGGCTGGGTGTTGATGGCCGAGGCAGAGCGTGTGTGTCTGGGTTGGTCGAAGGAGGGCGCTGACATCCTGCAGGTGTGTCAGGTCTTACCTGGGGCGGCTCGTAAGGGACCCAGACACTCTGGCGGCCTGTGATGGAGTCCTCGACGTACTGGGCATGGCTGTTTCCCTCCACTCGAATCAGGTGACTGGGGGGAGCCATTTGACCTGGAAGAGCAATAATTACAGCACTATTTAACTGCAAATCACAGAATAATAAAACAAATGTATCTACTGGATATAAGTCAGTTCTGTGTAGTAGTTGGGGGCATTGCTTTGACTGGTTTAGTCGGATTTAATCCCCCTAAGAACCCCCCCCCCCTCAAATAAATGTACACTAATTAGTTTATATAGTGCGTTCTCCTTCATGTTCATTAAAATCAGCCCCCCTTTTCATACACCTCAAGTAACGCTCCTGGTGACAGTAATGAATAAACTGACCGCCCTCATTGGTAAGAGTGGGGGGGTGTGGCCCGGCTCACCATCGTTAAACTCGCGGCTCAGCTCGTGGTTGGGACAGCGCTTCACCACCTCGGTCACATGTTCTGCCTTTTTGTAGACCGGCATGGCGCGGATGATAGCGCCCTGGGGCGGAGCGGTCAGTACTTTGATCTGGATGGGGCAGGTCTTGGCGATCTGGCAGTACAGCTTCTTCAGCTCTGTGGAGTACTGTGGGGGGGGGGGGGGGGGGCAGGGTTATAGTGACATGTATGACCTCCAAAACCTGTAGAACCTTCAGGCCCAACACCCAATTCCTGGGACTGGGATGAAGCTGTTGGACAATAAGTACTCTAGGCCAGTGTTTCCCAATCTAGTCCTCAAGGACCCACAGACAGTCTATGTCTTTGCTTCCTGGGAGGGAGCTGAGAGGGAGCAAAAACGTGGACTGCTGTGGGTCCCCGAGGACTTGGTTGGGAAACATTGCTCTAAGCTACTTACCGCCCCACAGATACAAAGTGGAAATTCCCATGGTGCCTTGGGGCAAATAACAAATAATAATACATTGGCGAAATGAGGACGACTTCTTGGAACTTACAACAGCAGGAAATATGCTTCTTAATTTATGGGGTTGTCTGAGGAGAAGCCTGAGGAATTTTCCGCAACTTTGCTACAACAAACGTGGCCACGCTCCTGAACTTGGAGTGAGGTAAGGGACCATTTGGCAGGGAGGTAGATGACATGGATGTCTCAAAGTCAAAGAAGTTCCAAGAAACGCTTTCACAGAAAGGAGATGACAACAGGAAGTTTACCAGCCAAAGATTTGTTTTTTTTTGTCAGTCAGAGGCTGGGCTGGGCTCACTGCTGAGGAATGTGTAAAGACAGAGTTAGATGGAGGCAGATCCCGCTCATCAGATCCCTACCTAGCTACGTGCTGTCACCTGGAGACCATTTAAAAGCCCCCACTCCCAAACAAACTGTCTACAGGGTTTAAAATTGGCGCCACACCAGAATAAAAAAATGTGATACAGACAGGTGTTACTCCTGGGACCGATTGGTGGGTTCGCTGCATTCCAGGTGCCACCTGGAACTGAAGGAGTTAAGGCTCAGCCTGTGATTATAGCCCGCTCAAAACTGAGTCACCTTTGAAAGCTGTTGTGTTGGAAGGTGTTTAGTCTCATCAGACTGGGCAGGACTTACAAGAAATGTACATTTAATGCTGTCATGACGCCATCCCCCCCCCCCCCCGCCCCCTCCCTAATATCTTGTCCTTTTACTGAAGAGGTGACATGATCCAAATTATCTCTAAAAAAAAAAACACACGATGAGTAAGAGCTCAAAAAAATTATTTTAACAATGACGGAAAATAACACCTGACAGAATCACGGCTGATTGGTTGGTTGGAAGTCTTGCATGGGTTGTGCATAAACTAACAGGATATGGACAAAGCTCCCTGGGTCACTGCTGCATGACTGACAGATGCGGGCATCATCCTGACACAGACCTATGACGTCACACCTTAGTGCTACAGACAGGCTGATTCACACAATGCGGTCCCTTTTGCCCATGCAAGGTGTGAGGCAATGCTGATTCTCACTGAGCCACTGCACCATGCAGATAATCCTTTTGGCTGTTTTAATGAAGTCTTTTTGCATGGCATGGGTGTGGTGACAGGTATCAGAGGACTTGAAGGAGAGCACCTCGCAGCACAGAGCATCAGCACTTGGAGGAGGACCCTCACGAGCGATAGTGAGAGCATGCAAGCCACGTGGACACTACTGTACCACACCTGATATCATCGTCTGGGCCCAACTGATCAACACCAGTATTTACACTTTCACAATCCCGCCAAATGTCCACCAAGGCCAACTAGCAGTCGCAGTGAGGATGTTTGAACGGTCAGCACAGTCAAACCTAATCGAGAGCGACCTGAAAAGTGGTGCTTTTAAGAGTAATATTTTGCTCATTAAAAGCTAAGAGGCAAAATGAAAAACATCTTCAAAACAAATACATAAAACAGCATTCGTTGCCTAAAGGCAGTTCTTTTTCTAAAGAACAAGGGAACATTAAATTCCATTTCTATAAATTTTTTGATATAACTTTTGATAAGTGTTCCAGGAAAGCAGACCAATCCTGACTTGTACCTGAACCGAGTTACAGCATTTCACAACCTTGGCAGGGATGTTTCAACCCCACAGCCGCACCCACCGCACAACCTTTACGAAATTCTTTACCAGAACACCTGTACTTTTCCTAGAAGATTTTATTCATTATAGAACTTACCAGGAGCAAAGGCAATAGAGAAAACAAGCTATTTTATAATGGTTTTGGAAAAAAAATGAAGTTCAAAAAAATGTCTATTACCAGGAAGTGTAGGATGCTTTCAAAGTAGAACTATACTCGTTTGACAACTTGCAGAATGATTGCACGCTTGGAAAAGAAGACGCTCAGATTTCCCGTTTTGATAACATCCCTCTTTCCACATTAATCTTGTCATTATCACAACAAGTTTCATTGCAAAATATGGTGGCCTAATGGACAGTTTTTTAATCTTGCGATTTGATGCACCTCTGTTTGACATGCATCTCATGTGGGTAAAGAAGCCTGGGGATGTATGTGTGTGCGTGTGTGTGTCTGTCTGTGTGTGTATGTTGATTAGGTTTATATTACATCATGGCGAACCATATGTCACCCACGATATCATAAAAACCTGCTATTTTGACGTTGTGGGGATCATTTTTCAGGTCCCCACAAAGATCTGTGAATACAATGAAAAAACGAAAAGTCTCGTATTTTGTTTAGTCACTTATGGTTTAGATTAGGGCTGGGTAGGGATTAAGGTTGTCATGTTGGGATTCCATATAGAAATAAATGGACGGTCCCCAAAAAGATATAAGTACAGGTCTGTGTTTGTGTGTGTGTGTGTGTGTGTGTGTGAGTGTGTACGTATTCCAGAAAACCACTATTGCCCAGGGGGCAGATTTTGCCCAGCGTTGGTTAGAGTCCGGTGTGATGTGTCAGCCACAAGCAGTCGGTGTACTTCACATCGATCAGGCAAAGTGTGTCAACATCCGTCTTTATCGTAACAGGAATGAGACCAAAGAGCATGCAAACGCCCATCCACCATGACTGGGCGATGGCGAGATTAGCCAGCCGAACACCCATCGCCAACACACACAGCGGACTGCTCGCTGGCCCCTCGGCACTGTCCGCTGACGGAATCTAGGCCAACATATGATTAAACAGTCTTGCCTAAAAACTGGTGATCAAAAAATTGTGGTGGGGCGTGGGGGGAGATTAACGAGGGTAGGACAGAGGTGGGGGAGCGGGGCATGAAAAGCAGAATCACGATAATTGAGAAAAGTGGATTGGTTAAACAGCCAGCGTACTGCTTTTACTTTACCCTCGGGGGCTAAACAACCTTCAACGCTCTCTGTGACCAGATGGCAGGAATATCTGAGGCTGCAGGACAGGCTCAGTAAGGCAGTATTTCTGCCTTAAGGGCTTGCCTTTAACTCTTAAAGACACAGCGTGCTATCGACAGCCACGGGCGCCGCATAAGATGGGATACCCAGCGGGAGAAAAAGAATGCCTGTATACAAACACCCCTCCAAAGGCTAATTCATTACGATTTAATACCCTTTAATATTCAGGTATTTTAAAGGGACTTTTATGAGCAAATTTTTTTTTTTTTGCAATTTGTAGAAAGAAGACAGAACCGGTTTGATCCGGTGGCACTGTCGTGAGCCTCCGTGTCCCTCGACTCCGCCCACATCCCCTCCCCACCTGTGCACCGTGTTTTTGCTTCTCGGACGTGGGTGGTAGCAGTCTGGTCCCAAAGTCGCGCTACGTGCACCAGACCCCAGACCAGAGATAAGTACTATTATTTACATCCCAGTGCATGGTGCATTATTGTGTATCAGATAGGATGGGGAGGGTGCAGACAAGGCCTCTGTTCTCTCCACATGACCTGTTAGATTCCACTGGGTCAGTCGGGGGGGGGGGGGGGGAGAGAATTCTGCTGGGGGGAGGGGGGTAATTGCAATTGTACCATGGAGGCGTCTTTGGGCCATGTTCCAGCTTAAGCTTGCTACCAATTACCCCCCCCCCCCCCCCCGCCCACACCACCCCTCCCAACCTTTGCAAGCCAAATCGAACAAACATATCAATGTAAACACACACACTCACAGACACACACACAAACACACACTGTTACTCCTGCCAGATCACCATCCCAGCCCTGGAGACATAGACTCTGAGTACACACACGCACATCTAAAGCCCTCCATCAGCGGGGGATGGGGAGCGGGGGGGGTGGGGGGAGGCAGCGGGGGTTGAAAGGATGACGCAAGAGATTTGGAAACTCTTGGGAAGTTTCCAGACATAATCACATTGCAATGATCGCTCACGGGTGGGTGAGCAGCCAATAGCTTCCTTTCTTACTCAATTTCCCCTTAACATATAAACTTTTTTGGGAATAAGCCTGAGTATACAAATAAAATATATAACAGAAACATTGGTCAACCTCACACATTTCATTTTTGAATCAGTAAACTCTTTGGCTGCTAGACCTGAAGGATATGTAAAGAGTTTATGTTACTTAAACAGAAGTGCTCCTAGTTAAACTCTGTTTTTAGCTCTGTGTTCTGGAAGAGATCCAGCTGTTGTCTTATGGTCACTGCATGGTCTGCAGAGGTCCTACTGCTTTCATTAGCGGAGTATTTACCTGCCATTAGGTCACTGCTATGCACACGTGTCCCACATCAACCTGCGACACCGGCAGTGAAAAGGAACCTAGACCCCCGATTGCCGCCCCTTTGCGATTTCAGCTCTCCCCCAAACTCTGCTCCCTTGTCCTCAACACTCCGCATTCAGAGTTCCCAATTTACAGCAGCCATTTGGATCAGCACTGAGTCACCTCTGTTGATGCAGGATTATTGTTTCACTGATGAAGGACGTCATTCACAGTACATTATAGTACATTATAGTACATGGTGTTTTCCTTGACAAAACAAGACACGAGGGCATGAGAGTAAACAGCTAAACACAGAAATCCTTCCCATCCATAATACAGTGCCTGTAATGTACATTTCCGCTTCCCGAGAGACCTGCTTACCATTTGCCCATAAATCAGTCATAGTATCAGAATCCACAAATGCTACAAATTATAGTTACAAGAGAGGAACTTATAATGAGAATAGGCTATTTCGTAATGATCATTGTCTCTCCAGATCAATCTCATCATAAACCATCTGCATTTACTCCTGTCGGCCCTGAAGACGAACAAACCACTATTCTGATGCCACAGCTGTTAGGGATGGTGTGAGAAAGCAGAGGATGTTAAGGGAAGCATCAACAGCAACCAGCAACCGCAGATGACTGCCTCTCTCTGAACCTCACACAGATAACACCCATCAAGGAAGAAATGTCACATCTGCACACATTTACACTCGAGTTTAGCAAACGCGTTTATCCAACGCAACAGAGAGTTGAGAAAGCAAGGTCAGCCACCTTTGGGAGTTAAGGATTCAAGGGCCCAGTGGGGAAATCAGTCTGCAGACCATGGGATTTGAACCAACGACCTTCTGATAATGGGTACAGAGCCTAACACTGCAGTAACACACATTACCCCAAATATATACATATATACACACAAGCCTTGCTGTAACACTCACAGATACGGACATGCGTGCACAAACACACACGCACACGCATGCATACATGCGCGTGTGCAGAGAACATCGGTTTCCCTTGCTGTTCCTAGAGAAGCTCTGCTGGAGGCGTGTCCTGACAGGCTTGTCTTTGACCAAGCACATTTAGCGCCTCTGGTCCTGTGCTATTCATACCTTGCAAGTTCTGTCATGCCTTTAGCTTCACCCTCACCCTGTTTAATCTGACAAAAAAAAAAAAAAAAAACTTAACTCCCTGCAGGAAGCAAATACACCTGCATCATACCACTTTAACAAACCCTAATTTCATCATTAAAATTAACCGATTCTTAAGAGCGAGAGAGAAACAGGGATTTACTATAATGCTTAATTTTCTGCAATGCACCAGCACACTTTCAAAGTTGAACCAGAGGACGTTTGGTTTGATGTAAGTTTAAGGGAGAGGAGAGAGAGAGAGAGAGAGAGAGAGAGAGAGAGAGCGTGGGTCAGAAGGATAGACGGGGCGTGTTCATCACCCACGGGGCACAGATCTAACCAGCGGGACAGCCAAAACACAAAGGGAACACAGTGAGTCAACATGAGGTCAAGAGGCCGCTGAACCAGCCAGCCGGAAGGTTCCGACCTCACATATGACTGGCAGACACAGGCTAAGCTATTGATGGTGACTGGGTGAACCGGGGGGGTCAAGCGACTCCTCTGTCCTGCAAACAGGGCCACGCTGCCTGTGTCATGGGAGGGGGGGGGGGGGTGTTACTTCCTCATCTTCAGTGTGCATTGACATTTGGCACAAGAGACATTTCTTTTTTGTTTGTTTCCCAGTCATTGGTTTGTAGTCTGTGATTAAAATATCAGATTCAGGAATGTAATCCTGAATCCTGCAGACAGCCTGTGGGAGGGGGCTTTGTATGGCCCGGATGAGCTTCTCCATGCTTCTGAACAGCTGCCACAAGCAAACTCAACTCTTTTCCTTTGTTAAAATGATTTATTCCCTCAGTTATTTGCATATGAAAGTATTTGCACTGCAGTGATCTATTTGTCACCGGTGTCTAGCTGATCCGAGGGCTGTGGTCAATGGAAAAACTTTACAGGTAACTGAAGCAAAATACGATTAGCCTCTAGGCAACATAAATAATCAGCGTAAAAGTAATTACAGACCACGCTGGGGCCTGCCTGACCCCACTACTGTCAAAAAGAGAAAAACAGCTGTTCTGAGAATGTCCTTTCTGTCGTGCCAGTGTTACACTATGGTACAAAAAAAGTCAAGCAACAAAACCTGCCTAAGATCTGTCCTTTTCAGAAGCAGTACCCAAGGTGCATCTCACTATCCATAAATCCTTTCATGCGCAGCTTTTCACCCCTACTTTCTCACAACGGGACAAGCCAGAACAGGCAACCCGTCGAAAAAAAACGTCTTGGCGTCCTCGCAAGCGTCGCGGGATGGTGTTCAGATGTTCCGGGACAAGCTGTGTCTTGCCGCTTCGCCAAAACGCCCGTCCCTGCACGTCTGATCCACCCTCCTTTGCCCCGAGCCGGGAACGCGACGCGCAGCCCGTCGAGTTTAACCCGTTCGCCGCGGACGGCGAAGGCTGGTTTACAAAGGGCAGAGGGTCAGGTGCGCTGGCCGCTCACCTTTAAAGGCCACTGTTGCAAGTCTTGTTGATGCAGGGTTTGATCCCCCCCCCCCCCCCCGCCCCAAACAAAAAAAAAAATCCATCTGCAGTCAAACAGAAGCAGTGTTTTCATCGCACGTTGCATAACGTCAAACAAAATGACCCATTTTAGCATCGCTTAGTGTCCCTCTCTTTGACAATAAACCGGTTTACAAACGGCAGCCTTTACAGTATCTCCACATTCAGAAAACAACATCGGAAAAGTAACGTTATCATGGAATTTAAAAACACTAATTCTGCTTTTGTTACTCCACAAATAGAAGGATAAGGTGTGTCCCCAGTCACCGCCCCCCCTCGCCCCCCCCCCCCCCCCCCCCCCCACCTGCCTGTATCATACTCAGGAAGAGGTTAGGGTGTGGGTAGAGCGTTAGTCATCCCCAGACAGCCGCCAGAATGACTTTCCAATAATTCCAGCAGAAGATCTACAAGCTGCTTTCTTTGCTCATAATTCCAGTGGTTGTGATGTCATCAGACATGTGACCTCACCACCAACACTGTGGTCAGTCTCCATAGAACTACAGGAGCTGTTCTGCCCAGTTTAAGACACGGGACGAGGTCTCAGCTCTATTTATAACCACTCCTGCAAGGTTTGATTTACACCCAGTAATGACAAAACCCACTTATTAAAGCAACAACAGCTTTTCAAGTACTTAAGTCATGGACGATTTTGGCTGCAATGATTGGACTTAAGGTGCATGTTGCCTTGAATTTAGCCTCAAAATGATGCTGCTTGCAGTTTCCCAAAAGGCTCGCATCACCTAGGCGTGGGATCCCTCAAATCCGCCGCAATTAAGCCTTTTCCACTACACTGCAATGCACATCAGCATACATAAGAAGCAAGTCTCATTCACATTAGGGATCCCACAGGATCCGATTCTAATAGTGTAAATGAGTCCTCTTATAACTAATTCGCCTCACGTTTAGCAGTTTTTCACAACGAAATATGTTTTGAGTTGATTTATTCCAGTTACACAAACACTTCACACAAACCAGTCACATTTAAACAAGGGAATGTCAAGCCAGAGCTACATTAGCATGCAGCGGTAAATAAAATGGACGTGTGGCGCGGGAACAGGGATGCATGGAGAATATTATTCTGCTGTCCTGCTAAGGGATGATCTTCCGAAAGAGGGATTCTTCTGGAGGTGAGGTGGATGGAGGGAGAGCGTCTGAAGATCACGCCCCACGGAGCTGGCAGTGACTCTGCAACTGGCGCTTTCCTCTCCTTCTGAATTTGAATGTAGAAGAACGAGGGATCGACTGTGGGAACGTGGCAAACGTCAGGCTCCCACACTAGCTGTAGCCAGTCACTGCAGTGCTGTCTCCCAGGTCCTACCAGTCTGGTTTTTTTCTCTTGAAGTCACACCATTTTACCGTTTGGATTCGGGCAACACGCCCATTAGGTCTTTCCGTACCCGTGACTGCCAGATCAGAGGCTGATTAATGGCTGAAACAGCTTATTTTCCGTAAAAAAAAAGCCAGAATTATTCGCAAATTAACTACGACCACGTTCTCGTCCACCTACACTGTCTGTTTGTGAAGCAAGGCACGTGTGGAGAATTGGTTTGGTTTCAGCATTGCTTAGCTGGGCAGAGCGCAAAGATGGTCATATTTCGGAATGAAATTAATCGAATCTGCAAGCTGTGTTTTGCTTTGTGTGTATTCGGGTCGCTTCCAAGAAGCTGACACGATTCCCATCTGCTTCTGCGTACTCCAGCTTGCGTCAGGAGACTACAGGAGCCGGTAGGGAGTGCTGTCTCTTCATTTTCCTTCCTTCCCGGCGTGGACGGGCTGAGCCGTTCCCCTCTCTGCCCTGAAATGCATCCGTCGAGCGAGCACAGTGCAAACCAGTCACGCGGCGCCATGGAAGCGATGTCTCAGGTCCGCTCCCTGCCCCGTGGTGAGAGAACTGGCTCCATGCGATCCAGCGCGCAAAGCAGAAGGACGGGAATACGACGAATGCGGCGGCGAGCTCAGCCACCGTTGCCGCATTTGAACTCGGCTCCGTCACGTGAAAATTGCTGCAAATTCAAGATGGCAGCTAGAGCAGGGAAAACCCACCCTTCTGCTACACTGCTCAGCCTTCGCTGAACTCCGTATGAGTCACAGTGCAGCTCAGTCAGCGACATCGCGAAAAATTCTGGGCTTTCTGACAAAATACCATTATTATACATCATTTTTATAATGACACGTATTCAGGGGCCCATTTAAAGTGCTGGGGGGCCAGAATCTGCCAGGATATCCTTGTTCCTACTGCACATCTGACTGCAACCCAGGAAGTACGTCTGATTATGATAAACAAGTGATCCTCATGTAAGCTAAGTTGTGCGCAGGTCTGCAGGGGGTCCAAAGGAAATAAGCCATCAATTGCACTTCCTGCCAGACGGCATTTTCCACATATCTGGTCAGCGATAGCTTGCCGTAGGAGGCCCATACAAATTTCTTGGCTGCTGGAGCCACATAATTCCAACCCCCCCCACCACCACCACCACCACCACCCTGACTTGAAGGGAAAATTACGTAAAACAATACAATAAACAATACAATTCAATAAAAGGCCTGATCTCATCCAGCTCCGTTTGGTGTGAAACTTCACACACGGGACGTGAGCGGTACGCTTAGGGATAGAGGCGCACCAAGCGAAAGAAGCAGCTCAGAGAGAAGCGACACGGCCACGGAGATGGAGGTACAGCAGTATGCTGCTAGCATTACAACATGATAGCCAAGTTTTGCAGCTACGCTCCTGCAGTGCATGACAAAAGAAGCTGTGTTACTGCACAAGAGCTTGCAGTTGCCGCCCAGAGTTTACCCAATATCATTTGGGCCTTCCCAGAACGGCAAGAACCAGGAAGACCTGCCCATAGCAGCCCCAGACTACTGACTCACTCGCTTGGTTCTGCTCCAGGCTAGAGACTCACCTCGGTTCCAGAACCAGAGTACTGCTTGACCCTAGCGTTACACATAACCTCATTGTGTGCGGCTGTGTACAAAGTATGTTCCCAGTTAAATGTTCACTGCCTTGTTTGTTTAGTATTATTATGACATGTTGCCCCAGTCGTGACAGAATGAATAAGTGCATTAGTGTAAGATTAAGGAGCAAACAATGTTCTCCAACTGTTGTCTTGTCTTTCTGCATTCGTTATGCGCAGCAGGGACATCATCAAGTAGGTGTATCAAGCAAAGCAATCAGACTTAAGCGTATGTGCAGTTGCAAAAAAGCTTCAGCTTTGGATGTTTTGCAGTAATTAAAGCTTGGGATGATTGCACAAAGCACTAGTTCAGAAGAGCTGAAAGGTTTCCCCCCGTCGTGGCTCTTACCGTCCACGTGGCAGACTTGGCGGTGCTGGACTGCTGGAAGGAGACGTCGAAATTGTGGGGGCCGGCATAGTCGGTGTTGGAGGGGATGGCGGGTGATGGAGACAGTGTCTCGAAGGTGGAGCTGGGCTGGGCATAGGGCGAAGGGGCGGCCACGCCGCTCTGGGTGTGCTCGTTGTTGTATGGGCTGGTAGATGAAGACCTACTGGTTGGAATCTGCTGGTCCATGCTATTCAGAAGGCTCAGACTGGTGTATGTCGTCTGGACAAACAGGAGAGAGACACATCGATGGTGAGAACCTTAAAAAGTGAAGTAAGCATCAAAAAGGCTCCTTTTAACCCCCCCACCATTTCCTTGAGCTGACTTACGGAACAATAATTTGAAATTTCAAGGGGAGGACATGCCACAACCATAACTTGACATTCGGGGGGATGATTAAACACTAAAGCATGGGGTTTGAAGCCGCAGTTCACAGCTGACAACCACACTTTAGTCCTTTTTTTCCATAATCATAACCATTATAATCATTCATGCGTTTGACATTGCGAGCTGCATGGGACTGACTGCGAATGTGTTTCGAATTTTGGGGAGCTTTTCATTGGCTTCCCATAATGCAGATGGCGGCATTCGTTTCCAGGGGAATCGTGGACGACTGTCCCAAAGCTCTGGGATGTCTGCAGTTCCCCCTGAACACCACCCTGACGGCATTGTACAGTTTACTCAAAAAAGAGGAACGTTCTTCCCCTTTCCGTAACACTGCCCATAATGCAATTCCTTATCTTAAATAAACCATGGGTTTCCTCATGGAACATTAGAATCATTATTATTAAGTAATTTATTAAGTGATCCAGTTGTTTTTTTTTTAATGTAATGAAAGAGAGGTTAATCCATCACAATGATAACAATACACATGACCTTTCAGCAAACCTGCTAATTAAATCAGTCTTTCTCTGAATGCAGGTAAGACAGAAAGGGCTGCAGGCTTGACGCCGGGAGCTTGTGTCAGACCCTTGGTTAGTTAGTCCAGGCATTATTGGTGACTGTTAATGGAGCCTGTCTCAATTATAAGAGCACATTTCTGAGCTGGCAGCCTTAGCCTTGTGGCTCTTTAAGGCTGTTAATCTCTTTAGGACCCTTTTCTTGTCTCAGATGTGATGGACTGCAGCTGTCCGTTCCACACCCTCTGGGCAGGTATTGCTTAAATCAGCTGAAGTCCAACAATCTCTCTCTCTCTCTCTCTCATACACACACACACACACACACACACACACACACACACAGGTTTGTAATACTGTCTTTGTGGGGACTCTCCATTCATTTCAATGGAGAAATCTCAAATCCCAACATGACGACCTTAAGCCCTACCCAGCGCTAACCTTAACCATAAGTAACCAAAGCAAATATGAGACTTTTGGAATCTGTAGTTTTTTGACTGCGTTCACAGATTTTTATTGACATTATCCTTGCAGGGACAGAAAAAATGTCCCCATAAGGTAAAAAGTTGTAGGTTTTTATCACATTGTGGGGAAATCTGGTCCCCACAATGTAACAATTACAAAAACACATGCACGAACACACACACACACACACACACATACAAGTTTGTAACTGTATCTTTGTGGGGACTCTCCAAACAAAATATGAGACATTTGGAATTTTTTGTTTTTTTCATTCACAGGTCTTTGTGGGGACCTGAAAAATGGTTCCCACAATGTCAAAATAACAGGTATGTGTCACATTATGGGGGACATTCGGTCCCCACAATGTAATATAAACATAATCCACCCACAGACACACACACCAACTTGTTTACCATTACGGGAACATTGACTCTCAGTCTAACGCAACACGCGCCTCCATTTCTCAAGAAAACATCTCTCCTGCAGACACACAGACTAAAACCCCCCAAACTGCCTGATCTGGAGAGAGCTTTCTACTGATCCCCCCACTCCCTTTCCTTGCTGCCCCCTCCCAGCTCTTCACAGACAGACAGCTCCTCCCACCCACCCCCCCCCCCCCCCAGACGATAAGGGTCAGTGTTCATGTAGGATGGGAGGGCAGCCCTGCTGGCCGACACCCAAGGTGCTCCATCGGGAAGCTGAGCTGCACACAATGGACAGGAATAGAAGGTGAGTGTCGTGTGTGTTCTGTGCTGAATGAGGCGCTCACACAAAGGCCGGGGCCACTTACAAACCTCCCCGCAGCCCCCTCCAGCCAAGCGGCCCTTCTAAACACACAAGCACCCCCCCCCCCCCCCCCCAAAGACAGACACCTACAATAGAACAATTAGGTCGTGGTAGAGCCCTGTAGCTCTACAATTCTCTTCTAACATGGCCACCTGTGGGTTGTACCTGCAGTAATCCTCAGGGATGCGTCACAGTGTTTGTCTGGTGCCTTATGAAGGGAGTTTATAGCTTATTTATTTCATGTGCTGTATATATTAGTCACATTGTTGTTTGTTTCAATAGGACAAGTAACTATTTTAGCAAACTAAGGTTGAATGAGGGCCAGTCTCAGTGCTGTAGTCTGTTATGTTAAGTCATCTTCCATGTTCAGAAAGAGACGATGCATCTAAATGCAAAAGAACAAACAATATGTTTTGTATAAAATTGTTAATATTCTGCAAAATATGGTAAATTATTCCTTTTTGCAATGCAATGGCAATAAGCAAACTAATGACTCACTTTTGACTGATCCCTCAGTGCTGTGAACTTAAGGAAGATCACATGTTTGTTACCATAGAGACGCCACATCTGATTTTTTTCTGATTGGCCGCTATCAAACGCTGTGAACAATAAGACAAGGTGCAGCATCCAGTGTATCATTCAGCCCCCCCCCTCCACCCCTCCCCACCCCACCCCGAGGGCATAGTTTGCCATCTACTGAAATCTGTAGTAAGTACATTAGCCACTGATAACGGAAGGATGTACCACCAGCAGGGGGCGTGCCTGAGGCTGTCGGGGCTTGGAACATGGTAATACCTGGCTGGCTGAATGTTCAAAAGCATCCACTGTCAGGAAAGGGTCATCAAACAGATAAATAAGCAAATAATGGATAATATCTTATATATGCTTCAATAGACAAGCTTGCAGAAGATCTTTGTAAATTTCCCGAAGACCCATGAGCAGAATTCTTCAAACCAAATGTTCACATTTAATGTTCAGACTGGCGATCGGCTGCCCAAACCAGCCATCTCGGGATTCTTCTTTGCTTTCAGCCATAATGACATATTCTTTCCAGTGAAATTTCCAGCTTCTTGCCTTTTAGCCAATGAGCCCGAGGCTGTCATACCGCACGGCAAACGCACATAAATCTCTCTCGGTGGCTGATAGGTCACAAACCCAACCACCTCTTAAGTGCGGGAGTTACAGGAATAAATCAAAGTGTGTGATACAGCGGCCATCAGCATTTATGCAGGGTAGGAAAGCTGACCACTCTAAAAATTGTACATTTCTTTCTAATACACTTGTGCTTTCGGGATAATGTACAAGCGATATTGCCAATTCTGAGTCTATTGTTGTCAAAGAATGATCAATAGCAGGAATCCGTGCTGCAGTCACTGGGGAATTGCCATTGCATAATACATATCTAAACACCAACAGTACCAAAGAGTCTCTATTGCTAATTGTTCCAAGCTTGGGGAAACTAGCCTCAACTAAAGAAAAAGGCAAGAATACAAATCAATGAAAAAAGAAAAAGATCTTCACTTGTTTCCTGAAATATTTCTACAACAATGAGTGGCCGTCAAGCGCTCAAAAACGTGAAGACTCACATTTGATCAGGCATTATGTCAAATGGGTAGACTAATTAATTACATGCAATAGCACAGACACTTGAACTCATAAAATCATCATTTAATATTTTTAACTAAATGGATGTATGTATTGTTTACGTAGCACGACGTCAAGATAACAGAAGTTCGAGTGATTTAAACAATGATAAAATTTACTGTGTACCATAAGTAAATGTTTTACCCCAAGTAATACTAAAGAAAAAATAATTTGAAATGAGCTACATAAGGCTGGATTAAACTTATTTTCTATGATCGAATCCATCATAACAGCAGGAAAAAACATGGATGACCATCTCAGGGTTGATGCATGATAAACATCTGCCATCTCTAGAAGATAATCATATACGTCTCTCTCACAAAGCAGTTACGGGGCAGATGGGAAGCCTTGCCCTGCAGGGTAGAATAGTTGTGATTCTTGGATCTTTCTCCAGTGACCTGGGAGCCAGCAGAAAGCTCGTCTGAGTGAAAGCCGTGTGGCCAAAAGGCAGAAAGTGCCCTCTGCTAGCCGAGGGTCAATCTGTACCCGGTACCTGCTGAAAAGGCAAAAGCACCTGATTTTTATCTCCGTGTGAAGACCCAGTCGAAGCAGTTAAAGGCCGTCACTAAACAATCCGAGCAATTATGGAAGGAGAAATGGGGGGGCGAGGAAGGAGTGGTCACTTTGAAACTTAACGTTCATTCAGTGATGCCACCAAGCGTTCGTTTTTCCTGTGTCTCCCACTGCACCGCAAACAAAAATTACGAGCGTCAAATGAACAATGCAAACTATCGTTTTTCCAGAGGCCCCTCTTCTGAAACCCGGTGCTAAATCCAGGTAAAGTTTGTTTCCCTCCGTGCCTCCGCGACTCACCGCAAGAAAAAAATCACTGATAACAGCGTCGCCCCATCTTAACGAGACAGTGGAGCCAGTAGCAATTAAAACCCGGAGCAGGAAACAAAACAGCAGTGATTTTAGCCGTCAGCTATTTCAGACCAGGGTTTGGATTTCCCTCTGGGGTTTTCCCTGTCAACAATATGGCACTATTTACCTACTGAGATTCTAACCAGCATGGAATACGCAATATACAAAAATAACACTATCTAGCACAGGACACTTAATCTGAATCTATTTTTGTGGTTGAATTTGGAACTACACTACTTGTTTCTCATAAATGAGTATTGTGGTGCAAAAAAATCTAATGTATAATTACATCTGTGTACATGATTATACAAAATGGGAACAAACCACTCATAGCACATAAGACGAGTGAAAAGGGTTATAAGCCCAAATGTCTATGTTTCAGAGAAAATGACTAAGTCAAAGGGTCATTTTTAATCTTGTGTTTCACTCTTTTTACTATTTAGGGCACATGAAGGCTCAACAGATAAAGGCCAAAAATTACAAATTGAACTATAACCATCTGTACTAACATTTATATTGATAAAACAGATCACAGATTCAAGCAAACGAGGAATGGATTGACCAGTCATTGGTGTGATAATGCAGAACTACATTATCATTGTGCACAGTTCAAAAGGAGGTGCTTAAAACGTAGCATGGTAAGTATATCAGTAAGCAAAGGCCTAACTATTCTTTTAAAACAATTGAATAATGTTCTATATGAACTTTTCCCTCAAAGTCATGCATGCAACGTCAATGCTATCTTGGCTGTTGAGGAACTTCCTTAAAACATTCCGGATGAGCATCAATAAAGGTTTTTTGGTGCAGTATTTAAGTAAATCTAATTAACTCTAACTGTTGTTAAGTTAGATAGAAATGCTGTTGCAAATTTATGGTTCTGATATCGAAATATAATGCAATTCTACAGCGAGATACGAGAGCCGTAATAATTTAGCAAGAATCTCACTCTCTTTATTGAAAAGGCACAATATGTGTTAGTATATGACGTACAGGAGGTATAACATGGGGAGAGAGTAATGACCTGCAGGGCAGTACATGGACGCTTTAACATGGGAGTCTTCATCTGATCACAAGCAGACACATTCACCCTGGGGGCCCGGATTGTTACAGCTCTTATCTTTGCTGTTTGTTGTTGGCATTTGTGATTCGGAGCCCTGGCTCCCTTCTGCTGGACACTAATGACAGGAGTTCAGGTGGGGTGGGGGGCTGGGGGGGGGGGGGTGGGTGTCGTAAACATCAACCACCTGTCCAGAAGGTGCACCCTCTCACATTAGCATCGAGGCGGTCTCCGTCTAGATGATCATGCTAATAGAACGCCGCATATATTCTCAAACACGCCTGGCTGCCTTTGTCCCGAAATTTTCTTTACTATTCCGGTTTCAGCGCGGGACAGTCTTGGGGCACGCGCCGACGTAAAAGATCGTTGTCCCTTTGCTTCGGTTAAAGACCACTACCCTGCAGTGGAAATTACGGAGCACTGAATGCGAAAATGTCTACTAGCATGCATCCGCGCTAACTAGCATAGCATTGATGGCTACCGATATATCTATGCACATCATACAGGGGGTCCCTAGATCCAGGGTCAAGGGACCTTGGACTGTGGGCCCCTGTAGGACTCCGTAGGCCCTTACAAGCCCTTACCTCATTGTAGGGTGCTGGAGCGGCCGTCTCCATGTACAGCATGTTGGCGCTGAAGTTGAACAGTGCAGCTGCCGTGTGCTTTGCTGACTCCAGGGTTTCCTCGCCTCACGTTCCCCCACTCTGCTGGGACTGTAGTCTGCAGATGTAAACGGGACAGGCGGGCTCTCTATAGAACTGTGGGGGGTAGGGGGTGGAGTGGCAGCTATATACTGGGATTTAAGAAAAGGGGCGGGGCCATCTAGCTACCTGTCCAATCCCTGCACCTGTCCACACCCTACTCAGAGAAGCCAACACTGTCTTCACGTCCTCCTGCAAGAGTGGCTTAACCCTAGCCAGCAGCATAGAAAAGCATATAAGGCTGTGCGTGGAGACAGCGTGCATGTGGCACCCCTATATGCTAAACTCGAAACAAGAGATGTTATCGACAGTTCTGCATTCATCAGAATGCTGGATGACCTCAGCTGCGTCCAAAAAGATTAGGCACCACAAGTGATTGACTGAGTTATTGACTCTTGTACCATAGGGCCTCGAGATGCAGTAAGATATTTCGAACCAAAAAGAAAATGAAGAATTTTTTTTTTACCTTTATCTCGAACCGTTTCTTCTCAGTCTACTTGTAGCTTAGAGACACTGTGGGGGAAATGTTTTAAAATCCATTAAAACAATTCTTTACAGTGCAAAATGTTTCTGTATTCTATTCACCGCTTAGAGGGTTGTGAAAACATGAACATAAATGGTATTAGTTACTCCTGAATGTCGCCTATGGGGTACATGAGATGCATATCACAAAGGTGTTTTTCAGTAGAATTCTCTCAGAGGTGAACGCTGCATTTTCATCATCCACTGTAAAAATCCAGGAGTGAAACCTCACTTTGAGTTTACCTTGGTTTTTAATGTATGTTACACACCTTGGAGTAAATTACAGTGACCTCTCATCAATATGTATCTCCCTGAATCTCTCCATTATAGCAGAGGTTCGCAGAGATGGACATCAGTTCCTGTTAGAAGAAGGTACTGGCCAATAGTAAAGCTGAATGTACATCACCTTTAGTCAGAAAAATAATGTAAACTCAACAAGCTCTTTAACAATATTAATCAGCTGGACTTGAGTCTTCAGTAACTCAGCAAAACCTGCATTACTTATGCAGATAAGAGCATCAACAGCATTTGTCAACAGTTATCAAATTTATTTGAAAGCATCATTGATACAGTGTATTGTGTCATGTATATTGTATAAAATGCTGCGTCATTGGTCCTGTTTTGAGAATCCACAGCTACAGCCGTCCCCAGGGAATAATACTGATGTTAAAAAAAGCTTTTTTTTTTTTTTTTTTGGAGGTGACCACCTGAAACGTTAAACTGCCCCCACCCTGCGCCCCTCTCACTGAAAATCGCACTCTCCTCTACTGACCTTTGACCCAAGTTCCCAGAGCACTGAGGTCTATAGGATCGCAGTGACCCAAACCTGTCAGCCAGCCTCAGGCCACCCTGACACAGGCTTGTGGGGGGAGGTGGTGGGGGGGGGGGGGGGGTCACACAAAAAGTAAACAACCATTAATCCCCCCGCCCACCCCAACAGCCAGGGCACTGCAATCACCGGCTGCAGTTCAGGACACTTAACCTATTTTCTACACAAATGTTTACTTACTGGGCCTTAAAGCAGAGTTATATGTGTCCAAATGGGTCGTGGACAGTGAGTTCTAGAGCAGTAGCTTGATAAAAAACAATGACATATTTGCATAGAATTTTTTTGCAGTCTTCACCTTAACTATTTCCCATTTATTTCTTAGTCTGCCTTTGGCACTGAAGACTATTATTACTGCTCCTGTTTTTGTCGTTGGGTTAATGTTTCTGATTATCTGATTATCAGCATGACCTGACTTTCATATTAAACACTGGACATAATCTTATACATTCACGTGCCTCATGCAAAACTAAAATCAAGGTTACCTTGTTACAATTAAAAATAAATTTCTCATCATATTACTTTACGTGCTGGAGCATCACAAACCCAGATGCGCATCTATAAAGGAGAAAATAAGCTAAAAAAAAATGACACAGACTTTTCAAAAAGAGCTCAGACTGTCTCCTCAGAATGGCAAACACAGCATTACATGGGTATTGTGCATCCTTATCGTCTTCTGCTCTCTCGCCACAACCCCTTTTAGGATGCTCCGTTTCTGTAGAGTGTAATCATAGGGCTGAGAGTTGGGGGATAATCCATTTCTCCCGCTTCTGCCCCAAGGCCACACCGACCGAGCTTTAACACCCCCACCCCCTCAACTTCAGCTTTCCCCAGCCACACCCAGGCCCCCGCTCAGGCTCCTTTGCCCCCATGGAGCATTTGCCGCTCACCTGTCTAGGGCCAGTCTTACATCCGCTCAGAAGGCTTGTGGACCCACTCGCACATTCCGCTCCCCGTGCGTCTAACCTTTTTTTTTTGCGGGGTAACTGGGTTTTAAGAAGGCTTACGAGCTGCAGCCACTAAATCCATGGTGCTTTTCTGCGAGGCGCATGCTTTGTGGTGTTTAAAACAACATGGTCACGTTAGTCAAGAGGTGGGAACAGTGTTTATATTTTGACTCTTGCGTTCTGTGTTGGGGGCCGTTGCTTTGCTTATAAATAAAGAAATGATTAAATTTATTAAATTACTTAGATCCTGGTGTACTTAAGCTGGTTAGGTTTGCAGGTTCGAGCTGCACAAGTGAAAATTCACAAGACCTTGCAGACACTGTGCAAACTGGATTTTATCAACTCAGGAGACAGGACCCCTACTGGTGCAACCTGGTCAACTCAGAAGTAAGAGCAGACACCTTATGACAATGTTTTGTGGCGTTTACACAGACTCCATGCAACTGCAACACAGCATGGAAAAACAAGATGTTTGGAGACAAAGACACAAGTTATATAAATAAGTACTGATAATAAATATAGTAAACTTGATTGAGCTTAGCTAGAGTTATTTGTACAGTGTGATTTTACCGACCTCAAAATGAATACAGATACTTTATAGCGAATTCACCAAAAAACAGCAAGACTGACCCTCACCCTTAAGGGGCTGGGATTGGCACTTTCTAAAGGGGTTAGCCACCGTAGGTGGAAAACAAAGTTAAAAAATGTCCAAACAAGGAAACGTAAACTGATCCTCTGTCATTGCAGTATTTCCTGGGTTCTTGTTTTTGTTCAGTCAAGTTATTTTTAATTGGTTACTGTCCTTAATCATACTGGCACGGGTCCAGTGTCATGAGGCAGCAGTATTACCTGTTTGTACACCAGACATTGCATTCTGCAGGCCTCTTAAACAGTCACCAAATGTGACTTTGCAGCATCTACCTCAGGCAACACAACTGCTGCAGCAGGGAATACACTTCTTCTTTGACCCGAAAGGTACCTTGCACAGATGACCCCCCCCCCACCCCCACCCCCGCCATGTGCAAGACAGCTTGACCTCAGTAACGGTCAAAGGTCCTGGTGAGCAGAGCTTTAGTATAGGAGCCTTAGGTAACACCAGCCACATCTGAAAGAGGGCCAATCAACACTCCTGACCCATAAATAGCAGAGATACAGATCTGACATGAAGAGAGAGCTGGACTTGCTTATGACTGCTAAACTAACTACGCAGATGGAGGTGTGGACCGATCTTGCAAGAAAGCTGAAGAAGCTGTTTACAGTAGCATTTTATAACAAAGACAGTTACAGGAACCAGTCCAAATCATCAAGTATAGCTGGAGATGATTATAATACAGGATAAGCATGTATGTCAAGACCTGTTTGACTTGTTACACACTAAACACAATCCTATATATATTGAGGAGGTTTTTATATTAATAATGATGACAGAGACAGTGGCTCCCAAGAAATGAACATGCTCCATTGTCCTTATGGTTGTGGAGAACAAGACTGCCCCTTTCCTTTAGAGTGCATGCATGGAATTTGTGACTAACGGTCACCGTCATCCACCTTGTTGGCACATAAGGCCATTGATGCATTTGGATTTTTGTTTAAAAAGTTGACATTCGTCGTCACCCTGTTTGCTTATGCACGGCGACTTGCCTTCCACTCACCGTCTCACGTCGATGGAATGCAGACACGCCTTCGCAAAGCGTCACCCCCCCCACGCCATGTCTATTAGCCAGCAATAATTGCAATAATTAATAAACAATTTGTAATCAATATGGTTATTTACATAATAGGTATTTCTTAGTCAGCGGCTATAATGCTGCAGTTAACTCAGATTTCCAGGCTTCACTGGAGGAGATACGTACACAGGTTTGCTCTCGCACATGGAGAGCGAGTACTGGAAGGCCTCTGATTCATAGATAGATTCATATACAGGAAGCACCTCAATACCTCTCCGCAAACCGCAATTTGCAATGGCAGCTTATAGGTATTGAATTGGATGCTATTAGCATGTAGCTCTGCTTCCTAGGAAGCGATCCACTTTTCTAGCCCCCCCACCCCTCCATGGAAGAGCACCACCCCTGGTCAAACAAGTCCAACCACAGACCTGAGTGAGTGAGACGTGACTGATGCCAAAGGCCAAGGGGGCCAAACCATACCTGAAGTCTTTCACACCACAGAATCTGTCGTCTGTTTTGCTTTCAGGGTTCCCTGGTTTCGGTCGCCCTCAGCAAGGCCTGGTGGGATATCGTGTGACAGGCTGCTGACGCGTGGGACCTGCCCTCAGCTAGACTCTGTCCGCACTGACAGACGTGAGCCGGGCCGGGGGGGGGTAGACATCCGTCTATCCACCTGCGCAGGACTGACGCGATGCTAGCTACCTGTCACCAACGTGCAGAACCTGTTACTGGACTCTTTAAAAGCCTTCCTCACTTGAGAGGTCTGATGCACAGGGCAGGTATCAACTGACACTTTGGAAAAGTGTAGGAATTTCATTGATGCTGCCTTAGTGATGTGCCTGTCTCCTTCTTCATGAATGACCTTCAAGACTGCAACTCACGTGAAGCTAGACATCCACCGACTGTTGATGGATTTGTAGTTACAGAGCTACCAGATGTTGTGACCAGATGGTTTACGGTTTATAGTATCATGCAAAGGTGTTAGGCAACAGAAAATGTTTTAAACTATTTATCTGGGTATTAAGTGTATATTTGTTCAAGAAAAATTAACGGTGATGCATTAGAATATAAGTCAATGAACGCAATAAAAAATAACACTAATTTCTTCTGTTCTCCAAAAGGTTACTGATACGATGTTGGACAGCTAGAAGAACATCACTTTGGTTCACAAAACTCTCCTCAGGGGCACCTCAGCTAAACTATAGCATTTTAGTAACTTTCCCACTCTGTCCCAAAGACATATAAAACAGACACGCCCACATAGATGCATAACATGCAGGAAGATATGTACGCAGATTTGTATGTGCATATGCTGTATATGTCAAGGACAACTTTCAGACGTATGTAATAAACAGTTTGTTAAGAGAGAAGGGGACAGGGCACACACCTGTTTTGTGACTGGCTTGCTCCAGGTGAACTGTTTTATTGGACATCCAGAACATCCTGTATTGATCCTTGAAGACCCTGCCCCTCCCTTTAAGACCTGCAATGATTTAAAGCCCCTCCCTTTAAGACCTGCAATGATTTAAAGGAAATAATTGCCAGGTAGAAGCAGCCACAGCAGTACAGAAGTGGGGCATGAATAACATCTCCGTCCCTCACTTAAAGTATGGTCACAATTCATCTTTCTGTTAGTCACCTTATGATCCTTTTCATGTGTTTTTCGTTCAGTGAGTTCTGAGAAAACAGGAGATGCATTTCCCTGGCACGCTGGCTGACGTTTCCCAAAACACTCAGCGTCTAAGATCAAGGCTTTCCATTGAAGATCACGCCTGTGACGACATTCCAGCCGAACTTGAAGAAGAAAAGCAGTTTCGAAAAGATAGGGGCTGTAAGGGTTCCATTTTTTTGCACCAGAACAAACAACCCAGGCAATTAAAAAAAAAAATGCGGGAAAAAAAGATTCAGTCAAGCATTATTCATTGCTGAAATGAAGAAAAATTAAAACCAAATCAAAATGGCTTTTGTTCCGCCTCATAAAAATTTATTTTGCGCTTGCTTAAGGCTAACTGGTGGGGATGAAGGGAAACCTTTATTTTTTTTTTTGATCTGACGATTTACAGGAAATTCCACAGATGGGTGGAGCTCCTCCTCTCCTTTGACTGTCAGTACAATAGGTGCAGAACTAACTTAATAAACAGCTATCAACAGAGCTCTGCAGCGCTCGAATGAAAGATCACATGGAGCACTCATACGTTTCAAGGTTCATATAGGGTGCAGGAAAAGACAAATTAATACTTAATAACTCTTCACTTCCACAGTATTAAACATTTGTCCTTTACATTAACTATCTATTATTTTTTGGCATTATTTGTTGCTTAATTTTTCCACATATGTTTTGACAAAGAAAACAGGACAGCTAGAAATTAGAGGTGAAAACTGTAATGAATGATCAACTCTTTAAAAAAAATGCAATAGATAAATTACTTTTTAATAAATTGTGGAATTCGGCTATTGTCTCACACCTCCAGGGTGTGGGTCTTATCTTACATCCAGTTTGGGGCTACATTGCTTTACATACATCCCAGAATAGTCTCTGGATCATTATGACTGGCAGGAGCTGCAAGTAAGCATTTTATTGTAAATTGCACTGTAGCACCATAACATTACATGTGATATCTGAGCCTCAGATCCTACACAGTAAGTGACATTTGTGTGTCAATCATTCATGTCATGAACATAGATGTGGGTATGGATGGTAGGGACATGCACCTATCAATATTGAGGGAGTATTGTGTGTGTTTAGGGAGACGGGGGGGGGGGGGGGGCAGTCCCTGGTAGAGGTGGAGATTTCAGGTCCAGGGAGTACAAATCCACACCAAGATTTTGTTTCAACCAACCAGTTCAGTACTGTGTCACTGTGACTCTTTATACTCAACTGGTTGGTTGAAACAAAATCTTGGTCTAGATTTGTACTCTCTGGACCTGAAATCTCGAGCAATGTTGAAACCAAACCTACACACTTGCATGTACTAACACTGGCCTGGAGACTCATAATTATCACCGAGACAGTAACAAAAAGCATCCGGACACCCATGTTACTGATTGTTCAGCAAGGACGTTCCATCGACAGACCCCAAACTTAGGCTTGAAACCAGCACAGAGCTCCAGCCTGGAAATTGGGTGAAAGAATGAAAGGAAGATCTCCGGAGTGGTTCACTCTCTCTGGAACCTCCAGCAGATAGGGGGGGATCAGCTGTTTGGGGGCCCCAATCGCTGCACGGTCACATTCCTTCGCGTTATTCCAACCCGCCCCTTAAAATCCGCCCACCAAAGAAAGGAGACACTCACTGAAAGATGTGTGGAGAAACTTCCACGGGGGGGGGGGGGGGGGCAGGTGCTGTGCTAAATTGATGCCCCGCAGCTAGAAAAAGGGGAAAAAAAAAACATTCGGGGAAGGTGATTTGGGTCAAACGTAAACTCTTCACAATAGCAACATCTCCCCCCATGGCAGCTATAAAAACGGGGCACACCTACATCATCCCTGGGAGGGGTTTGGGCGTGACGGGGAGCACAAGCAGTGCTCTTTGCGGTCTTTTATCAAAGGATGTGTCTGAGGGCGTAACGATGGTTAGCCTCTCCCCAGCTGCCAGCTAAGGCCCACACTGGAGCTGACAGCCATCTCAGCAACCCCCCCTACTCCCCCACACCACCAAAACCTCCACGTGCCTCAGTAGGGGTGGGGCAGGTTTGCCTCGGGGCTGAGAGGGGGCAGTTAGGGCAAGACCAGAAGCATTAATCACCAGATGAAGCAGATAGAAGGTGCCTCCCCCCACAGCCAATCAACCCTCACTCCCCTGAGGGGGTTGCTCAGCGCCCCCTGTTGGCTAGCACGCATGGTGTGCGGGGGGCACATTAGGAAGGTGTGTCTGCATTCTTTCAGCATGAAATTGGCAGCCAGTCCACGCCCGGATTCTCAGAATCGAGGAAGCGGTGGGCAGGATGCATCGTCAGCGCGGACGCAGAGACCTCGATGGCACCAGCACAACATCTGTGCACATCAGCCCCGAAAATGTGGTCAGATAGATAGAACTTCCAGGGCTGAGGAAGCAGCAAATCACTTTCCGTCCAGGAAAGTGAAAAGAAATGTGACATACATTGCTAAGGATTTATTACTAAGGCAATTCATACTAAACATGTTTAATATAACATAGATTACTAAATACACATGAAAAACTTAAATGTACATATGTTTATAATAATCATATAATTAATTTATCTCACAACCCCACCACTAACCCAGCAGCCCCAAGAAAGACCGCTAAGTATGACATAAAAAGTTTATATGATTCCCAGGTGGCAGATAAACAGTAGCCATAACCCTAGATAAGAGGCAGAGGATGAATGAATGAATGAATGAATGAATGAATGAAATGCTCACTTTTGTAAGAAACTGAACTTCCCTGACCAATGCCGTAAAATGCACAAGAATAAAGAGGCAATATTACACACCAGAGAGAAAAAATGAAATCAGTGAATAAACTTACCTTAAAGTGACCCACCTTCTTGGTTATCTCCAGTGTGAAAGGCAGCTTTGATAAGCGGTAATACTCCTTTCCAAACAGTATAAGCAATGCGATACAATCCTGAGCGCCGCTGCCAATCCTGTATATATTTCCAATTTTGATTCTGTAGCAGCATCGGCCTTTAGCCGACAGCCCAAATCTGTGAGAGAACGATGCCAGTCACACATGTACCCCTGGCCAAAACAGAGGGAAACTCCACACGACGACACCACTGCCACCGCATGCATTGTGGTTGGGGATTTACCCCCGCCTGCAGCGAGGCCAGGAAACTCCCCCGGCCGTACCAAATTATCAGAGAAATACCAGCAGAGATTTATCTATTTATTTACTTTGAAACTCCAAAGTGTTGATTAGCACCTATGAAGGAGGTAGAAATGAACAGCCCTGGTGGAGGACAGGGGCCATTTCCCGCGTGAAACACCACACTATTTTCAGCCTATATAGGAAGTGACACAAAAATCTCAGAGCGGCATCGTGAGGTATACGGAGGTTGATGGAGATTTCTGTGATTGAACATCTGCTCTAAGACACTGCGAAAGCTCACAGCCAGATGTGCGGATGAGGAGGCTTTAGCTGATCCGCGGCTTCATCAGATCCTTGCTGCTAAATACCTGCTCGGCATTACCGCAGGTCAATGGCGTAGCAGAGAGTTTGTGATTGGAGGGTGGGGTGGTGAGCGGCTCAGTGAGCTAAGCCTCTGCGCCTACGATCAGAAGATCACTGGTTGAGCCCCCACTGCTGCAGAACAGTCACACGTCGGTGGGCCCTCGAGCAAGGCCCCTAACCCCCAGCTCCTGGGGTGCTGCGTGTTGGCTGATCCTGCGCTGCCGTCACCCACCCACCCACCAAAGCTATGGAGAGCAAGATAGGGTCAGTGAAAAGAAGCATTCCAATGTGGCAAATGGCAAAAAAGCACGTTAGTTTAATAATTCAAAGGTCTTTTAATTAGGGGGGGTGAATGAAGGCAAATTAAATATTGGGGGGGTACATGTCCACCCCATTCTCCCTGGTTCCTATGCCCTTGCCTCAGGCTGCCCCTCCCCAGGCACATCCATTGCTGATTGAGCACCATTTCCCAACAGCGCCACCTGGAGATGTGCTTCAGACATGGAGGGTACAAATCTAACAGCATACCTACTGATTAACCCCCCTCCGCCCCTGCCACTGCTGCCTAAGAGTGGGCATTTCCCTGTGGGTAACAAAACAGAAGCTAGGAAGGACAGGGTACTGGGGAAGGGGGAGGAGCTTGCAAAAGGTGGTGCATCTGGAATTCCCCTCCGCTCTCCTGCAGCACATACTGACACCTGATGCTCTAGTGACTCCAGTGAAGCGTCCCAGTCAGGCAGAGCAAGACCTGTGCGTATTATTTAATCATTACATCCACAAGAACAGACTTAGACACCTCAAAATGCATCATGTATCATACAGTTTATAGTAGATTATAATTTAAACTTTAAAACTTTTAAAAAAGGAGTTATTGGCAAAGTCCTCCCCCTGACTGCCAGGGGCGCTGTAAAGGGGGGGTAAACGATGACGATTCTCGGGGCCCATGACTGAGAGGGGGCCCAGAGAAGCCCCCAATAAACTGTGTTGGGGGCCCTGTCAAGATTCTTTTCATGGGGCCCAAAATTCTTAGCAGCGCCCCTGCTGACTGCCCACCAGTGGTATGAGCCGGCCAGGGGGGGGTGTGGTGGTTGGTGTGGAACGCCTGAATTGCAGTACGACAGGGCGCTGCCAAGCCTCTCAGGTGAAGGGGGGGGGGATCCGTCATCACTTGGTGCAGCCAGCACCATCCCGCCGCGTCTTCGCTTGGCGCGGCTCGTAGCATCGGGAACCCAACCCGCCGCTCATCGCTCCCCTGCGCTGCCTGTTGCACAATATCTAGGCGAAAGGTCAGAGACGGCTTGGGACTGAGGAGTTACTTTTCATATTCATGCGTGCAAACAGGCCTGATTGAAAAGCAAGAAACTGAACTGCACAATTTCCCAGTGTGCATGAGTAATTACCCTTAGTGCCACCTACTTGCAGTACCTTGAATTTAATGCTTTCAGATGCAGGTTAAAGATCCATGAAGAAGTTGTTTTTTTGATGTTTTCTTTTAGCCTTTCCTTAGATGCACCTCAGAGGTGAGATACATCTATGATAAAGGGATCGGTCTAAACTTAAAGGGATATGCAGTATATATAAAGTATATGAAGCAGAGGTCAACATATGTAAGGGTTATCGGCCTCCCATCTCATACAGCTGATAATAGAGGGTTTTAAGGATTCTGGAGCCCAGGGCTGGACTGGGATTACAAATGGCCGACCACACGTATACACCCATGCTTAATATCGCTGAACTGGGGCAAAATCCCAGCTAACGCTCAATGGCCCACTGGGAAAATGCCCAATATACCAGATGCCTAGTCCAGGGGTATCCCAGGAATCGGAGGATTGATGTTTCAGGGACTCCCCATGCCTGCGTTCCCACCCACCTCTCCCTCCTACTTCTGCTGCAGTAGCCATATTTGCCGGAGCTTACATACTGCACTCACCTAACTGTTTGCACTGCCTCTAGTCTCCCCTACCTTGGCTAATGAGCTTTTTATTTCCCCTAACCCTCCTGGGTTGTGCTGCATGGGGACCCAAAAAAATCAAGATATTCTGTCTATCCTGCTGCCTGTGACGCCTCTACTGCCTGTGACGTCCTTCCAGCCTGGCTGCCCTTTGTCACTGTGACGTCTCTCCTTCCGTCCCTGCTGCGGTACCACTGTTCATCCTGCCCTCGGAAGCAGAACCGGCACCTGCCTGCCATCACCTGCCTGCCCCCTGCATTGAGACTTAAAATTTGAAATCTTAAAATTTGGACAATGTGAATTGGACTTGTTCATTTGACTTCCTCTGCCGGCCCCTGGAGGTTGGGCTCCCCCTTTGGGTCTGGTTCCTCCCAAGGTTTCTTCCTTCTAGGAAGTTTTTCCTTGCCACTGTCGCCTCTGGCTTGCTCACTGTAGACTTTGGGCAGGGATGATGTAAAGCACTTTAAGACAATATAATGTTGCGAAAATACACTATACAAATAAAACTTAATGAAGCAGAGGACACCCGGAAGGACACATCAACACAACTGCAACTGCAGGATGCCAATTCCCACAAAAGCAGGAGGAACCCAGAGAACCCAAAGGAAACATGCGGAGATCATCCAAGTTGGGAAGTCACACAAACCCACAACAATGGCAAAATGCCAGACCCTCAGTTCCAAGTGCTGCAGGGAAATGCATGGAGATGGTTTGAAAACAAACATAATATTCAGCCGACAACCCAAATTCACTACGGTGTCAATGCGTAGGGATGCTTCAGCAGACCAGGCTCATAATGCAAAAGAGGTCGGAGAGCAGGGAAAATTTCAGAATTACGTTTGAAAATACAACTTAACAGCCACATGCATATTGAAACTTCACGCCTTCACGTTCTCCCAGAATGCACCTTGGTTTTTATGATGTAAGCAAAAAAAAAAAAATTTATAAAGAAAGAGAAAGCAGGATTGTTCATGGGGGGACTTTTAAAAAGCAATTCCTCCTCCACAACAGCCCTCTCCTCTGATTTGTTACTCGCCTACGTGCCACGGAGCCTGCGAGTTATTCTCAAGACGTCTGCCCACATGCCGGCCAATACTGGTAACATCCAAACTACCAATAACATACCATTCTTTATTTTACCACTGTCCCTGTGCTGGCTGCTAAGTCCAGCAACTATAAATATGCAAAAACACCAGCGCCTTTAGCACGGAGTTTGTTACAATAAAACCCAAATGGAAGCTTATCCAGTCAACACACATAACTGAGGAGCCTTTGCACCATTTTTATATTTAAACCATAATTTAATACCATGTAAGACAAATGTTCTAGTGGAGTTGATGGCCAGCAGTCCCCTTTGTACTTTAAAACAATAATAATGACATGGTTAATCAACAAATAGAGGTCTGCAAAATTTCATTAATCTACCAAAAAAATACATAAATAAATTATATATATATATATATATATATATATAATATATATATATTTTATTGGTCTTGTACATTTTTCACTTTTTTTTTCCATTAATTTCATTCTTTTTCGTTAATTTTATACCATGTGGGCTAGATTTATATAAAGGGCTAACAAAGGTGAAATTAAAGACTATGTTACACTAGACTATGAAAATCTGAAAATAAAGTTTGACATACGCATAGCCCGGTTATCCAGAAACCAACACTTGTATTTAAATTATTTTATTTTATTTTTTTTTTTTGCATGAGCAGTGCATGACTGTACCCACAAGCCGTTGTCACCAAATCATAATCAGTTTGTCAAACATCAGTGGAACTATTTTTTTTTTTAATAACTGCTAGAACAATTGGCCTTGAGACAAAAGAATGTAATTTCCAGCACTAGGATTCTTTGCCCCTTGTTTTTCTCACAGTCATCCCGGGCCTCACCTTGGCTGTGGCATTTCCCACTCATGGGAATATTAATGTTGCCTGTGGCTGTCATTCGCAACAATAATCCATCCAGTCTGACAGGATTTACTAAGAACTGTTGCTGGGCCCAAAATGACATGGATCACAGCACGAGAGTTAAGGTCATGAAGGGTGGAAAAATAAGTAGCAGAATGATCTTCTGGCATAACGATGCCAGGTTTTATTCGACGCTCTCTGACTGGAACGCCACCCTCCTCCGCAGCCAATCCTGAGATGCATTACAGGAAAGGTTCAGCAAAACCCCAGCGAAATGCCAGGACATTATGAAGCACCCACACAATCGCTTAGCAATGGATATTCATATTCAATTAATCAAACCCATATTTTTGTGATAGGGGAGGCGACTATAAACCATAAAGACCCCCCAAGTAAAATGGCTAGAAGCAGCAAACTTCCCTGCACCCAGATTTAGGCCTTGGGATTCTCAAGCCAGAAGTTTACGCAACACGGTGACTAAAAGAAAAGTTCTGGTTCAAACACGTTATTCTGGATTTTTTGTTTTTCTTTTTTTTTTTTTGCTTCTTTCTTCGGGGTATGAAATCTCTTCATAAACAAGAGCAGACATTCTTAGTAAACATTTACTATGAAAACACACCTACTGCCACACGCTTGCAACAAAACCCGATGAATGTTTTCATTTCCATACTGTTTTTCGATAAAAGAAAATGGACGCTCGGCCTGTTATTTTAACGCTGCCTTTATTTTCACAAGTTTCTCCTTCGTGTGAGTTACTGAGCATTTTTTTAACAGATACCGTCGCGAAAAAAATGGATTTCAGTCTTCGGACTCACCGTGTTGACATTAAGTAGGACTGGAAAATAAAAGTGATGAGCAATAGCAGAAGACTGCCAACCCTGAAGAGAGTTTCATGGGCAGGCTTAACAGTCATTTCATCAGGTGAATGGAGGATCATTAAAATAATTAGAGGACAACTGAGCAAATAAATCCTTAAATCCAATTAACTTTTGAATGCAGGCGAACAACTGGAGGAATCAGACAATCCAGGCACACATGTAGGAATTTACTAAAATGATAAAATTCTAAAATAAAGGTTATATGACAAAGTAAATGGAGACAAATGCATTTAGACTGTGATGTATATATAGACAGATAAAAGTATTCTACTGATTGGTGATTATTTTAAATTGTATAAACAGTCTGGAATCAGGTTATATGAGAAGATTTTAAATCAGAACAAAATGTCTATGAGTAATTTAGCCGACTTTTAAAAACATTGTTGGTTCATCAATAATTAATGATTATTTTTTAATATTATTTATTTTCCCGATTCCTATTAGTTATATTAATTTAATTTGTTATAGTGACACATCAGAAACCGTGGGACGGTCTATAGATGTGTGTTTCGTTACTTGTTCCTACCTGGACCTGCGATATTGGGTAAATCCTCCGCTGGCCAGTAAGATGACTTTCCTAATGAGTCAGGCATAACCACAGACAAACCCTAGAGGTACTGCCTAGCCCAGATGGCCTGGGTAACGTCACGTTTCCCTTGATTAATTCGCATGCCGAGAAAACCACCTTGATAAACGGCCCGCTAAACGGTCGCTCTTGGTTTGTTCAAACGGCAGAATTTACTTTGAAATTCATAGCAAGAAAATCACAACAGAGCATCACATCAAACAAATGATTTCTAAATGAGAAAAAAAAATATGCATGTTTCGGCATTCACGTTTATAGATACATATCACCCTCCGTCTTCAACATAGTACTGTCTTCACATTATATACTTTGTGTACGTTGTTCTATCTGATGCAGTCTAGCCTTAGTGCCTGCTATTACTGGCACGATGGCCAATCAGAAGCAGTCCAGAGGACTTAAACTCCCCAAATGAACTATGCTATAGGTGGTCCACCACAACACAGCTCCTTATCAGAGTCAGCCAGTGCGAGGACCTAGACTGAAGCCACCCAATGTGGCCTGCAGGACCTAGACTGCACCTGGACCAGCTGACTCACTCTGGAGACACCCCCACCCCAACAGTAAAAACACATTTAAGCCGGCGTGTTTTGTTATTTCAGATCTGATCCAGCCTTTCAGGAGTTTGGCAGCCGAGGGTCGAACAAGGTTCCCTTAAACCTTAGTAGTGAATATCGTTTGACAGGTCTAATCATCAGGTCCGGGCGAGATATGCCACGCTCAATGCCCTTGGGCAGCGTTTCTTATTTGAGGCTGGCAAGAGTGCTTCAGGCTTCAAGAGCTCGAAGGGAGGGCTCATTCCTGCACATAGTTCTCGCACCGAGTGCCGCTCATGCATTGCGACACACCTAAATGTGTCACAGGAATCACTGCGGGGCCTGATTTATCGCGCCTGCAGTAACAGTGTCCGTGTGCAACGCCAGCAGACCATCGCATGTCGCTTCTCTGGACATGGCTCATGGAGAACAACCTGTCTTTTGAGTTTTGTCACATGTGTTCTGAGGAACAGAGCTACAGTTGCAGGGTAGGGCATCGGGGGTGGGGGGGGGGGGGGGGGAGGACAAACAGAAGTGAAATACAAGAGAAAAGAGAAGAAGAAGGACAAAAACAACACCAAGTGAAAACCCTAAGTAGCAGCTCGTCGTGCGTTGCCAGGGGATGCAGCCATCTTGGAAAATCACCCTGCGTTTCTGCTGTGACGTGCTGCGCTCTCTGAAACGTTAGGCCTGTTTATCACAAAGCAGGGCCGTGGGGTGATCTTTATAAGGAAACGTAGCCGACAGCACCTCTCCAGCAACCAGAGATGCATCTCCAAGTTCTCAGCAACAGCACACACAAACAAACTCAAAGTGTGAAACTTTGAAAAATATTACACTTACTCAAGTTGTTTATTATAATAGTTTTTCCATGTGCAGGGAAACATTTCATATATATTTGAATTATTCTAATAAAAATGATTTTCTATGTACGAAACAAAGGAAATCAAGGCTGGAAGACGTTGATACTTAAAAATTTAATAACGACTGCAGAGGGTTCATAGAACACCATTTTGTCAGGGTCTTTATGCTTCTTGTCGGTTAAAAAACATGCTTTATTTTTAATGTTTAATGTTCTTTTTATACTGATGTTTCCTGTTAACACATTCTCGGAGTCAGGCAACCAAGCACTCCATGACACATCATACTGAGGATAATTGTGTACGTGACAAAACTTTGATTTGATCCGATAATGGACTTCCAAAATTTCTCATCCTCGCAGCTACAGGGATCTCTTAAACCCCCCGATCTCCGAAGCCAAAGCGATGATGGCCTGATTCCAGCCCACTTACACAACGCTGCTTTTTAATTTTGCCTGTCAGTCAAGTTTTTGTGTTTATAACGCGACTTTATTGCCAGAGTCACACAGCACAACTATCTTCTAGTTACGCTCCGTCTCAGTTGAGAATGTACTTTAATCAGTCTTTTTCTCACTTTTACACGCTTTTGTTGTAAACAATAATATGTATATATAGACACTTAAGCTTATACTCCCCAAGAAAGTTCTTTCCCACACCTTACCATGCCTGTATCCTCGGGATACAAAGAATGTTTCCTGAAAAAAAAATTAGCTGTGACAGCTGCCTCCTAAGGCTAATATGAAAAAAAGAATTTACTGTCTCATTCAGTTTCAATCATTTCATAATGTGATTAAAAAAAAAAAAAGATGCCCTTTAAAGTCAATTTACGCTTGAGGAAGCTGGACCGAAGAGGAAGCTGTGTGGCTTTAAGGGGCTTCGGTGGCAGGGTAGAGAGGCCAAGGCGTGGAGAAGTTCCACTTGATTTACACAGACGCGCCAAGCCGCAGATCGTCACAAGTGCGCTAACAGGGCGGGCAAACCAGTCCAGACAGGCCAGGCAACGATGGGTTTGTGTGCGCCCTAAAGCGATTCCAACCCAGAGTCATAATTATGACATCATGCATGTAGGTTCACACAGTGGCTGCAATATACCACAGTATGACAGCATGCCCTGCAAAACAAAAAAACTCATGTATTTACAGCTATTCTGAGCTACAGTCTAAAACTGGCTATATTTTCCTATTGTAGTGCCATTACTAAGTCTTGGTCATGGGGATGACAGTCTAGTTTTGCTTGCTGTTGGAAATGACGCACCGATTTGCTTGGTCAATCCATTAAGAAATGTCTTATGGCTACACTTGATCATACTCAATTGGACAACATCTAATAGCATCATAGTTTAATATGACCTCACAGAATCAACTTTATTAAGCTGATTCGATCAACTGTTCATTTATCAGAAAATCCATGTGATAAACACACGAGTCACAATTACGTCTGTAGGTTTAAGAGCCAGAAAACATGCAATGAGGACAAAATTCCTCCAAAAATTACCCCAAATTTAAAAAAAAAAAAAGTAAAGAAATGTACAGACAGGTTAGATCTTAATCAGCGATGAGTCACCAGCTTAATTATGCATCATTAATTATATATTCACTTCAGGATTTGCTGAAAGGGGACTACTTTTAGCTATTTGGTCTGACACAGCTTTTTACTGATGTTACTCACCACACCACAGCACATTTAGAAAAACACCCAGGGGCTGAACCGACAGTTGGATTTGCAATGCGCAAGTGGCAGGTTAATGCCGCCGTTAGTAAGGATGAAAAGCACGGCGTCAGACGCAGGGAGTGTGTGTGTCCTGCCTTGCCTCGAAACACTGAAAATCATTCAGGCTTATGCTCATACACCAGCTCTAGGAGCAGAAGTAGATCTCGCTCTCCCTCGTCATTCTGCTGCAGCGGGCCGTGGGCCAACATGGAAGATTAGGCTCGACTGGCTGCCACAGCCCATGCTCCACATTATGCCAATAGGCAAATTTGCCCCCCCTCCCCCCACACACACCTACTATGGTGAACGCCTTCTGTGATTGCCCAATCCCACATCCAACCACCCTGAGCAGCACTTAAGTGTTTTACATGGAGACAAGGGCTTTGGGGGAAGATAGGGAGGGACGCAGCTGGTTTGGGGGGGGGGTGGGGGGGCAAGGGGGTGTTTAACCACGCACTGACAAAAAAGAGGGGAGTTCAATGAGAAAAAAAGGTTGCTGCTAGGTGTGGCCAAGCTGTGTGCATGTGTCAGTTCTAGATCATTCTGTACAAGGGAGGAAGAGATTGCAAAAGCATTAAAGGAAACAAGAATTTCACAAAATGCATATATTTATTTCCTTTAATACAGGATACCTTACAAAGTAGCTCTAATTGGTATTTTAAAGGCTCATTTTACTGTTCGGGTAAATAACCGGGTTATTTTGACTTATTAACTGCGATTTCAGACAAATGTTTTTCGGAAAACTAGTTGAACTGGTTATCACAACGATTTCTTCATCTTAAGATGTGTCATCCTCGCTGTGGCCATCAAAGCTGACAAACAGGAACTAACAGTGCAAACCGTAGCTTCACAAACTGTCACGAGCGCGTAAGAGATTAATGCCATCAGCGGCAGAAAAATATCATCGCCAGTGTCACTGAATAGCCGCGAGAAAATGTCAGTAACAAAATGTACATTATGCATCACCTTTACCAGATATGAAATGTCGCTTTTAAATGAAAAAAAATCACATAAATATTTATACTGGACTAACTTAAGGAAATAAAAACTTTTTAAACAAGTTCAAAAGTCATGTGTAAAAATGACATACAGCGCCCCCTGGTGTTGGTTGGATGACTGTGGATTTTCCCATAGCTACCTGTATACGTCACAGAAATGTGACGCAGTGTCTTGCCGGAGACGGGGACTAAGTGCATTGTTCTACATTAGTCAATGTTCGTTTTCTAGGTCGGGGGGGAAAATCAGAAAAACAGGCAGTAGTTGTAAAGTACTAGTGAATCACATTCTAGCTTGACTGACATTTGAAGTGTTAAAAAGTAGTGGTGTGATAAACAAAAGTTATAAAAAGTTTATCTGTGATAAGGAATATGCGCGTGCAAAAACAAAGAAGAAAAGGGTAATCTCGCATCGTACTTCCTGATCAAACGTACATACCGGTGAAACCGTGAAAGCTCAAAATTGCATTCTTAGAAACATGTGGTCCTTCTATAATTTAATAAATATCTCTTAATTAATAATCAGCATAACTGGCTCAAGATGAAATGTGACGGACATTGGTGAAGTTAGATTTGCATTGCTTACACATGCGTGCCACTACTACTTTGGCTCAGTTGCAAGAAATTCATTTATATTTATGTGCTTCCGAATAGTAATAGGCCTATTCTACCAAAGGAAGCTGTTGTGTGCTTTTCGGAACATCACGACATATCTTAAATAGTCTAATTATAGTTTCACTTAAATCTAAAGGAAACTGATATGCATTTTTATTTAAAAGTATGCGAATCATATTCTAATTGTACCGTGTCTCGGAACAGGAACAGCTGGTAACAGATCGTGTGATTATGGAAGCGGCGGTCATTACGAAACCATGTCCGTATGAATCACCGAGCTACAGAGTCCGTGTTTTCCGGGAGAGCTTCAGTTCCGCTCCACACAGGTGTGCTTTGGGTGATTAATCTTTTCATGGAAAACATTACCTAGGCATTGCACAAACCTCATCCTCTTTTCGGTTCTGTAGAGAGAGACAGTAGCGTTCTGGGTACAGGAGGAAGTATCTGCCACTCATGACCTCGTAACCGATGGAAACGCTGACGAGTTCCAGAAATGGTCGTCGTTTGGGATGATCGCACTCTGCTAGAAATACTTATTGTCATCCTTCCTTCCTTTCTTCCTTCCGCCTATCTTCCCACCCTTTATATAAATATGTTAGATAAAACAAACAAACTAAAAAATATATACACAGAGGTTTACTGAGCTTGACAAACTGGGATTTTGAAAACCAACCTCTGCTGATTATATAAGTTACTGACTGTTTGGGGGGCAAACCCATCCATCCATTTTCTGTAATCGTTTGTCCTATTCAGGGTATTGGTAGGTTCAGAGCCTAACCTGGGATGGAGCTGCAATGGGGGGCTTTATAGTGAGTAATATAATACTTTTTCAAATGTGATTTTGGCAAAAAATCAGGACATGCGACAGTATGTAGTTACAGTGCTGTTTGAATGATTTTAAGTCAATGCAAATGTAAACAAAATAAATAGGCAAAATAATACTATGTTGCACTTTTTTCAGCCAATACCTGTCATTGTAACATAGCTCTCTGATTGGCTGGCATGCTGCCTCGTACCCTGCACTTCCTGGCATGGGTTCAGATACAGAAAATGGAGGGATAGATGGATTTAACGTCACTTGAAGTAACGTGGAACAGCAGGTGTTCTACATTAAACCTGTCCATGATCGCCGTCCAACAGCATTGAGGCCCAGTAGCACGATGCTGTCATAAAGGCCACTGGCTTATTCTACGATCGAAGCAAAGGATTAACAAAACCAAGCTAAAGCAAGCCAATTCTGACGGAAATGATCCAAACCTGATGAGGCTGAGCTAAAGTGGGCCAGACCACGCAAAACCAAAGTTGGACAAAATTAACTTAAGACTACACATCCTACACTGTAATAATAAAAAAAACCTTAGATTTGTCACTGGAGTTGTATCCTAGCTTTAGACAAATGTACCTTTTAATCTAATTTAAGGCACAGAAATGTTGTTTGTACCCAGGGGGAACAAAACTAGCAAGGCGATACCCTTATTTCTCACAGTGCTATTTACTATGCTATTTTATTCATATTCTAAAACAATTTAGTGTGCAAGGATATGAAACTTAAATAAAACACCACATAAGCTATTGTACTTCCTTTGTTAGATCACATTTATTTGACTGGGTGTCCCTTAAAAGCTGTGAATGAAAGGATCGTATTCATTCCCGAGCATTCTAGAGCTCCCTCCCACTGCACTTTCTGTGGCAAGCCACTCAGCACGCTGCTTGTGAATACTCTCTTTCAGTCCAGAAGGTTTTAGGGTCAGGACTCTGCTCCTATACCACTGAGCAAATCAGCACACATGAACCATCCATTGTCTGCTTACCCAGTACAATGTCTAGGAGTCTGTTCCATGAAAATTAGGGAACATCTTGTGCTATTTTTTTCCTATTAGTATTCAATAGGATCTTTAATTGTAGGTTTTCCCAACGGATTTTTAGATTAAGACTGTTCTTGGGTATCCTTCAAGGCTTTTTGATGTGGAAAGATGGACCAGTGTTTTCCAAAATGCATAAACCTGGGTCCAATACAACAAAACATATCTTTCAGATCATGTGCAGAGCCCTCTGTCTGTTTATACTAGTGATGTAACAGTAATAGATTCCACATACGATTTTCATTAAACATATAACGTGCATAATATTTCCCACTTGATCTCCACTTCTTTGGCCAGTTAAAAAAAAACTTGATAAGTTTTTGCCACATTTTCTCAATGTGTCACCTATTTTAGTTTTGAATCTAGTTTGTTCAGGTAAATTTATGCAAAAATAGCAAAATTACTTTCTTAATTGATCCCTCCGTGGGGAAATTGTCTTTACACCTCCCTCAGCTTACTCCATGTAGAGTAAGCTGTCCGCGAAGGGCTGCCACCTGCAATGGCGCCCAGGGAGCTGGGGGTTACGGGCCTTGCTCAAGGACCCACAGACATGCTGTGGCTGGGTTTGAACCTGTGACTGGCTGATTACAGGCACACAGGCTTAGCCCACTGCACCACACGCTGCCCCTTATACCATATATCTATACTTCTCTAGAAGTATAGATATTAGAAGTCTATACTGTTTATATTTTTATAACAAAATGGTTTATCCAGGTAGGGTCATGGAGGTAGGGGGGTTGTAGTCTATCCCAGGCAGTGTGGGGCACAGGGCAAGGGGAATCTGGACTGGGAGCAGTCCAAAGTCTGGACACAGCTGCTTTTAATGCATTTCTCTCTATTTTAGCTATGTTATTCATAATACATATAATACATATGAAATATTGCAACACCCAAGAGAAGAACCTAAAATAGCCCTCTTTTGCTTCAATGGCAGCATTGCAGACTCTTGGCATTCATTAGATCAGCTTCCAGATGCTTCTCTTATGATTCTCCAACAGTCCTGAAGGAGTTTCCACATGATCTGGGCGCAAGTTGGCTACCTTGCTCTTACTCTTCGATCTCATCCCGAACTCATCCCGAACTCATCCCAAACTCATCCCTTTCCTTATTCACATTATTACTACATCACCTCGAGGTATGCTTAAGGTCATTATCTTGTTAAAAAAAGCAATGATTTTCATTTTGTGTCCAGACGTTTGACTGGATCTGTACTCACACACTGTGCATGGACTTACCTACCTCTAACCCCAGAGGTGAGGTCCGACCCCACAGCCCAGAGCTATAAGACCATACTGCTACCGATTAAGCTGCCTTGCCGTGCCTATCCCTGAATCACTTCGATAAAAATCCATGTCCTATTAATAGGTATAGTTTTCACCCTACATAGATTTCTTTTAATAACAGTCCCCACAAACCAGCTACAGCAACAATACACACCTGACACTGGTTTTATAAGCCACTTTATTATATTTTATGCGATTTCACAGCATTAATGTGATCACAGCAGCCATCTTGGAATCATCCTGGACAAAAACATTGATCTAATCTAGATGAAAAGTTTATGAATGGCTTTTACCAAAGAAAGGGTTCAATCTATAAGGCTTTCATTTTTTTTTTTGTCTCTCCAAATGACAGAGCGGAGGAAGTGGAATACATTATTAATTGCTGTGTGATGAAAGGCCCTAATTTGTTTCCTGGAAGCCCGTACGAGATGGATGAGAGCTGACAGCGCAGATTGCATCCGGAAAGTGCCCTCAATTTGCAGTGTTTTGTTCCCCGTTGATTTCAGCTTGATCTTTCCACATCTGCATGTTATTTATTTACAGAATAGGTTAGAGTACCAGTCTCAAGCAGTCTGTTTCACTGACAGATTTTCAGATAGTACAATGTACCCCCCCCCCATTAAAATGAGCAATTTTCCCTTATCAGTTTGCCGCAGGGATATGACAGAATACTCCATACATCTGTTTTTTTTATTTTTAAAAATGGCTTCAGCCCATGAAAATATATATAGTTTTTTAATGTAGGAATTGATTAAGAATATACTGTAGTTATAGAACCCATGCTAGACTGTTCTTATGAGCTCTTAGAAAAAATGTAAAGGTTTATACTTTCAGCCAAATAAAATCTATTATGTTCTCCAGTTCGGTTTAAACAGTTGGGTAACACTTCACTTGGGGGGGGGGGGGGGGGGGGAGGCACAAATACTTAGTCACTCAGTCACTACTGAAGTACAAATTATGAACAAATCATGAACAAACATAGTCACTACTTGAGATAAAAGATGCGTCATGATTCATTAACGATGAACAAACATGAGATCAGTGTTTCACGTGTGTTGTGCATGACTTGATCCTTTCGTAGTTCCTTCAGTAGTTCACAAAGATTTACAGAAATAACAGATATAACAAATATAAAAGTTGCATCATGATTCATTAATGATGAACAAATATGAGATCAGTGTTTAAATTGTGTTATTCATGATCTGCTCCTTCCGTGGTTCACAAAGGTTTACAGAATTAACTGATATAGTACCAAATATAGTAACTTTAAGTAATAGAATAATACTGTATTATTTGTGTCCCATCAAGTAAACCGTTACCAATAATTGTATATCTTCTCATTAACTGGAACGAGCTTCTGCTTCAGCGGATATTTAATTGCCGTCTGATGGATGATATTTATCATTTGTAATCTGTGGGTGTTCCAGCTTCCAAGGTACATCAATGCCTGCAGTCATCTTGTGCATTCTGCCCCCCCCTCATCCCACCTCACAGCTGATGTCCAGGCCAGCTAATTGATGCCAGGTTTCTAAAGACCCCTACCAGTGAGTTACCTACATGAATCTCTCGCATCATTTCCATTTCCTCCCGGTTTGGAACGGCCAAATCCCGCTCTCCCAGTAAGGCCACACCCCCACCAGACTGCGCCCACGTCGTGTGTCGGGTGGTGTGCCGACAAATAAGCACCTTCTTCTTACCATTAGTGCACCAGCCTTTTTTGTGAAGGGGGGGGGGGGGGGGGGGGGAGGGTGACATGCTTTTGAAGGTTTGCAGAATTCCTGCTGCAGCCTTGGAGATGCCTAGCAAGCAGTAGTGTGCAGATACAAAATAGCGGGAGGAGTCAGCAGCTGAATCCACCTGGTGGTACTTAGATTTTTGTTAGTTCCGTGTGCTTTTGGCCTCCATAGGCCAGACCGCAAATGTTACATATGAGTGATACAGCCAGGACCACTTACTATAGTGCAGACCATGCATTGATCAGTGTGCCACTGATTAAACCTCCAAATCGCTCCTATTTTTTTTTACATTAATGGCACTCCCAGCAAAGAAACAATGGATCGTAAATGAGATGCTTCATTTCTTAAAAAAAAAAAAAAAAGTAAACTGTGTCAGGAAGCCTGATCAAATGTCTCACTGCGCACACTGCATGGGCTGGATGACAGACAAACACACTTCCGAGCCACTAGGTGGCAGTCTCCACTCACGCTGGAATCATTTCAGCACACGTGGCCCCGGTGTCACCACACTCCCCAGACTCGTTACATCCCGGCGTCATCATCACATTATTAAGTCATCATTTACTACGAAGCTGTGGGTTAAAATCAATCAACAAATTCCCCTTACAACAGCGATGACTCGAACCAGAGTTGGATGAAAGTCCCAGCCTTACACAGCATCAGATGTGGTAAGAAATTCGAACATAAAAGGAATTTTTATTAGATGCACTTGTAAACGGATCTGGCTAAACCGAATGAATCTATGTGGTCTCACTAATTGGGTGCAGAATACTAATGTGTCTTGGGGCGCTAACTTTCAGTGATATATTACTCTGTATATATTCCATGTGTGTGTACAGAATTCCCATCACACACACACACACACACAGGTTTGTAATTATATCTTTGTGGGGACTCTCCATTCATTTCTATGGAGAAAACTCTAATCTCAACATGACGACCTTAATCCCTACCCAGGCCTAACCTTAACCATAAGTAATTAAACAAAATACGAGACTTTTGGCATTTTTCGTTTTTTGATTGTATTCACAGATTTTTGTAGGGACCTGAAAAATGGTCCCCACAATGTAAAAAAAAACAAGTTTTTTTTTTTTATCACATTGTGGGGGACATTTGGTCCCCCACAATGTAATGTAAAGATAATCTCCACATGCACACACACACCCGCCAGATATTTACCCCTCACCCTGAATCCCACCCTGTCAGGTCCATGTAGATGAATCTGTTCCCATCACAAACCACAGTAGCGGTTCCCTTATTTACTCCTATGAAAATCTTTCAAACTTTGATTAAATCTCCACTAATCCTTCTTAACTTTAAAGGTTTCTACTTCATTGCCCTCAGACTTGCTTTTGCTCATCTTCCATAACTCCTCCCCCACCCATATTATTCTGTGGCTCAGACATTGTTCCTCTTGTAAGGCCCCTTTCTCAGGTTCTGAGACCACTCCATAAAAATATATTATCATTGTTCGCTTCATCATGCAAGACAGAGATGAAAACTACAGGTCTCTGCAAATGAAGTTCTCTCTCTCTCTCCCCACCTCCATCCAGTCCCTTGTATGTGCCATTCGTTCTTCCGAGTCAATCGCATCTTGAAAGTCTCAGGAGGGACACCGGCATTGTACCCTTCAACAAGAGAGCTGACACGAATCGCGTCTATATCTCGTGGTTTAAATGTGTAAAATCGTACGGCATGCAAATCGCCTGGATGAAAGTGTCTGCCAGGCAACAAAGTCAACCTAGATAGGGACCCAGATTTCATGTGGTACGAATCGCTGGCGAAGGTATGTCCTTGTTAAACGGCACATGCTTTTTTGAAGTCCCGACTGTTAAACAAGGCAAGATAAGAAGTGTGAAAAAAAGAGATTTAAAAAAAGCTTCTGAAAAGATGCAGAAGTTTCTCTCTTTTTTTTTTCTTCTTGCTTGGATTTCTAACTCCAGCCCATAGATAATTTGCGTTGAGACTTTTATCTCGGGCCTCATCGCCGCCGTCTCTTTTCCTTCTGCAGCCTCCTACACGTCAATCCGTCTCATCACTGGGCTGCTCCACGGAGGGGGGGTGGCAGCCAGGAGCTGCATCCCCCTCCCCCCTCGTTTCCGGCATCCACAAAAAGGTGAAAAAGACAGACTCATTGATGAGTAGGGGTCCCTTACTCTGCTGGCTGGTGACCCCAACCTGCTTCCCCTGATTTTTTTAAACATTGGATGCACGTTCACCCACTTACAGTCCCACTCCACCTCCTTTGGTTTCATTGGCCAACAGTGAGCTTGTGGGTCGAATTATCATTTCCGTCATACTCCAGTAGAAACAGCACATTTCTGTCAGCGCTGACTGGCTGCCGGTGAGTGTAAAGCGGTGTGAGCGGCAAATATCGTGGTTTTCAGGTCTGTCGTATTCCATCATGTCACCTAATGAGTTAATACCAAGCGATAAGAGCTCCCCCTGCTGGTCCTGCCATGCACTGCAGCCAGCGTGCACTGTAACTGAACAGCTGCACTATGTACTATATATATTTCTTGGCATTATAGCTGGATCTCACACATGCCTGCCAATTCTGAGTCTGTTTATGAGTACAGAGCACAGGGCTGTGAGAGACATGCGCTGGGGGGAGGGGGGGGCACAAATCAGAGAGCCTGAGGGATGCTGGTGTACACTGTACATCATCCAATGCTACTACAGTAGTCCTTTATTAGAGGTGCATAGTTCAGATCCAGAAAGTAAAAATCCAGACCAAGATTTTGTTTCAACCAAGCAGCTGAGTATAAAGCATCACAGTCACAGACTACCCAACTGGTTGGTTGAAACAAAATCTTGGTCTAGATTTTTTACTTTCTGGATTGGAACTGTCCACCTCTGTCCTTTAGGAGTACATCCTGTTTAGTTAATATCAGGGACAGACTGGCAACAAAAATCCAAGCCTGAGGAGGATTTCTGCCTTGATATACTGCATATGCCATCGTTGGGGAAGGAAAAATAGCCCTCACAAGACTGGACGAATAAGGCTAAGAAAATTCTGGAATTTTCCGATGGCCAGTCCTTCCCGATAGCCAGCAGCACATAGCTAATGTAGCCTTGGTAGCCTCTGCACTGACATTGTATTTAACCAGTACGATGGTAAACCTGATAGCTAATGTAGCTGCTGTACTGACTTTGTATTTAACCGTATAACCAGTACACTGGGAAACCTCGTAGCTAATGTAGCTAATGTAGCTGCTGTACTGACATTGTATTTAACCTTATAACCAGTACACTGGGAAACCTCGTAGCTAATGTAGCTAATTTGGCTGCTGTATTGACATTGTATTTAACCTTATAACCAGTACGCTGGGAAACCTCGTAGCTAATGTAGCTAATGTAGCTGCTGTACTGACATTGTTTTTAACCTTATAACCAGTACACTGGGAAACCTCGTAGCTAATGTAGCTAATGTAGCTGCTGTACTGACATTGTATTTAACCTTATAACCAGTACACTGGGAAACCTCGTAGCTAATGTAGCTAATTTGGCTGCTGTATTGACATTGTATTTAACCTTATAACCAGTACGCTGGGAAACCTCGTAGCTAATGTAGCTAATGTAGCTAATGTAGCTGCTGTACTGACATTGTATTTAACCTTATAACCAGTACACTAGGAAACGTCGTAGCTAATGTAGCTAATGTAGCTGCTGCCATCCTCTGTAGTTGATGTTTCCCTGGAGATGGAATTGACACCATCTCCGCAGATAGGCACCGCTTCCTCTCACACCATCGTACAGGACCACAACGACCATTTCAATACCAAAATATGGGGGCAAATCCTCTTCATAGCATCGCAGTCGAGGACGCGGTTTGTCTTATGATACGACCTTCCAAGTTTGCGGCCAATGTCAGCACCAACGCTTTCCCGGTTCAGTGGGAAATCGGTACTTTTTTATGGACTTAGTTTAACCTTCCGGGTGCTGTTCGCAGGCAGATCCAAGCCTCTCAGTACTTCGCAACACGTGACGCCGCCACCGTGTGTCATCAGGCTCGCGTCTGAAGCCGTCGCCCAAAGGACCGGCTTCCACCAGGGGCTTTTGAAGCCCTACCTGAAGCTTCCTGTGATGCCGAGCTGCCAAAGAGACGAGCAGGTGAGCTTTTAAACCGGAGCGATTCTCACATGGCCGTGAGGCTTGCTTTCAGAACAACACCGCTGTGTTCTCAAACTAAATAATAAAGTGAATAAAACTGCACTCCGCTGCCATGTTATCATTAGTAAATAACCCGAGTATAATGCGAAAATAAACCTGCACAGATCCAACACCTGCTGATGCAAGCTTTATATTTACTTGATAATTCATCTTGAGCTTGATGTTTTTGGGCCTTTGTATGGGGGAGAAAAGGGGAAAACAAAAGATGCATTCCGAATATTTGTTGTAGAATTGGGACAGTTGCATGCATTCCTCGTATTTGCGAGCCACGGAGAATGAAAGAAGCTCTGTGCCAATTACTCGCACGGCGTGGCGTGTGATGTCGTTCACTATATTTGTAGCACATTCAAGCAGCCCTTCCATCTATTAAGACGTTTGTATTGCCTCCAAACCCACCTCCAGCAGACCTGTATAAAAAAACAAAATGTGACATTTAAATGGACCAAGATCTGTTACTGTCACCTGACTCAAAGTCCACCTTCTCACTAATCAAACTGTAAGTCGTTTCTCATCAAAGGGCCGTAAAACAAAGAGATTACTATGATTGCACCTATTTTTACACTGTAGATTGTCATTTTCGCTGCTGCATTTTTTTTTTCTTCACTTCAGAAACCGCCCCGCACTGACAAAACAAATCAAGAAGACACCGGCTGAAAACAAAACAAAACCGTATATCATTCTTTCAAGCTCGGATTCGGAAGGCGGAAACGGTTGAGCAGAGCCACGAGTAAATCACGCTGAAGCCAAATCAGCTTTTAAAAAGCTGAATTTATTCCTTGATGTTCTGAGGCATTGGGGTGAAATAGCAATCTAGGCTGACACCACACGGGCAGCGAGCTGCTGCTGCTGCCTTCAAGATCAAACGTCACAGCTATACTTTTATTATCCCGAGACTTTGTTCCTATGGCAATAAGATACATTGAGACAAGAACTAAAGGTAGATACCTCCACCTACATTTGTTTTTGACAAACAACCTTTGCTAGTAAATAATACATTCTACAGTTACAGGTTTCATATAATAAAAGGGGGAATGTAAGAGACACCGGCTATTACAATATGATCTCCATGCTTTATTGCCGCCTTCTTTTTGGACTCTTGTTTGTAGTAATGTTATAGTTTATATTAGCATCTATATTTAGCCAAACGGAGCCCTGTGTTCCGAGTCGACAGTAAACGCTCCAAGTCTGCCCCCCGCACCCCCTCCCGTTTCTCTCTGCCCATTTTTTGGGGCAGAACCTGGCCTGCGTTACAGCATCTCAGCTAGATCGCTGGGCCTGCCAAGAACAGACTGTACGATGGACCCCTCCCAAGCGAAACGGCAGGGTTCCGACTCAGAAACGTCAGACCCAGGATTCCAGTGGACTCTTGGCATTAAGGCTAGGCGTGAAGCCCGGGGGCTGCCCCCCCATAGGCCTCAGACTGCAGACCGTGCTGACGGGTACCAAGGTGTCAAGTTCCAACAACCTTAAGATCAAAATGTCATATCCCCAAACGAGTTATTTACCTAAGCGATTTGAGTTAACCTCCATGAAATATCCTCTGAGTCTAAAACCATTAACTAAATAATCAATTGAAAAGGTAGCTTAGGTTAACACCTGAATGCTCACGAACGTGGTCAATGGTGACCTGCTTCAACACTGGAGCTGCCATAATCTCCAGTATTTACTGCCTCCTCCTGTTACATGCTCTACTCGAGGTAATTTTAGCAATCATTCAACAGCACATTCCACTTTTTCAAATGTCAAATAAATATCCCCGGTGACCCTCAGTGAGATAAAGATCTTCAGAGATCTAGAAAATGAGCTCGAAACTGATGAGCGCAAAGCTCTCAAACTCACAAGTTCCTGAGGTAAGTGTTTGGGGTCCATGGTACAGTATTTTTAAGGTAGTGGATAGGGTGCCATACAAAGAGAGCATTTCTGGAAAGCACTCCTTAAAATCTTGTCCAAAGATCTAAAAGACCCTTGGGTTTCTAGACATAGAGTGACCAGATGATCCATGTCAGGGAGGACACTTTGAGCTAAATCAGATTTTATAAAACTTACTTTAAAACTGAAAGGCTCCGGTGCTTGGCTAAATCGTTCCGTTCTTCTTGTGCTTTGGCTGGTTTGTTTCCTTGATTGAAAGACTCATTCGGCTGGTTCACATTAACATTAATGACACGTGCATGATTATAGGAGACTGACCAATTAGCACACAGCAAGATCTCAGCACTTATGTGAAATCCAGGTCCTTTTCATTAAAACGGTAGTTTACAAATCCTGTCCTCAAAGTTTTCCCCCTGACATGGTTTATCAGGTCGCCCTACTAGACCTGATCTTTGATCTTCTGTGGCTCCGTCTGAGCCATTTCGTTTTATGTTCATGTTTACATGGGTAAGTTGGAACATGGATGATTTCTGCATCCTGCAGGAATATCCAAGGTCCAACAGTGATGGAGAGACCCTGATCGTTCCCACTCCTTTCACAAACTGTTTATGCTGGCTGTTTTAACACAACTTCCTTCGAATCCTCCATGCCTCCCCACATGACTAACCTTGGCCTGACTTGTCTCTGTCCCTCGGCTAAAGCAAAGAAACATCTTGGATTCATGGCATCACTTCCAAAGCTCACAGCAAAGGAGAAATATGACTTGGCTTACTGTCTGCGGGAAACCAAAGAGGAACACTCACAAAGAAACACAAAAAGCATTTGGATAATGAACAAACCAAGTGATTACTGTACTGGAGAAATGTATCATTAAATAACCTTGTGTCAGATCTTCAGCTTCTCCAGGATCCAGGTCCAGAATTATTGTTATTTAACATGATTTATTCACTCATTCAACATTTTGTGTCTTTAAAGTGACTCACACATCCGAAGGTTTAACATTTTTCAGAATACGCCACTTTGAGGTTAAGTGGTCCAGGGATCGGAACCTGTCATCTAGTTAACCGAACTCTCCAGCTACTGGCCCATCCAGCTGCAGTATCTGTTTGCACGTGTATGTATGTCCTCATGCACATATCTAAGCATATACTGACATTGTTACTAAACTACGCTAAACTTACTCCTACTGGGCTTCCAAGAAAAGGCTATGACTCATTGCGTACTCATTTCTCCATTAGCTGTTCTGTTCTGAGATGAATATTTCAAGACATAATGTTTTGATGAGTGTGCAGCTCAAAGATCTCTCCATCCTGGTTAGACCCCCAGGATTTATGACAGTCTGAGCCTGAGACCAAGGCCAGGATCCAGCAACATTAAGCCATGAAGCTCAAAACCCAAATGTCCCAGCTGAGATTTTGGGCAGAAGTTTCCATTTCTTGCTTGTTCACTGAAAGGTCGCTCGTTTGAAAGCAGGGTGACAAACCCACTTATGTCTAAAGATCGAATAACGAGGGTCACAGCTCGGAGTGACTTCCGTACAATACAACTCCAATGATGGCGCTCGTCCACGTCACATCAACGGAAATGGAAGCCCGGCTGAGAAAATCCTCGGTGAACAGATGAAGATCCATTTTCTCAGAGGCCATAATCTCTCGTCTGTGGGATTAACTTTTCAGGGAACATCAGCTGAGCTTCCTGAAAAGAGGGAAGTCCCCACAAATAATGGGTCCCCCTAAAACGCTCCACAATGGCGAACATGAAGACGGATTTACCGCTCCCCATCTGGTACCGCATGAAAGGGGAGGTAAAGCACCCAGAGATGCTTGTCTGTGAAAATCGCCTTGCAATAGAGGGAGATCCAGCACTATCAGTAGAAGAGGATATAGGGGATCACTGGGGTTTTAAACATCTCACAGCATGAAATAGATAATGATGTAGGATACTTAACGGCACAATCGCACAGGAAACTCAACCAACACCACAGTTTGCTCTTCAGACTGGAGGTGTCTGGTGCTCGTGGAAAATCATGTTGCTCCGAAGGCTCCAAAATAGTGAAATACAGAAAGTAAAAAACCACAATGTTCAATCACTGCTTTTATGGGTTTATGTAGCGATTATCATGCAAAGTAGGGTCAATGTGCTTGTGAATTCTTCTCAAAAAGATGATCACAAATAAGTCTAATTTAAAATGGACTGCCATTCATTTAATTACTCATATCATTTTTCATCATTTTCATCAATAAAGCAAAAGAATTTGTTTAAATACAGACTTTTTAAAAGTTACACCAAAAAGATAATTCAATCCTTATTTTCCAAAGGGAATTTTCGAAAGTAGGGCAGTCCTCTTTGATATCAGACTGAAAACCCCCTGGTAATACACATGCACCTTTTAGTCCCTGCAATATCGAAATAAAAATGTAGAAAAAGCAGATAAACAAACATCTGTCTTAAGCACTTTTATAGTAAAGTCCGACCATAACATCTGAATTGTGTGATGATCTACTTTGATGAACAGGACATCACAAATGCAGAAAGTCCTTATCTGCTAAGACAGGCCCGATTATACAATTCATTATATCTTTACAATATAAACTGCAGTCTGACTATGTAAAGGTCAAAGTAATCCAATGCGGAGATGCTCACATATTGAGCATTAAGTGCACATTTGTCCTCGAGGAGGTTCATGTCGTCAATCTCATAATGCTTCAAACAGGAATTGTGTTTGATGAGAGAAGAGCTTCAAAGCCAACTGTCGTCACTGTAGACCTTCCTCCATCCTTTCATATAATACTAACATGTAATTCTAACAGGATCATAAAAAAGGGCATTATCTTATGTAATACTGTACTTCTATAGCAATGTTAGTACAAGGACCTGTATATCCACAGGAGTGAATGCCTGCTATGAAACCGGATAGACCGACTCATCAAGCAGGTGTTTTTGCAGTCGGTTTATGGTCAGCCATGTTTGCTACGAAGGGAATCGAGTCTAAATATAGCTCAGGGTGCCGGGAGAAAAGCAGGTCAGCTGGTAGGTGTCTAGGTTTCTCTCCCAGGGCGAGAGAGCCCAACCAGTCATTCAAGCAGAAAATTATTTTGTGAAAATATTGTAAATACATTTACAATGAATTATTATTACACACCGATATGACTAACGCAAACCACATTTTTAAATGTTACTTTACGATACAAGTGATTTTATTGAACTTCTGTTCAAATAGCAATATTGCTTGCAATTGTGCTCCCCGCAGCTTGTGGGTGACAATAAGTATTTCAGGATGAGAACGTTATGAAAAGGACTTTACGAAATGCCCGTCAAATGGACATATTGTCTTGATAGCTGTTGGCTACCTTTGTTCGTGTCCACCTACGGTGAATTCAAAACTTTTTATGCATGGAGGTGTTTCTGAAAAGCAATCTGGAAGAAAAAGAACTTAATTTATGTTTTCATAAATCATGACCAGGGCAGAATTTGCAGCCCTGTCTCTGCACCGCGTGGCGTAATCTTAGCGGCAGGCGCAGTGGTGAGATAATTTACAGAAAGCATCTCGGGCGATCAGCACAATCATAAACGCGGCTAAATTATAGCTTTGGGGGAAGCTGCAGCCACCCGGAATCAAAATTCTGGTCCCCTCTAAACAGCGACGGATACCCGCAATACTCCTGAATTACAGACCAAGACCAATCACGCTGCTAATTTGGGGAGGAAGCCTGCAGTTTAGGGGCGGTCTCAGCCAAGCGGTCGACCTTACTGGTGAAGATGCACGGCACGTATCTATAAAGGGACACAATGGAACAGACGTCAAGGAACGTGGCGTGTTCCGGAAGGCAGAGCAGTAGAGGAAGATCATAATGCCGGCGATCACGGGAAATGTGAGCGAGCACAGAGGCGACATCATCAGACGGAGTGCTGGGTCAACAGCCACGAATGGCTCACTGTGGAAAGGGTTAAGTCAACAGCAGAAGAGAGAAAGACAGACCAGTAGCGCCGTTAAGCTACACGGGTACTTTGAAGTTGAACTTGAGTGGTTTTCTGACGCATATGCCTGGTGGGGGGTATAACGATATACAGATATTCACTACTTATTTCAGACGGAAACTCGAGAACCATTTGAGGTTCTCTGAAAACAGAACAGCTCTTAGCAGGGTACATCAAGACCGACCTAGGAGAACCCCTGGGCCCGTTTCACAGTCTACGAGAGGCATCACGCCACGTGGTATGAAAAGACGGCGGAGACACACGGGTTGGGGTGGGCTGGCGGGGAGGGGGTCTCTTGGCCTCGGGTCACAGACACAATGATCGTCACACAAACAGCAGCCACAAAAGCATTATCAAGCATCTCCATGGAGATAATGGCATACAAGCCGTTTACCAACTGTGATTCTTCTGTCATTAACCCCATTAAGAACGACAGCAGTGAAAAGCGAGAGTTATGGCTTTAAACACTTAGCGTGTTGACAGATTCTGCCAGGGGTTCTGCTGTAGATACAAATGCGTCGCTCCCTTGATATAATCTGACGATAAAAGCCCGCTTTCTCTCTCTCTTTCTCTCTTTTTTTTTAATGCTATTCAAGACCTAGCATTTTCATTTGCATGCTGTCTGGGAATTTGCATAACTGTATCTCGTTAAATGGGATCGAGATCTGCGCAAATATCACCTAATCAACAACAGTGGCCTGCCAGCATCTCCACGCGCCGGGCTCGACTTCATGCCACCCGGCCCTCGGGGGAATTCCCACCCCCCCCACATACAAATCTCCCCCGCCCCCCCCCCCCACATACAAATCTCCCCCCCAACCTCCCCCAGCTCGCCTGCGTTCCGATTTCATTTGCAATTGTCACTGATATTTCGCACACAATGAATAATTCAAAAGTGTTGGGACAGGCGTTCATTGTGGGGCATGTAAAAAAAACCGGGAAAAAAAACATTGTTCCTTAAACAGGTCTGTCAGTGATTCAGGGAGCAGTTTGCTTTTGTCATTAAAGCCTGAATCACCCGATTCAGACCCATCATCGCTCTTCCAAGTTTCTTCTCCAATATTAACGCCAACATCAAGAAATTAAGTACATTACAAAAGGTCAGTTTATGTAAAACAAACCACACATTAAAGACTAGATAGAAAACAGACTGGCACTATTTCCCTCACAAATAATAAAAGGGAACAACTTTATTCCTCTCTCTGGGGAAATCGTGCTTTTGTCTATCCGATCTTGCTCTCTATTAGACACAGACATATATTCATAAGAGATCAGCTTTAGGAGTTACAGCACAGGCTCAGCCGGCATGCAATGCCCCAGCAGCAATTCGGGTCTAGCACCTTGCTCAGGGGCCCGATGGTGGCATTGTCAGCCACGGGATTTGAACCAGCAACCTTCCGATTCCAGGTTAAGAGACTTTGTAGGTGCCTGATGCGTGCGGGCCGCACGATCGGTCCCAGGTCGCAAAAGCCGGCACAGCCGGATCTGCATTTTCTGTCACGTCAAGTTACTGCGCTGGAAGCCGACGAGGACGTCCGTGTTCAGTGCAGCCTTCGGGGAACCGAACAAATTCCCCCAAGTTGGACAAAGATTTACGAAAGTTTGCTGCCACTTGGGTGACTATGTCTTAAAAGGTAACAGCACTGCAAGATAACCTTTTAGTCAATCACATATATGTTAATCAAAACAGGTTTAGAGCATTTTGCATATATAGCTGTAAAGTTTCGCTATAAACCATCTGTTATGTGTGAGTCCGGCAACGGGTGTAAAGCTTGGGACCGATCAGCCAGAGACGCGGCGGCTTTCCCACGCGCTAATGCGTGGAATCGGTCATGCAGCACCTACAGGCTTAACCCACAGACCTTTATGTGACTACAGCTGGCAAACCTAAGTGACCAGACTCTCACAAGGGGTCAAAGGTCATTGCATCAGTATCTGCTTTGACCTGAAGGCCGGTCCAACTGAAATATAGTGCATTGCTTCAGTGTCTCCCAGCCTTTATTCTGCCACAGCCCACTTTTCATAAGGTAGTTATCCCAGTCAGCCGATTAGCATAATACTAACTGGCTCTTACCAGTAACACATATCACGTCGCTCATAACGTGCTGGTTCAGGATGAAGTTCATTTTTCAAAAATTTGTCCACTATTTTGTCTTTTTTATAGGGCAGTTGGCAAATGTAGATTTATTTTATTTAGTTTATATATATATATATATACACACACACATATATACACACACACACACGGTCATGTAAACATAGCTTTTTGGGGACTGCTCATTCATTTCTATGGGAAAAATATTAATGCTGACAATGACCAGCTTAACCCCCACCCAGCCCTAACCATAACCATAAGTAACCAAACAAAATGCAAGGGTTTTTAGATTTTGAAATGTAGCCACAAATTGAACTTTCCCATATGGGGACCAGAAAACAAACAAAAATAAATTTTAAATGGGTATTCGTCACATTGTGGGGACATTTGGTCCCCACGAGGCATGGTATATCTGGACTCCACACACACACACACACACACACACACACACACACACACACACACACACACACACAGCCAGCTCTAAAGACACGCTAATTTGCCATGGCACACTGCTTGAAAAAAAAGCTGCATTACTTTGCAGAAGGACAGAGAAATGTAATGTTCAATGGATGAGAAATTGTTGCTCATAGAAAACTACCATAAGGATGAAACTTTCAGATCTGCAAACTGCATGTAAAAACCACTTTCGGATCTGCGAATGGCATCTCCTAAGCCCAGGAGAGTATTCTACATTTAAGAGTCCTCCAATCTAAAGCGTGTCTCATTAGGACAGATTTTAGGAGACTGCAGGGAACATCAAGCCTGGCAGCGATCGTCAAATGAACATGGAAGCTGAACCAAGGGAAACATGCAGATCTAAAAACCATGGAGTCTTGATACGTCATATTTTTAAAAACCGGATAGGCTTAATAGAGGAATCTTTTCCCTGCCAATTCCAGAGCGACTTAAAATCACAGCGGCAATAACTCATCTGCCATCCTGAACTGTGATGCTGCAGTGCCTGTGTTTGAGGGAGGAGATCAACATTTACCATAAACTCCGGCAGAAGCTAATCACCCACAAAGCATCTTTAACACGGCAGCGCAGCATCAGGTGCAGCCAGGCGGGCGTGTCGCAGCAGATGCGGACCGGTGGTCGCAGACGTAAAAACCTCTGAGAGGCAATTGCGAGCATTTGTGTGCTTGCAAATGGGAAAACAATGAGATGGGCTGTATAGCCCTAACAAGCAGAGTGCACAACAGGCAAACTAGCTTACAGTTCCAGGCACAACAAGAGAGATGGAAATTCCTGGACCTCAGAGCTTCGGAAAAGTTATCCGAGTGCGTCTGCTGGAAGCTCCGCCAGGAATGTCCTTGGCAGATGGCACCTCTCTGCTTTTGATCAGATTTGTTTTGCTGCCTAAACAGGAGAAAATTATGGGTTGAGTCTGACTCAGAAAATTTTTAAGGGAAGAAAATACAGTCATATTTTTCAAATCTAGCCAGCTGTTCTGTGTGGAATGTGACTGCAGAAACCCTTTTGTACTAGAAAAAATTCTGCAAAATAACTTTTTTCATGGAAAAGAGAAAAAAAAAAAAAACGTTTTCAAGTTTCTGATTCATTTACTGTCAAAATGTTACCAAGCTTTGTCTTCACTTATCAGCCAAAGTGAGATTTATGGGCCTGTACTGCATAATTCATTTCTTAACCATTCACTACTTTTAATGAGTAAAATTGGAAATTATTCATAAAGCAAGAAGCGAATAAACTTCACAGGAAACTTCAACCTCACCTCCAGTCAACAATCAGGCAACAATCTTGGGAAAAAAAAAACTGATATAGACTTAAATTTAGATTTCTTATTGGGGCAGTCAGCATTTTTTCCCCTTCTTTTCTGATTACTTTATTTCTGCGTTTTTATAATCCGTCAAGCTGATGAGGAGCTGCGATCCAAAACTGGTAAAAAAATCCCTCTGTTTATTTACAAATGTTAGGGATATAATCCGCAAAATCCCTGGCAGTACCGTTAAGGAGGACTTCAAAACCTCCAGCAAAATCGTCTGTGAAGCGTTTAACGTGGCCCTGGGTACCTGGTAGCCCCAATTAGCTTGTGACTGAATGTGAACATCAACAGGTGTCCCCCCCCCCACCCACCCCACCCCATCTTTGATGGCAGTCCCTGAAGTCTCATTACACATCTCCACGGCAGAACCTGCCAAGGACTCAGCCGGTCCCCACAAGCCCCCGGTAGCTCCTTGGAAACCTTCCCACTGCCTGTAGCCAGTATTCGTTGGTAACTGGGACAGCTGTGCGAAGCACCCCAGGGCTGATGTGGCCACTTTTTAACATCAACCCTGTTTCTTCGGTACTTTTTCCATTTCCTGCCCAGCAGTGGGTCCTGGCAAGAGTAAGGCGGGTAGTTGAAGAGGCACCTTACGAGTGGGTGGCCCCCTTGTCAACATCATTTACCTTCGCCCTTCCCGACAACAACTTTTGCCAATCGCAGACCCCCCCCCTTCCTCTGTAGAAGTTTTTTTTTTACCCATCTATTTTCACTGCAGCTAGGAGGACAAAAACGCGTCAGAGAAACAAAAAGCTTCCTTAAGGTACTGCAAGGCCTGCAACCGCCACTGCATTGGTCCATTCATCTATCATAACTGCTTATTACCGTCATGCAGATCCCCAGTCACCCTAGATGATAATCTGTCCAGCAAAGAACGATGATCGGTTACGCTAAAGTGACCAATTTAGACAAAGGCACAGGTTACGGGAGAGAGCCGGTTACTTTGCATTACTCGTATTTCCCAAATTAGTCGCAGAAGGTACTTGACACTCAAGCAGCACTTGAGAATTTTCAACAGTGGAGCAGAGTACGCCGCATCCAATTAGGGCCAGCGATGTACAAAACGCCGTCTTCCCTGCACGCTTCATCCGCTCTCTGAGCGACGGAGGTGGGATGAAAAGGATGTCGGTTTCACGGGGCTCTCCGCGCTCCTGTGCTGATCACAGCCTTCCGGCGACCTGTCAAAGGAGCCCTGTCGTCACGACAACGGCAGCTCACACCCCCTTATGGGACCGCGGGCACAGTTTACCCGCCGTTTCAAAGCGGACAGGTGATCAGACAGCTGCGCTTCGCCGCCCGCCTCAGCCAGTGAAGTGCTGCTTCAGAACGCGCACGGATATTTGAAAGGCTTCCCCTCAGGCACCACGTGAATCGGCGACTGAGACAGGAGGCCTAACTATCCTGTATGGTAGGTCGGTTAGGGCACGTGCGGCAGGCCAGGCAGTTGGACGTCGCTCTGGCGCCAATGCGAGTGGCGGTGGGAGGTGGGCACGCTTTGACAGTCCTCACATGCTCAGAGTGTGTAAGTCGCACCGTTTATACACGGGAACCCAAGTTGCCTTTATTATACCCCGACTACGTGCAGCGATAGCGTGTATCCGTACCAGCTGGACTGCTTGCGTGTGATCTCGCCTTCACGTTAGTGCATTTCACAAAAAGAGGAGGCAAGAAAAAAAGACCAAAACTTTCCAACCCTGGAATAACATGGCGCACGAAAAACACTATCGATTTCAATATTTCTCAAAAGCCACTTTTATAACCAGAAGCGCTGTAGGGCACAGAATCCGCGTAACATTCCCAAGACCCCATTGCATTGTTTAAACAGCTCGGCTTGTTGGGAAATCATATTTCCCACTCTCTATCACTCTTCGTGTCTATTTTAAACTAACTAGGCCTTTGAGATGGAAAAAACGCCTTTTATGTTATGCTCAACCAGTGGGCAGTTAAAGCAGCGAAATGCCAGAGCAGGTTTGTGGACAGAAACTGGGGGCTGGTCCCCAGTGTTTCCACACATGTGATCCCATCACAGGAACAGAAGCAGACCCAATACTCCGTTTTTGTTCCGGCCTTGTTATACGAATTTTCAGGATGGTCACAGACACTCTGTACCTTAACCGTAGTTCTTCACATAAGTACATTTTGTAATTTAAGAGGGGATTTAATTACAAACAGTTTGAAGTGCAGAGGAAAACAGGAAATAAATTTAATGCCAAAACGAAGAAATTGATTTATTAAAAAAAATAAACAAAAACAAAACTCAGAGCTGCTTTGAATAACTTTAATAGGGCATGTTCTTTTTCTGCAGAAAAACAAGGAACACTACTCTGGGATTTTTGAATAGTTACCAAGGAGCAACAGCTTAAAACGTTATGAGGAATGTGAAGCAGCTCTAGGCCTGTGCGGTCACGGCTGTTTTCGCGCTCTGGCCCTGCACTAATGCGTCCTCCCTGCAGTGCGCAGATAAACAGAAACAGACGCAGCTGGCGGCGACTCAGTCGGCCTGTCGCAATAAACGAAACGCCTCCCATTTCGCGAACACGTCCGTGACGACGCAACCGGGCCGGACCGAGGCTCCCAGGACGATGTCGCTGTGACGTACGTCGACGCTCCAGTTAAATGGCTCGCTTCCAGCGGTGACCTCATACTGACTCGGACCACCGTATCGCCCTGGCTATTTTAATTAAGCAGAGGCGTTAGCATGCGCCCCTGCTGTCGGTCCCCCCTGTCGCATGAAGGCAGAACTTAAAACAATGTTTACAGCCTGCCTTGATTTACGGTGTTTTGACTTTGCCGAGTCTGTTTTGGCAGCCCACCAATGATCCCAATCTCAGACGGGCCGATGGGGGTAGAACAGCCAGCAGTCTTGCTGATAGGATGACAAAATGATAGAGAATCCCATATCCCTATTGCTGTCCTCTGCATTTTCCCTCAAGCTGCGGAATTATCGGCACCAAGTAACTATTAACCACACTGACAGGTTTACACTCAAGCGCGAGTCTACAAGCTGTTACTCAAATGCTACTTGAGCATAACATACATGATATCCTGCTACTTTGAACGGTTTGACAGAAACATACTATAACCCACAAGCAGATCATTAACCTCACACAGGCCTTTTCACCCAATGGGCATTCTGTTTGCAGAATCCACATTAAATAGGTTGCTCCGTTACAGCAGCCGCCTTTCCTGCAGTAATAATTAGAACAGCACTAAAAATCACCACGCTATCTACCATCTACACCACAGCCACAACATTCAGGCTGTTTACATCTCTAATTATTACATTTACTTAATTATTACAAATAATCATTGAAACACTAAACCTGTAATTAAGTATTACAAGTTAATATTGTCCATTACAGTATAATTTAACTTGCGTAGGCCAAATAATTGCATTTATATTGCACATAAAGCCTTGTTACTTACTGATTTGTTTACTTAGTTCAAAAATCGTTTATGTTGTCGACAGATTTGGCTTCCAGAAATCATGTGTCACATGAGCAAAAAAGTTACTAGATGCATCCCATCAATATACTGCCCAGCATCTCAGTGTGCCCCTGACAACCACTAACCCCTAACAAATACCGTTAGCCAGCCCAAAAACATTGCACACACTCCAAATCCATTTGGTTCCAGATACGCAAGGCCTGAATTCCAGGATACCTTAAATATTTGAGCCATATAACATTCTTGGCTGTGCTTTCAACCCCCCCCCCCCCCCCACCCCTTCCAAAAACCTATTAAGACTAAAACAAATTTGCAGATTATATCATCTCCTGTGGCAGCCTAACAGTCATGCCCCCTGCTGCCAGTATTTAAAAGATGCTCAGTCTTAAACATTGGGCTCGGAGCAGAGGAGCATCAAGATATATTGTAATGTTATGCAAATCTAAGCAAATTACAGCTTAATTTTAAATGGGGCACGTAAGATTATGCACGATTGCGGCCTATTTTTGCTGCCTTCTGCTCCCCCAGTTCCTGGTAAATAATTCAGGCCATAATTCGGAACATTAGGACCAGACAAAAAGCAGGCTGTCCCCAGGGCCCTTAGCACCATCCCGTGCCAAGAGAGCAGTTTCGGAGTGCACTGTATCAGCCAAGGGCTCCCTAAGCCATCAATTTGTTTGTAAACAGTAGATAAGATTAATGAGCAGCAAATTAAATCCCCGGCTGAGAAACAGAATGGGACACACACACATGCACACGGTGCCTTCGCAGCTCATGAAGGCTATTAAAACACGGCAAAATATACATATATATATATACACACACATACACACTTTGCTTTAATTTTTAAACTCTGAACAATTTGTGAAACTCTAAGCAAAATCACTCATGTCAAGCTTGACTTACAGCCCCCTGGAAATGCTCATCTTATGTCAGGATATTTGATTTCCATCTAATCTAACCGCTTATCCCGGTCAGGGGAGCCGGAGATGTATGATGTACTTGATGTCAATCGATGCAGGCAATTATTTTCCACTACGGAATTATACTTGCCAGAATGATTCAACAAGATCTGGTCAGCAGAAAGAAGTGTAGTTAAAGATCAGGAAATGACACGATGACAACTCCATTCTGAAGCTTTTATTTATTAATGCAGGAGAGGTGAATCCAAAAGTAAACAGTTTGCATAATGTGCCCGACTTACGACGCTGACAGCTTAAAAAGACAGCGTGCAGGTTGCTTGGAAGCAGACAGGTGATACGAGACAAGTCTTGCATTCCGGGATTGTCCTGACCTCATTACACCTGACCTGTGGCGTAGTATAATAGAAAAGAATGGAACCCCTGCCTCAGAAATGTCTACTGAATTCAAAACCAATAAGAACTGGCAGAACTTTACACCTCACATCTCCTCCGCATTAAACTAGATTAAGACCTAAGACCTTTAACGTCACATCTCGTGACGTCACAATAGAATAACACATGGTATTAGAAACATTTTCCACAGTTCATACAGATTAGTGTAATATTTCTATGATCATAATCTCAATACAGCATCGTGATTAGTTACAGAACATGGCCTGCCTGTACTTCCAAATGACATAAATGGTTAGGAATAGTAACAAGACGATAAGCAATTCCTCATTTTTCTGTTTGCCGTCACGGTGAACTCTGAAAGCATTACGCCGGCAGATTATATTAACGCATACATGGTGGTACAGGACACCTCAGAGACACAGCTTAACTTCACACACTCTTGGTGCAGGGAAGTAGTAACGGTTTCCAGATGTAACACAACACACGCGGAAATAAAAATCACCCCCCACCCCAAAAAAACAAAAACAAAATGTTAAGCTATTGATCGCTGTCAACAAAAAAAAAAGAACAGGCCATATCTAATAATAAATCTCTCCTGCACTATAAAGTTGCATGTGGTCCCACGATACTATTACCCTTAAGAAGAATATTAAGCACTAAAACATTCATGGGCTAAAGGCACTTTGCTTGGGTACTTTGCCACATTTAAATAACACTGGAAATAAAAGGAAGGTGAGTAAGCAAAGCAAGGTATACTACCTTATATAAATTTGCATAATTTCTTTAAATATTTTGTTATTTATAAGGAATGTGAAAACCATTACCGTGTTGTAAGGAACGCCAGCACTGCTCTGAGCGCTGCTTTGTAAAATGAGTTTAAAAATATTAAAGTACCGAGCGGGAATGGGGGGGTGGGGGTGGAGGAAAGCTGTGCATTTCCCTGAGGGGACACCAGGCATTCCCTGCCGTGCACTACAGGTAATTTTCATATTAAACCCACCAGTCACGGATCCTTCGGGAAAACGCAGATCTGAGTTCATCTGGCGCAGTATTTAAATCCGTGCACCATGCCTGACTAGTGATTACTGGGGAAGCCGAGAAAGGGACCCCCTTTTTGGGGTGGATTTTCAGAATTCTTCGCCGAAATCTACCTTTCTGGGGTCACAGCAGCTCTCTCTCGCTCTCTCTCTCTCAAGCTAACGTTTCTGCAGTGTGTAGTTAAAGTGAACTGCGAATTACGGTACAGTGCTTCCTAGCTAGCAGGGTATCTGCACCTCGCATGAAGTGTGAGTTCAGGGCTGGTTTAAGAGAGGATCTGAAAAATATGAGGTAACACATTGGACCAAATACGATGTAAAAAAGAAGGCAAGAAAGTGAGAAAGAATAAACGGATTAAGAAATAAAGCAAAGAGGAAAAAAAAAGGTGATAGATAAAAGATTTCTCAACATAGTTGCCTAAAGCCCAGCACATTTTTTTATTTCCAGCTAAAATAGCTTCCCGAAGCAGTGTGAATTTGCAGGTATGCCTGAAAGTGACCGACGCGGCCTGTAGACACGCTGCTTCACAGACGGTGCTGCCACACAAGCAGCACACGAGTCACTGTCTCACTTGCATATTCCCAGTCATAAATTGCTTATATACATATTCAATAAAACCTTTTCAAGTGCAATCTTTGGTAAATGTTCTGTCTTTGGACTCAAGTATACGCACTGATATCTCTCTGCCAGCATCTACGCTAAGTATACAGGTGTGTGTTAGAACAGTATTTAACAATTAGGTAAACAACTTAATCCACTGCGCTTTCGCTAAAGACTTCTCTGGAGAAAGGGAGGAACCAACAGGAAGGAGTAAAGTATGGAACACGAACGCTTTGATTTTAGTCTAGGTACCCACCAGTAATGTTAATAAGTAACCTTAAATATAATAAGTATCTGGATTCAGTATTTATAAGTAATGACAATTGCATGTTAGATTGTCACACAATGTAAGAAAAATTGTAATATTCCTAGTTTCGCTCATCTTTCTGCTAAACCTTGCTTAGTACCTATGACTCAGTTCTATTTTATACTATTGCATACCAATCTCACAAGCAAACTGGTATAAGACCATGTTTTAATGGATACCTAAACAAAAAAAAAAAACTATTTCTGAAGGAAGGATAATCTTCACTCAACTAAGTGCAAATCTACTGCTTAATCCATCTGATTGTGTAAAGCAATTACTGGCTATGCATAAATCTAAGTGTGCGAGTCTCCTACGTTATTCGAAGCCAATACTAATAGGAAAATATGTAGCATTGCTAATATTAAACAATAATATAAGGGGCCGTATGAAGCGAAAAGAATTCAAGCTGCACAATCCCTTTTTTCAGTAAACTGTTGCATAGCCGGGGCCAAACTCTCTGGGCCGTGAACGGATGGAAAAATCTGGACATCCTTGCGCCCATGTGATACCTACGGAGCTCACAAACATTTGGGATTGGGTGGCATTTGGCCTGGACCATCGGCCCAATTATATACAAGGTTTTAAGCATTGACAGTCACGTCAAATTGCCTGAGTGCTAACAGGAAGCTACGTGGTCAGACTGCTGGGAATGCTGCATAGATTAGCCGGTTAGACATTAGCGTACCTGCTCACACACTGAGGCCTAACATCTGGCCTGCCGAAGCAATGCCTGAGCTCAGTGTACAGAGGAAGGAGGTCTTGTGTGTGTGTGTGTGTGTGTGTGTGTGTGTGTGTGTGTGTGAGGGTGTGTGTGCTCAAATGTGATTGGCTGGAAGCTCAACTTGCGGGACGTGCCCCTGCAAGATACGCGGGTTTGGATCACAAGGGGTATTGGGGTGAATTGCTGGGTGGCAGTTTAGTGCGAGGAATAGTTTAGGATATGTGGTATGTAGCAGAGTAGCACTGTGTAGGTAACATGGTTCAGGTTGGGTGAATATTAGCCAGTCCGGGGCGGAGTGCTGTGTGCAGGCTGCTGCTGGGGGTTATGGGGTGCAGGCAGGAATGGAAAGCCCTCAAAGGTCGGTGGTGGCCTTGGCAGTGAGGGCCTGGATGCGCGTGGTGTTGCAGTTCTTGCAGAGGACGTGGCCGTCCAGGGGGTAACAGCCCTGATTGTCACCCTCAGAGAGCAGGGAGCCGCAGTCCTGCAGGAGGAGGACAATGTCAGGGCTGCGGAGCAGGCCAGCACCCTCACAGTCAAGAGAAACATATTTGCTCCCAGTCAATGATTTCCCACCACCTCTCAGGAAAAGTTTCATATGACACTCAATGTAGGGTGCTGGTCGTTACCAAGTTGGCTCCCCCTCAGAAGACAGCAACCTATGTGGCCACCTAAGTCGGTCAGCCTAATATGGTTGACCAGCAATGCATTCAGCACACTGACAATCGGTTTTAGCACTTAACTGTAAGATACGTCCAACCAAACAGATCCGTGTTTATACTTACTCACTTGTCTGGCTTTTTACTGAGCAAATGATCGCACTACAGCACAGAGAAGGGCCTATTAGAAGAAGCCAATGGATACCAGTACAGTTCCATGGTAATTCCTCATGAAGTGCTAACTTCTGGTAATGCTAACCAGGGCCATCTTGACATGAGAGAGGCAGCCCTAGGGAGGACATGCAGACAGGTCGCCGTGGGGACGGGGCACTGACCTCACAGCAGTAGCACTGCACGTGGAAGTCACGGTCTAGAGCCACGATGCGCACGGTCTCCTCCTGGCCCGGGGCTGGCATGATGGGCTCCTTGCATACGGAGCAGCGCGGGGCGTACTTCCTGCCAGGGCAGACAGGGGGCAGCGTCCTTCAGAGCAGCAGAGACACGTACAAACCAGCCAAAATGCACAGCCCCAAAGACACATCTAACTAAATCTCAGTAAGCCCAAAATAAAAGCCCCAAAATTACGCGCTACTTCCATTTTCCAGCTCTAACAGTTAATTACTCCCTTAGATTCTCCATGTTTTGCATACAGTTTATGCCATTTATTTTATATTGTTCTGAAACTGACAATGCTAGCAATAGTTTTAAATGGGATTTTAAAATAATGGCTTTATTCTCAAAGGTATACATGGCATTGTGCATGACAGGGAAAACCGTACACATTTTCAAAGGCCCAAAGAATAACACACGACACGTGCTGACGTGTGGGCGTGTCTATGGGCGGGGTTACCAGAAAGGGGCGTGTCAGCAGGCAGACGCCTTACTTGTGGAAGTCCTCAATGCAGTGGATCTGGTTGCTGGCATCCACAGTGAAGGGGATGCCGTCCAGACTGCGGTGGCACACCACGCAGCTGAAGCAGTGCGGGTGGTAAGCCTTGCCTGTGGCACGCAGAATGCGCTCCATGATGGGCTGGGCACACACATGGCAGGTCTCCAAGGTGTTCTGCATGGGGCATGAAAACCAGGGCATGTATGTAAATAAATAATATACAGATGTGTATTAATCCATATTAATAGGTGCAATATGTATGACTGGACACACAAGAACACATTCCTTGTACTAGAGGTGGATAATTCAGGTCCTGAAGGTAAAAATACAGAACAGCTGTGACTAGGACTCTTTGTACCTGGTTGGTTGAAGCAGAATCTTGGTCTGGATTTGTACTTACTTTCGCTCTGCCTTGTACATACTTGTACTTGAATACATAAAGCAGATTATGCTGACTGGTAAGCATATACACTGAGACCAGCTAAGAAAATATGTCTGAGTCCATCCAATCGATCCTTAAAAATACTTCGAAAACAAATACACACAGTGGGAGCCAGGAGCTGGGTCAGACTAACAGTCAACGTGAGAGTATTTCAGACTGGGCAAAGTCCCCAAACATTCTTTTGTAATATGTTCAATCAGCGGAATGGGCCTTTTCATGCCGGTGTTATGGACACAGCTGGCAAGAGTCCTGGATCAGTTTGATTATCTACCTTCAATGCCCAGATACAGCTAGGACAGAGAGAGGACGAGCTGATCCTAAATCAGGGACAGAGAGAGGACGAGCTGATCCTAAATCAGGGACAGAGAGAGGACGAGCTGATCCTAAATCAGGGACAGAGAGAGAGTGCGTGTGTGTACATATTTTATATTATATATAAAATCAGTGGCAGCTGATGGCTAAAAAAAGAATAAGAAGATAATACATTTTTCAAGGGGGCACCTCCTCTATTTTTGAGATTAAATTATGAAACAAGTACTGTATGTGTCAGTGTATATATATATTATACATTTCTTCCCTTTTTTGCTGGATGGAACTTTAAGTGGAACAGCTCCATTGAAAGCTTCCTGGACATGCTGATTTATATTAAGATCTATGACCAGTTGCATGCAGGCTCCTAGCATCCGATTTTGCATAATAAAACAGAGCAGACCTCTATTACCAGGCAACACAGTTTGCAAACAGCCGACACGTTTATGCTGTTTAGACTGTTCTACATGGCACCTCAAGGAACTATGGGCTCCCATTTCTGTCCACTGAGGAATGATTTGTGTGGCAGGAGCCACCTGGCAGTACCCAGCCTATCTGCACACGATGCCTTTCCCCACAATTCCAGGGTACATTCAATTACTTTCCACCACTTAATTTCAGAACAATACATATTTATTACGACAACTCAACATTGATCATACAGTATTTTCCTGAAACTCCAAAGGAGGAAAACATCTAAACTGATAAAATATGACCAGAAAAACCCTTCGCAGCTGGAATCTTTGCACCGACGTCACAGCAGAGCTAGGTGATTTACATGATTGGGTACATTGTCTGGTAATAACTTTTAAAGATGCTTTACCAAAAACCCCATGTACATCATCAAAAAAAAAAAAAATAAAATAAAAAAATATCCCAATTAAAAACAGCACGTTCAGGCACCGATGGCCACAAGAGGGCACTAGACATTGAAGGATGGCCAGAGATTACAATCCAGCCTCGAAGCACAACGCATTTCAGCGTGTATCATTTGTGCTCAACTTCATACGCTTCAATAAGTATTTGCCCGGGAGACTAAACAAACGTCTGGGTAGATAACGCAGAGTAAAATTTAGGTCAGTCGGCGTTTGGCTGTGGCGTGAGTGGGCAGCGCATGTCCAAACCGACTTGGGCTGTCCATTGGTGCTCATAGAGTCCTACTGTTTTCTGACACTCTCCCACAAGACAGCAACCGCTGGCGTTTGACAGGCCGGAGGGAATTAATGTTTCCAGTCTCCAACTTGCACATTTGCTACGTCACACCGCACTTACACTTGCCCCCCACCGATGATGCATATTTTCCATAGTTTGGTGGCCATTTAATCTGTTCACAATCAATTACACCAAACTACCCCGGCTTTGCATGTTTCCGCACATTGCAGGGGCTACAGATTCACATCCCACCCAGTTCCGTACACACTGTTTAGAAGCCTCCCCGGGACAAAGATGCTTATTTAAATCCCTGGATTTCTTTTCTGAACATTTTTGTGGTGAGTCAACCAAACAAGCAGACCAATATGATTAACGTGTTATTCTCCCCCTGGATCCAAAAAATGGGGTCAGCTGAGAACTCAAGCCAGGCACTGGGAGAGCGGAGAGCTGCTGAACACGGCACGCTTCACCTAACATGCTTCGACAAATACCCAACAGCACCAACAGTGAAGAACTGCATTGTAATGTATCATTAGCAACATCCATTTAGCCACCTTCCAAACGCTTTTCCAGTGTAGGATCCCTGGGAGCCTGGAACCAGTCCCAGAAATTGCAGGGCACACAAAAAAAAAATCCATACACACAGGAAAATGTGCCAAATAATAACAATAAAAACAATAACAATGACAGTAACATTAATAACAACCACAACATTATTATTATTATTATGTTGACATACTAGCATGCTATTATTTGTCGACATACTAGAGTACTAAAGTACAAGGGGGGTGCATCGCTAGCATACAGCTGTGAAGGAGTCAATTAGGCGGAATTGCAGTTAGGCTGAGCTTCCAGTGAACAACCAGTAACAAGGACAAGTTAGCGCTGGAGAAACAGCTGTACAGTACGTCACAATCGCTGAATCTAACTGTAAAAAATAAACACATTCAGGATTGTTAGTTATTAGGAATAATGACGACAATGAATAATAATAATAATAATAATAATAATAATGATAAACATCCACTTCAGTTGCTCTTGAAATTAAAACTAATAAATGGAATAAATTAGGTGGACTGTGTTTACATGCTGTGCAAGTCCTTCACCATTTCTACTTTGTTAGGGCTTGGCTCTGAAGTGCAACAAAAAGTTCTGACGGTAAATTAATCAGAGACATTAGCATCGCAAAGTTCGTAAGTGTGCTCCAGGAGCAGCTGGGTGGAGGAGAAATGTTTTAGCCGGGTGACTTAAGAATTGTGCAATTACATGTGCGATTAAACATCAAAAAAAAAAAAAAAAAGAGAGAGAAATAGAGAGAGAGAGTGAAAAGATGAATTCGCACAGTGCTAAGACGGACAGCATAATTATCAACAGCAAAGTAAAACAGGTTATCTTGGGCTGAAGGACAGGCAGTTATTGTTCACCCTGTGTTTTTTCCTGGATACTTGTGTACACTGGAAGACATGCTTACCAAGTGTGATCTTAGTGGCAAACAAGGTACCCTATAGGCTGTGTCCAAGTGATTAAGGTTTCTCCACCATTAGCCAATCAGCACAATTTCAGACCGCTGATTTCACAAGTGGCGCCTCGAAAAGTCAACTAAGAAACCACTGACAGAAGTGGCTTGGTATTTCTCGAAATGTTAACGCAATATTATAATACATCAGGGTCTGGATTTGCCAAAAGTTGGACAGGGGACGCTTGTCTGGAACGTGCCTCGATTTCTTAACTCGCTCAAACCCACTTCCTGTTCGTTTGATGCAATAGTAAATATTTCTAGTAATAACCACAATTTAATGTCAGCTGTGTTTGACACAAAGTAACAGGCAATTCAGAGTCAAGTCACTGCGTGTTATTGGGTAGAGCTGGATAGCTCATGTCCAGAAACTGACCAAGGTTTTGCTTCTGACAACCAATTGAGGACTCTGTGACTGTGACTCATTTTACATAACTGTTTGGTTGAAACAAAATTTTGGTCAGGATTCTTTACTATCTGGACCTAAACTATCCACCTCTGCTTAGTCGGCTTCGGCACACCAAACAACTCTGACAGCATATGAATCTAACTGTTCAGAAATGCGAATGCCTGTCCACTCTCTCTAAGATACAACAGCAGGTCACTTTTTAGCTCACAGAAACTGTGACCTTCACGGCCCTCGACCTTCAGCCCTGGGAAGGGGCAGACGGGCTAGAGCGAGTTCCCAGACCAAGCGCAGCACTGGCAAAGGGGTGGAAATTAGTGCGGGAGGAAATTTTTTTGCAGCACAAATGAGTCACAGTCCTGAAATGCTTCGGTCTGTTTGCAGAAGAGGTGTGCTCTGCACAGAAGCTGAAAATGGGCCATTTCACATTCTGCATGTCACATGAACAGTAACAGGTATGCAAAATGCACATTGAACCTGACAAACGCGGACTAACCCTGGGAAATACTCTATAAATAACACATTGTGCTGCATCGATCTAGTTAATACTGATTTAAGTAAACAATGCCATTTCAAACAAGAGGAAAGGAAACATGTCTCAACATAAAAAGGTCGCGGGGGTTTAGAAATTATTCTTAGCAGTGTGGTCAAGGTAGGGTAGTGCAGACCTCAGATTGTCAGATATCCCAATTAGACATCCAAAGGAGACAGCCAAGCAATCATTCCCAGTCAGCCATTTAATTTCTGCTACGAGGCTACAGATTGCTGTATTACTGCAGGAACTTGCAAGTGCTCAAACCCTTTGTGGAGACGTGTTCAAAAGGTGGGAAACGGAGAGTCTGAAAAACAGCAGCCTGGATGGGACTGAATGTCAAGCTCCTGCTGGTGGGCAATGAAGAAACAAAAACACCTTAGGAAGCCAGAGCACTTTATCTGTCAGAGTCGGAGGGGGGGGAAGGTGGAAATGACCTATGCTGATAGCCATGCTGGTGGCAAAGCACCACCCCAGGGCAGCTCACCCCAGACGTGAGCCGAGCGGCGATATTGCCACACAGGACCCAAAGAGCCTGGTGCTGCTAATTATTTATGTAGGAGGGTAAGTGTGTGTCACGTTCAATCTCTGGCTGCAAGATATAACCACAGCCGACAGACGTGACCCCGATGCATTCGGGTTTATTTAATTCATTAATGCAACTAATTGGAGGCAAAACCGTCAACCAAAATGCTTCTATACCAGCAGTAAACACACTATGCTTTTACACTATAAGCTATGGCTTAGCGTTTCTTTTGTGTGTGTGTGTACTGCAAAGGCTGTTGGAATGATTCAATGATTTTCCTTTCCCCCCCATGTGGCAGTTAGGTAATGAAGTCAAAGTTGGATCAACGGCAGATCCAGAGGCTGCAGCTTATGCACAGGAAGAATGGAGCATTCTGGGATAGCGGGATTTTAGGCAATGCCCCCACCGGGTCCTCGCAGCCAGTGGTGACGGAATGCACAGGAAGCTCGCCTCGGACCTTGCACGAGTGGCGCTACTTGAAATGTATTTTTACTTATGAAACCAGAAATCGATCCCTGTGACCTGAGCACTTCATCCTGCGAAATCACAGAGCTCCACGTGAGGCTTTTAATGCAGGGCCTCCCATAGGGGCCAAGGGTGAACTTTAGCCCCATAATTTGATGTGGCGAGGAGTGTTAGCTTTATAGAAGTCAAAGTATCTCAGTAACTCAGGCCTAAAATCACTGAAGCCTGCATCTGCAAAACCCATGGACCCTTACCACAGCCCGAGGCCCTAAAGCACAGATTAATGGGGGACACACCATTAGTGTTTTTCTTGGAAATGCAAAGCAGGCTGCAGCTTCAATCCTATACTGAACACGTGAGACATGCCCGACTAATCTAATCGCATCCTCACGCTTGTTGTATGCAAACGTGGCAGGAACGCGATTCTGGGCCGACAAAGGCACGGGCGACAGCACGGGTCATCGGTACACGGTAAACGGGAAGAAGAAAACAATGCCGGCCTGTCGCTAATCGCTTCATCGTGGCACAGAAATCGGCCCATGCAAAGTGGGGATTGACTGAACGCGACCGTGCGAGACCTCGATACCGCCATACTGAAAAGGGGAGTGACTGTCTGAGAGTGACAATCACCCTGTCTGAAGACAAGCGCTGGACAAAAAGTGCAGGAAACAGATGAGGATGATGTACGGAGGCGCCAAAGTCGCTCCTATGGAATACAAACGGCGCGGCGCACACCTGTCCCGAATTTCCCCGATAACAGGTAGGAGAGCCAATAGGACACTCTATGCTCTATATTAGGGGATCCCAATTCCAGGTTCGTGGACCAGTATTCCAATGGGCCACAGAACGCTGGAGGTTCATTTTCAAAAATACATACTAACTATACATATAAAAAATTTTAATGCCCTCTCACATTTGCACATTCTGTTTATATCTGACACAATAATACAGTACATTCACGAAATTGCCATTTGACTGGTTCGTAAAATTTCTGAAGAGCATAAACCGAATTTGCAGATACCAACACACTGGAAATCCCTACTACTCTATATGTATTACATGGTGGTTCACTGTTCAAGATCCCCAGAAAATGCTACGTCTATGAATGTATGTGGTCAAGCAGCTCATAATAGGAGGAGGAATGAAAGTGTGAGGCTGTTGTCTACTAGAAGGCTGAGCAGCGGTGCACAGAGGTACTGAGTCACTTCTACTGCACAAGAGTGGGGCTGGGGGCCACTGCACCGTCCCCACTGCCCCCCATGTGACAGGCAGGCGTGCGTATCTGCGGCCGGCCTGAGGTCGCATCTTGAAACAATGCAGCCAGCGAGCAGGAGCGTGAAAATGCAGGTCCCGCATAGAGTGCTGCGTGGGGTTTCCTGGAATGCCGCGCGTCGCCCAGCCGGCCTGGACTTCTGAGAAACGCCGCGTGAGTAATTCAGGCCGGTCTCCTCTCTTTTCAGGAGAAACGCGTCACTGCGGGAGCTCTTCAGCTCACTGCTAAAGATGGTGAGACGGAGTGTGGCGCAGGGTCTCCTGCCCGGGAAGCGATTATTAACATCACCATGGCGACTTCCAACAACTGCCCTGTATAGAATGGCAAAGTCAGCCTCCTCAAACTGAAGAGGGAAACAAGCAGGGGCATTAGAAATAGGGAGAACAGGGGGGACGCACCCCCCCCCCCCCGACAAACAAATAAATAAGTGTGTGCTCCTTATATTTTATGAATCTGCTTGTTACTGAGTCCAATTCGCTATACATGCGCAGCAGGAAAACAAAACCTATACACCTGATGGAGATTGAAGGCCTGTATCAGACAAACTCATTTTATCATGACTGAATCAGTTATTTTTTTAGATATGTTTTTTTTGTGAAGCTGTACCCTAATCAGTGTTAGTCTTATTTTAATTGATGAGATCTTTAAAATAATCTTTACAAGTCTCATATATAGCATCCTTTCGTAGTACGCCCATTGTGATATCACGATATACACCACCAACCCCCCATTCTCAGTCGGGGTAAATTAGTTCCCCTCCAAAAATCCTTCCGGTGCCAATGGAGACAAGTGCTGGTATATTGCAAAGTATATATTAATTTGAAAACAATTAAACTTTACTCTGAATGGTCCTGTAGCTCTAACGACACAAAGGTCGTGGGTTCAAATCCCAGAGCATACACATGAATTGTAACCCTTCCATATACTATATGTTGCTTTGCATAAAAGTATCAGAAATATTATTAAATGTAAATAAATGGCTTGAATACCATGCAATCATGCAATAACAACATGTAAAAAGTAACAGTAATGATGCATCCCGAGCAGAAAAGTATAAGCCTACGGCGAGGCACAGTGTCCCCTATTAAAGCTTCACTGGGAGGGCCACACAGGATACACCTGTCCTGACAGCTGCCCAAAAACACAACATGTCCTGTACCACAAGGGGGACAGTTACTTCCCTGAAAGGCTGGGGGTAATTTTACACCACCACACCAACCTACAACTTCCCCTTTCCCATTCAGCACAACAAAAGAAAAAAAAACAAATACCTTGGAGATGTGGGCCTTCAAATTTAATAGCAACTGTAGTGGAAAAAATACTGGATTTATCACTGTGGAAGTGAAGGATGTGGAGCCAGATTGACATTTACTGCAGGCATCTACAGCACACGCTTGGCTAAGAGCGCTAACAGAGTACCACCTTAAGATGGTACTGAATTAGCTGCATACCCTTCGGACAGAGAACCAGGGCCCAACTACTGTAAGCAGTAAAACTCTACTAACTGTCAAAGCACCGCATTGCCCTGATTGACTTAAATACCCCAAATGTTAAGAAAGAAACAACCCCGGTAGGCACGGCAACGCGTAGCCAGCATCCTCAGCACTTCCATTCTTGTGAAGTTGTGTAACCTGCAGTTACAGTAAATAGAAGTGCCACAAGATTACGAAAACTTTCATCTCGTGAACTCTCAGAAACGACGATTTCACCGCGGCACTCAAATTTCCTGTTTTCGATGAGATCTGTAGCTTGAAGCAATGATAAAATTTCCAAAAGAAGCATCTAGCTACGAAAAAGGAAGAGGCAGCGGGGAAGACCATTATTCGGTTTCAGATCTACAAAGGGAAGTAATCCTATCTTGGAATTGAGTTTGATTTGAATGCTGCCTTTGACATCTCAAGGGAGACGCGTCTGTTTCTTGGGTGCTTATCAGATCTGCCTCCCCACAGGTTTGCCTATCGGCCGGCTGAATCCCACTCGCACCATGGAAACCCGATACCAGCCTCAGTGTCTTACAAGTGCACATCTGCTGGCAGCACTGGGAGTGCCTCGGGGCCGGCCAGTGCGAGGGACAGAGGAGTTTAAGAGGGGGTGGCTTTGTATCTGCGCTAAAATGGAACCATGGAAAGGACCAAGACTTTCTGGAGGAACAAATACTAAAAAGCCTGGCACATAAATCTCATGAATGTGGCAACCTATCAAATCCAGTTAGGTTATATGTACAAAAAAAACCTCACAAGTTAACCCCATGAGACATTCAGTGTTAAAACTCCAGAGAATATGTTGAACTGCATTAGCTCACAGAACTGGCTGGCTTTGTTCACCATAATCCTCTACACGACAATTGTATTTTGGCCTTGAATTTTGTCATGTGGTAGACTACAGTGCTGAGAGTGTATCAGTGTTACAAATGGGACAGTCTAAGTACTCATAATCAAGCATTGTGACAAATGGGACGGACTGGATACTCACAATGTAACAGGGCTCACAGTAGGCCTTTTTCTCCATAGCATAGAAGGGCCTTCCGCGAAGCTTGGTGCCACAGGTCATGCAGACGAAACAATCCACGTGGAACACCTGGTCCATGGCGGTGCAACCGGTGCCCTCGCCCACCACATTCTCGCCACAGCTGGCACAGCGTCCTGTGGTCAAAGGGCACAGGGTCAGAGGGTACGGATGGCCAAGCACCCACAGCACTGGCTCATCTCCTCCCAAAGACACGACATTGAACGCCAGTAATATGCAGGCATACTGTACCAACCAAATTCAATTTCAGTAGTAGTTTATTCAAATTTAAACCAATTATGTTTTGCATTTATTGCGCATATACACATGGAAGCAGGCAAGTCAAAACGTTCAGCGACCGGGACAGTTTCTTTGCCTTAACGGACTAACAGCAGTGAAGAAGGAGAACATAACAGAATGTTATGTAGTTGTCTTTAATTGAGTTGAAGATATCTTTAATTGAGTTTAAGATGTCTTCAGCTCAATGAAAGATATCGGCAACTCAATTAATGACACTCACAATTTAATTAGCGGTATCTGGAAATAATGGGGCTTTAGAGATATCTCTGAGCGTTCTCTCTTTGTAATTCTTCAGGCTGATAGAATCTGGCAAAAAAAAACCTTCAGATATTAAGAATTAATTTAAGTTTAGCTGAGTGATTTTATTCTTCTGTTTTCCCTCCCCAATAATTTAAGCAAGTTTCACTGACGAATGAAGTGTTTCAGGATCTAGAACGTTCCTTTCGTGGTTCCAGCGCACGTGACAGAAAATTATGCAACAAACTGCAGAGAGGTGTGAGAATCGTTTTGATGCTAAACGATGTTTTACACACTTTTGCAATTAAACGGAACACAAGGAAGTGTTCCATCTGTACGAGCTACAAGTCACTCTGAAGTTTCATGCCGATATCATTTGGCGATAATGATTCATCAGTCCCATCACGTCGATGGTGTGCAAAATATGGGTATCAGTGGCAATGAGAAAAACAACCAAATCTGCAGAGATAATTTAAATCTTTAATCTGAATTGACCTTTCCCACAAAAACATAGAAAAGGCCAGCAAATCTTTGATCAGGGCGGCATGCAAGTCGCGATGTTCTTCAAATAAACTATACAGTTCAGCACATTTAATTAAGAGAGCGTGGCTCAGTTAAACGACGAATGCTGGACACGACGACAAACCTAATAGAACGTTTACATTCAACGATATTGAATTAATCTGATCCAAATTGTACAAATGTTCCATTCATATGGGGCGTTTTAAACACAGTTAACCCAAAAAACAAATAAAAAAACCACAGACAGTAAAGTGACAGGTGGCTGGCAAAAGGATGTATTTATCTGCTATCTGCATTAGCAATCTGATCACTATCAGCAGCAATCTGGAAACTTATGGTCCGTGTCACCGGTTTCAGGCCTAAATCGATGACTATTAGAAAGCACATGGAAACTCTGAGGCAGACAGGGCCAACCCAGGCATTATGTGCACTGAACCGAGCTGGACTGGGCTCGCATTACTGCTTGCCAGCCGGCGCGCAACTCAAGGTATCCTGCCTTTTATAGACAGTAAGTCAGGGTAACAAACCTGGTTACTTCATCTATTTTTACATTACCTGCAGCATAAAATTACACCTTAACCAAGGCTGCTGAGCTGCTTCAGAGAGAATCCAGACACTTGAATGGAAAGAATTTGTCACTAAATCTTCCAGACTAAGAATAATTTAATAAGGCTTTCAGGGGATTCTAATGCAAGTTTTAATATTGTTTTAAGGAGTTCTCTTTTATAGTACATTTTGTTTTGTTAAATAACACAATCTTTTAGTTCCTTCACAAATTTTTTATGAGTACGGTCAATTCATCTAGAGCAATAGAATTAAGAGTATTAAAAAGGCAAAACCCAACATGGAGCTGAGAGATGGCTCATTTGTGAACTGGGCCCAACAGCACAGCTAAGAGACTCGTCCCGTATAATGATAACCGAATGCGTTCAGCAAAGACGACAAGTAAACGCGGCAGCCAAGCATGACCCAGTCCGAGGTCGTGCCACTTCAACGGCTTGTACTTCACTTGTCGTGACATTTCCAAGCAAGAGGAAACCCAGAACCAAAACCATTGAGAGCTCGCTCAAGGCTACCAAACACTATGCAAATGCACTCAGCCATTGAACCGAGTATCTAGGACAATGCTCCAAACTGCCCAACGGAAATCCCATTAATGCACATCGGCTTGCAGAGCTTCCTTTATTTCTGTGTAGTATATGCTATGTTGCACTGAGCAAGCGCTAACTGCCAGCTACATCATCTTTATTTAGCTACTTTGGCTCTTCTGCTTGCCCTTCATCCCAGGAAGCCTTTTCCAACACAGTTTGATAACCCTTCCTATATTACTCACCTAGATTTCACATCAATTTCGAGGGCACTTGTACCTAACATGAGAGGATGAATATCTAGAGCTGACTTTTCATTCTTGTTGAACCAAGATGACAACCAATGTGTTCTAGGAAGCTGAACTTAATTTTACAGTCTTTACTATCTTTAGATCATTGATTATAGATTATACACTCAGATGCCTCTCCATCATATTCTATTGAGTATAAACAATCTCTAGAAATCAGTACATTCATTAAACGTAGTAGAGAGCAACACAATGAAGGGTATTTCAGAACATTTATAAATCTGGCCCAGTGTGTCCTGGTTTTTAGCTTCACGACCTGTACCCACTGCCCTAGAAAGAGATACACCTACGCAGCACAACCTACCATGTCTGCCCATGATCACCAGAAACATCTGCCATCACAATTAACGAATCTTCTCTGTATGGAATACGCAGTAAAAAGGACCAATTCAATTCATGCATTACAATAAAAATTCTAGTACGCAAATGGAAAACGATGCACTAACGTAACTAAAATGCAGTCTTTGACCTGCTGCACGTGGGCTGCTTTAAAGCAATACTAAGGATGATATTAAAAGGCCAATGCGACATCTCTAAGTCTGTGATGTGACCGCACTCTGCAATCCAAATGATTAAAATCTGACGACGCCCATATTTTGAAGCCAGGGTGCAAGATCAGTAGGGTGCAATCATGAGTTTGTAGTAGTGTGCTCGCTATCAGCGACAGGACAAGTGGCGTCTAATGAGTCAGCCATTTCCTGCAGTGCAGGGGGGCTGCTCTGCATTACTACACTATCCATTACTAACAAAGATAAAGGCCACATCGGAATCACTGTCAGGTTTCTAAACAACCTCTTACCCTTAATTCACAAGGCCCTCCATCTAGTGTTCAGCTTCTGGGAGCTATTAATAACAAAACCATTAAAGGATGTGACCAAAACACACTTCCTAGGAAAAACAGAGCCATTCAGAAACAACAAAAAAAGAACAAAACAAGGAACTAGAAAATCTAAGTTTAATAGAATTAAGTATAAGAAAAACAGAAAGAGCCTTAATTAAATTTCAAAGGGAACCTTTGTAAACAGATGAATCAACAAAGAGTCTTGTCGGTGTGCGCTGGGTGCAAACTAGTAATGAGGCTTCTAAGAAGCACAAATCTAAGCTAGATCAATTAAGAACAAAAGCAAAAAAAAAGATACAGAAAAATGAATCAGACCAGCAGGCAAAGTGTATCAAACTAGCTTTAACTCTTAAGCCATTACAACAAAGGAACGTTTCCATCGAAGGAACAGAGAGAGATGCCTCGCTTCCGGCACAAGAGCCAGAGGTGAGGGATCTTGGTGTCGTTCCCCCTATTCTGCCCACAGCCATCACAATGGAGATGCTGGGATGACTGTGGTTTGGAGATACCTTGTGACCATGTGGGGAATTCAGAAAGGGAACGTGGGCAGCAGAGAAAAGCTTGTTGTCCTCTCTGGGGTTTGTACTTCTCCAAAGGCCACACCTGTTTCCAGACACACTGTGAAAAGAGGACCCTCTCTATGCAAAACAGACTGATCGGGATTAATCTAACTGGAACAACTGGAGGCCAACATGGCAGAGGTCCCAGGTCTTCTTATAATATATTGTGTATGTATGTTTAATGGTATGTAGATGCACAGAGTTGGGTAATTCATGTTCAGAAAGTCCACACCAAGATTTTGTTTCAACCAACCAGTTCAGTATAACGAGTCACGGTCACAGAGTACTCAGCTGGTATGTTGAAACAAAATCCCGATCTGGACTTTCACTCGCCGGACCCGAATTACCCAACTCGGTAAAAAGTCTCAGAACCCACATTTTTTTCATTGGCCTTAAAGTCAGGACCCAGTTCTGAATATCTCAATCTTCCACTTTAAACATATAATCCGAATATGTGAATAATGGAGGGGGCGGCGGGGGTGGGCTAGTGGTTTAAATTTGCCGAACAGCAGTGGAGGGCAGTCTGTACAGAGCGCTTCAATAAAATTTTCCAAACATGGTGGGATGGCATTTTCAGACCAGGGCGGTGAGCTTTTTAATCATTAGAAAACAAACAAGTCCAGGAATACTATTATTTTTCATTTGTTTTTATCCACATGCTCCGCGACGCAGTGAAAATGCACTGCAGTGCTTAGGGTTCTGAATACAGGTCTGCTGTTGACCCCATGTTAATGAGAGGTCAAAGTAAAATGGGCAGATTTGTTAGTCGGACAGGAAGTCGACTAGCTCAGTGCAACAGTCATACTGTCAAGGGGCACTGGATGGTAAGGAGCCCTACTAGGTGATAAATATGGGCTCCAGGGAATATCAGATTTGCTTTGTAAACTCAAAAAATAGCAATAGTGTCCCAGTCAGAGTGAAGACACCTTCAGAGAAATCACTATTAAGTGCACCCCTCCCCAACCACTCCTTAGTCACTAATGTGATTACACATTCCAAGGAAGGGGAACCCAGAACTAAACTGTTTCCATTTGTAGGCCGCATAGGTCAAGGTTAAAAATACGTGGATTATAGTAACATGCTGTTAAAGCTGTACTGATAAGCAACAGGAACGCCCCACCAAGAGAACTACTCACACGGAACCATTCTGACAAACGTGCAGATGTACAAACAAGTGAAGCTAAAGAGCAGGGCTGCAGATTTCAGACCAAGACTAAAGAGTCACAGTGACACAGTACTGAACTGGTTGGTTGAAACAAAATCTAGGTCTGGATTTGTACTCTCTGGACCTGAAATCTCCACCTCTGCTAAATGGATATTTCTGGTGGATAAGCATATATTTGTTAGGCTTTATATTAGCGTATGATTGTATATTCATAAATTGCACTGGGGCAAGTATAACATTTGTTTTTATTTGCATGTCTACTATGTGCACTATAAACGTATCTGTAGTGAACTATTGTGTTGCATTTTGTTCTTGTTAAATACTTGTTTACTTTAGCAAACCTGAACTGTACCATCAGGGAAGGATACGTTTCAGCGGAAAGCACATATTTATCTTTCCACACAGATCGCACATTTCTACAAATTAACAGATTTAATGAGGGACACACTATTTCAGCCATGGTCCTCCAATACACAGGATGTTATCTAGGCCAGAAGCCATGACTCACAGGGCAAATACGGTGGGGGGGGGGAATCTGCCAGCAGCCTACTTAGATTCTTCACCCCTGACCCCCACACACACACACACCTTTAGATTTCGTGTTCCACAGCCCACACTGGAAGAAGTCCGATATTGGTTTAAAAACATTTTTCATAAACCTTGAGATGGACACCTGCTCCAGGAAAGACGAAGAAGCAAACAGGGGGTGTGAGGGTTTCAGGGTTTCTCCCCCGTCTTACCGAAGTACTCCTCGGACGGGGGGTGCTCCATGTCGTACAGCATCCGCTTGGTCAGACGGTCCAGCTCCTCCTCGGGGCGGCTGGTCATGGGGGCAGGACCCTGGAAAACAGACACATGACAGCACTTCAATGCCAGCGTAACCAAATTCACTGTTAAGGTGTATCGGTCTGGCAGAGCCTTTGGCAAGTGGCTGGATGAGAGATCAGAGGAGCCGGTTAACTTTTTAACTCTGGAAGCATGATAACTGAGGCTGTTTGAGCTTTAGAAATACAGAAATCCAGGCCCGAGAAAAGTCTTGGCAAGTAAGGGAACAGTAAGGCGGCTGATTTACTGACATCGCCGTTTATCACCAAATAGATGAGTCAAGGTATTCGTGCCAATTTGATATGTCACTGCAAATGTGGCCCAGACCAGTGTTTACGGATCATCACGTCCCCTGAGAATATTTAAGGATCAATTTTGTACCTTTGATTGTAAAATCAGAAATGCAATATAATCTAAATGTAATGTTATCTTACACTACAGATATGGGAAGTAATATATACATACATTTTATATATATCATAAATACAATACACTTTTACCTCAAGTTCACTTATGATACTTTAACATTCAGAGGACTGACACTGTTGTAAAATATGAAGCTTATTAAAATATTAAGAACGCCTTAAATCACACTATATAATTTAAGTGTGCCAAATGAACGCTTCGATTGTCATTTACTTCAAGGTTATTTTAATGAACTGCATTAAGTGATTGTCTGGCTTGCATTCCACCTAATACATTATAACAAATAGTGGCAGGTAATAAGAATTTACATGCTGGCAGAAATAATGGCCCACAATTAACAATTCATTTCCTTTTGAGGGATGGGGAACTCGGCAAGTATGTTACTGTGCCACTGTATCCCCAGACAGGGGGAATCGGCAAGTATGTTATTGCACCATTGCATCCCTGAACAGGGGGAGCCAGCGAGTATGTTACTGCGCTACTGCATCCTCAGACAGGGGGAGTCAGCGAGAATGTTACTGCGCTACTGCATCCTCAGACAGGGGGAGTCAGCGAGAATGTTACTGCGCTACTGCATCCTCAGACAGGGGGGATCAGCGAGTATGTTACTGCGCTACTGCATCCTCAGACAGGGGGAGTCAGCGAGTATGTTACTGCGCTACTGCATCCTCAGACAGGGGGAGTCAGTGAGTATGTTAATGTGCTACTGCACTACTGCATCCCTGGACAGGAGGACTGTGTGCCACACTGCTGGCCAAGACTGTACTTTTTGGCTGTACTTTTTGGTACAACTGCACCTGCAGACATTGCATAATTCAGAATTACTGCCGTTTGGTTATAAGCCCGCTACCTCAGAGTTACATGTAGATTGAAGAAATGCTGAAAACAAGGTTTCCATGTGTAATAACTCCTTCTGCGAATTCTTCCTCTGAACTGGATCTTTTCGGAACTGGAACTACGATTCCAATGAAAGTCACCTGGGATGTTCGGGGTGCACAGACATGAATTAACTCAAAGAGCATAATATACATACCTATATTAAGCCTCAGTCCTGTATGATATTGTTCATATTTTAGAATGCCTGTTAAAGGAACAACCCCACCCATGCCCCTTTACCCAGAGCAGGAATGCGTCTATGACATCACTATCCCCGAGTAGATCTTCCGATTATCTGTGTGACACCTATGCCTGGCTGCCCCTCCGCCAGGACGAGCTGATGGACACGTCAAGAACTACTGCGCTTCTGTCATGGGATGGTCATGAGACACAGGCTGCTCCCGTACCGGCTTTTTCCAGAAAAATCTTTTCCAAAGAACCTGGCTCTGCCCCCATGTGCAAGAGATTAAAAAAGAAAGATCTTATTTCTGGAATTTACAGTTATATAAACCAGCACACACAGAGGAAACATCCTCTTTTTTTGGTCAGGCAGAACCCTGGAGGTACCACAGTACGTTAAAACGTGCACGACTGCATGCGTATCTTCTTCCACACATGCTAAGCTGCATACTCTAAATATATTAAACTACCGGCCAAGCTGAAGTACACATCTCTCTGCTTCACAATCAGCTGGCTAGACACCAGACACACGAAAATAACACAGAAATGCATCGCTGGCTCACAGATGATTCCCAGTTAGACCAGGGGGAGGCACTGAGATGTGAGTATAGGCTGTTTCTGAGGCGGGCTGCTAAAAAGTGGGGCTCGAAGTTCAGTTTCCTGTGGTTTTCATGAGCCTGAATCTTGTGAAAATGTGATAAAAAAAAAGAAAAAAGAATGAATATTGCTTTTTCTTTTTTACAACTCATTTGAGTCTGGTTTCCTCCCACAATCCAAAAACATGCAGTTAGCTAAATTGGTGTCTTTAAGTCGCCTTTGGTGCAGCCTGCCGTAGGCTGACATCCAGTCCAGGGTGTCCCCCTGCCTCGCGCCCCGAGTTTCCTAGAATAGACTCTCGGGTCACCACAGTCCCATCCTGGGTTAGCGGTTAGGGTAAAACAGATGGATGGATTATTGGTTTCCTGTTCACACTTTTCACTCCTTAAGCCTCATCTTTGGCCTGTGATGCCAGTGAAGATGTAGTTTCTCCAAAAGAGACACTACAATGGATCCTTTACAAATAACATTTGGGTTTTGAAGAGTCCTGGCTCTAACATTAGGAGAGATGTGGGTATGAGATCTGCAAGCAGAAATATTATGGATAAACAACTAAAACTTCAAAAGATAAAAATGAAAACTGCAGTCACTTTGTGTGTGTGTGTGTGTGTGTGTATGTGTGTGTGTGTGTGTGTGTGAGAGAGAGAAAACTAGGTCAGGTTAGAGAAACTGTCCCCCCCCCATCAATTCATCCACCCACAACAGAGATACGTCAAAGTCTTAAGTGCTGGGGGTGGGTGGAGGGGCATCAGCAACCTTTGAGCACGAAGATGATGCGGGCTGTGCGACCCAACGGGCCATTTGAGCACAGCAAGCAGAGCGATGGGGGACACATGAACACCTACAAATGCCTTTCGTGCAGAGAGGACACACCCCTAACCCCCTCCTCTCACTGAGTTTATATATTTAACCGAGCGTGGTGAGGCTGATTTAGATTCACACTCATTTGTGCCTTAACAGGTCTGGTAGACGATTCTCTTCCCCCGCGTAATAGAGGGACGGCAGCTTCCTGTATAATTTGGCTTCCCCAGCCAACGGTGGCGTATGCTTTTCTTCATCCCTTAACCAAACAATCGGGGGAAAACGGCCATAAATCTGGAGGGAACCCTGGGAGTTCTCTCCTGTCCAGACACCGCGGTGGTGTTTTGTCACCTCCGCGGGGAGCCGCGCTCCGAGCCGCCGCCATCGCAGCCTGCCGGTCCTGCCATGCGCTGCCTCACGCATTTATCCACAGGCTGTGTGTGCGCACATGTGTGCCTGCCTGCCTGCCTAACTGCCTGCGTGTGTGTGTCATGGGCTGAGTGATAGGGCGGCTTCCGTGCAATTCTGCAAACTGCTGGCAGGATGTGGTCAGAGCAACGTGAGCGCCACCGCTCCTAGACAGGGTAGGCAAGCACACGGGGAGGGGGCTGGAGCTAAAAAGCTGTCATGTCCAACCCTGGCCAGCAGGGGTCAGGGTGACAAATAGCACATACGAGAAAAGTCATACTAATCTTATATTTCACTTGCAGTTTTACCTTTTACTTTGTCACATTCTCAGTGTTCGCAGATCGCAGAATACGCAGGATCAAATCTGAAGATGTATACACAATAGGACACGCGGTTTAAAAGTCTGGACTAAAGGCCTGAATCCCACTTCAACCTCCATAAAGAACCCCAAATATGTATCACCCCCCCAACCAATGTCATTTTCATCACCACAGTGAGGAGGGAGGGGGGGGGGGGGTCACACACCACTCAGAAACTGTAACAAAGCCAATGGTCTGTTTGGTGACACAAACGCACATCGATGGTTCAGTGACCAGATGAAAAGTACCAGAAATACATAAAGGAGATCGGACTAAAGATTATATACAAACACCTTTTGTACCCTCTCTGATCAGACTGAAAACAAACAAGGAGAGTGGATTCGAAGAATAGTTGGCTGAGGAAGTCCGGAAATTCCACAATTTATACGATTCCTCACTGAAGGATTATAAAGACTCCCAGATGGCAGCAAACTGAAATAAAATGTGCTTATATACCTATCTACGTCCTTGTATCACTGCTAAAGTTTTGATTTTTTAATTAATTTTTATACTATTTTCAATTTTCATTTGATATTCAGTTTAGCTTAAGTTTTCGGTGTGGTTTTATTAGTTTTTATTTTGTAGAAGTATATCGATTTAGTCTTCATATATTTTAATTTCAGTTTAAGTTTTAGTAATTTTATTTCTAGTAAAGGAAATAAAGTTGTAGATCTTAGTTAGCTAGAAGTAAAGGCGCAAAGTAGTGCCATTCGCTATTTCCATGGTAGAAATACATGCACGAAAAATAGATACGGTTAATTATTTTTACCTAAATAGTATCTACAATCAGCAATGAAGAATGCTTGAAGTTTAACTATTTCATTTCAGTTACTTTCAGAAGCAATATTTATTTTCCTATCTTATTTTATTTGTTTAGAAAATGTTAACGATAATAAGATAAGATAAGAAAAAACTTTATTTATCCCGAGGGAAATTCTTTTGTCCTTTACATGCTCAGTACAACAATAGGAATAAAGGTAAGGTAAAGAAAATAATAGTGCAAAATAACTATGAGTGATACTGTATTGTAACTATATAAATACTCATACTCTGTAAAAAGTTAAAAAAAAGAAAAAACTATAACTAAGCTATAACAAACATATATAATGACCCTGTCTTGCGTATTGCAAGTACATAATGCACGACTAGTTTCAGTAAAACTAATTTTTAATACAACATCCATACCATACTTCATAACAGTGGCTAAGAGCAGCTCTGCTCTACAGCGCTACCCATGGTCTGGCGTCAATGTATGCGGGTGCCTGGCACACAAACACAATACTGAACATTCAGGATCAAGGCACGGCCAGGTCTGCAAAAGTACGAAGCAGGCCTTAGTCTGCTTTTAATGACAGCTCATCCATCCTGGGTACAAGGAGATGAAAGGCCTAGTGCAAGCATGTGCAGTGGGAAAGTGGAAGCTAGCCTGGCCTGAGCAGCACGGCAGCATAGGATGACCAAGAGGAAGGCAGCATACCTGGGGCACACCTACACACACATTTTCAGAAACCGTAGAAACTCCACACGCGGAAAGCTGTAGTAGGAATCAAACCTTCGATGCCATCTGCAAATCTGCTGTGTGTGACAGAAGATTACAATCTCAGGCCTAGAGTGTTTGCATTTTTAATCAATACAACAAAAAGCGATATATGTAAAAGTATTTTGCAGAAACATCTTTTCATTTCATGCTGGTTGAACATGGACACTGATTATCTCCAGATAAAATACATCTCCCCAAAAACATGGAGGAGTCAGCAACTGAACAGCATGCAGCAAGTCTCACAAGGACCTGTCAAAGATTAATATACCTATGTGCAATCAGCTAGTTTTCACTTTTTATATTTAAGAAAATCACTTATTAAAACTGGTCTAGGACCCACTGTGTCAAAATATGTGCATGTATTTTAAGAGGTTCTTCTTGAGCATAGACACAGATAAATAAAAGAAATGTGTAAGGATTGACATTTTTATATTTAGTAAAAGCATAAATTCATATATTTTGGTGATATATGTTTCCCATGATTTTGGTTTCTTTTTAACTTTACAGTTCTATGTGAAAGTTGAAATTACGCCTGAAAAACCCTCCAGGCGCCCAGAGGGCCAGGCTGTCGGAAACAATGACATCCATAAATCTAAAGAACAAACCACAGTCTTAATTATTATCATTACCATCATAAGGACGAAGACAAACAAAAACAGGCAGCGTGAAATTACCAATTCACTCCTGACTTCATTTATAATAATTCCGGCCGAGAAACTGGCCTCAGAGCTTAATCGGCAGCCTATCGACACTCATCAGCCCTGTGGGCTGTGGTGATTTTAATCGCGTTTCAGCTACGCGGACAGATCCATTCAAAATTGACAGGTTATTGTAAACAAACAAGCGAATTGGCCACCTTGCGATTCATCTACACCAAGTGAGACAAAGGAGATGGTACGAAGCTAAACTCAAAAACAGGGTCACCATCAACAGATTGCATATCTGTGGGTCAACGCCTACAGTAAATAACCCAGCAGAAGCACACACATGTAATTAAGTGAAAACTTCACTTTTACCCTAGACAAGATACAGTCTTCTCAAGCCATGTCATTCATGGTCACATCTCCACTTTCGTCATGGAGAACCCGAACCCTGGCACCCTGCCCCACTCCAGTCAACCACAGCTCCAGTTTGACCTTCCACTGGAGGTGACACATGGTTTTTCTTCCGAGCCCTGATTTCCATCTGCTCTCCACGGCAGACAGCAGCAGCCACCATCTTTTCCGCATCATGTGACACTCGGCCAATTCGCCAGCTGCTTCACGATTCGCCACTCAAGGTGACGTGTTCGCTGAGGTCGGTTTACAGCTCTTACACATTTGCACTGCATATCATACTGCAGCAAATCAGGCCTTGTGTCAGGCCCCCTGTTTTTGCACTGTCATGGTTTTATGTAAACCCTCCCCAGTTAATGCTGTTGTATATTTCATGCCCCTGTGTGCCTGTTTCTGGATGGTATGACAATGCAGCCCACTTGACTTGACTCAAGGCCACTACAACAGATCTCCAAGGACAAGCTTCAGCCTGTATCCTTAACTGCTACGCCACCTGGTGGCCTTACATGGCTATGGTTGTGGTACGGCTTCAAATAGGCCGAACACATTCTATTTCAGAGGGTAGAAAGCCCCTTTTTCTGAGTAAGTGTTACTGCGACAGGAGAATGCAAGCAATGCCAGTAGCCAAAGTGCTGTATCTGCTACACTTTTTGATCTTCCTTCTCTCGCTACTTAGCGCTATAAATAAACGACTGAGCGCAAACCTGGGACTGGACAGGGCTGATGAGAAAAACAGACATGTCAGTAAGAGGACACCAGCACTGTAACTCATACCCAGAAACTACATGGGGTGTATTAAGGGTAAAAAAAATGGCGGTGGGTAAACTATCCAAACCTCAGGACACTTCCACCTGAACTGTGACAAATAAGAAATATGTACATATTACCTAATCATAGTAATAATGTCCATGACATTTTGCCTATAACTGGTGTTTAGTTTTGCTTCAACTGTCTCGAGCAAATGAAGTAGCAGGAAGTTAATGAGACCAGAAAAGAAATTTAAGGTTTATAAAAGCAGTTTAATAAAGAATTAATAAAAGTATTCTGAGATCTGAAGTGGAAAACCTGAGGTCAAAGACCTTGGTCTGTTATTAGGGTATTACAGGTTGACCCAGAAACATTACTCGTGTAACAAAGTCCACACTTTGATTTGCGTTACCTAACATTCTCAAATATCCTATTATTTATTTTTCTCATTTACATGAATCGGAAATAAATTTTGCCTTTTTAGTCAAAATTGGTTCCATTTGAATTTTTTTTTAGGTCCAATTAGCAAAACTCAATCCAGCATCTCATTTTCATAGAGTAATCAGCGCAGACCTGTGTCAGGGTCATAAAAATGTAATCAGACACCGACCCGTCTGACACAGTTCTTCGAGACTGCTGCTCGTGCTCCGGATTTATCCCCTCCACCCCCCCTCCTGCTCCCTCTTCATCAGCAGACCACGTTCCTGTCACCGTTCAGATTCCCAGGCTCACCAAAAATACAGATGGCTTCATGAACGGCTTCCACCGGAACATTTCACAAATGGACACCTCTTCCATTTACGTGCAGTGACATTTCAGAGAAGCAGCTCTGGTTTAGCACTGAAATCCCATCATGTCTTTTCACCATCAAGGGTAACCTGACCATGTGAAGAAGGTTCTATAAGCAGATGGGCAGAGATTTTAACGTTTTTACGTTTATTAATCACCCCTGGTTTCTCTAATGCATGACAGTGACACCCAGGTAAAAACAGGCCAGCAGGGATAGTAACACCCTTCCAAACACGTAAAACAAACCAGCGAGTTTAAAAACGGACATGTTTACACAGGAGCAGGGATATTTTAAATGATTTGTGGCCAGGAATTTACCGAGATGCCTTTCTTGAGAAAGGAACAGGAAGGTGAGAGGTGTTGTATTAAGGCAGCAGGCAGGTCTGCCCTATCGACATATTTTCCAATCCAGTTATTGTCAGCTTCCAATTCCTCCAGTAAAGATAAATATAGACGTAAGGAGTCCTAAATTAAAATTAGTCTTATTTTTCTTGAGGCTACCGATTTGATTAAATTGTATGCGCTGTACCTTTTAAAATAGCTATTTTCTCCTTTACTCTAATCCACTTGAGGGAAGAGCATCAAAGTTAATGAGGATGGTGCGTGGTATGGAAGCGAGTATGCAGGACTGAGGCTGGAGCCCCTGTGTGGCCTCTCTCCATACAGTCCAAGCGTCGTCGGCCCCAACATCTCTGCATCCCTAATCCAGCATACAGCTGATGCAAAGCACAACGGGAGAGCCACCACCAATGATGTGGGAGAGAGTTTGATATTGGGGGGAGGGACTACGGCCACCAGAACAAAGCTGCCTCTAGATGAGAGATGTAGAGGTGGGTGTGCACAGGTACACAGCTTATTCCCACCTCTAAAAAAGCTGCTTACATGATTCATCACATGCCGGTCACTGTCTCTTTCAGCTTCTGCCATCAGGCAAGAGATACAGAGCCATGAAAACCAGGACAAATTGCCTTTTATCCCAAAGCAATCATGGCTTTAAATTCAAAATAGATCTGTTAATTTTTGTATTTCATCAGTGCAATTTGTATAGTCAGTCAATTGTATTTATTCTTTTATTACTCTTATGCCACACATTGGGTCTATTGCATTTTCAAATTCGTTGTTCAAGTGACAATGACAATAAAGATTTATCTTAAGAAACAACAATAGATTTACCATATACTCCTCCTAAAAAGCTTTAGAAATGTGTATCAGTTAGAGGAGAAGTGCGTATAACCATTTATATGGTATAACAGTATACCCACCTAAAAAGACATCACTAATCCACTGCTCTAGACACTTGGGGTCTGTTCCTAAAGCAACTTTACGATACATATTTTGCTGGGGTAACTCAGGTTAAATCCCGTGTCAGGAGTTAAACCAGCAACATTGTGTGTGCATTTATATCATATTACCTGATGGTCTACTTTGGAATCCACTAGGCAAGTTCACCCTGTGTAAAATGCACTGGATCATGATAAAATGCATCATGAAGGAAAACAAAGCACAGCATGTTTGTCAGTTTAAAAGGCAAATATGCTTGAAATAAATAAGAATGTTGACACAAAACCCCGTGGCCTGTAGAGGTCAAGGTTTATCAGCAGAGCAGTCTGAGGTTGATAACGCACAGCCGAAGCACCCCCCCCCCCCCCCTCTGTGTTATGTTACCCAATCAAAACGCAAATGACCTTCCGGAAGATTCGCTCTCCTGTAGAGGCAGAGCAGGCCGCAGCATAATCCTCTGTCAAACGTCAGTCACGCTCAGCAGTAACAGAAGTCACCATCGAGCTTAAGCCTTTCCCCGATTAGGGCCGTCACAAGATCCACAGAAACTGCTAAATTAACTGTCAGCCATGAAATCCTGTTTTTTTTTTTTTTTTTTTTTTTAAAAACTCCATCCTTTAATGCAAAAAAGATCAAACACCGTTGAGGCTGGGTAATCGCATCACTTGGAGCCAATAAATTCACTCCGAACCAAACGCATCACTCACGGTGCAGGGAAGCGGCGAATCGTGAGCGTTTCGGGTCACGTACGCATCGACGCGCGAGTCCCGGTCACCTAGCGACTCAAGTCAGGTGTTTGTTAAAACCAACTAACTCTAGAAGTCAAACAAGAAATCAAAGACAGAAAGAGGATATCTAGAAAGCAGCTCCGACTTTGATAACACATACAGCGAAACCACACTGAAATTTATCAGGTCATAACTTAATGTTGTAGATTGTTTTCACTTGCATAATACTTTTAATTAAATAAAATACATTTTAGTCCTTCTGTGTCCAAGTTGAAATGTTGCAATTTAATCAGCCTAGAGTGGCAATGAAAAGGCAGTACTGGCAGATTTTGCATTCATTCTAATCTTTCTTTTTAATTCTAAGGCTTTTATCTTCCAATTCAGCCCTATTTGGCATGATAAAAGCACAGGAAGACAAATCTATAACAAGGATGGAAAATGCATTAAAAAAAAACGACAGTCGGGGGTTCAAAAGCTCCATGGCTCTAGTTATAATTAATTTCAAATTGCCCGTTTTACCGGTTCAAGCTTGTTAAAGTTTTTTTTTCTTTTTTTTTCCCCCTGTTGAATAACAAAAGGGGTACCGTCGGGTAGCTGGGGCTGCAAAGCCAGACTTCAGTGACATCAGCTACAAAGGGCCGCTGGGAAACTTATGAGACAGCATCATGGAGGGAAGTCAAAGCCGTGACTGGACACGGGCAGCAGTGGCCACGCCGCACGTTTTCACCCCACCATGGGAGCAGCCTATACTGGGATTTAAAGCAGATACTCTCTCATCATGAGTCCTGTATCTTAACCGCACAACCGACAAGCAGGAAGTATACTCATGTACACTCATACACCCCATGACCCCTGACATTTCTTCCATATGTTCTTTTGCCACAGCAATAATACTAAAAACAATCTAACTACAGAGGCAACTGCCATGGCTCTCAAGCACTGAGAAGAGTACCTTTGATGTGAGCAAACCAATACTTATCTATGCTCTACATCAATTAATGATGCCTGCAGCGCCCCATCACCCTATTCTGTTGAGCGAATTTGGAAAAACACGTTGTCCTTACTGTAATGATCTGCTTTAATCTCTGATTTGACTATTACAGGATCGACCACCAAGTTGGTAAACAAACGTATTTCTCCTAATGTTAAAAACCAGGACAACATGTTTGCATCTGCTGAGTTGTATGGTAATGTCTCTCAGCATTCAGCATCATTTGAAGGTATCTGTAGGGCAGGGTTCCCCAGTTCTGGTCCTGGAGGGCAAGACCGCAACACAGTCTGCAGATTTCCCTACTCAGACACACTTTATTCAGCTTACCAGCCAACTGCCAGGTTTAGTAGGTCTGTTTGAGCAGGAAAACCTGCAAACCGTATTGCAGGGCTGGCCCTCCAGGACCAGATTTGGGGAACCCAACTCACTGGGTCTCACGCCTCAAAGTCTGGTTGCTCAATTCCCACGCCTAATCATAATATCCGTAACAATAATAGGACAGTATGATGGATCAGTAAATAGCATCGCCTCACACCTCAAATCCCCACCCCTAGCTGTGTATGTGTGCAGTCTGAATGTTCTCCCCATGTCTGTACTAGATAATCTTCAGGTACCCATTTGGAGTACTCCTCCAGTCTAAGGACATGTGGTCAGGTGTACTGGGGCCTCTATATCGCCCTGATCCATCAGTACATTCTTTCCAGGGTGCCATCTTCCATGTTCCTTCTGCATCCTGGGACAGGAAAATGCTCAGCGTGACCCTCTACTGAATAACGATAAATGTATTAAGATTGGCTCCCTGGGGAGGTGTTTTGGGCAGGTCCCTCTAGTAGGAGACCCCAGGGCAGACCCAGGCTGGAGAGGTAATCTCTCTCGGCTGGCATGGAAATACCCCAGTGTCTCCTTGGAGGAGCTGGCAGGTGAGAGGAAGGTCCGGGCGTCTTCTACTTAGGCTGGTGCCCCTGCGAACCGACCCCAGATAATCGGCAAATAATGAATGGATGGATGAATGGATGGACGGATGGATGGATGGACGGACGTAATGTATGAAGATATTTGCGCTACCATTTGAGTCAATGGAAGCTGAGATCCTCTTCCTGATGGCCTAGGTGTCTGTGGCAAGAAGCTAGAAGCCCTACACCCATGACTCGCTTCACAGATACAGTGTCGCCACAGGCAAACCTGCTCAGCGTCCCAGGCTGTCCTAACGCTGCTGAACAGAAGGCCACCGTTTCACTCCCAGTTTTTGGGCCTCCTACGTGTCTGTTTTTAAACTTGTGTAAGTTTGGCCTGCCAGGGAGTGTTGGGAAGTCAGTAGGATCCACAGATTGTTTCCCCCCCCCAGGACTGTCTCATTATCTTCTTGCATTTTTCTACGGCATAACCAGTATGAAATTTTAACTGACTACTGTTTTGTTGTGCATCTTCGTTAAGAACTTTGGGGCATGTTCTGAAGAGCACTGTAAGGTGAATTAAAGCGTGGTTCTTTGTACTGCGATTAGCCAATCACAATGCTAAGAGGCAAAGAGGTGTGTATTCTGCTGGATTCAGATATATGGAACAACTGTCCTGCACAAGTTTTCAGAGAGAAGAGGGATCAGACATAAATACTGGTATTTCCCATGGTATCCAGGCCAGTACTGCACACAGATGATTAAACTGCAAGAATGACAACAACAACTTTCATTACTATTGGCCTTAAAGTGAGCTTCTAACTCCACCGGGAAAAAAGGGAAATCCATGAGCTGACTGATAACCAGGATGCCCGGCTGAAGGCGGATTTTCCCATGGCCAGGAGGGTGATACTATTTACCACATCAGCTTCTCTGCTTGCGTCATTTAATCACCCATGGCATGTTTGATGTACATGGAACAGAATGATCTGACAGGTGCGGGCCTACCTTCTGCTGGGCCACAAGACCGGAACCGAACTGTGGGCCTGTCGATGGTGCCAGGGCAGGAGGCACATCGGTGATGTAGGTCTTCTTTGGGCCTGGAGGATGATAGCCCTGGCTGAAGGGTGCAGCAGGATGACCAGGCTCGGGTCTCCAGGTGTTCTGGTTCCCATAGGGCAGACCTTGCCCCATCACCTGGTAGTGCTGCTCTGGGTACCCTCTGAGAGGCTGAGGAGTGTAGCTGGGCTGAGGTGGCCCATAGGCAAAATCTGCATTGTTACGGAGCTGGGGGGCGCCATAAGGGGCTGGGGCTGGTATGCGCACTGGGTGAGGGAGCTGGTGAGGAGACTGATGAGGGGGCTGAGGATGGAACTGGTGAGGGGGCTGGGGGGGACCTGGGGGCATGTAATGGGGGCTGGGCTGGGCAGTCTTCACCTGGACATTGATGGCTGGTCGACTGGGGGTGGAGGTAGTGGTATAGGAGGCTGGAACAGGCTGGGGTTGGGGTTGAACCTGGGGTTGGGGTTGAACCTGGGGCTGGGCCTGGGGCTTGGCAATCGCGCTTGGAGAGGCAGTTGGGGTTTGAGGCTTGGCTGTAGACTTCTTGGTTGCTGTCAGGGGAGGCTGGTTTGGAATCACCATGCTCTTGTGTCCGATGACTGGTGCGGAGGTGGGGCCAGTGCCAGAGGACACCCCATAGTTCTGAAACGCAACAACATAATTAGTACAGGCACTTCAAGAGAATCCATACTTCAAGAGAAAGAACTTCAACTGATTTTATTCCACAAAGCAAGAAAACCAACAACGTAATGCTGACTTGCAACATACAAGGTTGTTCCTTCACCATTAATTCCAGCTTACTGGGCACGCACTAATGCAGAGGCGACATCTCCTCAGAAGTTCGCAGAGTAGTGCAAAGGTCTTCCAGTACATTCTGTGAACACATGGCTCAGCTCTCAGCGGGTGGGATAGACCAAGTGCACATGTCGGCATTCCCATGTCTTCACAGAGTTATTTATCTGTTCCTGGAGGGCGACCAACAATTTGGCCTGCTTCCCCAGCACTTACAGCAAGGCTATCTGGACACCAGAGACTGGTGATCCTGGGCACTTTCCAGGTCGAACACGTCGTAAAAACTTCTGGGTGAGGATCGATGCCTTTTGGAGGGAGAAATAGCAGAATATTGGCAGGTAGGGGATGCCTACAGTCACTGGGAAACTTGTGCTGACATTAGCTTTTGGGGAAGGAGGGGGCTGTCACAGATCATACAGAGCTATATCGTGGTTAGACCACCCTATGTCAAAAAAAAAAAAAAAAAAAACTGTACCCCCTCTTGAAATGACTTATTGCATATTGCGAATAACCTTCAACTTCTATAACCCACAGACACAGAGGACTGCAAAGGCTGATGAACTTAAAAAATAAAAGCAGTATTACAGCCTTGAATAACTTTATATTATATAAATACATACAAACAAACAAACACAAACTAAAGTTTCTGCCATCCCCATACCACAAATATAAAAAGAGATTAGCGAAAAGCATGTACCATCTATGGGAAGTCAAGTAATCGACACAGTTATCCATTAAGACAAGTGGCCTAAAAACACTTGCACGCACATTCCGACGCATATGATTCCTTTACACATCAGAAAATTGTATTAGATTACATCATCAAGTTAACTTTATTGACCCCAGAGGGAAATCCCCTCAAGGACAGTGACTATGGTGTGATGTAGGGGGTTTGTAAACTTCAATAATCCATAGGTCTAAGACATCTGGAGTTTACATTCCTGATAGAACCTCCCCTAGTTCACAGTTCTGCGAGGAGTAAACGGAAAAACTAAAGTCAAACAAAAACCCCAAATGAAAGTTACCAAGAAAAACCAACAAGTGTAGGGATATTATGTCCCAAGCAGGGGGCTGCGTAGCTGGAATTTTACCCTGTAAATAAGAGGGCCGCATCTCTCACTACAAATTGCCTTTTCTTTTTTGTGCGTACGCACTGAAAAGCAGTTTGGAGTACCCAGTCATCTTTAAGACTTGGGTGACAGATTCAAAAGGAATCTCTTACACACACTGTCATTCTACTGGGTGACTGCAGAATGGCAGAGATTCCTAACAAGGTGTAATTTGGAAAAATGGCCTCCCAAATGTAAACCTGAGTGGTTAGCTGTTACTGCACTAAGGATTATCCATGACAAACACCTAAGGTTTATTAACTTTGCAGTTGAATTAGCTGATTTGGGGCTGGATACATGGATGAATAGAGTGGCAGATATAGTAACTGAGGCCTAATGACAGTTGGATTTGGTACATGTTTAGGAGACCAGATGGGGCAAGAAGAGCCAGATGAGCCTTCAGGATTTACTGGGAATGTTTTTTAAAAAGGAGGAGCTAGAGAATGTATTGCAACTTTGCATCGTATAACTTATAGGGTCTTTCAGAGAAGACTCCAACAGACTTAGGATTCAGAAGGAACACTATGCAATTGGCCTGACTGTAAAAACACAGGACCAATTCTTCTCCCTCTCTAGCTGTGAGGGTATGCATATAACAATTTGACCCAGCACAATATGGGACACTGGGGCCAATACTGCATTCTCTTCGGTCCCACTGTGAAGGTATTAAGAGTTGTGTCTGCATCCTTAACACAAAATCGAAGGCATTCAGAGTGGGTATTGGCCTCCTACAAAGGTGAGCCTTATCTCCACTTGTGATTTTCATGGACAGAATGTCAAGGCACAGCTGCGGCTGGAAGCATGTACTGCATGGGGGTCTAGAAGTAATATCCCTGGTATTTGCAGATGATGACATACTTTTAGTTTCATCCAACAAGGATCTCCACTATGCACTTGGGGATGAGGGGTGAGAATCCTCCTTGGTCATGGTGTCCAACCAGACAAGACTGGATTGTTTCATTCAGGTGAGAGGGGGACACTTTGTCCATTGTGAAGGTATGAAGGCTTTCCAGTCAACCTGTGTCACCTCCCTCACCTATGGTTAATGAGAACCTACTTATTCTTGAGCCTAGAAATATGGTTTCTTTGCAGGATTGTCAGCCTGAAACAAGGTTTCTTATCCAGGTGGAAATCAGGCTCCTCTCCAGGGTTTCCAAGCTCACACTCTGAGATGGGGTGAAAAGTTCAAAGATCCAGAAGGACCCTGAAAATCAAGCTGCTGCTCCTTGAGATCGAGGATTCAGTGGTGGTGATTCAGGCATCTCATAAGGATGCCACCTGGTCAGGTCCATGGGGAGCTGTTCAGGGCACATCTCGTTGGGCACTAGGCCCCAATGCAGGCCCAGGACAGCCCACAGGAATTATAACTCACAGATGGTATGGGACTGTCTGAGATTCCCCTAGAAGGACGGAGGTAGTCTGTGGCTTTGGAGAGAGAGGTATGGTCTGAAGTGCTCTGTATGCTGCCTCCCCTGCCCATACCAGAGATGCGGTATAAATACGATAATGAATCTTGTTGCTTCGGTCTTGTTCTGAATCAGAAGTGATGCGGACCACATGACTCCCACAAGCTCTGGGATCAGGCAGGCAACCTTCTCTAAGCATTCCAGATAAACCTTATGTATCTGAAGACCATCTCCCAACATGGACTTGCTCTCAGGACACCAAGATCTTGCCTACAAGTGGATAACCACTTATCATCAGACATATCTACACCCAATACAATCCTTAGCATTGTGTGCATGTCTAAATGTCAGGCAGAGATCTCTGATCCACAGCTGTACTAAAATAAGGCACCTCCACATGTCATTAACCCAGGCGGCTCTTTCTAGGTTACTGCCTTAAGCCAAAAATTCAATTACAATTTTTACCGCAGTATGAACACAAAGACTTGCAATACGGCAATATCATTAGCCTGTTCAGACAAATTTAACACCTTAAGCCACTTCCCAAAGTTGCTCAGTCTCAAACCAGGCAATGTTATGAAGATGTAGCGCTGAAATGGAGCAGAACAACCCTCCCGCAGCGGAAAAAATGGATCCACAATCCCCATTAAGCGGTAACCATTACATAACCTTTAGGGGTGTCACTCCAACAAGGTCAGTGTGGATCTTGCTGTATACAAGCATTCGGCATGGAAGCGCCAATGGCCGACCATCACAGGGATGCAGACAGGCACAGGGGGAGATTCCCACACCTTTGTGGTTCACAGGAGCGTGTTGATCTGCAGCAGCGCTGGGGCTTTGCCTCACAGGCCATCAGGCCGGTGATTAATGCAGTAGAAAGACTCAGAAAGACACGGTCAAAGGGATTATTGTGAAGTTGATCCCAGACCATTTAACCCAATTCCCCAGTTCCTGTACCGGTTCCAATCAGGTTAAACCAGTCAGCGAGTCATGTCGCACGGTAATCCCACCGATTACGGATTTGGAAGTTTATCTATCAGATGGGAGACCCCTGCTGCCGCAACGAGATGAGGAGTTCCGGAGAAGAAGCGGAAATTCTCTCTCTCACACACACTCTCGCTGAAGTTAGAAAAAGTGGAGGAGAAAAGAAAAAAAAAATCAGACAATGTTTGAATAAAAAGATCATGTGTCTTTGGCTGTATCCTTAAGTAAGTATTACACTGAGTCAAATCACTTCACTTAAATGCGTCACGGTTGTTAAAAATTGCACATCATTAATTTATGTGTAAAGGCCGTTAAGACTTAACATTTACTTAGTCGCACTGTGCAAATGCAAATAGGCCCCGAAAATATTACATCATCACGGTAAATTTTCCGCCAATTACACAACCCTCCCAATCTCCCCTCATAGACAATTTAATCACTAGGTCATGAAACTGAGAACAAGATAAGATCTAGAATAGAGCAGTGTGGTAAATATTATTCTCGCACTCGCTAAATAATCAAGACGCACCCAAGGTATCAAACTGAAGCAAACTCTGCATTTTGACACAGGACAAGCCTGTAAACCATCTGGCCACTTTCCAGAACTCTCCTCCTACTCCACTTTGTTAATCACGCTGACTTTATAGTCAGTAGTATATGATATTCCAAAATAATTTGCATGCTTAACGTCAGTGCAGTATTTGCTTTGAACCAGCCACACACATGTGATGTGCAGCAAGGGCTGAGCTGAACCCAGATGGGCTGTTTTTCAGCTCAGATCAGGTCTCCTGAATTTTGCGCAGTTCCAGGTCTCTTTTAGAGTCCAGAGACACTAAAGGGAGGTGTGAGCCCGTAAATGAGTCTCCGGCAATCAGCTGGACAGCTGCAAAACGGGCCTCCGCGTTCCAGCCCACGGCCCTGAGCCGAGACAGGTTAGGTGAGAAAAAAAGAACTGAAAAGGGAGGGGGGGGGGAAAATGAACTAGACCTCCTGCAGTGCAACAAGTGTTTTTTTATTAATTTAGTGAACACCTCCACCCCCCCAGTGTAAGCACACTCATTACCGTTCATTTCATGCCGTTTCAGTACAATCCCCTCCCAAGCTGAGCGTCTAAAGTATGGCAGCTCAGTGGAAAATCCCAGCTTGCCAAATGACATGTGCTCCCTCTGGGATGCTAACAGGTTCACTGACTCCCCCTTAATCCCACCCCACCTCCCCCCCTTCCCCTGGTCCCAGATGTTCCATAGTCTTCAGGCCTTCTTTGTAAATGCTGGCCCATTCTCTAGTCACCGGTCGCTTGACAAAAGCACGGAGGATGTAAAGGGCACGTTACCGCAGCACACACTCATGTTATAATAAAGACCTTGGGCAGGTCTGCATGATCATCTCACCGCTCAGACTCACAGGAGGGGACCCAGCGTTTCCGAGCTGCTCCATAGGGGCCTCCTCAGTGTCCTAAGGAGCAATTTCACATTTTTGTCTCTCACTCACTCTTTTGTACATCTGCAACACATCCTCAGTTCCAGTTACCGCTTTTACAATTTTTCGGGGTGGGGGGACCAATGGCTCGTGAGTTACGCGAGTTGGCACAATCTCCATCTTTCCGGATATTTTCTGTGGCGTTCGGGCTGGAAGGAAGCGTGACCAAGTGGGGGCCCGGCGTGGTCGTTATCTCAGGTCCCCCCTCCCCGTCACGCACTGTGGAATTAATGGCGTTTAAAAAAAACGCAGCCTCGAGATAACACACATTACGCTTGATTAAAGACGTCCCCTGAAAATCGTTGTCGGGGGGGGGGGGGACCTTACCATGTTCCGGATGGCATGGGGCTAACAGATAAATCAAACTGAACTTGCATTAAAAATCCTCTTCTTCTTTGTATCTGCTGATCAGTAAAAAAACCCCCCCCCCCCCCCTTTTCCAAGCAGCGATACAGTGAGGCGCATAAAACTCCACAAGCCATGAAGGGGGGGACAGCTCTCACCAAAACCAGGTCGCAAAGACTCCATCGCTGGCATGGCTTCCGAGGAACATTAAGGAACAAACCGCAAAAGTCCCCCACATCCAACAGCAGCAATAAATAAGTAATGGCAAAAAATAAAAGACAAAATGCAGTCGCAACTGCCAACAGCAGAGGACGAGGAAAGCCTTCCAAGGCAAAATCAGGGAATGAAAGCAAAGTTTGCTAAGGCAGAACACCAAAGGCCCTGGGATAGGAGAGCAGAAGCCAAATCAAGCATCCTGCCATTTTAACTCCTAGCAGGACAGGAGTGGATGTGTCAAGCAGGGCTCCCCAGCCAAGCAGCAAAGTCAGCATCTGAAGGACGCCGCAGCAAGCAAACGGCCTCAAACACCCTTTAAGGAAGTTTAAATTGTCAAGGTGAAAACTCATACATTTTACCATCCACCTTCCATCTGTGACACCTTACCAGCGATCGCAAAGCTCCAGCGCTGAAAGAAAAAGTGGGCCCAGGCCGACACCGGAATGGGATTCCCTAATTACGTGACTGTCACCCCAGACTTCAAAGGCAACACGAGTATTAAGTACTTTCTCTATGAGCTTCAGACTTCATAGAGGCCTTTTTTCAAAGGAATGAGCCAGTGGCTGGAGCCGGAAAAAATTCCCCTTACTTTCTTTACAGTGTCATCTTGAAATCCTGCAGGGAACCTGACTGTATCTGAAAATTGCTATTTAATACAGCACAGTGTTCCTGAAGAATCCTCCTAACATCAGTGGCAGTTCTAAACCATTTCCGCTGAGGGGGGCCAGACAAGGGGCCAGTTGATCTGATAGGGAGGCCAGATGCATTTGACCCAAGCACAGTGCTATTCACAAACAAAAGTAAAAGACCATTTAGAAAACTGACAAGTCATTTATGCAATGCTTTGTAGTCACATTTTGCTTTTTTCATCAATATGCAATTCACTCTGATGTTTTGTTTAGACTTGTCTTACTTCCACAAGTTTGATTATTCTTTTCTGTTGTTAACTTCACTTTTCACCTACTGAAGCGGCTCGACCACCCGGTGCACCTGTGGTGAGAGTCCGTCAAGAAAATCTGCCTACATTTGCACTTCGCCTGTTCCCAGCACACAGAATTTTACCCCACATACATAAACATAAATAATAGTATTTATATATTATTATTAATAATAATATCACATTTATTTCCGGAACAAGTAGCTTACGTATTTAGAGGGGGCATGCATGTTGTCACAGGGGCACAGACCCAGCCCCCCCCAAGAACCACCCCAGACTAAGACTAACATACAATTCATTATGCTGCCCAACAGCCCAGGAAACTACATAGCTGTCAAATGGATATATGCACCTGGCCTAAAGTGACCTGGAGAAATACGGAAGCAGAGAGTAGCTTTTCCCCAGCAAAACAAATGAGCATAATGCTAGGAACCATTTCCTGTACATTTCCCTGCATTCGCCCCAGGCTCTCTCAGTATTGGTTAAGAACTACTAGAAATATTTCTGCCCAATAGTCACAACCTCTACAAAAACCTCTAAATCAGAGGTGGGGAGCCTGATCCATGGAGGGCCGGTGTGGGGACCGGTTTTTGGGATGACCTGTCAATCAGCCAATAACAGTGGGTGCCCAGGACTGGAGCTGAGGACCGCTGCTTTATTATTGGCTGATTGAGAGGTCATGCCAAAAACCCGCCCCCACACCTGCGCTCCATGGATCAGGTTCCCCACTCCCGCTCTAAATTAACCTAAAGGTCAAAAGGTGGCCCCTGGTTTTGTGGGCACCTAGCAATTAACAGCCAATTAGTCAATCAATCATCTATCCATACATGCGGCATCGCCACTCGTCCTGTAAAGAAGAGAGACGATAAAGGAGCCAATCCCAAACTAAAAAGCAAGGCGCAGTCAACTGAGAATGTGTTTTTCTGAATGGGGAGGGGCGTTCCGATTGCTTTTCAGCTAATTAACAGATGAAGCTGTGAAAGTTAAACTTATATAACCTTTGATCAAAGGAAGCACCTGTCCCAAAGCAGAAGTGTAAAACCAGATAAAAATCTTTGAAGTTCTGAAGCTTGGTTTCTTTTCACAGATAAAGGTAAAGTACAAATGCCTTGGAAATGGATCTTTTATTCACCACACAGCCCTCGCTGCTGCATAACCCCGCCTCCCACGTGCCTCTTGCTTCTTATCACGGCCTAAGCTGTGCAGATGAAGAATGAACGCGGCATGCGCCTTAAATGCACCCCCGCTCCGCCGCCACCCCCAGAGCAGGAGACTCCTTGCCGGCGCACTCGCCGCTGCTCCACTTCCGCTATTTTTTTGCGCCTTTAATCCTTTGCTTCCTAATGTCTTTAACCTATTAATCATCCAGCCAAGGCCGACATAAGCTGGCCCACACGTGCGTAGCTCCAGCAGGAGGGCGGTTGCGGGGCATCGAGAATGACCTCTGCCGGAACCCGAAACATCATCATCATCATCAAGGAGGCGCCTCTCTCAAAAAGTGTACTATCATCAATACACACAAGAAAAAACACAAATATTACTGTTTAGAAATGCAGAAAAAAGATCGGCTTATGTTATACAATAGATACAATAAGGTTATTTGACAATAATAATAATAATAATAAATCACTGCATTTCAATTCTAATTCAGCACCTTGAATGTTGTTGTATGCTGGGTATGTATAGTGTAAATTGTGCATACTATACATATTGTATATGTATTGGACCATTGGATGTATATTGCATTTATTGTGTTGTATTCGTTGTAAGTATAGTTGACTGTGCCCTACATTAGATGCTTTTTAAGACTGCAGGGAGGAATGCAGGTAAGAATTTCCTCGTCCTTGCAACCTTACTTGTTCAAAGGGAAAGTTTTTGAATCATTATAAATCTTTTGCATCATCCCAGTCCTGGGAATGGTACCAAACCAGCCAGCACGTGGGCACTTTCCAAGAGGCACTGAGCTGCAGACCTTCAGTCTTCAGGATGGTGCGACACTCAGGGAGCAGCCCAGAGATGCCCCGCCCATCCCCCAACCTCCACACCCCCCATGTAGGATGCACCATTGTGAAAACCTATTGGCGGCACGGCTGCTTCGCCGCTCCACCACCCCGATTCTCCTTCTCTCGGTCCCTCATCTTCACGGTGCCAACGATTGGACTGACCTGTTTCTTGTACTTGCCCCATAACTGACATTAAAACCCACCCACCCGACTAGTTATTGACACTGCCTCTGAACATTTTAGCATTCATTTGGAAATATGGCCACACTGTGAGCACATTCTGGACCACTTCTGTCTTTGAACAATTACCATCAGTGCAGGATGGCTTTTTACAAAGATCAAACCGAGGTCACACTAAATAAATGGTGCTACAATTACCTATGGGTCCACCTGATCATCAGACTCTGCTGGGCGGACAACATAGTGGAACTGTACGAGAAAGACCAGGGCAGACTGTGCTTTCTGAGGTGGCTCAGCTCTTTCAACGTCTATGGCAGGCTGCTGTGTATGTTTTACCAGTCTATGCTGGCCAGCGTGCTTTTCTACGCTGTGCTCTGCTGGGGAAGCGCCATCAGCTCAGGCGATGTCAAACACCTGAACAAACTCATCAGGAAGGCCAGGTCCATCACGGGCCTGACTGGACCCACTGGAGATAGTTGGGCACAGGGGGGGAGTTGGCAAACAATATTGTCTGCCCATTCCCTCCAAGGGCTCATTCCACCAGGGTGTGCCAAGAAGCCCTAGTGAGGATGGTAACTCTCGACAACGCCTGCTAGACTAATAACTTGTGTCCACACAAACAATGTACGCGCAGCCCTGGACACACTGCACACGTGCATGCTCATCCTCCTCCATATCTATATTGGAATGACGTAGCGAGTATGCGATGTGCGCATGCGTCCGATGCGCCTCTACGACACGTTGTGTGCATGTGCAAAGTGCACAGTTTGATCGGAGAAGTATTTACGTGTCTGCATACGCAGTGCGGACGCGCGAGTGCTGCATATGCGGAGAAGCATGAACCACCCTTAACACATCCCACCTTTGCAATAGTAAAAGTGTTCTGCTATCTGTCTGCACTATCTGTATCATTATTTCACTTTGCTCTTTTCCTTTCACTGCCTGCAAGCAGGAGCTGTATGCACAAGAATTTCCCCCTGGGATCAATAAAGTTCACCTAATCTAATCATATCTAAACACAACGTCCCTTACTTACCTCACAATTATTTCCCTCTCAGAGTTATAATAAGAGCAGGAGTTTGATTTTCCAAGACTTAGACAATCAGTCCTCTTCGAACTACACTTAATATATTTTTGGACACACGTTTAACACTACCAGTTGATAAAGGGGATTATTAATGTTCCGCAGACTAATGCAAGACTTTCCCCTTAACTGGAAAAGCAAATACAATGTATAATTAAAAATTTGTATAAATTATCAACCAATGACATTAACAGCAAGTAATCAGCAAGGAAACAAACTGTCAAAGTCAGATCCCTGCTGGGAGAGATTCAATCACCGGGTATAAAAACACAGACTCTGATTTGCCTCATCAACAGCTATTGCTAAGTGCACTGTGCCCAGTACATCAATTATTATTAATAGCATAATAATACAAGTTATAATGAAACAGCTTGCATTGATAATGATGTTTAAAACAAAAATAATAATAATAATATGCCATTTTAATAGGTACGTGACTTACACATGGCATTTCTGGAAAGAATTTATCGCTAATATATAATGGATATTGTGGTCTCCAAGTTTATAAGGTTCTGCTTATAGATAAAGTAGCATTAAAATTACATTTCATACTTCGATTCATTAACCGATATCAAAGTACCACCACAGGTGAGAATCTCCCCACAAGCTCTGCTGAAGGATTAAATTGAGTAACACTTAACAGTGTAATACAGTAAATTTTTCCTACTGCTCAAAAGCAGTAACCGTAACAATTCACTAGAAATATTTATTCACCACCAAGCCACAAAGCTCTCTCAATGTGGTTCTTTTCATATGAGCAAGTTCTCTACAAATGAGGCAGCACTTAGCGATAACCACCCTGAAGTTTGCTATCATTAAGTTCGCTACTGCCATGGAAATCAAGGTCAGGCGAGGGCACTAACGCGTAGGCCATGTGAGTCAAGTTCTCAGGGAGCAACTAGGACCCAGGGAAGCCCCGGGGGGCACCATCTGTCACATCAGTGGTTCTCCAATCCAAACCAATCAAGACGTGCTGCATGGGGCTCAGAAGGCCTGGCCATCTTCCGCTCTGTGACCCCTCTAAGCCCAATCAAACAAATTTTCACCGACTGTGCTGCGTTGGACAAACATGGCAGCCTGACGTCGCTGGATGAAGATATAGAAATGTTTCATTCCAACTTCAACTCAAATCCAAAGTGTTAACTCTTGTTCATAAGTATTTATGAGTAAAAAAAAAAAAAAAAAGGAAAACTGAGAATATCTTGACTGTTGTTAAAGGAATGCTGGGGCGGTAAGCAGCTCAGCAGATCAGGGATCTGTATCTGTGTCCAGATGGTTGTGGGTTTGAATCCCACGGCCAGCAGAGTAATATCAATGTTAGGCCACTGAGCAAGACCCTTAACCCCAACTCCTTCAGGGGTACTACATGCTGGCTGAGCCTGTGCTCTGACCCCAAAAACAGTGTTTTGTGTGAAGAGCAAAATGGGTTTTGTACGACCCAAAGAATTACTATCTACCTTGAACAAATAGCTAGTAAACTACATTAACTCAATGTTTCAACTCAATGTCTACTACTACAGAAAAATAAAACATTTTTACAAGACAAAAAGTCAGAAGATGGCACATCCAGTATTACGATTAACTGAAAATTATTTCTTATCACCTGACTATGGTCAATAAGCAAACTGCAGACAAACCCATGAATTCATCTCAACAAGACATTTAGTCCATCAGAATTATTACATTTCACAAACAGAAAAATGAGAAAATATGATGAAGCCATACCATACCGCTACTGGGTTTGGTTAGCAAAATAGAATATTTATCTAAACACAAAGAATAAGGTCTCAATTTACAAGTGGTTACTGGGTCATAACTGAAAACTGCCACAAACCCTGTCAAATTATGGGGATACAGTTAAAATTTAATTTTACGCAACTAAATTAACCCACTTCCACAAAACTCTAGCAATGACTAAACATGTGGTCCAGTGAGAATAGCATGCTTCGTGTCATGTGTAAACATAAAAGATGATGAAACAAACATCACAGGGTTCTCCACCCCAATCGCTCTACTATAAATGCAGCCCATTATCCGTAGCATTACTGCAGACATCAGAAAAACACAGATCTTACTGACATGTTAGCTGAGGCGGTGCTATAGAATGAATCGGGGCCAGGGCCACAGTAGATGGGTAGCCTACTGGAATATTCATCTGTGTGCTTTCAACTGCACAGCAAACAACCTGCTTTTATTAAAGACCTCACTACGCGCATAAGCCACTTTAACCTTAAGGCCTCAGTAGATAAAGAACTCTTAAATCTTTGCCCTTGGATGCCAAGTCACGAAAAACCCGAATAATATCGGACAGAACAATCTCATTTGATTTTTAATTAACAATGGCTATTGGAGCAGACGTTGTGCTGACCTCAAAGATGTTCATATATCATTTGTCCCGGAGTCCTACAGATACAACTATGGTTTTCACAGCCTTAGTATAAAAGCTTGGGGAACAGATTAAGGTGGAGGATTTCACCCCGATTACTTCAGCTTTCGAGAACTCGCCCCAGGCTTCTATACACTGGAAGGCGAAATGCCACGCGTGACAATGGCAAGTGTGTGACACATCGGAGAGAAAGTTCATGGGACTCGTGCAAAATGTTATGTTTCATTACCGACTTCTGTGATGTCTTTAAGTCATCCCACCATCAGAGTTTCATCACTGAGTCAACTTCAGAAGTTAAACTCTAGCATTACACCGGGGGGGGGGGGGTAGTGGACTGAGATGTTGGTTTTTAAAGCCCCCTCCTACCCACACTTATCTGCTGGGCTTGGCGTAGGCGCAGCCGTCCAAGTATGACATACTTAGCATAACGGGGAAAAAGCACAGAGCTGTGATAACAGCTCGCCTCCTCTTTGTTTACCAGGAGAGAAGGTTACAGTGGAGGAGCGGGGTCAAACGGAGCAGGAAGCCGCAGCCGCCGAATGCACGCAAATGTCAACACGGCACTCGACGAACACTGGGAGGGGCAGTAGGAGGCATCAAAAGGTCAAAATCCCATGCATTTGGGCTTTCTTCATGGCCAGGGAGGGGGGCGGCGTTCACGCGTAACGCGAGCGAATTTCTTGCAAGCTCATGAGTGGTTTCCGTCTCACTCACTGCTGGCTAAATGCATCACGCTAAACTGTCCGCGGAACAGAAAGGGGAACTCTGCCACATTCTTAATCTCAGTTTACAGTTTTGCATCTAGACAGTAAACCTAAATCTGAGGGTGGCTGTTGAAGAGAACGCCTAGCTCGCGAATCAGACAGAATTAGCGAGAGTTAACAGCTTGGCAAACTCCCGAATGTCATCTTCATCATCGCAAGGGCTGCAGACTTTATCGACCCCTGTCTTGGCTCTGCACGATTTTCTGGGCAATTCCCGGTGAAAAGACCGGGGGGTGGGAGAAGAAAAATCCCCTCATAGCCTCAGTCAAACTAATCTGACCTCAGTGGAACACACTGCAAAAGCACAAGCTGCTTATGTAAACTCTCATTCCATTTTTCAGGTAGGACAGAGACAAATTTTTCAGACAATGCAGTTCCCCAAACCCATTCTGTGCCATGATCCCACTTAAGAAGGCATCTACGAAGATGCTCATTTGCTTGAATGTCTTTTTTATATTTCAGGATTGTTTATGTGGCGCTTAAGTATTCCAGCACACACTCAACCTTTCTGATCTTTGCACATGCATGTCATCCACTAGTTCCCCGAAACCACCTTGTACAATTAACAACAGCTTGAGAAATTGGGAACTTAGAACCTGCATGAGCAAGAACAAAACAAAACTGTTTCAGCCACCACACCAGGCACTGCCCGCAACAAAATTCAGGCCCACACAGCAACCGTGTGAACGAGACGACAGCATAGATGTCAGGCTCACACAGTAACAGCATGTCAAGCCTGCAGTGACCGAGTCAGACCAACAAAGTAAAAGCATGTCTGGCTTGCAGAAACTATATTAGACCTACACAGTAACAGTGTGTCTGACCTGCATTAACAGCGTTAGGCCCACACATGGACAAACTGCATCAGTCACTGCATCAGCTCCACACAGTAGCAGCGTGTCCAGCCTGCAGTGACAGGATCAGGCCCACACAGTAACAGAGTGTCCAGCCTGCAGTGACAGCATCAGGCCCACACAGTAACAGCGTGTCCAGCCTGCAGTGACAGCATCAGGCCCACACAGTAACAGCGTGTCCAGCCTGCAGTGACAGCATCAGGCCCACACAGTAACAGCGTGTCCAGCCTGCAGTGACAGCATCAGGCCCACACAGTAACAGTGTGTCCAGCCTGCGGTGACAGTTTAAGGGACGGGGAATAGCGGGACCTACCTGTGGGGGCCTGGGCTTATACGGGGGACTGTTCTCCAGGTCTGCCAAGATGCTGGTGAGGGAGTCAATCTCAGCATCCAGACTGGAACGGCGCTCCTCCAGGGTCTTCTCTGGACCTTTCACCTGGTGAGTACCGCACAGCACGTCAGAGCAGAGGCACAGCGGTCATCGGATCGGGGGGGGGGGGGGGGGGGGGGGGTGACAGCCTCATGATTTCTCTGGAAAACAACTGCTGCTTAGCTGTACATATCTCGAGCAATTAAGGGGGCAGAGAGGCATCCCTCCCCCACCCTGGCACACATCCAAGGTTTAAAAATAAAGATTCAGCCCGGCGCGAGTTTCTCAGGCAGCGGCGCTGTGCCGTGTGCGGCAACAGGCTGAGACACCCGCAACAATAACCATCACAGCAAGAACTACAATGCAGTTATATATCACTGCCAAACTACAACGAGAAGCAGTAATAAGAATAGAAGCGGTAATAAGAAATCTGAAAGTTAAATTGCATTATAACTATAGTAATAATAATAATAATAATGATAATGAGAATAATCATAATTAATTATGCACAACCCGTTTATTTTGCATATTCCATTCTAGGTGTTGCATTCTAATGCAGGATGGATCGGTGTGGTTCTGTTCCTGTACCCTTTTGGTACCACGGTACTGACACGGTAATGGTAATAAACACCCTTCTGCATACAAGCCTGCGGCGTGCTCTATAGCAGCAGCAGCAGGTTGCCCCCCCCCCTCGTTCAGAGAACCTTCGCTTGTCTGTGGAAACACGGGGGCACAAACATGACCTGCAGGTAGCTGTGGGGCAGAGGCAGGTGGCGTGCAACAGCTGACACGTGACACGTGACAGATCCAGGGCCGCACGATTACACGCCCCCCTCCCCCCACCGCCCCAGCCACGTCGTTCACGTCTGCAGCTCCGCTGACGATCATTCTGTCCGACAAACATTTGCAGCATATTGGCTAAATTGGAAAGAGAATATCAGAGAACTTTTTTTTTTTAAAAAAAGGAAATAGGTTTATTCCCTCGGTAATTTTAAAGTTAGTTCAAGCAGCAGGACGGGTGGTTATAAATGGAAAGTAGGAAAATAGATTCCCAACTAATAAAGCACACTTTTAATCATATGAATGGCTGCCAGAGAATCCAGCGTAACACAACACAGAGAAGCGCTTTTGCAAACACTCACTGCCGTGCACAGCTGCTAAAAGCAGCCGTTCCACCCAAAAGTGTGTAAATTCTTTACAGCTGCGTACTTTGGGATGCTGATATGTTGTGTACAAAAGAAACAGCAAATCTGACTACTGGAACAAACTGGGAAACACAAATTATAGACACATGTTCCCTTGACCTGCACAGAAGTGCAGACAAGCTTGTTAATCGATAAATTCTCAATATAAATGACAGGTTAACACTGAGCGAAGGCGGATGGGGGGCCAGACGACCCACTGTGGTTAATATTGCAGCTTTTAGAGCCACAGATTGGGGGCGACGCGAACAGGGACTGTCAAGGAACAGTGAGCCAGAGCACAATGGTACTGGTTACAGTCAGAGGCACCAAGTGCTACTGGCTACAGCCCGATTTAAAATGGGATCAGTTGCCTTAAAGCTAACCTTTCAGTTATGATATTGAGATATTCTCCTCACTGAATACTGTATGTGATATATGCGAACACATAAAAACACATTTTGTTAAATTTCCCAGAGCAATCCTAATAGCAACATTGACAGGCTATCCAGGAGCAGCCTGTAATTATTACTCATTTACACAATGGCACATTTTAGCAGTTCAGCTTAAACAGCCCACCCCTGCAGCTCCTGCCAATGCCAGGGCCTCCGGTTCGAGGCAGAGGGACAGAGCAGCAAGAGTGGATGTGGGGTTAGGAAACCTGTAGGCCTCAGTCTTAGAACTGGGCCTGAAATAGCGACCCCCCCCCCAGATGTAGGGTCGACACTGTCAACAGAGCTGGGGGAGCAGACAGGATTGCCTCAACAGTTGGTTCGAACAGGACACAGCATTTTATTGATCAATACAGGTCGATCCTGTAGGAGACAGGCAGCAGTTTGGTCCTTGTATGTTCAGGCACCAATCTAAGGCCCATGGACAGACATAGCGGTGCCGTCTATGAAAGTCAGTGGGAGGCGTCATTCTCATTGGTGCATTTTTAATAAAAAAAACATCACTTAGTATTTTCAAAACAGGAAACCGACGAGAAAGCCTGGGTTCTCTGTGAGCTTCGAAGGGATGTTTCTTTAACCGATTGATTGTTTTTGGTGTGTTGCGTCAAAGGGGCATGTTTTAGAGGTCACAAATAAGACCACGATCCGTGACGGAGTGGGCATGTGCGGGAGTACACTTCAGTGTGTCTGTGTACAGGGAGAGGGCGAGCACGTGCAGTTCCAAGCGGTGACCAAGCCGAAATTCAACAGCACAACATTTAACAGACATTACCAAGGAGGGGGAGGGGCTTACTTGCACACTGAAGGAGGCCCCATCAGCTGGAGGGGGAGGCAGGGGAAAGTCTTCCATGGGTGGCGGTAGGGGATCGTCACCTGGATGAAAAGAAGAAAATAAGTTAGCGGGGGGAGGGTGGGGTATAGATCAATCTAGTGAGATATTTTCCCACCCCTCACCGCCACGGGGGGAGGAACACAGCTCCCTACAGACCGTGCACCTGACAGGCAGGAAGGCTGTGCCTTATTTTAGAACAGAGCACAACATGCAAACGCAACAGGCAAGGCAGGGCGAATACCTGGCAAACACGATACGACAGCCTCAGCTGTGCGCCTGCACGCCACGTGCTGCTCGACGCGGCGACAGGCAGCTCTGCGCCGCAGTGACGCGAGGGCTGCGGCGGCCAGGTCTAACAAACAACCGCGCTCGGCAGGAAATTGCAGGAAAATAATTTCAAATCCAACTTTCCCCCCACAATATGGCTGTATCAATCGCTTCATTGTTCGTTCCTGTGACTTATGACATGTGACCTCAACAAGGTTTCTACACATCAGGACTTAAAATTGTTTTGCAGTCTTAATGACCGCAGTAGATGCGACTTATTTATGGAGCCCCATTATGGGCTTGCATTGTATGTCCTACCAACATGAAATGCTACAACTAGCGGCAAGCTCACAGTACATAAACTGCACCCCTTGTTCCACTATCAGTCTATTCTGTGATAGTAACCATGCATTTCCTCTGATTAAGAATGCAACAAACTATGTTGACCCCAGTTGATTGCTGATAGTTACAACCAGCAATATAGCTACCAGTAAACTTGGGAAGTCCCCAGTAATCCCTAAGGATTGGGACTGCCTGTCAAGATGAAAGGGTGCGGGCAAAATTGGTTTTAGATCTGACTTCACTCACATTAGCTCTGATCTGACCATGTCACTCTAAGCACCCAACCAGACACAAGCAACACAAATTAAACTTATTTATGATGTAAATAAGAAACTTACTATGTAAAGACGCTGAAGGAGGTCAGAGATTTTGACTATTATCACTGACATGTAATTGAAGTCATCAACATCATTTGTCAGTCCACCAATATGTGGTCCTCAGATGGATTTTGTGCAGAGCTACTTCTATGAATCAGGCATAATCCGTGCCTATTCATGATCTCAGATAGTGAGTGTGACAAATACCGTCTGTGAGTTGTTCTTACAGAGACCTTGTGACCCCCACTGGAACGTTTTAGAGCTGCAGTACAGCCAGCTATCCATAAACGCAGAGAATCCCTGTCCAGATGACAAGCTGTAAGCCTCTATCCATCATCAAAAAAAAAAAAAAACATGTGTAAGCTGCACACAGAGTTAATACGGAAATGCAAAATCTGTGTAAGACGCTGTATGGAACCAATATTTCTTTAAATGAATCTATTCTCAGCATGCAGGCATTGAACATGTGAGACATGTTTTATTTAAAAATCATGTCTTTCTTCATGATGTCAAGAGGATGTGTCTTTTTGATTTCTTTGATTTCGTCAATTTCTAAAACCTTTTTTTTTTCTTTTCACGCCAGCTGATGACGGTGTCAAAAAATGTAAATGTACAGACCCTCTGGGTAACTGGAAAGTTTCTAGTTCCGAGGGAAGTTTTGTGTTTCTACCTGTGATTTAAGGCGTTTCCACTGAAGCACTTCCCCTCTCAGAATGACTCCGACGGAGACTGGAGCACAGGTCTGGTTTATGAGAATATCCTGTACAGCCTCAGTGAAACACCTGCACACAGATGCAGCCCTGGCCTTGCTGGGGCATCTTGCACAGATACAGTGGCAGCGCTGTCCCTGCACGCACACAGGACAAGTCCACAACAAGGTGGGGAACCTCGCCAGGTCAAGCTGGGTTGCGCAAAAGGTAAAACGTGTTTTGGCACGGCTAGGACTAAAAAAAAACAAACAAATAAGAACATTCAGATCCAGACGCGACACGGTCCATATCTCCTGCCCTGGCCTTCGAACGTCTGCAATTGGCTTCATCCGGCCAGAAACAGGCCCCTTCGGCTCAGCATGAAAACATTCAAGATGCCTGAAAGTTCTGAGAAATACGGTTACAAAGTGTCCTTTTTATAGGGGCTTCTTTCTCAGTTCAAAGTGCCTCCTTCGCTGAAAGCCCAGCTCTTTGCACTTTTGTTGACGGTCTTGTTTCTATGGTAATCAAGATGGTCTCCATGGGCAACGGCAGCATACAACTTCCATGCCCCCTGAAAAAGCAGCCCTGACTCCGTTACGAGGCCGAAATGCAGAAACGGGGCCCTCAGGGAAGAGAAGAGCTATGGTGTTTGGCTATTCCACCCCCCTCCCCCCCCCCCCGCCCTCCAGGATGCTTGCAGACGAAACTGAACAACGACATCGCTTTAACTCATCTCCCAGCGCAGGCAAACGTCTCCTGGGTTTCCATTAAAACTAAAGGTAAAATTAGACTCTGGGACTTCAGACCTCAAGCACCTGTCTACCCTAATTTATGAAGCCATCGCAGAGACGTGTAATACGGAAGGCAAAACATCAATTACGGTTATAAGTTGAAGAGCTGAGGCTACAGAAATGTTTCGTCTGCAAAGCGCACAATTAAGAAATTCTAATAATTTTAATTGCGTTCGCTAAAGTTCGTGCTTTGCTGAAAGTTTCTGTGTACCTCCCGTTCCAATACTGCTTACAGCGGCCTTTCATCGGAAGCGCAGCCTGGCTGCACTTACGTTTAGCCGACTCCCTCACCGCACATGTGTTTGTAATGTGCTATTTGCCTCCCTGTTATGTCGCTTTGGACAAAAGCATCTGCTGTATGTAAATGTTAAGAATGTTGCTCCTACTGCAGAGGGCACAACAACTAAATGAAGAAAAACCACTGAGGAAGAGGAGGTGAGAGAAGTTCCCCTTTGGGGAATTAGAACTTTCTGGTCTTAACTTCCTTAAAAATGTTATACGGTGTATCAAAGAAAAAAAAGGAAAACATGAAATCTACTTCAGCTCTTAGCCACAGAAGACAGAAACTACTAGAAAGGCTCATATAAACTCAAGGTCATACGTCCAGGTCATATAGCCAGAGGTCAGATGACACAAGACCTTTGATCTCGCAAACCAGCATCACACCTGTTCTCAGCCTTGCTGTCAGCTTTTGCAGTTTTATCCCTGATAGACAATAAAACATGCATCTCTGAAAAATGTGGCTAGTCAGGCTTACAGCATCCGCTGAGGTTCATTCCCCCCCCAGCCGAACATGCCGATGGTACGGTCGGACACATTTTTATTATTTGATAAAACATTTTATGAGAAGGGCAACTAAGACCACATGGTGCCTGGTGGAAAATTTACTTGCATTGTTCAGTTTCGTTCAAACAATGAAGCCTGCATGCGACACAGCAGTTAAGGAATTAACCTGATCAGCAAGGCAACAAATTGCTAACTGCTGTAAGGAAATTTGTGCTGTTCAGTTGAATAGGGCAGCATTTCCCAATCCAATCCCCGAGGAATCCATTGGGAAACACTGCAATAGAAAATACCTACTCATACGGGGGGGGGGGGGGGGGGATCCTAAACACCAATATTCTATGAGATTCACTTTGGTGGACAGTCAAGCTGCACGCCTGGAACTTGCATCTGGAAAACTGTGGAAAACATTAATTTCCCAGTCATCTGAGCTACTGCTCTTTGACCTTACTGGACCAGTGTGTCCCAGGAAAAAGAGCTTCCCTTAGTCTCTATGTTGACAAACGTGCTGTGGCCTTGTCTGCCTGATCTGAGTACAGGCGGGACGCAACTTGATGCATTTCCCAGTAGAAATCAGTGGCCACCCGGTGCCATCTGAGCAGATGGGTCCTTTAACAAGTAGGGTGACACCAGTGTATTAGTGCAGGTTAGGTGTAATTACCCTCAAGCAGCATCTTTATTTTGGTTGGTTTCCTTCTACAATCATAGTTTTGTAATTACAATTCAAGTAATTGGCCGTAATCACAATTCAGGTAACTGGCTGAAGAGGTGAAGAGGACAGTAAAAAAGAGAGCATGGCGAAGGCTGTCCCAGAACTGACAAAAACAGAGGAACCGGACTGAGGTGCATATCTACAAGCAGATTAACTCCGTTTCCAAAGCAAACAGGCCCATTCCTTTACATTTCAACACAAGACTGACTTGGGCTTTCGAGTGAACAAATTAAATCATCGAAAGTTCGTACAATTATGTGCTGCAGTGATTTTGGAAAAGCAAGCAAATATTTAACAGCAAAATAACTATATTGTAAACTTCAAGGCTTTCTGAGAGCTTACCAGAACTGACAGAGCAAATAATCACTGGAAGGAGTGCGTAGGTAAATAAAAAAATGGCATTTTCCCCACAGGTTTCCTCCCAGCAATACTAAGTTTTTGACATGAAAAAAAAAAGTGCAAATACTGTAATATGCTGGAAACAGTCACAGCACAACAGCCATTAACAGCATACTGTCGCATTAGAAATATTCTTCAGAATTTACAACATTAAAAGAATTGCGACATCTTTTTTTTCTGGGTTGCATAAACAAATTTTTCAAAACAGTAAAAATATGACAAAAATATTAACAAATACAAAACAGGGATCTCTTAGGACAACCAAAAGCTGGACTCAGACCAATATTAGTCGTTCGCGGTAATTTCTAATTCAAAGCAGAATTTAAATAAGTTGGCACAATAATTTATAACATTCATTCTCAATTCAAAGCACTTTAAGGTTTTGCACAACTTCAGTTCCTGCTCCACGGGATGTATGGGTTTATAGGGAACTGCGTGCCCCATATTTTTATATTTCTTTTATAAGACTGCAGTGATCCTTGGGAGCAAACGGTACACAGCAGAGAAGGAGGGTAAAAGTCAAAGCTTTGACTGAAAAGCCGAGCGTTTCATAAGCGCACCTCGCCGGTCGGAGTGTGACCGAGCCAGCGCTCCGCCCGACCACCGGAGGACGTGCGGCTTCTCACAGAGCCCAGTAAACAAACGTAACGGTGTGTGTAACCGAGCGTGGAGGGGGGGGCTGCGCCGAGGTGAATCTCACCGGCTGGATACGCGCCACGCCGCTCCCTTGCGCCCCTGAGACCCGCAGCGCATTTTCCTTCAAAAGCGGCGCGCTTTACGTGTAAGTTTACGCGTGACTTGTTTCCCAAAATGCGTTCCCGAAACTCCTTCATTATCCACTGATCACATGTCAGAAAAAAGAGACACCGTTTATTTTTTTTTCTACAAATGTTTCTTTTAAATACATGAAGATTTAGAAACTGCATAAAAACGGAGATAGGGTTTAAGGAATGTCATCCCGCGCTTTTAAAATGCTCATTATTTTCACATAATTACAAAGTTTTTTCCCCCCATCTTCCGGCTGAAGCTATGGTTTACAAAGTCCTTTCTTCTTTAATTAAGAAAGAAATACGATGGTGACATATTATTTCGGTTGCCGTGAAAACCAGCTGATAGGTTTGAAGGCTCTGCAGACAGGACATTAGAACGCGCAGAAGCGGCCCAGGGCAGCTTCTGCGGTCTCAGCTTCGTTCTTGTGGGACAGGAAACAGAGTTGGAAATGAAAGAGTAAAAAACGTATTATGTAACTGCAGAGAGGGCTATGGGCCATTTTGGCACAGGGACCACAGCGCAGATCTGGCCTTCAGCTTCCTTTGTCTTATCACCTATGAACTTGGGGCTAGTGCCACATTTTAAAGTATATTTTAAATGGTTATTCTTTTTTTTTTTTTTTTGGGGGGGGGGGGGGGGGGGTTCGCTGAGATTAGATTCAGAGGAGGATTAAACATATACCAGTTCCCAAACGTCCTATCAAAAAAAAAAAAAAACTTCAAACATTTGTCCCGGAGCAACTGGGGGTAATGGCCCCATTCTGGCAGCCGTGGGATTTGAACCAGCGACCTACCAAACAGGGCACAGAGCCTGAACCCAGACAGTCACACACTGCTCCCCGTGAGAAAGAAAACATTACAGAGATTAGAGGAAAACCTGAAGGAGCTGATAACACCCAGCTTTTTGATTCGTAATTCGAACCCAAGCGTGTTTGCTTTATGACATAACATTATATAAATAGGCCAAATAACACAAGAATGTTCTCTTACGTCTACATAGGACAGGAGCATGACTGGTGAAACTAATAAATAGCGAAGCCATGTCCTCACCAGTCAGGGCCAGCCCGCCCTGTAGGCGACATAGTCGATCTCCTAGGGTGCCACTTCATTAGGGGGCGCACAAGAGGGACCAGTTACTAGTTGCAGAGTTTCTAGTTTTTCAACTCAATACAAATAAAGCATTCCTTCTCATTTCAGATCACTTTAAGGTATTGCACATTATCGGTTCACACTGTAGTGGATGCAAGCGTTCATAGGGAATAGTACATTTCCATGGTTTTCTTTGAAACACATTGTGCCACTTAAATGTTTTTAATATAAATGAACTGAAAAAATATAGCATTCTGATACTCTTGGGGGAGGGATTCTGCCCCCAGTAACAAGTCATGGGAAAGACAATGAGCATCCAGTTTTCAGCATGTCCTGAACGACAAGCCTCTCAAATCACACTCTGAATGACAGCGACTGCACATCCACCATGCAACTCCCGCACTCCACCACGTGTACTTATAAAACACCGCTTCTGCAACACAGGACAAACTTACACGACTACACCACATTACATGAAACCATTCCTTGACCGACAAAGCAATATGGGGAAAAAGGTCTTCACATGATTTAAAAGACCAAAAAGTGGGAAGTTATGAAATCGCATTCGCAATTCATTGATGCAATAGAATTATAAACTGACGCGCAAGAAAAATACCCGTCTGCTTTATCAAGCTGAGCGCCAATGTCACTCACTGCCATTACCAGTGTAATGTATATTTGGGACGGACAGTTCATTGGAATTATAAGACGTTCACATTTGGTCTTGTCTGCGGAATATATATTAAACGGAGCCTTCGATGTGTGATATTCAACTGAATGATGACTTACATCATACATCATATATTGAGAACTGAGTATTCAATTTACCAAAAGACTGTTTCAACATTGGTTGATGGCATTCATTTTTACAATCACATGAAATTTTACTATTGCCAAAAACAAACAGTACAGAGATCACTGCTACCTTATTTTTTATATGAAAGGTGAATTAGGCTGGCTGCTTTTATTGTACTGCTATTTCATTTAACTCATAGTTTATATGTAAACATTTTTACAGGAATACATCTTGTGAATCTATATACAAAACTGTAAGAAAGTCTTCCTTTTTCAGAGCTGGTCTTTGGTTTATTTATAGCACAACAGAAAAATAAAGCATCAAAGTTTTCCCTGGAAGGTCAGTCTGGAGCCCCCGGGGGGGTAAAGGGCAGCATGTACCCTGGCCAGGTTCTGTACGTGAGCAACAGGCCGCACAGCGCTGGCCAATCAGACGGCTGCATGCCATGGACCCTTTATTCATGCAGGCATTTGTTTTCACTTTCCGCAGCTTCAGAGACACAAAACGCAAGTTTTGTACCTCTGGCTGTATCACCAGGCCATGATCCCCCCCCCCAACTCAGACCATCCTAAGTACTACGGCAAGTCATCATAGGGGCGGTATGTATGTACCCCCACAAGAAACACCCGTACATCACCGTAAGTTACAGACTCTCAAAATATGGCACTGTAAAATTCAGTAACATACACCATACACAGTCAAGGCACACCAGAGGTTTAATACCCAGCAGAAGGGTAATGTATAGATTAAAGGGTTATCTAGTCATGTAAAGCTTATTGGGGGGGGTAGAGATCTGCTTATTTCGTTTCAGAGACAAAAAGGGTGTGTTTCGTCTCCACGGCTGTCTGCAGGCTGACCCTGTTTTAAGATTTAATTTGGACCGTGACACACATCCTCCAGCGCTGACTCTGACATTTAATAACGCTCGGTGCCGTAGCTCTCTGGTAAACTGTGCCATATGCCTCCATCAAACTGCGATTTGGCACACTTTCCCCCTCCGCGCTGCGCAGGCCGGGGGAGACGGGCAGGCTGGCTGCGTACCGGATGCATGTGCGTTATTCTCGACCGAGAGCCAAGTACTTTTACCTCATTTGGGAATATCGATGTACAAACAGCTAATGCTTGGATATAGAAAACAGCTCAAAAGTAGTTTCAGGTAATCATTCAATGAAACTTTCAAAGGAGAGTCAGAGAGGTCAGATAGGGGGCGTCAGTGTGTCTTTTTTTACTTTTTACTTAATATACATGTACATTTATGTATCAACAAATGATTTTATCAAAAGCGACATACAACTGCAAAAGTAGGGTCAGCCAGTGCCTGTAGCGCTCAGGGCTAAGGGCCTTGCTTAAGGGCCCATCGGTGAAATCACTCTGTTGACCACAGGATTTGAACCAGCGACCTTTCGGTCACAAGTCCTGACCCACAGGGCCAATTTTCTTTTCAACTTGTTGCCCATGAATGCTTCCTGTTCAAGGTTTACATCTCAAAATTGTATTTACCTACAGCCTGGTCTCCAGGTCAACACCGGTTAGAGTTCAGCCAAGGTTAACAGGTCTCAACCTGCATCAGGCAACCGGATAGGCTACCCTTCCATGGGTGAGGCACACGGTGAAAGTGGAGGCAATGCCAAGAAAGCTTAAGTGTAAATGTCATGCAAAATGCAGAGTGATGATCCGGAGGGGGGGGGGGGGGGTTCAGAGGGGGCAGATGAATATCAAGTTATGGGGAAAAAGGCCGATGTTGCAATAGTACTTCAGGGAAGAATATTTTCCAAACATCTGCCTCTTGTGAAGTAGATCAAAGTTTCACAAGGAAACGAGATGAAACTGGAATATGATGATGTCCAAGGTGGTAATTAGGGTTCCTCACAAAGGCTTCACATGGTCCAAGTCATTGTCTACGAGCACAATGCATCACGCCACTGTCAAACCATCCCACGTGCTCTTATTCTTTCTAACGTATCAAATTTTCAGATACCAAATTCCCGTACTCCTTTATAATGGTAAAAATTCGGCAGAATTTTTCAGCGGCCCAGCCATATGTGTGGCCCTGCTCACACAAACATTGTAACCAAGCCCAAAAATTTCCACAAGCCCTATAAGTCCTTCCTCCTTTGTGCAAAAGACCAAGATGGACCCTCTACTACCTTGGACCCGCATTTACCTGTTTACCAACCCAGACATCAGAAATGTAATGTGTACAACACATGATTAATGACTGCTGTCCACTGAAAGAGCGAAACATACATCAGGAGGGGAGTTTGAGAAGGTCTCTATAAGGGGGTAGAAATGACCTCCTTTGATAACTGGACCATGTTTCTGGAGGTAGTATCAGTTCAGATTAGATTCCTGTGTAATTCAGACCATGACCAAAGGCGACATGTGCAGACCGGAGTGTATTCGCCATCATGAGCGCCTTGCGACTCACCGAGCGATAAGCAGCGCGGCCACCGCACGATTCCTGGAACGGCCTTGTTTGGGCCCATGCCCCCAGCATGCGAAACCCGACGTGTGTGTGGCGTGCACCAGAAACCAAAAGGACACCTTTGCAGGAGAAGCAGACGCGAAACTGTAACCACCACAGTTTTGTTTCCTCAATGTCACATGGGAACCATTAGTGATAAAGGTGAGAAGAACCTAGCAGAGAAAATGCTTGCAAAAGAAAAAGATGGAAAATCAAAAAATAATGTTTACCAGTTTTAGAAAGTAATATTTGGCCTAGCCAGTAACTGCTTTATGCAAAGCAGCTTTTCACACGCACTTTCCGCACCATTCACCCGCTCTGCACATGAGTTTCCACACACACTCACTTCCCAAACACTTGGTCCCCCTCCCCCACCATGCTTTCCACAACCCTGCTTTTTCCATACGCTTTGCATGCTTTAATGTGCGATTTACAGCATTCACACATGACCAATAGTACCCACAAATATCAAAGTGGCCTCTTACACAGTTAGGCCATAATCTTCTTTCTGACAGACAGAGATGAGAATTACATGACTGATCACACAGCTGTGCTGTGCTGGATGAAATGACACAAGCTACATCTGTTGGTGTAATGTGATATGAAAGGGATTGACAGAACTTAAAAACAAAGAACAGAAACTTTGGACATCTAAGGAGAACTAATCGTAACCTTTCCATCACCAGAATAGGTGGTTAACATCCAATGAGAAGCACCCACCAAAAGGTGCACAGGTCCTTAAAGCCCTTAAATAGGGAATTAAAAAAAACAGCTCATCTTCACAATGAAGTGGCTCCTTTTTCCAAAACGCAGCCTGAGCCAAGCTAATTTCGGAACAGTGTCCGGAGCGTGACCTAAGGCCACCTTCTCCATGTTGAGGCTTTGCTAGAGCACCCTGGAGCCACAGAGATGGCCCACGTGTGCCATTATTAAGGGCCACCTCTCCATGTTGAGGCTCTGCTAGAGCACCCTGGAGCCACTGAGATGGCCCACACGTGCCATTATTAAGGGCTACATCGTCTTCCTGAAAAGAGAGATGCTCGACACAACGGGGCAGATTTTACTAGATAGCCCAAGGGGGCGGTACGGGGGGCGGTGGTGCAGGTTTCTAAAAAGCAGCCCAGCTTTGAGCAGCAGGTGTTTATAATTAAGTATAGAATGTTCCAGATCCCTTCACCTAATTTGAAGTAGTTCATCGCATAGTTAACAGGATTTTCAATATGCTATAAATACACATGCGTGCTGACCACATTTTTCACATTTAAAATAGAAACTTATTGTACACGGCGTGCGTGTGTGGAATAGAGTAGTGTGACTTTCTTCATGCCCATGGATACATATGGTAGAAATATCACGAGATATACAGGCATTTCCTGTGGCAGAACAGGAGAAGTTGGAGGTCCTAATACAATGCCGAAGCACAGCAGGATCACACACAGGAAGTGAGGAGAGGCGGGAACAGTGCAGGGGTGTAGAGGACGGCCCTCTGTGTTTTAAACATGGCACACATGGGACGGTGTGACCGCCACCACCTCTGCCATCGCTGGAACATGATTACAGCTGTGCACTGGGCGGTACTCCTGGGGGGCAGTGTATAGCCACAGGTCCCTTGGGGTGTAACTGCTCAAACGATGCATGTTCTCTGCAGCAAAGGAGGAGGGGGGAAATTCCTCCACATTTGCACCTCCTTTCATAACAGTTTCCGATGTTATTCAACTACTTGGTTCCCTGGGGAGCTCAGACGCTTCTGCCAGAGGTATATGTGGTATTCTGTGCAGCCATCTGTTCTACAAAATAACATTACCTACAGAAATATTTTTTAAAACACATTAACCCTTTGACACCAGATCACCCTCCACCGAGGCCTGCTACTGGCCTTCATCCCCAGGTTTTCCTGCAGGAGTGACCCAGGCCTAGCTCAGGAACAGCCCTCCTTGTTTATGTCACTACCCACTGTTATACCGGCTAACCCAATCAAAGGTTACAGCACACGCTAAATCAGCAGCCAGTCTTGGCCTGTCTGGCTGTCAATACGCCCTGAGAAATCCCATAGCTGATCCCCCCCTTTAATTGTATTTTCACTTTGATATCTTTCTGTTATGTTAATCGCAATCAGTACAAAAGCTGTCTGGCTGTCTCCCCAGTCAGCCTAATGCAATATTACTGTCAAACGTTATGAAGGATAAAAGTCAAGCTTCGTAGACTTATGAGGCCGGAGGTTAGAATCCAATACAAATCCAAATTAAAGGCAGGGAAAGAGGCACTGGTGATACCATTATGGCCACTGTAGTCTTAAAGCACATGGACCAATGGCCTGATGGTCCCAGCTGAAATCCCACAAGGATCATGCTGCCGGGACCTTAATTCTTTATCACCCAAGCAGCAAAAGTCAGTGTACATGAACTGAGGAGTGACACAAACCTGCCACAGGGATTACGTGCTTTGCAGATTTTGCCCTACATCATACACCTACACAGTAACGGAGTCTGGGTGCCCCAGTCCTCGAGGGATTCTGCCTCGTCTGGTTCTTTTTTCTGACACAGTTATTTACTTGTTTAATTAAACTACATTGGATTTCCTGTCTGACCTTTTTCTATCCAAAGTAAATGGGAGAATATTGCTATTTATCCAGGTAGTCATTTCCCTGGGAGAACACAGGTTAAGTAGTTTGGGTGATGGCAGTAGAATAGGGACCTCTTCGAATAGATTTTTCTTAAGCTTAAAAGTCAACTTCAATGCTAGGAGCTGAGAATATTCCAGTGAGGGTCTCGAAAGCCCCCCCCCCCCCCACTTGTCCTCCTCAGCCATCCAAAGGCCCAAACCACACACAGGTGGTCTTATAAACAACTCATAATATGACACTTTCTCGGTGACCTTTTTCTTTAGTGCTGCAGATTTGCCAATAAACATCACCTGAAATATACCATAGTTTATTACGGAAAACTGAGCTATAAATACATTTTAATGGCTGAAATACAACTTGTACTTATGCTGTCTGCACAAAACTCGGCAATGTCAAGTGAGAAGAGCATATAGCGTGTATCTCTGCCATGTACTGATCAGGTTCAGTGGAAAAACACAAACAATTAACTCTTTTCCTCACACTGGGTGCTTTCCCCAGATTTTTTTTCAGAAGTTAGATATATTGATTGAGGACAGAAAACTGATTTTGGATTTCTAAGTCAACAGTTCTTGCTGCAACTGCCAAAAGTTGAATCCAAGTTCATCTCATTTAAGGCGTTCAAAAGCATCTACTTTGGATTTAATGACCATAAACTATTTGTATAACAATTTCTGTCAAGGGCTAAACACAATAACCTTGTCCAATGACAGATAACTGCTATCATCTCCTATGATTTAAGAGCAGCTGTTGCCGCGTTTATGCAAGCACCGTAATCATAATGGCACTTACAATGTCAAAATGACGGCCTTCCCACGGACGCAGGCCGAGCAGGGCCCCCGCCAGGTTTCTGGCGGTTCTGTTAATCAGGGGGTTGGGAGGGGCCACGGGGAGCACAGCTGGAAGTCGGCCCCATCCGCTGGGCTTGAGGCGAAGATGAGCAGATGCATTGCCCGGCCCCACTCAACCGCCGCACCTCTGGAATACCACGCACTTCCTGCAGCAGAGCGGGGGGGAGGGGGGCGTGGTAGGCAGGGCCAGTGGGGGCGATGCTTCACGGGCCTCATGATCCGTCACAGCGTTCTGTGTGTGCGCACGCCAGGGAGCAACAGCAGCAGATAAAGGATCCGATTGTTTTTGGCCTTCAGAGGTCAGAAAAGGTAAAGCTGAACATGTCTCTGTTGGAGAGTAGCATCAAATGCAACCACCAAACAATGCGAGTGCTGGCTGACAAATGGAAACACTCCAGAAGTGTGTGTGTGTGTGTGTGTGTGTGTGTGTGTGTGTGTGTGTGTGTGTGTGTGTGTGTGTGTTCTGGCCACGATGGATACCGTCATCCGGTTAAGAAAAGGCATCCACCACCTGTTCCCCCTCCTACAGCCTTAACTGAGAACACCAGTGTCATCTGAAATCCAGTCACTTGTGGCGAATCCAGCGTCAGCCTCTCCCTGGAGACTTATGCCCAGAGCATGGGCCTCCCGAGTTCATAATCTCCAGGAATGTGCCGCAACCTGTGGCACCGTGCACCAAAGATGCCTGGGATGCCACACACCAGGGGGCGCCGTTCTATGGCGCGTGGCACTCCGGAGCCGATTCCCAGGGCGAGTGTGGAGGCCACGTCCAGCGGAGAAGACTGCGACGCATGGCTGCAGAGACGCTCATTCAAAGCCCGCAGAGCTTCATGCAGCTTCTGAAGTGGGCTTTCAGTATATGGAAAGCGCTGCAGGCACTCTTAAGAAAGCTACTTCACTCTCAAGAGACTAATCACGTTACTATAGCAATCCTGAACAATAATACCATGGAAGTTGACTGGTAACAGATGTTCATGTGACCCCGTGTGGACGAGAATGCACTCAGCATTACACAACACCGCTCCCAACATGCATGCGACATTTGTTCTGAACACAACTCCACTGGATAACGGGCCACTCTATGTATGACCTACTCTTAGTTTTGTAAATCTTTTTTACGAGTGCTGGAGAGGGGGCAAGACTATATTCTTAATGAGCCTCCTTAACAATAAAGTAATAAGCGAACAAGAAACAAGAATGAGAACTGGAATAAAGGTATCTATAATTAAACTAATTCAGGACTACAGCAATGTTTCGCTTGGACAGCTGAAAGACCTTTCTAAGCTTTTGCAAGTTCTTCAATTATGTGACCCAAGAGCCATAGTAATTGTACTTGGTTATCAGTTCACTCAGAATCTACTGCAGATCGGTCAAGGTGAGGAGGAAGTCGTACTGTTTATGGACAATCACGCCGCCCTGATAACGTAACGCTGCCTGCATCCAAAACACCTACTGTGCAGCAAGCAAGCATGCAGCAATGCATTAAAAACTCAGCATTCCCTGAAGAACAGACTCCATACTTGGGGCAAAATTCAAATAAAGAATTTTCGGAATAAGACGACCAGATGTATTTTGCGAATCACTGATTTGATGGAGGGGTTATGTGAGGGCCAAGTAATGGACTGAAGTAATACCTTGGAAGTCAGCTCAAGATCAGAAATGATCTATTTAATTCAATTAGCAATTCTCACACACTGTGGGCGGTTCAGAGACGTCAATTACCTGAACTGCAGGAAAGACCCAGAGCACACTAGGATATTAAGAGACCATGCAGACTCCACATACACTGAGCAGTGGTGGAATTCAAACCCCCAGCACTGGAGGTGTGAGGCTCCTCTGTGACAGACTGGCATCCCATGCAGGGTGACTCCCTGCCTTGTGCGCTCTGCTGACTGGGATAGGTTCCAGACCCGCTGGGATGCTGAACTGAATAAACATTTGTAAGTTGGATGGCTGGACTAAAGCAATTCCAAAAGCAGCAGAAAACTGTTCCTTTTCCAGCTCCAGCAGAAAGCTGATTGATTGTCCAAGCCTCCATCCTCAGACTTAGTTTTTCCCGGGAAGGGTAGCAAGCAGGCCTGGAGCTTATATTACTGGCAGCATGGGGCACAACGCTGGGCTGCACCTTGCAGGGAATGCTAGTTCATGGTAGGGCACATACACACACACACACACACACAAAATCACATACAGTGGGCCCTCCAAATGTGAGTCAATCAGCCACAGATCGGAATTACAGAAAGAAAGAAAGAAAGAAAGAAAGACTGCAGCAAGTTCCAAAAAGCAAAGATTGAATTTACTGCACATCAAGTATAATGCTATATTCACATGAATTAACTTTAGGATGTTGGTGAGAGTTGAAAGTGTGTGTATGTGTGTGTGAGAGAGAGAGAGAGAGAGAGAGAGAGAGAGAGAACGAGTATGGCTGAATGTTTATTTTCTCTATCTACAATAATATTGTCTGTATGCACTATGATGGTTTAGTCTGTGCTGAACTTTTTCTTGTCATCTTCCCCTAAACAATACAGTGTAACGATTCGCATAGTATTGACATTATATTAGGTGTTACATTATATTAGTACGTAATCTACAGATGATTTAAAGTATATGGGAGGGTGTGTGTAGATTATATGCAAAAACTATGCCATTTTATTTAAGTATCTTAAGCATCCGTGGATTTTGGTATCCACAGGGGGTCCTGGAGCCATTCCCCGTGGATACGGAGGGCCGACTGTTCTCACATGTCAATGACCCCAACTGCGTGTCTTTGGGCTAGAGAAAGGGGGGATCTTCACACACACACACACACACACACACACACACAAATGGAAAGTGGAATTTAAGGCCTCAAACTTAGAAATGTGAGGCAACAGTGTTACCCACTGAGCCACTGCGCAGCCTTTGATTAATTTAGATTATGTTTCTTAACTCATGTGCAATGATTACTAATTAGACAATGGATTAGGTGGACATTTTACCAGTAAGTGGCACAGTACTGTGATAGAGACTGTGAAGAACAGCTCAGATACATCATAGGCCAATAATTGTGTTTGTTGCTAGGTGTTCATGCATAAAAATAATACAGTTTCCCTGAAATTCACCCCGTTGGGGAAAAGGCCCCGACACTCTGCCCTTCTAGTTAAAATTAAATTATGCAGAAACCCACACAGCTATTCAATGAACACTAATAACTCTTTCAGCATCAGCAGCTAGCAAGTAAAGTACCAAAGTTGGATAAAAGTATCTTGCTTCCAAGAGCAGTGAAACTAGGTATTTCTATTAGAATTATTAGTGTTAAGTTTTGTAGCACAGTTTCACATTGCTTCAATTCAGGTCACTCGTGATTAAACCAGCAAACCTGCCGAGAATTTGTCACGTTTCCATGGATGTTAACATGAGATTCCACCGAGCTGATATCCAGCGTAACATGGAATGGGAAAAGTATCCCTCTGGGAATCGGAGGCACATAAGCCTTCGCAAAAATCCTATTTTCAGCACAGAAGTAACACACCAGGTGCCATTTTCATCGCGTGCAGCAGGCCAGCCGGCCGGTCAGGGCGCTGCCTTAGTGACATCACAAAGCCCCCGGCCCCACCCCGCCAGGAAGGCACTGCCCTGCGAAGGGCACCACTGCGTGAACCCCATCTTATGGCCTGCAGCAACTGGCAGGATCCCTCGCCAGAGCCGCCTGAACTCGGCATCATGCTACAAACCACGTGCAGCTCGCTCCAAAACTGCAGCTCAGACCCAATATTTGTTCTTTTTATTGACACGACTCTGTTGTTTTTAAGTATATAAATAGACGGGAAAAGATAGCAGCACTGCTGTACTCAGTGTATTTGGCTTGCTGTCCTTTTGTCCCAGTCAATGGAGAATTCCTGATCGTCTTTTTGCAAAGAATGAAGTTATCGCGTACCTGACTCAGCACTCATCCCTGAGTGCCCGAGTCGTAAGGTGCGTCTATCAGAAGGGCTGCAATTTCAGTTCTTGCTCACTAATTAACACTTGACACTGGAATGAATACAACTTACAACTCAATCAATTTCAATTGAAAATTTAGAGGAAAACGACTCAATTCAATTTAGTAAAATATAGCACCTTTTACAATACAGTCGCCTCAAGGCACTTGACATGGGTGTGCTGGAATCCATCGTTAAGCCACTTGTACAGAGCAAAAGCAGGCAGCCATATATAGATTCCATCTTCAGGGCCCCAGACCTACCTCCCGACTGTGCAGACTCACTCAGCTTGTAGGGATTAAACTTTGGCTTGGGAGCGACCACCGGGGCAAACTTCTTGGGCACCTGCTGCTGGGAGACAGAGATGCTAGGTGTTCCGAAGCCCGGGGTGGTTTCCATCCGTGCGGTCACATGACCAAGCTGGCCGCCATCGCCGTCCTGTGAACTCCACATGGTTTCTGCAACACAGCAAGAGGGAAACACCGACTATCAGCTCTGTGGAGTAAAACAGATACTCGTAACGGGGTAAAATGTGCCCAACTTTTATTAAGCACTTATTCTTGTCAAGTGAGTCACAGCCCTGTGATCAATTTTATCCCGGGACATGGGAACCAAGAATAAACAGAAGTAAGGCAACAGTATTAACCCTGCTGTGGGCCATGGGTAAGAGTCTGTTTAAGCAGAATGATCCACCAACAGCACAGTCACCATGTGATTAGCACAGTCAGATGTGTTTTGCTGAAGCGACAATCTACATTATGGTTTCCATAGCGGTCTGTGTAACAGAAACACTTCCACCAAGCCACATGACACACTCAATATTAAGCAAAAAACCACAGCACCTTGCTGCATATCTGTGACAGGGCCACACGCCCTTGAACAAGCCCCTCAGAGTAAGTGGACTCCAAAGTGCACTAAGTGACAAGCTGTCTGAATGCGCCGGTGGAAGCGACACATGTCTCACTTAGAAAAGTTAAATGACTGAATCTCCTGCAAAGACCTGACTCTCTGAAAGAATTACAGCCACCTTCCCAGATTCGGCACAGAAAATCCTTTACAACCATTACCACCCCCGCTGTATGCGGGCCATTTAAAAAAATGCACATGTACTGAGAATACCCCTGACATGACAATATCCATCAAGCAGCTTGTCGAAATCCTGGCAAAAAGCAATGAAGAATGTGTGAATATATTTACGGCATGCATCACCAGGATCTGACTGGTCAGACCAGATCGGCATCTTAGCCACTGATTTCCTTACAGAACAGAAATTTGATAGAATCCAAATTTACCTCTGGAAAGGATTCCTTCCTACACGCTTAAATAGCATTAAGTATTTCCCAGCATAACACGAGGAAACTACACAATGGTCTTAATGGACGAAAACAAAGCCTATGTCCTCTACTCAACAAACCGCGGTACATCTCCAGCTGTTAAGTCTGTAAAAGTACAAACAAGCTTGGTGTTGCTTAAAATTCCTATAAATAGCTCGGTAAATGTTAAAGAGGGCAATTTCTGGACCGTGTGTAAGGTAAGCAGCAGTTCTAAGTTCTAAGATAACCCCATAAATCACATCTAGAAATATTGTGTTTGTCACCTTGATTTTTTTAAGCATTCCACCTGACTGGACAGAATAGGTATTAATGCAACAACGCTCCTTAAACCCCCCCCCCCACTTTGCCACATTAAGCTCTGTTCTGCAAATCTCTGAGACATCCTGATGTCAGGCCAGTGATCGATGTTGGCGCTAATCTTCCGTAGAATCCATCCATGGCACCAGGCCAACACGAATGACCTTCTGTGAACCCGTAAAGTGACACGCTAGCTGGCCCCCGGCTGGGGGGGGGGGGGGGGGTTGGTGGGCTGTACGCTATCCATGGCAGGACTGTGGCTCAAAGCGACGTTTTAGGAATCTCCAGGAAGCACAGAGAACACAAGCTTCGCAAACTACAGTCACCACACTGCTTGGATTTGTCTGCTAGGAACCAATACAGGAACCAATGGGAAATAAACCAAACTTCCCTCAAGTTTAAATTAGTTCAGTGGATTTAAACAAGTTTTGTAGCCCCATAAGTCAAACTGAAAACTGTTAAATTTTATGCTATTAAGTTACGGGAGGCTTGGTGTAGCCACTTTCAATCTGGAAAAATTCAGGATGCCTCCACACCCATCTCCACCCCTGTGACGTCAAAATTTGGGGGATTACGAAATGTTTACGAAAATACATGACACATCACGTCCCATATTAGCCCAATACGGGACATGACATTTTTCTTCTCAATACAGGATGATCCCGTAATATATGGGACAGGTGGTAACTCGATGAATGTTTCATAATGGTGCTGGTAACAAAGTTCTCCGTACTGGAGCACGAGCACGATTTTTCCCTTTGCTCGAGATGAAAAGATCAGAGGAGAAGCACGCGGGGATTTGAGCGGGGCTCTTTAACAGCCTCGACGGCGCGACATCCGCTCTCCGTGCCGCAGCGGGATCGAGATGTGGAGAAAAACAGCTCCCGCCGTCTGACACGCTTTCCCGAAACCAGGCCCTGCGCCGTTCACTTAATCCCTATTATTCAGCCGTCAATTGGGGTCATGTCACAGACTCGCCCCCATTACAGCGATGGGCCAGCAGACCAGTGTGGTGCGCCCAAAGCCCTGCAGACAGAGGCCCACACGCTGATCTTTTAACTCGGGCGGTGCAAACTGTTCTCCTCTTCCATTTTAGAGAGACAACAAATAAATTTAGGAAGGAAGACGATACACCCAGAGCAACAAGATCTTTGCCTACGAGAAAGCGCAACGCAAACTCGGAGCATAAAGATAGCTGCACTAGATGTTCTGAGGTGTTATAACTGGAAGACACACTTCTGTCCACAATGATTCAGTGCTACGTTCAGCATAAAACACCTGACTGGTTTACAAAAAATGTATATTCTTTTACACAGGTGCTGTAGCAGTTAAAGTGAAATCGTTCTAACTAATGATTAGAAGTGAAAAGGTGCAACGTTTTGCTTGCAGGATTGCAAAATTATAAAAATCATAAACATATTAGCTCCAACCGGCGCACTTCAAATGCGCAAACACACCATTAGCCGACCATTAATGGATGGAGGCGTCCCAGAGTCGGAGACCATATCCGTTCTGAGATCTTTCTATGACAGGCTAATTCAGTCAGCTGTTATCAGATTACCTCGGCTTTCCAAGAAACCTGCGAAAAACAGGCCAGGCAGTTGGGAACATTACATTCCTGCTGCTGAAGTGAGGTGAGGTAGGCCCAGGCGGGGCAGCCCTGAAACTCCGCCAGGTTCGGATCAAACTTCAGGGGCCGCAGGAGCGACTCCAAGCAGACACCTCTCCTAATATGGAGGCCCTGTACTGAAGACCCCACAGCCGGCCATGACTAGGTGACAAACTGAGGTTTGGAATCTAGGTTTCGAAAGAACGGCGATGACCAGGAGCCCCTTACTTGGGGGGTTGGGGTAGGGTGCAGGATGTGGTATCTGCTGAGCTGGATAGCAATATGATGCTTCCCTCACCATCCATAACCTCCTTTAACCCCCATAACCGCAAACCCAATAAAATTACCCAGAATTACCTACAAGAACAACAGTGCCTCAAATCACAACACGCCGATTTTCCAATTAACAGAAACGATTAAAATCTTAGTTTATAAAAAAAGAAAAAACAAATGTGGATAATTAAGTGTAAGGTGCTTGATCTGGCGATGGCCTCCTGGCACTGAAATTCTTGCTATTAATGATTTGTGCTTTTAATAGAAACTATGTGCTCTTCATTCTGTGGGATGGGACCTATGCAGAGGAGTGTCTGACAGCCTCATATTTCTGCTCTTCACATAAACATTAATGTGCTGTAGAACAGAAGAGTGAGAAAAGATATATATGTACACACACGCGTACACACACACACACTTCATGCATATTCTGTGCAGAACCTGCTCCTTTTCCTGTTACAGGAGGGGGGTGCAGGGGAAGGTGCAATGTAATGTTATAGGACAAACTAACTCCGCTCATCTCTGACAGGGCATTATGGGAAGGTATGCCACCCCGCTGGCAGTGTGTCTGACACTCAGATTCCTGCACAACCGAAGGGCTCTGGGCAAGGGCAGCCACCTGCATCTAATTCAGGCCCCTGAATGTCACCCATGTTTACCAGAAGCTCTGATTACTTAAGTCATTCAAAAACAAAAAAAAAAATACTGGAAATGTAAACCCCATAAAATATCAGCGAGATTACATTTAAATGGGCTCAGCCATGAAAAATATATAGAGCACTGTTCAACAGAACCAATTTGTGAAGGACAGAGCAAGAAGCATTGCAAAAAGGGCTTAATTTTATTTATTGTATATTTATTGATTGCAGAAACATCCTTTTCACTTCCTTCCTGCCTGTGATTCTAATGAAGGAAATTGAGCCAGAGTCGTTTTGAGAAGCTGCCAAATCATTTAGTCACCTGGATTTATCCCGGAATATTTTTTCAGTCTTTACCAGATGTACTTCAAACCGTTTCTAATCATATTATTATAAAAAGCAGCCAATATGGCATTCTGTTACTACATCAAGGTGAACATATTTAATGAATAAATCCACCATTTTAAAAAAGGTGGCCATTTAAAATATCCCTCACCAGCTAAACGAAAGGCTTTTCAACTGTCCTCTTGCACTGATAACTAAATTATCGCCTTGAGGCCAAAAAGGGTTTTAGTAAAGGTCCTAATCGACGGTGTCATGATGACCCAGTGATCAGGTGGGGCCCAGAGCTTGCTGTTGCTATGCCAACCACCCACAAGGTTTGAACGTGGCACCGAACTGGATCTACGAGGTATCAGCATTCGTATCGACAGGTATGAAGAATCACGAAAACTTATAGCCTTACCGCTGAAGTGACCCTGTTAGACTTCCCCCTACTGGAAGGCAGAGGGCAGCATAGCAGTTGCATGTTATTTAGTCTGTAGGGCAATTTAAGGAGGCTTTAAAAAAAAAAAAATAAAGTTCACCTCCCGGAACATCATCTAAAGTCATTTTGATGCTGTATCCTGTCTGTAGGTGTGTTGACAGATAGATAACACACAGCCACACAAAGATGTAAGCTTTGTTCCTGGCCAACACCCAACATCAGCCCAGCCTCAGAGTCGGTACAGGGCATCTAGTTCAATCAAAAATGTTCAACTGGAGAGGCAAATTCATCTCCCAGCAACCAGGCTAAATGGTGTCTATTGGCGTTAAGCATTTCCTGCTTACCCACCGCTTATCGTGCTGACGTCCGTCGCTAAGTAATGGGCGATGGGCGAAACGAGCATAGATTAAAAAAAGGAAAGATTGGGTACAAAACACGGGCAATCGCGGGCGTCAACGCATTTGCATATGGCTGCCTGTGCTGCCTCAGTGCCGATATCCAAATAGGTGAGGCGCGATTACATGTGACTGCGGTCACTTAAATGGCGTGGGGCATCTTTGACTCATGGGTTAGAGGCCTGCAAATGTATTGATTTGCCAGCGATGGAGGAAGGCTCCAGATAAACAGTGGTGAGCACCATCATACCTAAGGGTTCACATTGTTTGCAGCAGGTAGGGGGCGGGGGGCATACAGCTTGCAGACTTCAAATGTGAACACAGAGATCCATCTTGAAATATGAGCAAACCTCACTGCGGTACGTACAGCTGGGTGGGGTCTTTGCGTGGCTCAGCAGCTTAACCTGATGAGTCTGTAATCAGAAGGTTGCCAATTCAAATCCCAGCGTCACCACTGGGCCCTTGAGCAAGGTCCTTAATACCCAGTTGCTCTACTCATTGCTTTGTCACAAGACGAGAACAGCAGTACATTAATGTAGCCTGCATGTAAATAACTGTTTACACATGCAATGAAAAGGATGGATAACCAACTTTCTGATTACTTCTTAATTACCAACATTTTTACCAAACATGACATCACCCTGGACTACAAAACAATGCACTGAATCTGTCCAGTCCCACATCCATATCTAACATATTTCAAATTTACAGTGCAACTGCTTTTTACTTCTGTTAAATCGCCTCCTGTTCCGGTCATTTCTACAAAGAGGCCAACGGCTGCAGTGTAGCCTTTTTCTGCTGTAATTAAACCATCTCGGGTTGCCATTAATTAAAGTCTGGCTATTAGGGGAAATTGGTGAGTAAATTACACTGTCCGCCATATTTGCCTTTCAAATTATGTGATTTTTTTATTATTATTATTTCACCAGAGAAAGCAGCCTGAAAGCTGGGACGTTTCCTATAGGGAAAGGGGGCATCAGGTAAGCGCTAACGTTCAAAGTTTTCCAAAACAATAAACGCATTCAGGTGCTGACGGATGGAAACCATTGAAAGGGCCTCAGGTGGTAGCAATAATCATGCCTCCATCTCAGTATCAATGATCACACATAAATCCCATGCAAATGAAGCTCAAATATCATGGCCTCTGATTGGCTACTTGCATTACCAATCACAGCTGAGAGCGCTGCTAGACCTTAAGAGAAGGTGGCACTGCTTTCTTCACTGCTCGCGCCCAGCTTTTCTAATGTCCTACTTGAAGCCTATACTTAAATTCAATCATAGTGTGAAAACATGCAGCTCACTGAAGCGATGGCACACAATTATCAGAAGTGCAAAGAACATAAATTATCTAATAAATCCAAGAATCACTGTGCACTAATAGGAAGTGCACTGTGCACGCCATCCTCGTGGATCACTTCGTTGATCGGCCTGCCAATCGTCTCGCTGACAGCAGGGCTACCCACAGAGGTCTCGTACACAGCTGAATACCTCGGGGAGTTCCGGCCGTACTATGATTCGCCAGAACGTGGGGGTGCACCGGCAGGGAGCGCCGCACCACCGCGCAGTCATGTGGCGCTGACAGCTTGAAACATTAACGGGACTCCATTCAAACACGTGTTCCTCTCTCGATTGCTCCTGCCAGGGGCGGCTAAAAGCAGGATAAAGGCTGCAGCATCGAGCAGACAGGAGACCCCCCCCCCCCCCCCGAAGTGTGAACAGTTCAAGGAGCCATTATAGATTCCAAAGTAGGGCAGCTGAGGGTAAATATTTGAATGTACTGGAGCAGTGATACTGTGTTAATAAAAGTGGACGGCTGCCCTCTGATCCCTTCCCAAAAAAAACAGAAAAAAAAACGTTCACGGACAAATGAGCACGAGCTTCTTATAGAAGGGGAGCCGCGTCAAACATACGGCAGAGAAACTTACCGACACATTTAAGAACAGAGAGATAGAGCTACTCCAGAAAGCAACTTATGACACGGTACTGTGGTGTCACTGCAGTCTGAACCTCGACTAGCGAGGCTTAAAAGGGATTTTTAAGAGTACATGCTTGCATCAACACTGGGCCCTGAAGGCACTGCCACCATAGGTGAGGATGCTCTTAGACTGCCATCCAGAGTCTGTCCATTGAGGGTGCTGCTTTCTCCAGCGGCCCAAAGACAACTTCCTGTTGCCAAGGTTTACAGGCTCCGCCCCCACCGCCATCTAAAACAAGCATTCCTACCCTGCTACCAACCGTTTATAAATTCTTTTTTTCCCCACACAGCCAAGCTGGTGGTACTGGAATTGGGTCTAGCGCAGTGCTAAGGCACGAGGTACAAGGCATAAGACTCCCAGCACACATTAAACCGGGCAGCGGAAGCCTGCATTTTTATACCCAACCGCCTCCATGTGAAGCACTAGAAAGGAAGTTCCACTGAGAGCCCCCAAAACGGCTCAGTGACAGTGAGATGCTACAGGAGGCTACTGAGCTGGCTGTACTGAAGCAGAAGGTACCTGAAATGACTGCAAGAAGGCCTTAGGGAAAAACCCAAAGCAAATCACCACAGGCTACAGTAAACATTGTAACAGCTAATGGACAGTAATGTGGTTGTCATAAAATAAAATATTTAAAAAGGGATCAGGGTTACAGGCATGTTGCCATGCCTTTTGAGCCTCTGTGGTACCTGACAGCAACATGTAATCAGTTTCAGGTGGTCTGGACTGCAAGGGCACTTTTCCACCGCACAAAGTACAGTACTTTTGCTTTTCCATTGACTTCCGGTCGAGTTCCAGAACCGACAGTGCCAAACCAGCTGGGGTACTTCTTTGGTACTTCGGTACTTTGAGGTGGGACTGGCAAATGTCTTTGCTGTCGATTGATTATGCAAATAGCCTGCCGTTGAAACACAAAATACAACCGTCATCTTTTGAAACACACAGCGAACAGCAAGAAATTAAATTAAAAAAGTGTGCCGTAATAGCAAGCCGCTTGGAAGAAATGGGGCAGACGCGAAACACCGAACAATGCCGCTTGAAAATCAAAAAACTTAAGTAGGACTACAGAAGTGAAGGATTATAATAACATGTTTGAATTCAGCGAAAGAAATGCCGTGCCGCGCTTTGTGATGATGTCAGTCAGGGGCGGTCACTGATGATGTCATTTGGTGCCTGTACAAGTTTTTACGCCAGTGGAAAACCGACACAAAAGTAGCAGCATACTTTTGGTACTTTATGGGAGTACCGATAGTACCGAAAGTATGGTACCTGGTGCAGTGGAAAAGTGCCCCAAGAGCACCCTCAGTGGGGTATAGTGAGAAGGCCACAGTCTTCCAGAGCCTGCCTGACTCGTGGGCTGCATCAGTCCTCTCAAGTGGCACATGCGGAACAAGTGACATTGTGGTCAAGGTGTTAATCACCACACTTCCAACTTGCTGAGGTCCGCAGTCTCTCGTGGCAGCACAGCTACAGACAACGACGTGTGACAGAAATGCTACAGGTTCGAGTCCTGGGATTGGGATCTGTAACATTATGTCAGATCCTCCACACGTCCCACCAATATCTCAGATAAAAAGATTCCAAAATAACCCTCAGCATAGGAACAGAGAGACTTTCGGCAGGAAACGGTCTAATGGAAAAAAAGAAAAGGGTCCACAACAGAAACTTCACCTGAGATCAGTTTTTTTATATTATTATTCTCCTTATTATGCAAAACCTGCTTCCAGAAAAGGAGAACTTATTCTCCAAAATGTGGAAGCTGCAAACGGCCTCGATGATGTGGCAGACTTCTTGAAAATGCTCCAGTTTTCAAAATGATCATCCCCCCTGACGTGAAACAGTTTAACCACACTTTTGCACTGTGATGTGGAAAAACAAAGTGGATTCACGAGGCAATGATCACCTGTGCCTTTTTTAGAAGCAATGATTATAAATGTAGGTATCTGCAACCTGAGATGTTTATAGCTTTTGAAGTGGTAGGAACCAGATGTAATGCTGAGATGTGTTACCTTATCTGCTTTCCGGATGGTGTTTAAAATTAAGGAATTCGGAAAATGCATCACAAAATTAGGTCAGGAACATTCCAAACCCACACTGAGAAGCATTTCTACAGACTGAAATCACCAAAATTTTGCCTTTTCTGTTACATCACGTTTTTGAAGTTTCAGGGGTAATTTTTTATATATATATAAAAAATAAAAAAAGTGAAAAGAAAAAAAATAATTAATTCATTCAATTTATTCATGATTTCTGAAGTCATTAAGGAAAACCTACAATGAGTCTGACTGCAAATGTAAATTCAACTGCCATCACATTGAATTCTTGACACGTTCAGGCTTTGATTCACACTTCACACTCACCTCGTGATTCCCGCTTGAACCCTAACCACCACTTTCACAAAAACAAGGTAAATCTGCTAAGTTCAATGGCCGTCCTGATTACAAAAGACGGCTTCATCTGTCAAAAGTGGAAAAAAAGAAATATTTAAAATATTTAGAACGTGCATAAAATATGAATTTTCACTCACGTTTTTGCTTTCTCAATTATAGTTCACAGGCTTGACTGTACACATTAATTTCAATGCATTTCACTCTCACGACAGTAAAAGCTAAACCATAAGTGTGGTAAATTCCCCCCCAAAGGTTGGGAGAGTGATGCCAGTAGTTTCTGGCTGCCTATCACTCAGCTTTACTCAGGATTACTAGCTATGCAAGAGAGATGAATGGAAATTGAATAACTGGTACAAATTGTTGGCTAACGATTGTACTAAAATAAAACGCAATCAAATCAAACTACCATCTTAATGACTGGAAAATTGTTTATTTGTTACTGACTAGTTATGTATAGTGGGGGAACCAAATATCAAAGATCAGAAATCGGAGCCGATTCAGGATTTTTTTTTTTTAACTGATCATATCGGCTATCTCAGCCCAATTCAAAGCCTGAACTATTTAATCTCCCACATCCGGTCCATTTACACCCGTTGCGCAGCCTGTAAGGTTCCATCACACGCCGCAGCAAGCCTGAGGCACGTGGTTTGAAACTACAAACTATCGAGATGTCTGCCGTGTGGAGATTAAGCTGAAAATTCAAAGCAGGCCAATGTCTGGAATGCCTTCATTCCGAGAGGACACAGCAAGAGAGCGTCATTTAATACAATGAATCTAATTATGCACTCGACGAAACATCGTAAGGAAGAATACCGAGAAATCATGAAGCTCAGTCAGATGCAGTATGTCTACTGTATGTGTAGCCGGTGTATATTTAAATGTTTGTTAAAAGATGAAATAGGAATTCGCAGATGGAAATATCAAATAGTTCAGATCCGGGTACCAAGAAAGTGGATCAGAGTTAAATATATAATAATTCTATTACAACAACGGACCTAACACAAGTAGCTAAAGCAGCTGTCACAGCTTAAACATGTTTTTAGAGTATTTTACTAATATGTTATATATTCTCTTCAAGGGTACAGGCCCCCCAGTAGAGACTGGACCAGCAGCCACTTGCTAAGGAGTGCAGCTGTCACAGCTGTGCATTACAGGTGTCAGTATCCCAGGAGGCATGGAGGCAGGGCAGAGAGGTCCCCGAGTCAGCGGCTGCGGCAGTGATGCCTCATCCTCACCGCTGTGCCTCCGTAAGAGGATTTCCCCGCTCTCACAGACGGTGCCTTTATCTCGCTCGGGCGGTAATCTGCAGCTTTCGCCCCCCACACCGGCAGGGCTAAACAGCTGCTCAACTCGTTAAAGATCCTGTAAACATAGGCGGGGGGGGCGGGAGGGCAATGCCCAAAACTGCTTCTAAATGTTCACAGGTTCATTTTATTCCTGCTAATTTCTGCTAAACCCACAGCAGGTCCCACGGCAGTTATGCGAGTGGAGCTTGCTCACACTCAGCATCCTCCCCACCAACACCACAGACGCACACCATTTCTGGGTGAACAGATACCAACTCTTGCTCAGGCTTACCTAATGCCAGGTGGAGGCAGACACTGACTTACAGTTCATGGACCCATACAGCCGCGCCAAAATTACTTATGCAAGTTTGTTCCAACACTGAAAGTAACAGTGGACAAGGTGGGGGTAATGTATGATTCATTAGCCCACTATCAAGGTCAAAGGCCAGGAAGGACGCACTGCAGCGTAAGGGAAAGTACATGTTTAAGCAGGCCAGTTTCCAACATGAAATAAAACAGTGAGTCTTCTGAGCCGTTCCACAATCCATCTGCTTTCCATATTTAGCATCTTCTGAGCAAATGAAACTGTTTCATCGAAAGTAAAAGGTTTCGACAATAGGGGACGAGGGGGTTTTAAGCTATGTGACACATATTGACATCAATCAAGCATTCGTCATTATGGGTTTATTTAACAAGGAGCCTTAAGTGAATGAAAGTGCTTGAACCAACAGCAGGCCTTGAGCGCCGAATTGCTTGGTGCCCCGCCCCTTCCCGCAAACAACCAATGAATGAAGGGAGTAACAATCGAGCAGGGGCTGTAGACAAATAAAACTGCATTGACTTTGGGAGTTTGCTGAGGAGCAGCATTAGTGGTTCCGCACTCCAAAGGCATGTTGCTGAACTGGAGTCGGTCATCTGGAAGACCAAGGGTCGTTCCTGGTAAACTGGAAAACATTAACGGGGGTTAAAACCCAAGGGGGGGCTACAGAATAGGATAGACCAACTAATGCAGGCCAACTTCCCAAACGCCCACTTAACCCGCATCACCTCATCTACAATCAGCTTAAAAGATATTTATACCCCTTTAACTCCATTAAAGGCTTAATTAGCTTGGCAGCTGAAATTGTTAAGAAGCGCTCCGCATTATTCTGTCAAGGCGGGGGGGGGGGGTGGGGGGTGGTTCAGCGGATTCTCACCTGGACTGAGATTCCACGTAGAGAACAAAAAGAGCTTGCTACCCTCAGGAATTCAGATATTTAAAATTACATTTTTATGGGAAGAGTGCAGGGAAATTTAATTTTGAATCATGTGGTTATCATCATTAAACTTAATCTTATGTTGGTAAATAAGATTATTTGTGAACCCTTAGGGGGGGGGGGAAATCTCCATAGAGTCAGATTAAAGCACATTTTCCCCCACATTCACAACATCTCATGGGGGCTTCTCATAATAAATAAAGACAATATTTCTCACTGGCATTCTGGACCGTCTTCTGATCTGCCCGTCTCTCTGATCATTGAATATTTGCCACATTGTTACCTACAGTCTGCCTCCACAGCTGAAGGCATTCTCCACCTTCAAAAAGCTTTAATAAATAATGCAGCATGTCAACAGTTATGGTGCACTAGCAGCTGCTCAGCTCCAAGACGGTGGCTTAGGTAAGTAAATGCTTCACGTTTGGCTGGGTCATTTGCTAAAAAAGATTCAGGCCAAGAATCTTGATCAAGTGCACAGGCACAGACTTCAGATTTGAACCCACAACGTTTCCCTAGCTTCCTGTAGCTGCCCGCGTCAGATTAAAAACACAGAATTGGTCCAGCACCCTCCTACCTAAAAGAAATTCTCTCACCCCGTACTGCAATATGCTCTCTCCGATCGTCCAGCACCATTCGATTGGTCCCACCATCTCTCAAGGCACAAGGAAGACATTCACCTAGACTCTTCTCTGCTTTGACATCTAAGTGGTGGAATGAACTTTCCCCTAGATGTCCGAACAGCTGAGTCATTGGGTGCCTTCAAACGACGAGTAAAAACCTATTTCTTTTGGAAGTACTTGGATGAGCACTTCCAAGATTATACTCATTAGTATATATAAAAAATACAGTATATATTACTTGCCAACAGAGTTTTTTTAGAGTAATAGTATTCTTAGCCAGGATCTGTATCAGAACGTATTCACGATGAGATTTGTAAGCACTTATGTAAGTTGCTCTGGCTAAGGGCATCTGCCAAATACAGTAAATATAAATGTAAGTCTAATGTCCTTGACCTTAAACACAGTGCTACCCATTGCACGCAACTGGACAGTTACTTCAAGTTAGGGCTGGAAAAATTAATCGAATTTTAGTTTCAGGGACAATTTTAGCTTCCAACAATCATCAAAACAAAATAACTGCGACAAAACGATTACTGTGCCACATTCCATTCCATGATGATGCTCCCATTTTGTCTTGTCCAGCACACCCCCTTCCAACACCTTTTTATTTGTTTCTCAGCTGAATTATATTTAGAATTCAAGGAAATCCACTGTTAAAAAGACCGATTTCAGTTCAATAAATGCATGGTACTTCCAAAGTCAATCATTAATCGTGTTAAATAATCATCTAAATATTGATCATAATCATCATGATTATGATTTTTGCCATAATCGAGCAGCCCTACTTGAAGTTTACTCTAAAGCAGCATTTCCCAACCCAGTCCTCAGGGTCTCACAGGCAGTCGATGTTTTTGCTTCTTCCCAGCTCACTGCCAGACAGTCCACATTTTTGCCCCCAAGAGCAAATACATGGACTGTCTGTGGGTCCCCAAGGACCAGACTGGGAAGCACTGTTTTAAAGAATGAATTCAGACACTGGAAGGGTAGATGCAAAACTTTCTGGATCTAAACCGCAAAACTGCAGTAGACTTTGAACGCATGGAAGCTGGAAAGCATGATGTACTGATCTCAAAATAAAAACTTGCTTGAACCAACCAAACAGCAGTCAGTAAGGCAGGATGAGCTGCAGGCCTCTCCTTTCACAGCACACTGGGCACAGACCAGTGTGGTGGTGGTGGGGGGAGGGGATGGGGTCAAAGGGAGCTTTTGAGGAACAAGGCAACCCACCTGCCGACATGTCCACCCCTCACTGACGAGAAAAGAAGGGCAGCCTTTGCCCAGATGTTCCAGGAAGCAGGTGATAGACAAGAGATTGGGGGCAGTGTGTGACTCAGCGGGTTAAGCTTCTGGGCCGTTAATCAGAAGGTTGCCGGGTCGAGCATCAGCCTTCGCAGAAAGGACACCTCTCTGATGAGCCCTTAAACTCCACCCCACCCCCAAATAAATACCCCAGGGGTACATGGCTTGAGCCTGCGCTCAGACTCCAAGCTTCAATCTCAACTCTATGGCCCTGTTCACACCTGGAATTAACGTGCGTCCTGGGTGATCCTCTCACAAGAGGATACCACTAAAGACAGGTGAACGCACCCAAAACGAGTAGAAAACACATCAAGGTTTGATTGCTCTAACCATATTGGGAGGTGGCCTGGGAGTGATACGGGCTACATTCTTACAGCAGTGCGAATGCGAATGTGTCCCAGTCCACACTGAAAGACCGTCTACTCAGCTGATGCCCTCGTCTGAGCAGAAGTACATACGCATGCATCAAACATGCGAACGGTATTTGACATGATTCTTGCCAGAACGTATGTCAGTCCAAAGTGAGCCATTGGGTACTAAACGCGTCTTTTTTTTATTTTTTTACACCAAAAAATAAGTTTGAATCTATTGGGGAGTTGGTTTAATATCAGACTGTTGCAAGCAATTCGTATGGAAACGTCAGTGTGCATTATTAATGTTCTGTGCAGATCCGGGAAAAATAAATTGTGTAAGAAGTGATTTATTAAAGATGTTTTGAAATTTGCACAGATCATATATTTAATGCGCACTTTGGTGAAGCTTCCTTATTTACAGCAAGGCTGCTCCAAGCCTTATTAATATTGGTGAAATGTGCCGGTAAAAATTACATGAACGTAAAATTAAAGCATTCAATAGCTTAGATAATGGATATGTTAATAGAAACATACAATAATAATAGTGTAATTGTTTATATAGTTTTATATTTGGCTGTCCGGCGGCTTGAACTCCATCCCTGACTACTTTACTAAGCCAGACATAATTCAGCATCAAACAGAACAATGAACCTCTTTGTTGAAATTTTTGCAAATTTTGAGCTTCACAGGTTATCATTAAAAGCCGATTATCATATGGCAACATAATGCGTTACAGACTGAACCCTTTGACCTTGAATAGAAAAGTATTAACCTATGTACTCAAAGACCTTTTAACACGTACATTCGTATTGTGTTGATGCGGTATAAAAATGCATGCCTACAGTTGAACTTCATTGTGAAATATAGTTTGAATTATTGAAATCACATTTGCATTATGTGAAATATTATTTTATAATAATCACTTAAATGAAAACCACAAGGTTATGATGAAATGCTATTTAAAGATTATACGTAGAAGATAAATGTTATTAAGAAATAATACCCTTTATGGGATTACTTAAAAAGAAAAGGACACATTAATTATTGAAATATTTATTCATAGATATATTTATTTCATTTTGAGTATTATGGCGTTCATTACAAACATCTTAGGCGGTTTGTTTAGCCTGGAATGCATCAATGCTTTCGATTTCTTCTCCTTCTTTTGCAGATTCTACATACGGAAGCGATTTAGGTGCTTATTTAAATGAGTTGCGAGAAAGTGAGATCCGATTACAATCACTCGAGACGCATGCAGAGACAAGTGTGAACGGACGTATTTACAGCCATCCACTTGTGATTGGATCACCCAGGATGCATATTAATAACAGGTGTGAACCGGGCCTATATGTATGTCATCCCAAGCAAGATGGGATGTGCAAAAAGAAGCATTCTGATGTACCTATACTTGTGCAAATGGTAAATAAAGGATCATTTCATTTCAAGTGCTCTGAGCCCTTGAGATCGCAAGGACAAGACGACCAAACCAGAAGTAAGGTGAATCATTGCTAGGCTGTACAATAAAGCATCCAGTCTTCATTAGCAAACCAAAGTAACAGAAAATATCTGACAACCAGGTGGAATTCGACATCAATACCTGAAAGTCATTCAGAAGTATTTCCAGAATAAGACAATGACTCACTTGGAATTTACATTTCAACAGAATGTGAAAAACTGATCGTGTTATATACAGGGGTTGGACAATGATACTGAAACACCTAGCTTTAGACCACAATAATTTATTAGTATGGTGTAGGGCCTCATTTTTTAATACAGCATCAATTCATCTTGGGAATGACAGGGACAAGTCCTGCACAGTGGCTAGAGGGATTTTGAACCATTTCTCTTGCAGAACAGTGGCCAGGTCGGTACAAGATACTGGTGGAAGAAACTATTTCCTGACTCGCTCCTCCAAAACACCGCAAAGTAGCTCAATAATATTCAGATCTGGTGACTGTGCAGGCCATGGGAGATGTTCATCTTCACTTTCATGTTCATCAAACCACTCTGTCACCAATCTTACTGTGCATAATCATCCTGTGTATTCTGATTCAGACTCAGAATACTTTATTGACCCACATAATTTCCTCAGGAATCAATAAAGTATTCTGAATCTGAATACACAGCATCACCTTCAGGTTACAATTTATGAACCATTAGGTGAACAATATCCTCCAAAATGGTTCGGTAGTCCTTAGCAGAGACACGCCCATCGAGAACAAGTAGTGGACCTAGGGAATGTCATGATATCGCAGCCTAAACCAACACTGATCTACACACGTGCTGCATTCTGGGTTTACAACAGTCCACGTGGTAAGCCTCTTTGGGGCTTCTCCACACTGTAACTCTCCCATATGTGCACAAGACAGTTAAGATGGACTCATAGAACAATACATATTTCACATTGTCCACAGTCCAAGATTTGCGCTGCTGGCACCATTGAAACTGAAGTTCGGCATTGGCACGAGTGGCCAAAGGCTTGGCTATAGCAGCCCAACCATATATATTGACCCTCCAGAGCCCTAGGTGGAAACAGGAGTGTGAAGATGGTTTTTATGCTTTTTGGATCTAGTTTGTACCCAAACATCCCTATCAGACAGCTTCCTATTGCATCCAGTTACTCCTGCTGGATGTGGTCCATCCTTCATGGTGGTATGCTGACATCAGCCTGCATACCGTGGCTCTCAATACACCACAAAGACTTGCCACTCTGGTCACAGATGCACCAGTGAGATATGCGCCAACAATTTGTCCTCTTTTGAGCTCTGGTATGTCTCCCATTATGTTGCGTGGATTGCAGTATTTTATGTAAAGCTGTGCTATTGCTTTGTTAATTTAACCTTCACACACTGTTCTTACTGATGGAATGCGCAGTCAGTAAAGATTGGACACCAGGACATGCACATAAGCGTGAAACCTTAAACACTTTTTGGCCAGTCTTTCACTTTCATTGTCCAACCCCTTTTGTATGTATTTATATTATACACTCACACACAAACACAAACTGATCTGGAATTGAGAGACCATAGCAAAATTTTTTGTTTCACTCATTTCTCAATTTATCAGTATACTTCTGTGTAAACTATATATTTTTATGTAAACTGCAGTCTGGCTCTTTTCCATTTCTCATTAATGAAGGGCTTCTTCCTTGCTTTATGAGACTTCCGTCCTGCTTCTTGGGGCCTGTTAAGAACTGTCCTAGCAGAGCACCTCACACCACTTAATGTTTCCCATTCTCTTTGAAGGTCACTTGATGTCATCCTCCGATTCATGAGGCCCTGTCGGATAAGCTGACAGTCAACTCCGGCATTAGAAAGTCGCTTCCGCCCTCTACCTGGCTAGTTTTTGGTCATGCCAGTATCTCCCGCATCAAATTGTTTTTCTGTACTAGAGTCTTAGATTTTATGAGCCTGGAAGCAGCCTGCCGCTCAGTGTAGCCTTCAGCCAGCAGGACCAGGATTAATCCAGGATTTAACAATAACAAAATGGAGTGGTCTCATTTCCTTCCCAGAGCTGTGTGTGTGTATGTATATATATATATATGTATTAAGCACCTTAATGATAAAGCATATGAATGACAATCAGAAAGATGTCACAACCGCCAACCAGCCCCCCATACACACACCACAATAAAGTACTAAATGGTGAATCGCCTTTTTTTGGGAAAACAAACAAACAAACCAAGAGAGAGTGATTTCTAGTTGGCTATCAACTAGCACAGGTGTTAATAGCAAGACTACAAACAATAAGTGCTGGAATAACATTATACCAGTAGGAAAACGAGGCCTGGTATAATTACTGCCTACAATTAACAAAGAATGGAGAGGCTGGCAGGGAGAGCACTTACTTAGCATGTGTTTATGCAAATTCTAGATCAACTGTAACAGTGTGAAAAAGCCAGCATTAATCTCAGGATACTTTCAGCTCTGGGGCATCGATGCAAATTCCTTGTAGCACCATTAATTTAATTTAGATGCTTAGTGCGCATTTTTATCCAAAGAGAAATACATATCTTGTAATTTTGTACGTTACCCGATTTATACAGCTGGATATTTCTGCTGAAGAGGTGCAAGTTGTGTACCTCAGGGGTACTGCTCCAGGGGCCCCACCTGGGACTAAGACTTGAACCAGAAACGTTTTGGTCACAGTGATTCTTAATACTAGGCCACCTGCTTTTCCAGGTAGGCGTCCTGACAGGACTGCTTAAAAACATTCTTGCTCATTGACCCAAAACTCAAAAATCAATCCAAAAAACTTTTCAATAAAGATTTTTGATTCATTGCCCTAAATAGAGATCTTCCTTTTTTTTAATTAACCCCTACGTCCTGACTGACATCTAAATTCCCTCTATTAAAAGAACTAGACAGATATGATGTTAGGTCAGACGTGATATCAATTTTAAGACACCAATCCTTATTGCCATGGAGACCGTAGGCATTCTCCTCTAATCTGACAAGACTGATAGCAGTAATTTTGAACTAATGAACTAATATCTGCTCATGAAACTCCTGTACAGCTTGTTCTGCCTAAGAACTCTGCGATTATCTTGGTATTTTATCTCGCTGCTGCAGCTCACACTCGATCATAAATTGATTCCTGCAATCTGTGCAATCCGCAAATGCCGCTTCCACAAAGTGGTCATAATACACCGATTAAGTCCGAAAACCTCTCTCCATCAGCCCACTCAATGAATCAATTCAATCAGTTTAATCCAATTAAATTTAGAGGAAATTTGGACAGTTATGTAATTGTCAGCATGGTGCTTCACTCACTTGGTGACTGGGAATAATGGGGAAAAAATCATTATTGCTTCAGTAACCTTTCAACCTTAGCAGACGACTACAGTCCAAGCACTTGGCAGCATGGGTCGTATTACATAACCCAGAGTCCATGTAGAACATCTGACTCAGTTTACATAAAAGTAAATTGGGCCAGTTAATTCCCCACTCTTACCGCCAAGCCCCAAAGATAGTACAACAAGACGAAACCTGACAGACCGACAGTCCAGACACTCAATCAGCGTTCACAGGTATGACAAGCCTATTGAGCCAAGGGCCAAACAAGAGGGTGTTGACCTGCCAAACACACCAGCAGGCATAGACAGCACCTGGCAGGATACCAGAAATGTGCACAATGGATGACAAACAGCTTTGGGAGGAAACTGAGAACGCAGGGAGCTGGTTTGATCTGGCGGAGACAAGAGGCCGCACTTGGTTCAGGACCGCAAATTTCAAAACGGAGAACGGTGCAGGCCAAACATGTACTTCAGTTCTAGTCCAAAGCCCACCTTAACATTCAGTCTCAGTAGAAATGATACAATTCAAAAACATACTGCATGAGGATTTATACTCCAAATAAAAATAAGAACTTTTTCTGCAGCAACGGTGCTTTTTATTTCCAGTTATTTCTGGAGTGAATAGTCATAGTCTAAAAATAGGATAAAACGGCAACAACGCCTAATGAATTACTGGGTAATACCAATTTTTATTTGTAAAGCACAGAATGCAATATACATAATGTCATCAGGTGGATATGTATCACTTAGAATGAAAGACATGTACTGATGACTCCAACTGAAGTAAATGAGAAGCATTTGAACTAAATGAAAAGGCCATGTCATAAAAAAAAAAAAAACTCCATATTGTCTATTTTTGTTTGGGAACATTGCACTATTACACACGTTCGGGCTGAGGGGTACAGACTGGGCAGAAAGAGGATTCTGACCGACACGTTCATTCCATTCCACATTACACTGCTACATTACCAAGCAATAAAAACAAAAAAGTTTAACCATCTCACTTTAGTCAAGAGCAGCTGCTAATCAAAATAAAAATACAGAATTGTGTGAATTAAGTTTTAAATCAGCACTCTAACTACACGGGAGAGGAAATCAGTGTTATACCCAGTTTATTAACCATCACACCCCTAGCTGGCCTAAAAATGCAAGCTATTTCAAGGCTGCCCCCCTTGGGCCTTAAAGGATCTTAAAAGACACCCCCTTGTGTATTTAAATAAGCATTATTAGTATTTCATCAACACAAGCGATTCTGCAACCTATTTCTACAAAGGCTTAAAATTAGATCACTACACGCGCAGGTATGGTGAGAGTCTAAGTCAATCCCGTCCTCTAGGGGACAGAATAGTAGCAGAGTACTCTGTTCTCTGTCGTTTGTATTTAATGTTTGAATTAACATGTAATTACAAAACAAACTGCTTTGAAGGGGAAAAGATGCCGAAACAGTTCTTAATAGCCTCTTCAGGCAAAGAGCGGCATCTTACATCAGGCAGCCGATTCTGGCAGAGAACACGGAGGCTGAGTATCAGTGTCCCACGACTTGTCAGGCGGCTCACGGCATTTCACAAAGGTTTGAGAGCAAGAGATCCGCTCGTAGCATAAGGACAGTTCACCCGAAAGGTTGGAAAAGTGGAATGATCTTCTGGAACAGAATCCATCCCACCTGCCCTTCAACACGCATGAAGTTCAGGTGGGATGGAGACATACAGGCATTGGCGTAAAGCTGTTTCTAATGATATCAAAGGCCCCCTGACAGGTCATTTCCATAATGAGCACCGAAGGCCGAAAGCAGACATCCTGGCTTTTCTGGCAAACACCAGAGTGACGTTGTGTTTTCCTCCAGTTTCAGGAAAAAAACGGGAACCAAAACATTTTAAAATGAAAAATAATTCATGTCTCGATGCTAAGCTACAGCTGCCTTAATAGTAATTAAACTGTTTATGTCGGCAGTTTCAAAATTCTCCTTCTGAGAATTAGCTTGCATTATTGGCTTTTTGTAAAGAGGTCTTATGTTCCAGCCGTGTCGTTCCCAGGGGTCTGGTTTCTAACGTAACGAGGTGTAAAATGCGAGCACTGTGGGAGCCTCGCATGGGTTCTACAGCATGCGGATCCTTACAGTCCACTCTGGGAGTGTGCTGAAACGTCCGGAAATGCACCTTTTTTTTTTTAAAATGAATCTGGGTATTTTATTGGGCTGGGGGGTGGGGGTGCAGAGAAATCCATCTACAACAGTGGGGGGAGAGCTTTATCTTTACATCCACTCCCCTTGGCTGACTCTTTGATATAAAGCGACTGATAGCCTTTATCCGTTTACACGACTGGATGCTTTAATGAAGCCAGGAGCCTGAGAGGCCGGTCACTCCCTGGGACTGCAAAGTGCCGGTCATGTGACCACGTCCTAAACCACTACGCTATCGCAGGTGCCGTCATCAATCTCTGCTGAAGCGCTCCTGCAGGAGCTGCTCTCGCAGAGCCCCATTGTGTTGAGGGAGACCAAAGGGATTTAAACACACATAAAATTAAATAACCTCATACCCGTTAAATAAACCTCAGCTTTTTTTTCCCAAGCCATTGGATTTGCAGAAAGGCCTATTTGGCTGCTGTTTATTACATGAACTGGAAAAGGTTGGCTGTGGCTGGTGAGAACATGGTGTGCGTGTGTGTGTGTGTGTGTGTGTGTGCGCGCGCGCTACCCACCAGGACCGATCCCCACCTGGCAGCGCTCTCCTCCACGTCGCATTAGATCCCCTTTAAAGCGACATCACGTCAGATTAGACAGAGTGTGGAATTTCCTACGGTAACATTATCACCTTTAGGGAGCCCCGAGCAAGGTTTTCTCCACTAATCACAGAAGCCCCTGGGTTCCACAGACACACCGCCAATCGATTTCATGAAAACAAACAGGAGCCGGGGCCTCCAAATCCCTGAGGGCAGCACCATAAAATAAAAAAATAATAAAATAAAAAGGTTATTTCGCCTAAACGGGATTAAGCGTCAGGAGTACTTTGCAACACGGCGGTCACACTTCAGACTTTACTTCGACACATCAGGCTCCTCTGGTTACTGTGACTTATTAACGCTTTTTTTTTTTTTTTTTTTTTATATAACAGAGACTCAAGTTTCCCTTCCCAGCCGAAAAGAATTCCCAATATGTCAGGAATTTGGGCCACGGTGGCAAGCCAGTGGCTCCTTCTCCCGTATATGGAATTAACCACGGCTCGAGAGCCGGACCCGGCCCCTTCCTGTTTACACATCCGCACTGCATCCCACCACATGGGTCTTACAGAGACAGATACAAAATGAGAAAAATGACATGCGGCACCGTGCCAGTGACCCTCTGTGCTAAACGCTGACTAAAGGCTCACTGGCCATTTATGAAGTCCGTGCAAACAAACATCTGGAGCAAAAAAGCAAGTTTGCAAAGACAGATTTCACCCGAAATGCATCAAACGTGAAGTAACCAATGCAGTATGCGAAGCTACAGCAGCAACACCAAATCGGGGGAAGCGTGATTCAGATCACTACCACTGATACTCACGTATAACCACATACACCTCTTCATATCATAAGCTGTTATGACAAACTCTCATTAGCTTCCAAATGTCTGAAACTCAGCAGAATCTGTTGGGGAAAAGTTTGGGCACCGTGACAAACACCTTTGCAAAGAAACGGATTCAGTCCATGCACTTAGGTAGCATGATGAACCACCAAGTTTGTGGGGATGGGAAGACAAACCTGACTAGGACACTTGCAGAGTTTGTGTTGCTTTTGCTGACTGAATACAGTTTCCCGTTGGACTGAGGATTTCAATGAAAAGGAGCCGACATCTCTGAGGCAGTGAGAATGAAAGCCAAGAGACTTTTTCTTTTTTAGGGAGCATGGTCATGTTTGAGCCCTTCATGCATTTCACAGTGTAACTGGCAGCAGGCAGTCGATCAGCTGCAGAACTGGAGGCCACAGTTTGCAAGTCCCTCATGGACCGTAACAGTGCTGTGAAACTTCGGCCCTTACCAGGCAAGACTACACAAAGGGATTGTACCTGGCTGTCAATATAACAATGACACGTTCAGAACCTCTGAACTGCGCTACTCTCCCACAGCCAAACTCTCAAACATCTTGAGCCTGTCCCTCAACCACAGCCCATGAATCTCACTCCACTTCCACGCAACAAACCATTTTAGAACCATAAAAAAATAAATCCATATCATGGACATTAAGCAGCTTATCCCTCATATAACCACTAAATTGGCATCATGTAAGCCATTACCCCTTCAATAGCTTCTCCTCTGCCTTAATACCTTTCCTGCATTAATCACCATGGTGACACTATAAATGAATGGCTCATTAATCGCCATGGCAAAGCTACAAAACCTGCAACTCATTAATCGCCATGGTAATGCCGCAAACACTCAACCTACATTCATCCAACCTAGTTGAGCGTCACACACTTCCAAGTATTGGTCAAAAGTGACCATACAGGCAGTACGGGGAAACTCAGCTAGACCAAAGTCAAGTTACCGGGAAAAGAACAGCCAACGCAGTCAGGCATTCTTAGATGTGCCTTGTAGGTCCCCAGTTGTAAGGATTTTTCACCTAGGCAAATCCCTGTCTGTGCTCAGTTTATTTTTAAATCTAATACATACTACTCTGACCAGCAAATCAAACCTACAAATTAACCTTCATCAAAGACAGAACACAGAATGAAAAACAAATAGTGGAACAGGGATCCCTATCTGACATCAGTAATTCGCTTAAGCAGAGTCAAGAGCTGTGACTGCACATCCAATTTGGCTTTGATGAAAAGCTCCTGCTAACCGTGTACTTGTCGGGAATGGCCATCCCATAAGCCTGACCACGCTGATTATACTTAGGACATGCCCAGCTCACAGGAAACTCCTCCCCTGCAAACATCCACATCCAATCACAATTAAAAGGAACTGCAGAGCACACTTACTGAGTCACACCCATGCGACATGGGCACACTGGCAATGCACAGGCTCTCCACTGTCACACATTGCTTTAATGCACCCCCGCCCACGCATGACGGTTCACAGACCAGTACCTTCGAACGCTCAGTGTGGTTTGCAAACAATGAAGAAAGGCATGGCTGTGCATGGGATCAAAGTTCAAAACATGCAAGCAAGGCACAAACCCAGCTCTCCCACGTCACCATTTTGCTTTGCAAATAAGAGACCGCTGCACTATTTCTGGACATGGCCTTTGCTGCTTGTACTGCAAATGCATGCAATGAGCTGCCTATTCACATTAATGTAAGAACAAGCCGAGGAGGGAGAATTAAACACATAAACACTTTTTTATGCCTTCGCAAAAAAAAAAAAAAAAACTACCTTTGGCTTGACATATATTAGTATCACTCTATAAAATCACGGAATGGGAGGCGGTTCATGACGTGGTTGCTAAAATCCAGCGTGCATGAATAACTTTAGAGTTTACAACCTAAAAGGAAGTACTAATGTTTGCAAATCGTGTATTAAATTTTCCCCACTTTCATAATTTGGTCTGGCACATTATGCACATGTAAGTCTATGCCAACATGTCCCACAAAACACTTACCCAGAGTTAAAAATAACTGGTTAAATTATCAGGATAAAGCAAAAAGCTGCTTTGTGTTGATTGGGGTTCATCTGTGGTAGACAGCAGGCATAGAAGGCAGAGGTCTTCTCTTAAGGGTACATCCTGCCTGTCATATATGTATCTGGGTCAGTGGGTAAACATACTCACCTTAATTCCTGGACTGCACAGTATACCGGGCTGCAAAGTACAGTCCCACACACCGAAACCTGTCCACTGAAAGCTGCCAAATCTGGCCTCGGGTTGGGAGTTTGGAATGTGCCCCTTCTAAAATCTAACATCTACATGTTCCTTCGAGCTCGCGTCCTTTCATGAGTCCACAACAACAACTTCTTCTTGCCTAAGGCCTAAGACAGAACATGAATCCCACAATGCAACAGCATCTTCTTGCCTAAGACAAAAGACAGAACATGAATCCCACAATGCAACAGCATCTTCTTGCCTAAGGCCCAAGACAGAACATGAATCCCATAATTCCCCCTACCCCATTAACCTTTCATTTTTCTTTCACACCTCCCAGAACAAATGGGTTTTACAGTACCAAAGAACCAGAGCGAACACATACACAAATGTATCTACATACATACACTCGCAACACACAATCATTTATTATTATTATACACAATTTGACAATGCTAATCATCCTAATCATATAATCAAAAGATGGTATTTAGAGATATTTATTAAAATGATTATTTCCTTTTGAGAAAAATGTGGGGGTGGGAGGTGTCTGGGCGCTGTAGACACAATAGCAAGAACACAAATCCATAATCGTTTTCTCAAGTACATCATTGTCAGCTCACTGGTTAGATGTAATCTGCTCTTTTGTATTCATCATTGGTGGGTAATGAGGATTCACCCTTCAGTGATGACAGGTTCTCTAGGAGGGACATCAGCGAGTTAAGCTTTTTCGTTCCTGGGACTGCAGATAAACATTGGCTTCATGTAACAATGACCAAAATGATGTTAAATCTCTACATGAAATATGATTAGCTTGGATTTTTAAAGTAAAAAAAATTGAACTTTGAAAAATGCAGCGTTTACCATGTGATCCAGGGTATAGTCCTGCTTTTACTCTAACCCTGGCCAGGTTAAGTGGTTTGAAGATGGATAGAAATTGCTATACTTTCCACTTTTCCTTCAGTGTATACATTGCTGGGCATTATAAATTTACCAATTCTTTCATATTTTTTTGTTCCCTGTGCTGCCAGGAATGGGCTCCTGGTCTTACACCCCTGACAAGAATAAGTGGCTAGAAGATGACTGGGTAATTTTTACACAGTTAGCCATCAGTTATAAACATATTCGCTTCACCATGAACACATATCATACTGCTGGGAATTCTGTGCCCCAAAAAAAGCACAAGACGAACAATCAATAGAGCACAAAATGAAATTCAACTGCCACAAGTAGTGTTTTGAATTTTACAGTCTTTCTGGGCGAGTTAGGTTCACACCGAATCTGCTTCCGTATAAAACATCACGGCACAGGATCTGGATGCGGGAACTAATTAAGGATGATGACTGAGGCACACAGGCCAGCAGCGTGTCTCGAGGCCCGCGACGTATCTGCCCACTAAGCAAACGGTAATTAGATTATCGCGCCACGCTCTGCTAACACGTGGAGTACCACTCACGGCCACCCCAAATCCCTTTACCGCAGTCCCTGTCCTAGCCGCTATCCCACATTAATCCAGAAAGAACATTTTATGGAGGGCCGGTAAACATGCCATCTCAAGCGTGGGCCAAAAGAGGCTCCGGGATTACAACGGACACTAGCGTCTTCAAAAGAGCGACCCTGCACCCACCGCAAAAAAAATAATACTTTCCTTCCACAATGAAAAAAAAAAAGAAAAAAAATATATAATATAAAATATATTATTCTATTAAGGCTTCAGTCATGTATTTGTACCATAAACAGACAACTGGCTAGGTATAGCATATATTGGCTCGATTGTTTTCTTCAGTTCATAATAATAATGGTAAAACTGCTTATGTTAGGTAAAGCACCCAAAGTAATCACACGTGTGACACAAACACACACACACGTTCGGCATTACAAAGGCCCCCATTAAGTTGGATACAGAGGATGCAAAAACACGTAAAGACTTATAAAAAGGACTCGTGTGAGGCTGGCAATTCAAGTCACTGCCACCAACACCGGTGTACAGACCAGGTATACAGGCCATAGAAGCCCATCCACCCCATAAGATATGAATCAGAAATCTTACATGGGCTGTAAGGACAGAACTTCTTCAGCAAGAAAATAACAAGCAGCAAAATAGTACCTACTAGGAAGTTCTCACGTGCAGAGAACTATAACTGCATTCTGGGAAATTTAGTCCAGGTTCTTACATGAACAATCGGGCAGCATGAGGGGACGGATGTAGTCCTGGATCGTAAATGTTGTATGAGGAACCACAGTTGACTGCAGGCAGCTGCACTTTAGCCAAATTTCTCGGAAGAATTTTCTTCATATGCATATTACAGGCTTTACGACGTTCCTCTCTAATGCCTCTGCAATTATCATAGATTTCCCGCCATTCTCATGATGGTACAAATCACCTGGAAAATCCACATGTCCACATGTTCTGCCAGCTTTTCTAGGCCCACTGCAGTGCGATGAATGAGTCAGTAGGCCCCAGTGCTGGGTGCAGAGGGTCACCAGCGGCGGGCGGGTGGGGGGGGGGAGAGACCGGTTGCCAGAGATGCTTCTGGATGTGACAGTGAGTTCACAGATTCGCACATGCTCATGTGAAAGCTGACACTCTGAGGACAGCGCTCGAGGCAAACAACTTCCACCATGTCTGACATTCCTCCTAGTCCGCAGGTGCAGTGGTCTAGCTCTATTACAATAGGTAACACTCACAACAGCTTCACTAATGCTGAAGAATGAACTCCAACTGATATTGCTTATTATGCAGATTTCTACAAAAGTGGACCTGTAAAATAACCTGATATATGCAAAGCCTTGAGGTAAATGTCTGTGCAGAAAGCCAAACCTAATTGCCTAATACACATCTCCACCTCAACTGGTTCATACAACAATGAAAAGTATTTATACTTAACGTTTGATGAACTGCTCACAATACAGTACAAGAAGCAGAAGGCTTAAGGTACATCTATATCATAAAAGAATATAAATAGGCGTAAAATACTTAGGAAGGCATATGGACTGCTTAGATACAGACATTCTTGTAAAATGCTACTATACTAGATCCATTGTTACGTGCAAGATAACACCCACAGCAAAGGCATGCAGAAGGACACGTGTTAACAAACAGCACTCAGCATACGGTGCTATAAAACTGATCCGGTGGCAAATGAGCTGGCTGGGAGCCTGGCTGAGTCTCAGCCCCGATTCGCTCCCAGTTCTGCTTTTTTCGGCCTCGCAGCCAACAAGAAAGCTCCATCTTCACACGCAGCAGACATTTAAAGCTCTGCTTGCTTAAACCACTTACAGTCATTCAGTTTAACCTCATGTATATGACTGAAGTGCCATTATCATCTAAATGATTAAATACCATCCAGATTAATAGTTTAATGGAAGATAATTCAAAAATATATATGAATATCCCCCTCCTGTACTCATGCTCACAATGAATAAGTATAGCAGGCCCTGCCTGCCTCACCCCACCACTGTCATTGGCCACATCAGCAAGATGTAAAACAATGCACAAGTGGAAATGCTCTCACAGGAGACCCTGATCCTGCCCCTTCTCAAATACCTATTAAACAACATTAAAGTAACGTTTACTCAGATTATCATTTAAGGCCTGAATCCTTAAACAGCATATTTCAGGGCTTAAAAAAACGTAAATATCTGCGGCTTCACTCAGATAGATAGTAACAGAGCAAAACACATGGCAGGTCAAACTCCTGTAGACGCTGCATGGGTGCGAACAGAAACCTTGGAGCTGGTGCACAGGAGAGCATGGAGGTACCTCCGGCAGACCCCAGACACGGGTAGTTAAGAAGGGAGCGCTTACCTGCAGGCGCTCCTCTGGCCGGTTCCCCTGCACCACTGGGAGCACACCCAGGACCACCCTCACAAAACCCGGTCGCTTCGCACTTCTGTGTGACTCACCTCCCCACACCAGCCTACTTCAAATTGCACTGAGAGGTAAACATTTCCAAATATGGAGAAATATGAGCAGATTGGGGCAAAAAAATCAGCGTTAATACTTCTTTTTTTCTCCCACCCTATTTTGTTAAAGCATACTTTTACATGTGTGCTTGCCAGTACTACACTCGAGCCAAATATGTCTGTGGTACTTAACAGGGAAGTACAAACCAAATAGCATGACTATTCAGCTGAATAATAGATGGCATCCTAATAGTTAAAAAGGCCAACACCCATACGCTGTTGTCTCTCTGTTCGTTCCACCACAACTCAGCAAATTTAAGCTACCATGCAAGAAACCACCATCTCTTATCCCACCTGAAAGCTATCGATTCCCCCAAAAGAAGTCAGTGGACATAAACATATCCAAAAACTCATGAGGTCCTAGGAAAATACCCAACACAAACACTTACAGGCAGGCGATAATATTACATTTTGCCTTGTGGGATTGGCGGCTGCATTTCAGCGCTGAGTCCCTGCCCTCCAAACAGTCTTGAGAACCAATACTTCATACCCTCAAATACTGCAAGAAATAGCTAGGAAAATATGCCCAACCAGGAGCATCTAATTCAGCATTTCACCTAAAGCAGATGAAACATTTTCTAGCGATACAGGCGATACTGTCAAATTTGTTAAATTTACATAGTATTCCTTTAAAAAGCAAAAACCAGGAGGAAAAGTTGTCCTACACATTTTACTTGTCCCTACAATGAATGGAGACTCAACAACTTTAGATGAATAACAGTCAAAGTTCTATACAGCAAAGTGTCAAAGCTAAAATGGACACTGAGAGGCCTAATTTTTGCTCCTGACAAAGGACTCAATCTTTTCACATGCAATGAACAAAGCAGAGCGGAGAACCGTGAAGCCATTTGCAGGGTATGTGTACATGTTTTCTATTTACAGACAAGAACGGGAAGTAGTTTGTCCTTTACGATGTAAACGCAACAACAGATCTATTGCATCGTGCGATGCCGAATTCAGTCCTGAGATGAAACACAAAGAAGTGCCTTGAAATAATAGTACTGCTAAGAAAGCTTGTTTACAGAGGTTGTGCTTCAACAATCTTTATACTCCAACAAAACATCAAAATGAGAAACACTGCCTTTGGGGACTAAGAACAGTTGTGGACAAAGGCTGACAGGGCATATACTTCAATCAGATAAGATGTAGGCCCTTCCTAAGGTGCAAAGGAAGGTGACTGGGACGATAATTATGAGACCGTAAAGAAGGTCTCACAGAGTCACGACTATCCACTTTTAGTTACCTTAATAAACGTAATTAAAAAACGACCCAGAAATCAGCAATGTCCACCAGGGAGTTCAGAAGCTGAGGGCTCAATCTACCCAAATCCAGAACCTTCACCCCAGCAAGCTTCTCTCTCCTAAGCCCAAATGCGGAGAGACTGAATCCATGCGATCCCTGTGGGACCTTTAGCAAGACTACACTAGCAAGTCAACACTGACCTTCCTGCTCAGATAGACTTCCACGCCGAAAATGATGTCAAGTTAAATGAAGCCGCTATTCTCAGTGGAGGTTAGCTGCGAAGCGGGTTGAATTTCATCATACGGCTGGGTCCAACAGCACTGGGATCGAATAACAATAACCACAGAATAGCTGTAACCTGGTTAGCACACCCACCACACTCTGCCAGCGGAGTGGAGATAAAACAAAGCCCAATGCTTTTAAGAAACTGGGGTAAACTCCTTCTGCTTGTTTACCTGGGAGGGGAAGCTGGGGGGTGTGGGGAGCTTTAAAAACCAAGCTATAGAATTGAAAGGAATGCTTCAGATCGGAGGGGGAGAAGAGGGGGTATAACAAGTGCTGCCATTTTATCAAGATTTGAGCTCCATGCTCAGACATGCATATATGGAGGCGTTGTCAATACAGACGCTCCTCTACTTACGCATGAGATACGTTCCGAACGGCCGTTCGCAATTTGAAACGTTCGTAAGTCGTTATTCAGCATCATTTTAAGGGTATATACAAGATCTAGGATGCTGGGAGTACACACGCTACGCTGCTGTGCGGCAGGAGTAGCGGCCAGAAGTCGTACTAGGTGGAAAAATTTGATGTTACGGGCGGGTTAACTATTCACCCAATGAACATAATTTGAACTTACAGTCCATTTCTTTCGTATTTCTGAAAGTTCGTAAGTAGAGGAGCGTCTGTACTAACAAAACCATACCGTTAATCATGACTTCTGTCACCACTGTCCAAAATAAGCACACAACACAAAGCCATATCACAGATTAGCCCTTTAACTGTTGTAGTTTACAGGCACGTTTACACTGAAGCTCCAGAAACCGGTCCTGGTTTACAAGGCCCTGGGCTATCTTGACCTGGGACTCGTGTAGCTCCTTGCCACTTTCATGTGTCGTTTTCACACCACACAACAGGAACTGGGACCTTTATGCTACATAAGCATGAGAAACACAAAAACTTAAACTTCACACAAAATTTCATGCGAAACTACACCATCACGCCAAAACAGTAGAGGATAAGTCATTAGTTCGATATTTGTTAATTATTGTGTGGATCAATCATGATCGACACAGCCTTTTATTTATATTTTACTTATACAACCCACGACATGTTCATAATTATTATTAAATCTGTCCAGCAGATCAATCTTCCGTTTTCCACAGAATAAAGAACGATGTAATGTTATCCTGCTAATACGTGCTGACACTGGGGATATTAGACAAAAGTATATTGGTTAGCAATCTAATTTTCCAATGCAGAAATATGGAGATGCAAGCAAAAAATGCATTAATTGATGCATTAAATGTAATTGGGGTACAAAAATAATTCCATCTGCTCAATTTTTGCTCCGCCACATCTCTTTTTCTGCACTTTCACGTAAGCGCCAGTGCTTGTGGTTAACCAACCATCAAGCTATCACCGTAAGCGCCTTCTCACTAGCTCATGGTCGAACAAAAAGTAACTAGTCTAGAGTAGGTACTAAAAAAGGGTTCTGGAACTGCCCTCGAGGAACTACAGTTAGGCCGAGATCCTGCGGTGTGAACACGACGAAAGTCCCAGGGTCCAAAAAAAAGGTTCTGGTTCTGGAAGAGAGTTCCAGTGGTGTGAAAACACCTAATGCCTCATCAGAGGACTTTATAAAGAGATAACACACATTTATCCACATAATATTAGCCCAAATAATCACTTACTGAGATCTTAAATGAAGCATTTGTGGAGAGTTCAACGCTGGCCATTGTCTTGCCAGGAAATGTGCAAGACTTCAGATCAGGACACACAGATACACACACAGCAAAAGAGGACATCCGCTAATAGCGAGACAGTATCTCTACATTCAAAATTCATTTCTTGAGCTGACACTTCAGTTATCCATTTATAGAGCAGGATATTTGACGTCAAATATCTGCCAGGTGACACAAAAACAGGGTCCCTCTCCCCCATAATGGACATCCTCCACAAGATGAGTCCATTACTGCTACTACTTCCTGCCCCCACACATTTACTGATCATCCCCTTCTTAAAATAAACCCATGGTTATACACAGATCTTGTTGTACAGTAATTACTGGCTTGATTAACAAAACTGGCAGCTGCTAGCTAGAATTCTTGCAAGTCAAGGGTGCAGAACTTAAAATTTCTAGAAAAATAATCCTTCACAACTGCATTTACCATGTACTCAAGCAAATAATCGCACCGGAAAGCATCCATAGTACCTATATAGCCTGGGGATCAAGCAGTGTGCATCAAAAATCTCTACATTTCTATCTCTAGCTTACATACCTCTTCTACTTCCAAAGTGGATTCTGCTTACAGTCCTGAGGACAGGTCACACGCAGGTTGCTCTAAAGGAGGAAAAAAAAACATTTCTTAAATGTTAGATGCGCATGTATCTGATATAAGGGCAATTTACGAAATATATACTTCAGTTGTATCTCGATGGGTGTGTCATTGGAATTGAGCAAACCTAGAAACTGTCACAGCAACAGTGTTTTTTTCCGTTTTATTTTTTACAAAAGCTATCTTTCACAAAAAGTGATCAAAGCCCATAATCCACACAGGCTGGGGGGGGGCAAGTTTCATCTCATAAAGAGAGCTTTCATTCCAGAGAGCTCCAGATGTTCTGCAATTTTACAAAATAGCACCTCAATCCAGTTCTGTTGGAAATAAAGTTTGATTTTAAAGTCAGATATATGTAGTATCACCTTAAAGCTAATAATATCACTTAAAATGAATGGGGTGCATAGTTTAATATTTAAAATATCTTCTGACAGATAAACTGATATACATTTTGAATTGAATTCGCTGCTTTGCCTTCAGGAAATGACAGCGCTCCAAAATAACCATGAATAAAATGTTGACCAGAGTAAGATTTTCTCATTTCATTTAATATGAAACTTATCCTTCGTGTAAACACACACGAATGAGTGACTGTAATGGGGAAATTTAAATAGTTTTTCTTTTTACTTTAGGAAGTTCCACGCGGAAGCCCTGTTAGATCCACGTCTAAAAACAAATACAAACCGAATAGCAAATACAGGCAGAGGTTAAACGACGGTCGGCTTTCTAAGCATTAGCGTTAAAAGGATAAAGCTAATTTAGCGCAGCAACAGTATAGGCGACTTGTCATCAAAGATACGCTGCTGCAAAATGAACCAAGCCACAAAAAACGCAGATGGTAGAAACTACTACATTGGTGACGTTGTAACTAAATAAGAAATATCCCGTGGTATTTTTAGAAAAGGTGGTAGCCACCAAAAACTAAGAAAGATCTTCACATTATCAGCGTGGAAGGGCTCGCGGCTCACTTCCGGCTCGAGCTGAATGGCCTCGCGCTGGGGATCGCGTACAAAGTGCCATGAAGAAAATTACAGCTACATCAGAACGCTGGACAGGCAGATCGTGCAAAGGCCGACCTTGGCAGTCGCAATCTGAGCATAAAAGAAACGTTATGCAATCGCAAAGTTAAAAGACTTTCTCTATAATCGCCCAAGAGTAATGCCAAAGCTACGGTACCCCCTTTCTCGTACGCTGCCCACGCCCTCCGTCTCTATACCAAGCCGTAGTAAAACTAAATCACCTTGGCAAAAGGCGATATTTGACGTTCAGTCGTATTAACCGGGCTGCAGTGTACGTCGCAACGGGCCCACGTAATCACCCGGTTCTTGTAATAACACTCCGGTGTTTTGCGATAGCCCCCGTTTTCTTACCTCGCTTTCTAAGAATCAATGAGTTTCAAATCCCACAAAAAGTGAAACAACTTTTTTTCCCCAAATCTGGGAGCTGTAGGCAGTGACGTCACGGGTCTAAATTCCAGCCGGCAGAGACACCCTGAACGCCAGTGCAAAAAATTGCCCATGTAAGGCAGTGCACATGCAATTGCCTCACTTCGTCATATCGGGTATATTATTGTTGTGCAAATAGCCGTGGAGTTGGGAATAAAACATGCCTCACGCCGCCAGAGTTACAGTTGCAAAGCGGGGAAGTTAATTTTTAATAGGAAACACCTATTGGCAAACAAAACGAAGAACGATAGCTCCTTTTCAGTAATCGGGCAACTTTTCAAACCTCATTTTAGGACATGACGTACTGTATTTCACCGATATAAATCCACAGTGGCCGGTAGTTGTTACCAATATACGTGTCCCTGTTCTCTGGATTTCCCTCAATGTTGCTGCAGCAAATGTAGACACTTAAGGTATAAGCTGTATTTTAGATGACCACGTATTTGCCTCAATGATTACTGCCGAGGGGGTTGCATGTGAGAACATGTCACTAAAATAAGATATTCACTTCGCAGGTTTTGCTTCAGCAGTAGTACGCTGTGGTTTTAATTTAATTGTATTGCATGCATGGTACTTCGTTCCTTATTTTGTTAAGGTTAGTATCATGGAATGAAATAACATTTTACTCATGTTTCTGCTTTTATGGGAAAAAACTGTTATTTGCTTCTCTTAGGTATAAAGTACCAGAATCATGCCAAAGTAAGCAAGTGTGGGTAGGTTAGTTTAGCGGCTGGGATCACTTGGAGGGCCGACGCTTCAAGTTCAAAGGAGGCAGCTTCCACATTGTGTAGGTAGGAATGGTGATATTTTAACTGGGAACTGTTCCCAAATTGATGCAGTTGCGGGATTGTAATAGCGAGTCACAAATCCGAGACATCTATGTCACCAGGTGCAATTTCAATTTGTCTCAGTCATTTTGAAAGCCTAACTCATGCAGCATCTCGGGCCAAAGCACACTGGCTGTAGGCCGGGCCTTCTGCGCTAGAGAGAGGGTTTAAACTTCATTTTCAGCCTTTACAACACTTCATATTAGCACTGCAAGTAGCCACTGCACACCCAAATACCTCAAAATACATTTAGGTCACACCATTGACAACAGGAGTATCTGAATGCGTGAATGTTCCGGAAGATTATTCTATCATAACACATCGTTTGTGTTGGTGAAAAGGCGCCTGCCAGTTGCTGAAATAACCATTTCAAGGATATGTTCAATATAAAATATAGCATATATTATATATATATACACACACACAATAAATCAATGATGAGGATGTTCATCTATTTCCCATATGAAAACAGATGGGAATTTATTGTATTTCATGTGCGTCACATCCAGAGTTTCAAAAAAGCAGGTCTAAACCTGGTCACTGGCATTTCAATAGTACATTAAACTAGCTTAGAATGTATTAATGGAAACACAAATGTAATACTGAGGATGTGTTATTATTTGAGTGGATACATTCTGAAACAGCTTGGAAAAAAAAAGCAAGGGGTGAGTTTTTCAGACAGCTTTTCAAAGCATTGTCTGGGCGCCGCTAACTTCAGAGGTTGCCTACGACTAATTACCTTCTGCTGCGGGGGCTTTGTAAACTGCTTTTCGCATCGTGCATTAAAGCCGCAGTCAAACAGCAAAGATGGAGTACCGAGATAAACAAGGCGATCGTGTTTTTGAAGTTTCCAATTCTGGTTCCCCTCCTGAGCAGGTTTAGAGGGTATGGTGAAAGGTAATCTCATTTGTACTGTGTAAGAGCTTGTTTACCCCCTATTTGCTATGGGCCTGCAGTAACACATCTCTCAAAACTGATTTCAAGAGGCAGCCTTGAACAAATTTCAAAAAATTACCAATGCTAAAGGAAAAAAAAAACAGCAACTCCAGTTATCAATCAAGTGCCAAGTAATTTGCTCAGCTGAGAGCAAATTAACTAGCCCATGTAGCAAAGAATGGAGAGATAAGACCGTGCAGACTGACAGACGACCTGAAAAACCTTGATATTCTTTTTTTTTCTTATTTTTTTATTTCATCACTTCCTCCAGGCCGTCGTTCACATTTCAAACCTCAACAACCAGATCAAAACAATGAAGCGACTCGTACTGCCTGCTCTGTAGCTCTGTCTTTTTTAACACTCTGACTCCAAAGCAGGTGCAGCGGGACCGAGCGCTTGTGGTACCGTTTAACATCTGGGCCCAAAAAAAAAAATAAAATAAAGAGGCGAAGATTATTCAGAGCTCACGTACAAAAAGAGGTTTACAGTTCACAAGACCCTCAGTGAAAGTAGAGAGACCGCAACCACATGTTTGCATGTGAACCTGCCCCTCGTGAGACTAAACTGCAGTTATTTTGCAGGGGGACCACAGCATTTACTGGAAACTGGAGTCATTTGGCCGTCGATCTCAGGTTGTTTCTCATAAAACGTAGTGGATCCGAGAATGTCGCTGTCTGTGAGTGAGCCGCGTGAGGGAAGCTCATGCTTAATAGCCATGTGTGAAATCGGAAATTCCTGAATGGGATGGCGTGCTCTGAGCAGGGGGACATGGAGATCCAGGGGGTGCCCGTGCCCTCGCTGATGCTCGTTGGGTGACAAGTGATGACGGTACGTCAAAGCACCTCAAAACAGGATGTAGGAATGAAGAAAAGAGAGGTTAACAGCCCTTATACTGATGCTGATGATGGTGAGACTATTGTCCACAGGTTGCTCTTAAACCCCCCCCCCCCCCAACCTTGCACCAGTGTTTCTCTACCTGGTCCAACCAGGAGCTGAGAGAGAGCAAAAACATGGAGCATTGGGGGGGAATGAGTTGAGAAACACCTCCAGAACGTGCACATTCACATTCGATGATGAAACTCCATCATGCTTTTCTGATCTGACGGTTAAATTCTACGTACATATAAAATCAGGTTGCTTAGCTGGTACATTTGATCCAAAGTGGCTTATATTATACTGAAGCATGTCTTATATGATTACAAATGCAAGAGTTCATAGACAGATAGATACATACATACATACATACTTATATTAATTGTATTATGGCATGCCCCCCACCAAAGCCAGCAGAATTTGGGGAATACCAGAATAGTGTGGGTTTTTTTAAACACCACCAAAATACCGGGACATTTGCCAACCGGGGGGTGGGGGTCAGTTGGGATTTGCCAACCAGAGCTAAAGGGTGGTACTGAAGTTTGTGGGTCAGGGTCGTGGTGATAAAACTTCTTGCCGACTAATTTTAAGGCAGCTGGCATCGCATTGTCGGGGAGCTGCTGTCGATTTGCAGCAGACTTCCGGAACTTCCGGGAGAGGTGGGATGTCTGCCATGGTGTCGCAGTAATAACTGGACAGACTGGCACAAATATCGGCTAAGGTCGCTTTATAGGAGCTGTGCAGTTTAACCCATCCATCTTGCAACCGTTTTTTTTTCTGGGCAGGGTTGCAGGGAGGACCTGGAGCTTATCCCAGACTGCACAGGGCACGAGGCCGGGTACACCCTGGATAAGATGCCAAGAATTCAGTCAAGGTGTCAGCAAATACATAGCTTGGCTTAGTGCTCTGCTCAGCTGTGTCTGTCCTTGTCCGGGAATTAGCACTAAGCAGAGAGCCTTGTTCACAGGTGCCACAGGGATCCGCTTTTAACCATATGACTTTTGACTGGAGAATTAACCTAGGACCCTACAGGGGGTGAAAAAGCCATTGATGTACCTTCTCTTGAGCGTACAGCTAATCGATGCATTGTCGTCCGTCAAATTCAAGTTTGTGTCACATTAAGGGGGCAGTTCTGCTGTTCCACATCACCCGGCATCAGATGCATGACTATTCTTCACAGGTATGTAAACCAGAACCAGACCAAAGATCCAGAATCTATCAGGTTCAGCTCAGGAATTTTCCACAGACAGCAAATCTTGTGTGCCAAATGGCCAGTCCAAGCCTGGGACCTACTAATGCAGTGTTTCCCAACCCGGTCCTCAAGGACTCCCCGACTGTCCACATTTCTGCTCCCTCCCAGCTCCCTGCCAGACATCCCACATTTTTGCTCCCTCCCAACTCCTACCGGGAGCTGAGAGGCAACAAAACGTGGACTGTCTGGGGGTCCCCAAAGACTGCTCTGAGAAACACTGTACTAATGCATCAACATAAGCAGTAAACACACCATTTAAGCAAATTTCAAAATAAGTGCACAGACACACAAGACCTGGGGTACAGCTGGAGAATGAGAAACCTCTGGCTATGCAGTTATTTAGGTATGTATTGAATGAAAGTTCACAGTTTTTTTCCCCCTTTTGTGTGCCGTGCCCGGTGGCGATTCCCGCGTTCGGTCGTGCCGAAATGAGGCAGCGAGCAGAATGATGACATAAATCAGCCGTAATGACAGATCCAAAGGGGTTTCAGCAGAGTATAAACACAGTATGGGCTGTTTTGTGCTGATGCAAGAAAGTTAAAAGATGGCTTAGGCTGAATTCACATTCTGTGAGAACGGGTTATGCTGGATTACGCAACAGTCGATTCTGGGGCTGCATGTCAGGCCATGGGGTTAGGAGGAGTTGAGCAAATTAAAAAAGCATTTTCTCTAATTACTGAGGGATTCCACTTTAAACTGGCCATGACAGCCGATGTGATGTAATGTCAGGACCGTTGGTGAACTGTCAAACCTGGCATGTAGTTCTGAAACCTAAAATCAATGTAAGTGGTGTGAGGACCACAAAAATGTGTCTGCTTAAAGGATGCTCCTGTTAAGGGGGCCAGGAGGGAGGGGTGCTGAGGTTTATGTGGCCCCGAATTATTCCGGAATTCATTCACATTCATTTAGATTATTTCTTTATTTCTTTAGAAGACATTTTTTGACATTTTTTGAGCTATATATTACATTATAAGCATACAGATGTCAAGGTGTCAACTAAGCATAAGGGTACCTAGGTGGAGCTTCCAATGAATGGCTGGGAATAAGGGTAATCAAAAATATGCACCTTTCAAACCTAGCTACAAACTAATTAGACAGCTATTCAAATCAAAAGACAAGACGTAACGCTAAGAGCATTTAGGGAACATTTAAATATGTCACAAGGTGCTGTGGGAACGGCAGCAGCCGCCGCTAAGAGTTTGCGGAAAGAAATCAGAAGAGCATGGATGAAGGCTGGAATGCGACAGCTACTCTGGATCCCGCTTTGCCCTTGATGCAGAACATGTCGCATTGACTTTCGCTTTCTCTGTAATGACGAGACAAGAGAGGTTGCACTTGCGGTAACACCATGTTTATTTCAGTGCCTGAGAGTCATCGTCCAAAAATATGCATGTCAGAGGGCAGGCATAGGTAAATCCAAACCAAAAAAACCAAATCCTAAATTGATCTGAATCCATTGTCCGAACCCAGGCAGAAGGTCACAAGTTCGATAAGAGCAACATGAGAGAAGTAACAAATCCAAAGCAAGAGATGCAAGAAAGTCACAAAACCAGCATTAGCCATATATAAGAACGAAAGGCCTTGGTATGGTGGAATTCAGTACTGAGTTCATGGAGATAATCGTATATTTGAGCACCAGCCCCTTTTGTCTGTTTAGAGACCGTCCCTTTAAATGTACAGACTGCCCCTTTAACATATCAAAGACTCTGAGTCCCTGCCTCTCGAAAAGTCTCTGCGTGGCACTGCTGTAAAGCCTGCACTTTTAAGCTATGCTAATTAATTACACTGATGGGCCTTAGTATTCAGGGGAGGTGCAGCCAGGACTGGCTAAGTGAGGGTGGATGTAGTGGCGTAAGAAGGGGTTTGACATTGTTGGGGGGGGGGGACCAAATTTTTCTCAGCACGGTGGGGCAGGGTGACGTATATTGTGACATCACAACACTCACATTGTGAACGGATGCGATGCAAGAAAGATTTTTAAATAATTTTGGAATATTAAAGATTTCATAATTTAAAAGACTAACACTGTTTAAGATATATCTGTACTACTAAATATGAAAAAATAACTGATCCATATGACAAAATTAGTTTGTTTGACAGAGGACTATATTCTGTCTTTGCCAAATATATGTTTTGTCATCACACTCTGCATACTTGGCGAATTGGCCTTAGCTGAAAGACACCTGTAGGCCATGCACTTGTAACATCACCTCTGTTGGTCTGCACTGCAGCTGTCTACCTGGCCTGTGACTGTCAGTCAGCAGGTGGTTCTGGAATCCATCGTACTGAACTGCACTAAGAACCCGGATGGGTGACTGCACGCGCTTAAAGGAAACGCCTGACTCTCACCATCTAGGGGGCAGGTACGAAGAATACAAATGACGCAAATTTCGACGGACATCGTAGTCGTATTTTTATGCTGGATGGGGTTTTGGTGAAGCGTGACGGGTTCACTTCTGAGGTACGCTAAGGATTCTGGAGGACAGACAAAGGGGAAAAAACCATGACAGATTCTGGACAAAAAAAGAACATGCCATCAATTCAGAACCTGAACAACAAGCCGTCATATTTTCACCCTCACTTACACAAATCTGGTTGATTTCTTCACACAATAGATATTGTGAGAAGAACATTTCCAGGCAGTACAGTAAAGTGAGTACAGGGCTGTAGGGAGTGGTAACCCTGCTGAGGATGCTTCGGGTACAAGGCAAACAAACAACCCGGGTGGGATGTCAGTCACCCACAGAGCAAAAACACATGAAAATCTGAAAAACATCATTAGCTCATATTAGTACATTTAGTTCCATGGGCCACTAATTTGATCACTTACAGTTCCGGAATGATCTCTGTGTACAAGTCATTATAGACCAATTCTCACCATGATGAAAAACTGACACACAGACAGGTGTTTGTGTTTATTAATTTATTTGATTTGCATTTTGATCATTTTTTTACCTATTTATAACTCAGCCCCGAGATTATCTTCACCCGCTATTAGTTCCAAAAGTGCATTCGATCACTGGTTGTTTCTTTTGTACCTTGTCCTGTTGAGAATCGATCACAAAGCCGAAGTATGTGTTTGCCTACACAAGAAATCGCTTTGTCTCTCAGATAGATGAGTGATTGTTGCGGCGGCTTCCCAGGGGGAACAGAGAGCAGAGGGCCTCTGTGTGCTTCAAGGCAGCTTTTCTTTCTCTTTACGAAACCACGGCCGTAATCCAACAAATCTCCCGTAGAAACATCCAGGACACTTTCCACTGAATTGGTAAATGAGATGGAGGAGGCATGGAAAGTTTTTCCATCACTTTCCACGAGTAACGGAGCCATAAACAAGGGTAAAGGTTCATTGTCAAGTCAAGTGAAGCTTTATTGTCATCTTAGCTACTAGCAGTATACACTGAAACTGAATAACGTTCCTCCTGGACCCACAGTGCAATATTCCTGACAGGACAGACCTAACAGTGCTAAACATTTTTTGAATTTACATAATTTACTATTCCTCAACAGTTCTCCATGATTGTACTCAAAAACCAATACAACATTTGTGGTGTTTATTTACATATGCATCGGTACAGACCTGTGACAATCCAGTCGCTTGTTATAATTGCATATTGTGTGATATGCACTATATGTAGGGATAAATGTATATTGTCTGTATGGTACCTGTGTCAACTTTCAGCACTGCACTATTTAAATTTGCGCAAACCTCTGTACATACCTTGCATTTGCTCCTCACTGTTGTGCATCTTCTACTAAATCTTGTGTTTATTCTCTGCATGTAATTGTTAACCGTCTATTGTCACAGTGTCCCCAACAGTAGCAAGCTGTGCCACCAGCCTTACTTGTGTAGCAATAAAGATTGTGACACTGACATCTTAAGGGGAGGGGAGATGGGGAAGATTACTGCATTTAATATACATCTATAGCTATATTTACTGCCTCTCTTAACCCAGCTACCATTCTACAAGGAATAGGCGACGCTTGTGAAGACCACATATGCAGTATTATGTTTCAGCAGCTAATGCCCTTCCAATCAGCAGTAAAGCTCACCACAGAGAGTGCTGAGGGGTTTTTTGAACAGGAAAACACACACATATACACACACACAAACACACAGAGCTGTACTCATATTTTTTGTGGAGTCCATCCATTCATTTCTATAGGCAAAACCCTAATCCCAACTATGACAACCTTAACCATAAGTAACCAAACAAAATACAAGACTTTTGGCATTTTTAGTTCTTTTTGATTGCAGTCATTTTTTATATATATATAAATTTGAGTTTCCCTTTGTAGGGAATCATACCCACAACCTCTAAATAAAAGGATTTTATCACATTGAGGGAACATTTGGTCCCCACCATATAATATACACACATAACCCACACACACACGCTGGTCTACCTATTTAAATGGGGACTGTCCATTAATTTCTATGGGGAAAAACCTTAATCCCAATCACAACACCCTTCGCCCCCCACCCAGCCCTAGCCTTAACCATGAGTAACCAAACTAAATACAAGACATTTGGCATTTTCACATTTTGATTGCATTCACAGATTTTTATAAATTTGAGGTTATCCAAATGGTGACCTGAAAAACGTCACGGAAACTAAGGAAGTTTTACCACCACTTAGGGGACATTTGGTCCCCAAATGTGACCTATTTAACCCCCCCCACACACACACACACACACACACACTTTCAGTGTTCACTTCAAACCAGCAGGTGGCACCTTGTTTGGCTGATCGTGTAGGACAGAGTCCTGCCACACTCGGGATTCCGCATTCCACCAAGAGGGCCTCGCCCCTCCCCACCCACTCACACGCATACACATCCTCGCTCGGCAAGCTCTGATTTGTCTGGACTGGCCTGGTTGCAGCTGCACAAGCCGGCTTCAGCCTCCATGCGCAGACACACGCGCACATACGCAGACGTGCGCACGCGCATGCACACGCCCGCCATGACAGCTCAGCCTGCAGTATTGGCGTTCTCGCAGCGTCCAACAGGCCTCCCATTCAGATCGCGGCACACTGCGGCATTCATGTGACAGCCAGCTGGATGGGGCTCTCAAGATCCAGGAAACTGGTGGGGAAAAATCAGGAAACACTGTCTGTCTGATCACAACACATTTCTGATCTAAATCTCTCACTGGTCTCGGATCTGTTTGGCTGATCGTGACAGTAAAGACACGTTCACACTGCTTCAGCTAAAGATGATCTGTATATTTTCCTTTTTCCGAGAAAGCAAAGTTAGGGCAAGCTGACCTTCACCCACTTGAAATGTTATTTTTCCGCTCAGAAAAGTGCCTGTAGGGAGAGAATTTCTTTAAATGCGCTTTAAGAAATCTGAACCCAACTTAAGGCTTAGTAAAGATAATATTTATCATCGTTATCATATTCAACCACTCAGCCATTAATCATTGATCCATAATGCAGTTCATACTTTTTTAAAAGCCATTTTTTTATTTTAGAGTTTTATCTTGATTTGCTGAAAAAGGTTTCCTTGCCCTGTAACTTTGGTCTGTTTCCTTTTCTCGTGGCCTAACGTGACCCGCAGTGTGTGTGTGTATGTGTGTGTGTGTGTGTGTGTGTGTGTGTGTGTGTGTGTCTCACAGGGAGTAACTTGCCTCACCGGAGCCTCTGGTTCCTTTGGGGCGTGACAAAGGACAGCCCAGAAACACATTAACAAACAGTCATGACCTCTTGCCGATGGCACAGAAATGTCAGCAAAGGATCAAAAAAAAAAAAAAAAAAAAAGAGGCAAGTGGACGGATTGACAAGCATGCAGCAATACATCTTAAATATCCCTTTATCACAAAAGGTTGACAGCTTATTATACATACATATTATACTTGGATCACTTAGCTACTACTAGGAGTAGACAGTGAGTAACTAAATCTATCCTTAGTCCTGTGATGATGTTTAAGACAGGAAGTAGCCGAGATCATCTTTCCACAGTCACTCGGCACGGTCAGCATACCAGCACTAGAGTCTGAGTTGTAAAAATCACCAACACACCAGAACAAGCCCAACAGGCACAGTTTCCACAGCCTGATGGATCACCATTGTGCCGATTTAGGTCACACACACCGAGCCCAACCGGGCCTGGACACGTCTGACCTCTCAGGGGTGAGGTGGCCCAGGAAGGGTGAGGAAGGCGGCAGCAAGGGCAGCCGGCCAATTACACAGGTTCTACAAAATTTCCACCTCTCTCATTTCCAGGCTTTGACATCATCTCCAGATCTGCAGTACTTGTACTGTCCACTCCTCTTCGCTGCGGCATTTCAAATAAAATTACAAATTAATAATAGCCATGTGAATATGAACTTGATGTATTAGCTCAGAAGAGGAGAGACTTGGCATGCTGCATGTCAGTGCTGTTATAAGACACAAAACAACAAAATGTCAGAATGACCGGGAGTCTGACTCAGTCATTTTCCCATTTGTGTCTTGATCTGGTTTTACAACTGGTGAATCATTCCACTCCATACCTATGAGTTGGACAGCAACTGAATGAAAAAAAAGTGTTCGAGTGACCTACAAGTTTCAGACCCTCATTGAGGACTCAACCTAAGAAACCTAACACCTTCTATTTCGTAAATTTTCTCCTTTAAACGTTCTTTATTTTTGCTGATGCCAAGCCCAATGACTCGGCAGGGAGGTCAGAAGCGAGAAAGCGTGTTTGGAAACAATTGCCAAATATTGCCCCACGACGCGCTTTCAACACGCTAACAGTTTTGGGGGTTGTCCTGGTTATAAAAGCCTCTTGAAAAGCAGTATGGCGTGGTGACAGAACGGTTACACGATCATTTGCTACAGATCTGCCCGGCTAGCTATCATAACCCCGGCTTGTATGGATTCTGATTTCCTGTTTCTGTTGCACAAGCTAATGCACCCACTGTTTCAGGACTTGGTGACATGGCTCTCGGTTTTTCATGAGGTCAGAAGACTGTTAAAAGGCTTTTATAACATCAGGGATCTTCGCACAAGTCACTGAAACACTTTGGGATGCAAGAAAATTGCAGAGTAGTTAAGCACTCACCTTCGCTATTCATGCAAAATAGCTGTTCCCCCTCAAAAATTACAAGCCAAAGCCTTGAAGTACGTGATGGCAGCTTCTTTCAAAAACACACACGATCGTTTAGCTCAGAGTCAAAGTTTTAGCCTGAAAAATTACTAGGTAATAATCGGCATAGCAGTTAAGAATGCTGCTGAAACATAACATCGGGTGAAGACATTCATAAACAAGGTATTGTGCAAGATACCGGTTTGTGCTGAGGAAGCCATATTCTGATATTTCAGAGGAGATATTCACAGTCGATGACACTGGCAGTGAATATGGCAGTGCCAGAAAATGCTTAGTTTTGTTGGAAAACCTTAAGACTTTGGTTACTGTTCTTTATCTTTTCCTTTTCCGTTTGCTTTGGTGACACATGTCGATGTGCAAACCAGAGGAACACTAACCATCATTTGACTTGTTTTGCAAACCTGGGCTAAGAGTGCAGTCTAGCATGTTTAATGCAAGTACTATAGATTTATGGTCAGGTTAAACATTATGTGAGTTAGATGAAGCATTTTTAACCAAGTGGAAATGCTCTTTCTGAGGTCTTCGGTACTGTATTTCAGCTTGTGTTTAACCTCGCACTGAGTGCTAGGTGAGGGGGCTTTCCCCACCCCATGCCCACAGGCCTCCCACCCCAGCCCAGCCACCTCCCCTTCTGGAAACAGCTCAGGTTTTGCACCAGCATCCACCCCACCACTACTCCATTGTCGCGTCGCCACATGCTGCTTCCGGTCTGCCACCCACTCTGGCTGAAATGCAATCAAACGCCGTTTCAATGAATTAAAATTTAAAAACAAAAATTGCCGCCACCTCACCTGCTCTGCACAGCAACAAAGGAAACCTTCTGTCTTGCCAACTCTCACACGTCTGGCGTGACACTCCCACTTTCAGACTCTCACGCAAGAAATCTTACAGCAAATCTATAATATTCCATTACAAACCTGAAATTAGCTACAGCAAAAGTGTTTTGGGTAATTTGCAAGCCCTACAGACTATTTGCCAGGTAATAAAACCGTTACATGCATGTAAATGTGTGTGGAGACTAGTTTTGAATTGAAAATCTCACTCCAGCCAGCTGACCGAAGTTGACAGCCCTTTGCTGGACGCAGGATGCATTGACATTACTGAGTTGGGGGGGGGGGTAGATCTAGGGGGTTAGTGGGGACTGTATGCACTACGTCACAAATGTTTTACTTATACCAACCGGCATTTTCCAGTCTGAATGCCAGCTTCCGATTGGTCAGCTCAGTTTAACTAACCATCCCATCCCAGCTTCATGGGAAAGGTTTTACTCTCACCCTGTAATGCATAAGTAGTTACAGAGGATGGATGGATGTTTAATTAACGTAAAATGCAAATCTTTTTAAGAGCGAGATATTTCATTGGAGTATTTCAGGCTAGGTACTTTTCTAAAAGGTGATATATCAGGCCTCCTCATGGGACTCGAAGCACCCATAAGGCTGCAGGTCCATCTCGGCAAGCCTCACGGCACCTGATTCCGCTGCAGTTTCTGCTGATCTACTCTTAGCTTAGCTGCTCTAGTTCTGTTTTTTTTATTTTTTGCCGTACCGGCTTCTATAATACCAACCCTCAGTAAGTTTGTGACGTTCGCAGTCACCAGCTTCCTGACTGATGACATCATCATCCTGGAAAGGGGCGACCAGGGTTGAGAAATAACAAGCATCCGCAGCGCAGGAAAGCTAAAGTCATCTGTAGACAGCAGCAGAAGCACAAATGCAAAATATGTCATAATAAGGTGAGGTATTTCCTCACAGGACAGCAGAATAAATATTGACAAATTGAAAAAAAATTATTTCCATAAAGCATCTAGTTCTGGATTTGAGCCGTAGCACAACATTAGCACTGTTTGTGTGTGTGTGTGTGTGTGTGTACACACAACACCTTATCTACCAAAAAAAAGGTATCATTCACTCAGGCCACCATGACAGTCTGGGTAACGTGAGTTTGTGGCCTTCAAATAAAGACGAAGGGGAAAAAAGTCAAATCACCCACCTGAGCTAACTCTGCCACTTGCTCCAATAGCTAAACATAGCGAACGGTGATTCCCGTACGTCACGTTCCAAAAACGCAGGCTTTCACCTCTCTCCGTCAAGCCGGCGGAGCGCACGCCCACGCCAAGACAGCAGGTTTCATATTCCTGTTCAGACGTGAACATGGGGCAAGGAGGACACTCGGGTACCATCTCGCACGATGTGCAGTTAAATGCATCTGGTGGCTTCTCATGTACGTTGGGGGTGTCATTCTGCTGTAATGAAAGTAATTCGGTTCAGTTTCTGGATAAATGTGCCTTTTAAGGTGTGAAGTCTAAAATGACAAGTTAAAGAAGAAAAAAAACACGAAACTTCACACGGTGTCTTATTTTGCCATTTTATCAATGTTCTACAGGTCACTGAACCCTAAACTTCCTCAAAAAAGGTCAGCAAAACGGAGTCTTTCAAGCACACGGCACAATAAGTGCGTAATTTTCACAAACATGGGATTTAAAACGCCTCTTCTTCACTTAAGCTCTGACTAACGCCACCGGTGGTACATTCAGATGCATTATGAAATATTACTCATCTGTTTTATTTTCAATGTCAGGCTCCATAGCAGCCAGTCATTTATAGTTTTCCTGTTATTTTCCAAAAATAAATGCAGTCAATAAAAATTCCCCCCCCCCCCCATTAATCTCATTGGTCAGTTTCTAGACACTTTTTATATATTTTTTTCATTCTCATTGTGAATACTCAAAGCACAATTCTGTGCCCGTATTTCTGTTTATGACAAGTTCCAATGCATTACACAAAAGCAGGTTAAATGCATATATTTTCAGGAAGAATATAATAAACGCCAGTTTAAAATACACTGCGTTGCCTTTTTGTTTCCTGCTCCGCCTGTGAAGTTTTTCATCACGTAACTGTAATTAAGGGCTGCTGAAAGTGTGCTTATCTCTGAACGTCACTCAGTGTGTCCCGAAGGCAATGTGGGGACAGCTAAATTCACAACACAATGCACACGTGCAAATGCAAGGTCCTGCATGCGCGTGCAACAAGCAGAGAGAGAGAAGAAGGAGTGGAAGGTGATTTGGCAAGGAGGAGATCGTTATTGGCGTTACCTGAACAGTTCCTCCAACTTAGCAACGGTGCTTTTGCCTGGGGCGCTGTTGCATCACAAGCCAACCTTGACCCTTTAACACAGTGTTTCCCAATCCGGTCCTCAGGGACCCACAGACAGTCCCGACAGGATTCTGAGGGGGAGCAAAAATGCTGACAGTCTGGGAGGGAGCAAAAATGTGCACTGTCTGGCAGGGAGCTGGGAGGGAGCAAAAACATGGAGCGTCTGTGGGTCTCTGGGGACAGGATTGGGAAACAATGCTGTAACATCTCTCCAGCATCACTGTAACTTACAGAGAGGTATCTGCTGTAAGCACAGCAGAATCTGTGCAGCTGGCTCGCTGGGCCAAACAGAGAGTCGTCGTCTTATGTGCTCATGCCATCACTCCCCAAGGCCTCACTCCCATCAGCTTCTGCTTTGCGTTTACGCAATGCCTCGCATCTCCAGGAAAACGCGAGGTGGGGATTTCTGAACCGTCTCCTCTTGCAAGACTTTTACTTTCTCAACACGCACAGAGTGGTGCGTTTGATCACGAGAATGAGGAAGGAACCGGTTAGAACACCGCTGAACAGCTCCATCTAAGAAAGGTCAGCGGTCAGTGGTGGAGCTTTAACTATTTATAAAGCGTACTTTCAGAAATGCAATGACAGATTTATTTTTAGCTCAGACTTTGAAATCATCTGCAGACGTTCTTTACCATCATAACACACACACTATATAATGTAACAGCAGGATACACACAAAAAATGCCCCTCGACCAGACTTAGATCGCACTGAGTCAGGAAATGACTTGTTAATGATGTGATGATGTACGGTCATCGTGAGCTTGTCTGTACAGCTACTTTTGACCTGCAGTGGAAGCTCTTGCCATTTTTTTTTTATATGTCTCCATTTTCACATTTGCTTCAAAAGTCAGCCACTCTGAGCAGATAAGATTGATAACACAAGCCTCGTCCTGAAAACACGTCGATAAATACTATCTTAACATGTTAATGCCTTTTAGGCAAACTATAGTTCGCAAAGTTTCATTTTTAATCTCCTGTCGCAGCCTCTACAATGAAAACGGAAAGCTAATGTGTAGCTTACGCATATTTACATATTCAATATTAGTCTTTCACCACGAAATTGCAGTTGAATGGTGCACAATAAAAATCAGCTTTTGTCAGGCCACAGGGAACAGATAACGTTGATATCATTTGATACGAATCTAACTTTATGGCAACGTCGATCTGAATATTCAAATTAAAACTGCTTTTATGACGATAAGCTTCATCTGTGTTTTGGAAAGATGGAATCATACTCAAATCGAAGGCTCTCGCTCCCTTTCTCTCTCTCTCTCTTCCTTCTATTCCTCTGTAGAAAAGAGGAACCAGACATGTCAACCTCCCGAATAGTTTTTCCAAAAGGACACAGACTTATATAAGCTTAAAATGAAAGAAGAGGTGACAGCGGAGGAAGAGGTTGCTCTTCTGAGTCGTTGCTGTCACCGTTTAACGCAAACAACCACCAATCACGCTCCACGTGGGTGGCCAACCACGGCTTGTCGTTCTCGATCAACTAACGAATCGCAAAGATTTATGTATTGATTAGACATTCTCGGCATCTCCCCTAAATGGGTCATGTTCTTCAACGAGGATTTGTTGGGCAGGCGTTTGCCAAGGCTTTGCAGTAATTATCTCAGGCTCATGTGGCTGGACACAGCGGGGGAGCTTGGTAAATTACACATTTCTTCCTAAAAGTGTGAATGCTTTATAGGCCACCGTTATTCATAACTCTGTCGCAGCATCGCAAGCGACCCTCAAGTGGATTAAAAATAAGGTTGACGACACTCTTTGTTTGGCGTCTTGCCTCCTTTATTTGGCAGCGCTAAATGAGATATTGTTTTATTAGTGCAGCCTTAATTAATTTTCCGGATCTTTCTTTGGGATTCTGAAACATCTGGGGTATAGTTTGGGGGATATTGTGTCCTCGTGAACATAATCCAGGCGCAGGATTCCTTGGCATAACAAAAAAGAAAACTGTCCACAAAGTAAAGTTAACCCCTCCAGCTCCAACCTCAAACAGGACCAGTTAATATACCTGCATCATGGATTATGCTGACATTTCTCTCTGGGCTGATTTTCCTGCCACGCAATGTTGGGATCGTCCCTTTGGTGTTAGTGAATGTGAATGAAGTTGGAATGACTAAAAGATCCCAATTACACATCTGACAACCTAAACCAAAACTAAAATCTTGCATAATGATTCTCTATACTTCACATGAAGGGTATGCGCAATTCTAGAACAGAACTGAAAACAATAGCATTTCATTGTCGTCATCACTTTTTTTTTTTTTTTTTTTATTGCAACAACTGTAGTGTAACAAAGTGTGGATGCTTATATAGGTTAATCTTTGTTGTGTGGGAGACCTTGTGCGTGAGCAGGGAGCGCTGTGAGCACCAGGCTTGTTTTTGTCACCTCGCAGAGGGCGTTTCTGTGTCTCGGATCAGCCCGTAGGCGGGCCGGGCTGCACCAGCCGACATGGAAAGGCCTTCAGAGTTTCCCTGTGTGAGGGTGTGCGGGCAATCGCCTCTGCAGGGGAAGGCGGCGGGGGTACCGGCTCAGGAACACATTTTCAGCGGTGATGAGCATGAACCTTCACACCTTACGCCGTGACATCTATGAAAACCTTCCTGTTTTTCTCGATTCAGAACCAGCTGCATAACAGATGCTGCATCTGGCCTGAGCAAATTCCTTAAAATTAATTAGTATAATATATCCATCGTCCATGCCACTTATCTAATACCGTCCTGGGAGGGGGCGGAGCCCTGCACATTTTTAGGTTTCCCCTCATTTAACACACCTGCTTCAGCTCCTTGTGCTAATTACCGCACGGCTCTTGAGCCGGATCATTTGTGGTGGAACGGGGAAAGAACTTAGCTACACAGGGCTCCAGCCCCCCAGGACTGCAGTTTGACACCCCTGCAATACAGGATCGCAGCGATCCTGATGTCTATCCCAGTCTAACCACAGCAGGTGGCCTGGGTGTGATGTCATTCCATCACAGAGCAGAGACTCAGAGACTCTCACACACTATGGGCAATAGAGAGACGCTAATCTTATTAATTACATGTTTTCAACTGTGAGAGGAAACATGCATAGTGACAGAAGAACACATAAATGCCACGCACACACACATACACACACGGGACAGAGAGCAGGAGTCAAACTGAGGAGTCAAACGCACAACTCATGGGATGCGAGGCTGCTGGGATACTTACTGAGTCACTGTGCTGCCCATATTACAACATAAATTAAACAAACAAAGTGAGACATGTCCCTCAAGAATGAATATCCAAACTTACAAAAATAATTTAAACAAATGCACCAGCAAAATATAGTGCTTGCGTTTGCCTGTATGTACACTCACTCACTCTATAGCTATAGGCCTATATATAGCAGCATATATAAATAAAATGCTATTACGAACAATACAGACCTGAAAAGTTGTTAAATTAACAGTAATTTTAATTTCAACTGCGAAATTTTATTTTAACCTTAACATTTCACATATCCGCAGTGCCCGAATGCTCAGTCTGGTCAGGATGGAGAGCAGACAAGTAACAGCAGGTCATCTGTGAAGGCTGAGTTTCGTTCGGGTTCCAGCACCAAGTAGAGAAGGTGCAGGCAGGAGAGGCAGGTGGTGAGCGGAGTGACGAATGACAGAGGAGATGACTCAAAGGATAACACGCCGGGTGACACAGCAAACAATTTCACAGAGGATTCCTTAGTGCAAAATCCACCGTATACAGCAACGTATCAGATTTTTTTTCACAAGGAAAATTCAATTTGACATCGGGAAAAAAGGTGCTAATTTTTTTTTTTTTTACACAACACATAAAACAAGCTATCCTTCTTTAACCCACTGCTTACAACCACAAAAAAATCATCTATCGTAGATGAGCAGAGTGTCAGTAAATTTTAGAAAAATTATCAGTCGAAGCGTTAGTAGTCACACGGTCTCACTCCAGTTTCATGGTTTTTAACTATATTTAAATAGATTGTTCTCAAAGTGAGAATAAAAAAAGCCAGTCCGTTGTTAGGCTGGCGAGTTGCAGAAAGAAATTTGAAGTTGAAAGGAAAACTGATGGAATATTTTGTTTGTGAAAGGAGTGTTTGGTAATACTGGGCAAACTGGTATTGTAGGCTAGGCAAGCTGCTGACCATCCGCAGAGTACAGGTACTGCATACGACTCGGTGCCAAACAACTCAAATGCCCAGTGCAAACTGGGAAACAAGACGCTCGGGAAATGCCAACTAAGAAGCGACCGTGCTGCATGGGATGCCAGGATTGGCAGCAGTGCTGATGTGCATTTGGAAATAGGCGAATTCGCATATAAATCTAAATAATGCGAAATGGTTGTTTACGGGGGAAATAAAAGGGCACAAGAGCCTACACAGTAAAAATCCAGATATGTTTTTCAAACCAGATGCGGGTGTACATCTCTAGAAGGAGGGTGCCAGATCAGAGAATCAGCACATGAAGATAAAGCGAACGGCACTCCAAAGAGTTATAATCCAGGCCCATCTCCTTACCTTCTTACGATACCTAAGCAATCCCATGCCTGCCTCTACCGGAACATAAAAGCTTAGAGGAGATTAAATTTAAAGTAGGCCTACTGACTTTTATTTGTGATATGCATTATTTTCATAATCCCTTCCTGTGGGGAGGGATGTAATTTATTAACAGTGCCAAAAATGTCTAGGTTAGAACATGTAACAAAATAAAAGCTTAATACATGGTTACGCTTTCAGTCGAATCTGAGACAATGTAAAACACTTTTTAAGTCGGTAATTGTGTTAAACGCAGGCTGTTAGACAGTCACTACTTATCGGCAAGAAAATGTCTATTAGTGTGACTTAATGTATAGGTGTTATTCATGAATGCACACACTCGTGCTGTCGTACAGCTGACACAGCATAGTAAACGGGTAGCTGTGCCCATGTCAAACATTTATCAGCGAAAACTGCAACAGCCACTTGTTTCTGAGGACTCCTACTAGACTGCGTATTTTGACAAAGCAACAGTGGAGCATTCCGGTTTTGCAACTTCAGGCTCGATACAACAGAATAAAAGGGAGGAAAACGACGCACACTGTTGCTCCATATCAACTGTTGCTTAAATATAAAGAAAACATTGCAGTATAGTGCAACAGTGATTCCCAGCGAGAGGCAGTCAGGAGTTGCGTGTTTTAGGGAATGCGCCTGACTCTGGAACTGATGGGGTTCGGGTTCAAAGTCAAGTTTACAGGTGGTTCGCCACACAGACTGCGCACAGTGTCGAGGGTTTATAAATAAACCCCGTTATTTTTTTCTGCAACGTAGTCAGCATGTCCTTGTCCTGAAATTCCTTTAATAATAGTATAAGACAATTCTCTGGGGTATACTTTTATGCTTCACCTTGTTTATTTAATCTGTGTCTCTTGTCTTAAATCGGATTGCTTTATTTTGCAGTCCCTTATTTTCCTGACCCTTGCATTTCACTCACTACATTGAATTCGAGTGTCAAGTTTACGTCTGTAGCTGTACAGTTAACTTCGAAAGTTTTAAGCAAACATTTTCAAAATTTCTACAAATATTTTAAATTACCATAGTCTTAGACAACTCTTATTACAATAGCAGCCTATATAAATAACAACATGTGCCGACAGGAAAGGCAATTTTGAAGCTTTTCTTACGACTGCTGTGGACAGACGACCCCAATAATACAGGCGGAAAAGCATAGAAACAACGCTGTGCGACAAAGTAAGACCGAAAAGGCCTTGGCAGTGAACATAGACTATTATCTCCCCACCTGCTGCTTTTGTGCAAGCAGTCGCCCCAACTGTAGCATCACGCGAATCAAGCGATCGAATGGCGGTGGTATTGAATGTGTCGTTTCCATACTGAATACTTTAGCAGCTGTATATCGTAAAAGCATGGATGCCTGTGCACACATTGGTGGCAAGTTAAATATAATGTAGTTCATCATTAAGGACGTAGCGAAATTTGTTGTATAATATAGTATTGTGCTGTTGAACCTGGAAACTCGAAAGCAGAGATCTGATTCATGATCCGCATGACTCACGACGGGAAATGCAATGGAACTTGCTTAGCATCTGACTGCGAGTCCAGATGTTTATAATGCAAACATTATAAACAGCTTCCTGAAAGCAAAACCTAAATAAGTCTCAAAAATACCCTGCGAAGAAAAATCAACTCATTAAAATCGTGGTAAATCCTTTATTCGTTTCATGTTCTTAACACTTATGTTGCCGTTCAAAATTTAACTGTGGGATACAACAGTACACATTAAACACGGTATGGAAAGAAAAAAAACTTAAGTAACGTCGTTCCATGAGCATAACGTTTAACCATTATGGGCCTGGTGACAAAGAAATGAAATTCAAGAAAGAAAAAAACACACTAAAAAAAAAAAAACTTAACATGTTCTAAATCTTAAACCCGAAATAGCACAGGCATAGTAAATTAAACTTGATGATGAAAATGATCTTGTTATCAATGTGTTGTTTTGCACATTTTCCTGGTTCAGTTTCAAAAGGTTAATATCTTGGAGAAAGTGCACTAGGACGTCAACAAGCGCTTAAATTTATTAATAGACAACTGTTATCTTTTTAGCAACTCAGCATTGTTTACAGTCTTCGTGGGCAACATTACCGCTATGGCCCACGAAGCAACATAAAATGACTGTTCTAGTTCGTACCGTTTAAAATCTATGACAGAGTTTACTAGGACAGAGTAAACATAACATAAAAGCATTCCAGGACAAATATGATTTGAAAATGCTCTCATTACCTGTAAACCTCATGTATTATTACAGGTTTTTACCAAATCCCCGTTGACGCTTCCTATTAAAACTCACATGACTATTACACCTAATTCCGGTAAATAAGAGGGATACATGCACTGACTATCCTATTAAGGACCTGACAGTACACTTCCTGGAATACGTCATTTTTCATAGATGGCAAAAAGAGTGTTTTTGAAACCGATATATTATTCTCAGGAAACCTACAGAGCACGTTCGAACCTAAAAAGAATTTAAGCTATGGATTATAGCACAGGCAAAAGCAGTTTAGTAAGTAAATGGAAAATAGTAATGTAATACCGTGATTTTAAGTATTCGTAAAAGTAGGATCACACTGCTCATTGCAGTATAGGGTCATGAGCGATTAAAATATTTTTTAGAGGTACTCCTCAAATAAGGCTTATTCTCATTCTGTCGGAGCGCACTGTATGTGATTTTTACCCATATCTGTTGCAGAAACTTGGAGACTATATTCACGCCCGACTGGTTTGTGTTGCAACAAATAATAACGGAGCTTTTCCGTCTTTGCCCTTGGTGGGAATAAACTGATTTAAACAAAAAACATTCCACAACTTCATGGAATTGGTTTTATAATAAAGTCTGAAATGCAAAACAACTATTTAGATATATTTTACTAGGCCTATATAAATTGGATAATTTCCAGTTACACGTTTGCACGGTCTTTGATCATAGAACGCTACGATTACTCAATTTTTCACTCATTACCAATTAGCGAAAAAGGAAACATTAACACACGTGAACCTTACAGGATAGTCGGAGCAAGAAGCACCCATCGGCAACTCGCCATAAGGCCACACAGCCTTGTGCATACAAACACGCATCAACCAACTTTCCTAATGGAAACACAAGCTCTCAAGCAATGCCTTTCAACAAATAAATAATTCCTTCGCACACGAACGTCATGTTGAACTGTGTCCACGATGATTACGAAGGAAGAAATAAAGCGCATGATCATACAGACATACCTTTGTCTAGAAAACCGAAAAAAGCAATCAGGGAAAAAAAAAGAATAAAACGAGTACGTGTGTCCCAGGGAATAACCACTCTAGAAATGTTCTGTATATGCTGAATCTGTGGGTTAAGAACAAGGATAAGCAATTCAAACCCGCTATGCTTATGTCACGGAATAGCAAATTAGTTCTGAGAATTTAGAGGCTGGGCTAAAGTCAAGGTCTACGTAGACCATTCATGTGACCGTCTGTTTTGGAAGCATCCAAAAGAAAGGGAGAACTTCATGTTAAGACGGATAAGTTTTACCCGACTTTACCAATAATGCAGCTCTGTTTCTCAATAAATTTCGAAATATTTTGCTTACATTTGAATCAAATATCAAAACGTTTGATGGCTTCCAAAAAACATTTTCCCTGTATGTCCTTATAACGAAACACTGCAAAGCATTGTCCTCCCCTGTCCTCCAAAAATGGTACAGTCGTACGCTCAAATTCCGAGAATTGAGCTCTTCTGATTCTTAGAACTGGGGTTCTTAGAAGTGGTGATGCAAGGAGTTTCTAGGAAAGCACTACCAGGTGATTTTTTTAAATTCTTTTTTTTTGGGGCTAAATAATTTGGCGCGAAGTTGTCCTTTTTGTAGCAGGTGGCTTAGCAGTTGTGGATGTTTATTGAAATGTATAACAAGGTGTTTTGGGAAAGTTTTGTGTATGTTGTTGTTGGTACTGAGTGGCCCGGCCATTGTCAGTACTCTGACGCATCTCCGTCGGTTTCTGATATTCCTTCTGCGGGGAAAAGGGGCTTTGCGGCAGTAGGGCTGTGAGAGGTCTGCTGTCACTTTCGGCTGACATGTGAGAGTGCGATGGTGCAGAATCATCTGCGCTCTATAGATTTTACAAAAAAATATCTTAGTTTCTTGCAGTTTTCTTGATTAGTTCGGCTTGTTCGCGCAGCCATGAATGCGTGCCAGAGCGCGTTATGTTGTGACTGATCTGTTTATCCCAACATATGAGATGCGCATAAAATGTTATATGAATGCTTGACTGGCACTGCCGCCTGCATCACCGCGCTTTGATGAATGCCCTAAGTTTGTGGACGTCTGGTACTTTTTTCTTTCTGTAAGGTGTTTAACTTCTCGCAAAGATGTCTGTCTGTTTTTGGGGGAATGTGTTTGACTCGTCTTTGGGTATGAAGCTACACGTTCAAGAGACATTGACTACTGTTGGGGAAACACTGCGCTAGCCGGGGATGCAATGTTAAGGCTGCAGATCGCTCGTAACTGCGTTACGGCCCTTTCAGCCTTAACGGACTTAAGCCGTTTATCGACTGGTATATTTCCACTCAGTCATATGTCTGTGGGTTCTGAGGTGTCGAGACAAAAAAATGTACGAAATGTGTTATGGTTAGACAGCGGTAACCAATGGCTATATTTCTGTCACTTGTAATGTATCAAACGTTATTTCTAGTATACGATAAATAGGCGCATCAGAATTACGTGCAGAAAAGTTTGCGTGTGGCTAATTACATTAACGGTGCGTCCGTTTTAGGCGACTGGCAATGCTTCAAAATATCAGTTGGCGTTTTAACTAATAAAATGTTGGGGTTTGTGTTCTGTATAGTCTTCAATGTACTTTCGCATCGTCTTTGGTATTAGTTCAGTACCCAGGCGAGACGGAGCTGTACACACTTGATGGAGAGCACCGTATTGCTCTTCAGTGTGTGCGTGATGTTGGATAAATGCCTACACGCTATTTCTGGAAGCCAGCTACCAGGTTTCAGACGTCAGTTAGATGGGGATCATTTTCAATTTACTCCAAACGTGAACTTCAAGACCATTTTTCCCTCCCCAGGAGCCCAATGAGAAACTATACTTTCGCTGCAAGAACTATATCGCTCTTAATGACAAAAATCAGTACCGCATTTAGGTGCGTTTCCCCAGTGTGGTATAGAAACTTAGAATTTGACCAAAATGACTTTCCCGTAATAGAGACGGACAGACGTCATGGATTATTTATTTGACAGTATACGAATAAAAGCCGTAGATTTTTTTTTTCTTAATTGTAAAACATCTGTAGTCGTGGGCATCACTAGTGGAAATTACGATTGAAATTTATATTTGGATAGCTTCAAGTATGGTATAGGACAGATAATTATATCAAAAGAATAGAATCTCTGGTGACTAATCCCAGTACAGACTAGTAAATGTGTCCAAAACCCGTTTGAAACCAGATGAAAATTCCGCAGGAATTTCCGCAAGGGAGTGTTTTTGTTTTGTAGTAATTGTCAGCTATTTTAGTTTGTTATATTCTTTAAAAATGCGCAGGATAATCGGATACAAGATGCATTGGGTATTAAATTTCTCCAGCATTTACTCCATGTTAAAAATAACACTTGCAGGTACAAGCACCGGGAAGTCCAAGTGTAGATGCCTCTTAAAAGTTGTTTTCGATACATTAATTAGGTTACACTTGACGTGTCACACAGGTTGTGTCAGTGGATTTTATGCGTGTTTTAAATATTAAGTTCAACACTGTTTGAAATAAATAGGTGTGTGTGTGTGTGTGTGTGTGTGAGAGAGAGAGAGAGAGACCTTACACTTAACACTATATAAATTGTTTTTGATTTTGGAATCGCAGACTTTCATACCGTTATTTGTCTTGTATTGCATTCTGACTTATGACGGAATACAAAGTCTTTATTGCCATCTAGTGTCAGTCTATACTTTGCAGTCCATTGGTGTAGGACACCTTACAGAAACTTTAGTATAAAAGCACATTTTCGATATTTGTTTTTTTTTTTTTTTTTGGGGGGGGGGGGGTCGGTAGGAAACGGAAGATTCGGCGATAAGTTAAATCACCGCAGCGAATTCTACTTCTCTGTATGTAAATAGTGACGGTCCTGTACCCAAAGTCCTAATCTTGCACCGAATATAGATTTGACAGTAATGCGTTATGGTTAGAATAACAGCAGCAAGTTCCAAAATGTTACTGATAAGTCTATTAAAGCCAGTTTTTTATAGTCAAGTTGTTAAAGCGATCGTATTTACCGAAATGATACTCAATGATCATCCAATCTGGAATTTGAACGTTAGCATGTAGATATACCACAATCGAGAACCGGGTTACCTGCTTAACAGCCGCTTCTTCTGTACAAACTTTCATTTGTTCATCAAATTTCCACCTAAAATTTACTCGTACGTAATCTTCCCCTAATTAAAATAGCCATGCTATGGGCGTAATCTATTAGCGTTTATTTCCATAAGTCGCGCTTCTCCAAATAAAAATAAATAACTGGTGCGTACGCAGGTCATCTACTTTTCTCAATACCGATAACTACTTGAACACCAAGCGGACGCGGGCCATTGACTGTCAGGTATATCATGGTGTGAACTGATTATATAAACTGTAAACTGCTGTCTCAGTCTTCAGAAATGATTGCTGTCCCATTAAGTGAATTGTTGTTAGGAAACAGCGCCCCCCCGCCGTGAGATATTGGTACAAACGTCATTTATGCATTTTCATTAACATTCAGCTTTATCCGAAATTTCATAATTACTTGTGAAGTTGAAGCAGCTTGCAGTCTTTTGGCTTTCGCACCTAGTATTTACTGATAATTATGTATTACTTTCGATGAGGGGGGAACTCTATCTTGGAAAAGCACGATTTATTTTGTTCCATTTCCTCATTTACAATCCACTGAACAGCAACTTGCCTAGACTGAATACATTTCATTGTAGCTGTTCTTACTTCATTCTATAGCAATGTCTTTTTTTTCTGTCTCCCCCCCGCAAAAAAAAAATAAATACAGCCTGTCACGTTCTGGAGTATTCATACGGTTCTGATCCCATGGCTAATTTCTCCACGTGCCTTTTTGCAGATCTTGAGAAAATGGCGTGTGCAGCAGACAGCTGCATTCAGTTCACCCGGCACGCGAGCGACGTCCTGCTCAACTTCAACCGGCTACGCAGCCGCAACATTCTCACCGACGTCACCATCCTGGTCAACAGACAGCAGTTCCGCGCCCATAAGACGGTTCTCATGGCATGCAGGTGAATATCTGTTGAATGTGGAATCCTGGCGTAATCTGATTGTCGCATCCCTTTAGGGGCCGATAACCAGCCTACCGGATGACACTGACGACTGTTCTCTCTCTCTTTCCGAAGCCGGCTGTTTTACACTATATTCACGGACTCCGTCAAATGTAACCTGAGTGCCATAAGCCTGGACCCAAAGGTGGACCCAGAAGGCTTTGCCATTCTACTGGAGTTTATGTACACATCATGTCTGTCACTGAAGGACAGTCTGATTGTGGCCACTTTGAACACTGCCATCTACCTGCAGATGGACCATGTTGTAGACACCTGCCACAGATTCATCAAATCCAGGTAGATATTTTGTGCGTGTGTGTGTGTCTGCGCGTGTGTGTTTTGGTTTAATATAATACTGAAACCTGGCTCTATGTAATCTCTAGGGACTCCTCTGCCAAGATGTCCAGGGAAGACATTCTGGCCAGTCCCCTGCTGTTATCTCAGGACGTACACGCCTACAGGGCTCACGAAGAGCAAAATTTACCGAGCCGCATCGCCCCCTTCAGGGATGGGAGGCCCTACTGTCCAAGCATGTTTGGCAGCGTGAACACGCCCAGCAGCTCCTACCATCTCTACGGCCATCTTCCCGTCCAGGGCTTCTCCTTCCCATTAGGGAAGCTACCAGACACCAAAAGCTCCTTCCCGGACTTTCCAAAAGGGGGCGCCTTTCACCAGAAGCTCTCCTCGCCGTCTGACTGCGCCAGTGTGGGAGTTGACTACCGCGCCATCACCACCGCTGCCCCTAGCGTCAGTCATCTAACATTCTACCCCTCACAGGAGGTTACTAGAGAGGAGGAGGCCAGGAAAGAAACACCAGGAGTAGCCCGGTCATCTAGTATGAGTTTAGGCTTCAAGAGACCGAACTTCCCTGGATGTCAGGAGACGACTAGAGAGGGGTCCTCTATGGACCAACAGCAGCAAGAAGAAGAAGAGATGGAGGAGGGAGAAGAGAGGGATTTGGGTCACCTACACTACCCACAGAGCCTTCCCACTAGCCGCCGCAAGGTCCCTGTGGGCAGCCCGCAGAGTCCACTAAAGTCCGACTGCCAGCCAAACTCACCCACAGAGTCGAGCAGCAGCAAGAATGCCGCCCTGAGCCTCGCCCAGGCCCCTGGGTCCCCCACGGCTCCGGGTGCGGCCGACCCCAAGGCCCGCAACTGGAAGAAATACAAGTACATCGTCCTCAACTCGGTCAACCAAGCCTCGAAGGAGAGCGGGGACAGTCCCAGGCCGGAGGCCCGCTCGCCTGCGTACCCCCCGACCGGTGAAGCGGAGCACCCGGATCCACAGGCGAGCAAGGTGACCGAGCAGAGCGAGGAATCCCCGGCACCACAGGCTAGCCGCCTCAACAGCATCATCAACAGGTAAGCGAGCTGTTGTCTGCTGGCCCGACGGAAGCCTTAAAGGCCGAATATTACCACAGTACAAGTTTACTGCAGGGGAATTGTCAATTTAGGGAAAGTTCTGGACTTTGTGTATACTGAACCATCTGGGTCTTGAGTTGAAGGTACTTTTCTGAAAGAGCGACAGTGTAATCTGGCATCAGATCATAATCCGGCAAAATTATTCTTAATCTAATCCTTTTAGCAAGATCTGGTATGCCACAACCTAAGATGTGTGCCGGATTTTGCCACAGGCATGCTAACAAAGCCCCCCTCCCTTTCCTTTCTGAAGGACCCATGAGGTGGGTCAGAGGGCCGACAGCTGCTCCTCACTCTACCCAGGACACCTGAAATGCTCCTCTTGTGGCTCCTGCTCCCCTCAGCACCCAGAGGTGTGCACCCACACTCCCGTTTCCAGCTTCGGTGAGGAGACGTCGGAGCTGCACTCCGAGTACTCCGACTCCAGCTGCGGTACGTCAGTCCGCTGCATGTCGTGCCCTGTGCAGCTGCATTTCCATAAGTTCACAAAATACAATACAAATGTGGCAAGGGTTATAACTTTACTGTTGAGTAATGCCGGATCTGTCTGTCCAAGATGTAATTTTTATAATTTTTTTTTTTTTTTAAACAACAGAAAACTGCACATTCTTTTGCAACGAATGCAACTCTAAATTCACAGAGGAGGATTCCCTGAAACGGCACGTTCTCCAGGCGCACAGCGACAAGCCGTACAAGTGCGACCGCTGCCAGGCCGCCTTCCGCTACAAAGGGAACCTCGCCAGTCACAAAACAGTCCACACAGGTACGTCTGCAGGCGCTACGACAGTCTGTAAGGTCGCTGGCAGCCTTTGCTTCCGGGTTCTCATGGCCTGTTTTTTTTTTTTTTTTTTTTTTTTTAACACATTCAGGAGAGAAACCGTACCGCTGCAACATCTGCGGTGCTCAGTTCAACAGACCAGCCAATCTGAAGACCCATACTCGCATACACTCTGGAGAGAAGCCTTACAAGTGCGAGACATGCGGAGCCCGCTTTGTCCAGGTAAGCAGATACACCAGTCGATTTCCAGTCTGGATAACCTCCCCCAACCCCCATGCTAAATAGTTGCTATACACCCCTTCCTGGTGCACTAGATTTTAGATATTGTTCTTAATTTAGGTCGCCCACCTCCGCGCTCACGTGCTGATCCACACGGGGGAGAAGCCTTACCCCTGCGATATCTGTGGGACGCGTTTCCGACACCTACAGACGCTCAAAAGCCACTTACGCATTCACACAGGAGAGAAGCCGTACCATGTAAGTACACGTCTTTGTTCCCTACTATAACTTCACATCGCCGAGTCAACAAGTACAAATTGTAACTGACAAGCGCGAGCTGCGGCTAATCCAGCTAATGTTTCACTTCCATTTAGTGTGAGAAGTGCAACTTGCACTTTCGCCACAAGAGTCAACTGAGGTTGCACTTACGGCAAAAGCACGGTGCCATCACCAACACCAAAGTCCAGTATCGTATATCGACAGCCGATCTGCCCGGCGACCTTCCCAAAGTCTGCTGAGCAGAGCCTGGGGAGGGAAACCCCAACTTTGAAATCTGAACCATGGACTGTTTTGTACACTTGTGAAATTGTGCCACAATTTGGGGGGGGGGAGGGGGGGGGGATGTCCATCTTGAATGGGTTTTCTACAAAGGAATGTAGAACCAAAAATGGTTTGGTCACGTGCGAAGTGTACTTGTAAAATGTATATTTTGTGTATATGACAAAGTTGGGAGTTATGCGTTTTGGAAAATAGTCTTATTTTGATGTGCGAATGGTGGGGGATATGGATGAAATGGAGTCCAGTGAGGATGAAGCATTTTTATATCAAGACAAGGTTTCTTTCAGAGCTGACTGAAAAAGTGAGATGTTTGACTGAAGGCCGGTACTTTTACCCCCCTCCCAAGGAAACTTTCAAGCTAATTTTACACTCTAAGAGACTGACTGGGGGAAGCGTAGTGAAATTGGGTTTTACGAATATATATATATATATATATATATATATATATATATATATATATATATATATATATATATATATATATATATATATATGCAGTTTTTTAAACCAATGTCTATACAGGTACAAGCTAAGGAGCTTCATGAATGTGGCATAACTCATTCAGAGATGACTTACAGCTCTGCTGGCAGACTGGCTTCCTGAAATCTCTTCTGTAAACAGGAAACATTGTTCGAGCCACTTTCCCCATGTACAATTGTGATGTTTCTTGCCAAGTGAAAAATTTAGTCGTCAGTTGAAGTCAAGGTAGACAAAGTGTCCGAACTCTCTGTAAATACACTGTGTGCTGACGGTGCCTTTTCTTCAAAGTAACCATAGTTATATAAAATTCCATTCAGTTTAAAACTGCATTAAGATGCCCCCCCCCAGCCCATCCATCTGCTAAATGCACAAATTCATGAAACTGCTGGAGCTGTACATTTCCAGGAACTATGTGGGGAGTGAATTTTTGTAAACTGCATTAAGCTTATTGTAAAATAGATGTATGAATGTAAAATAAAACTGAATTTCTATGTAATGTGTTGCATCTTCGTTGTTTAATGAACAGGTACTGCACCTGTCAGGGATCTGAAATCTGCTTCATTAGTGTTTACCCTCAAATTGGAGGAATTGGGAAAAACTCCAGTGAAATGAGGAATACAAATCCATCAAATAGGAGAGGGATCTTAGACACACTCAATGTTTATAACCATTAGTCCGATGGAGTTAAGCTTATATATTCCCAAAGCAGCAAGGATTTCTGGTCACAAGCTGCATTTCCAGACGCACGTGCAACTAGTCATATGTACACTAAACATCTCCAAGAGCTGAAATACACTGCTAAACGTACACTATGGACGAAGTCCTTATTGTGCCGTTAATTTTGCCTAAACTGGCGCCTGCTGTAGTCGATCGTCACGTGCGGAATCTCCTTAAATGCTTGATGGACGTATTCCGGTCTAGACGTCTCAGGTTATCGCTCAACTTCCCTTCCTGACGACTGTTCCTTGCACTTTAGTTTTTTAGTTACATTTTGTGCCCATTTTGGATAACGTGCAGAAGCAACACCACTCTTTTCTAAAGTACGTTTTGTTTTTAATTATTCCGGCGAAACTAAACCTTTTGGAATTTAATAGGTATCCTAAAAAGGGTGTTAATTGTAATAAATCCTGCTTATGCGCAAAAAGTAGGCTACTAAACTTCTGAAAATTGTTGCTTCAGTTCGCTAGTCATTAGGCTGTACTGATCCAAAATCAGACTCTCTGCATCATTTTTAACAAGTATTAAATGTCATTTCCCATGATGTCCAGTTTCCTAATCTGTTGTCCAACTGAAGAGCCCAAACTTACAGTTGCCAGGGTGGCTTACTGAACTTTCCACATACTAGCACCTGTTGTGCAATACATCTTTATCCAGGGTTGCTAACTCTCACCCAAGCGCGTGATACTCGCGCTTCCTGACTCTCACGCAACAGGCAAACCTATATTATTCCATTATAAACCTAAATTTGGCTGCATCAAAAGCAGTGGGCAGTTTGCATACCCTAGAGTATTTATAAGATATTAAAACTGTTCCATGCATATAACTGCGTGTGCATGTGTATGCAGGCTTGCCTCGAATTGAGAATCTCATACCAGCCAGCACCCTGCTTTATCATGCAAATAGAGCACCTTAATTATTTCAAGCTAAAACCCGGCGCTTAAAGTGGACAGAATAAGTACTACTACTATTGCTCTAATACAGATTCGGATACAGATTCTTTATTACGAATTGTGAAAATACAATAAAGGCGTTAAGGGCAGCGTTTTAAATTGCTATTATGCCAGTTTGTGCGCCGCCTCCTCGTTCGCTGCCTTTTCCAGCTCAGCCTGAAATTCCGGAAAGTCGTACATCAGCGTCTCATTAAGGTCGGCCGGCCCCAGTCTCCAATGAAACTCTTTCTGAGTTGAGATCTAAAGGGAAACAACCGCTTGTGAAACCTAGTGGCTGCTTTTTAAACTTTTGTTTTCCTGGCAATCGAATAAAATCCTGTTTTATCCACCTCGTTATCTGAAAAATCCTCAAAAGACGAGTTGCGCACACAGACTGTACCGACATCGTCATCTTCCCCATCTACCTGAAAGTAGACTCACACATTACGATCACATTTTTTCCATTGTCTGATTAAACTGGGGCTAGTTTATATGCTTTTCAAACCTAGGAAGCAAAATACTGGCCTATAGAATAATGAAGCGGCGGTTTCTTCCCTCAGAGCACTTCAAGCGGCTGCAAAGTTTGGGCACATTCTGCTGTAATTTCATTAACTTCGCAATAAGGGCAACGCACCGTGTTCCAATTGGGGGGGGGGGGGGGGAGAGAAGCAATATAATGAAAGCTAAATCAACCTAATTTAAAAGCACTCCGCCGTTATGAAAAATTCTGAATTCAAGCGAAAGAAAACGCAATTGAATCACTTACCTCGTTATCAGAAAGCACATTGTCAGCCGGTCCTTCTCTACAGTCCGTTTTTAATTCCTCGGAAATGGAGTTATTCTGTGAACAATAATACAAAAGTTAAAAATATCTCACAACCAGCGGACTTGGTCAGAATTAATTAAGCCTTCATACGAAGGGAATAACTCATTTATATACCTATATGTAGACGAATTTGTTTTGCTTACCATAATGCTGTCAGGTCCAATAAACGATTCAGCGATTCGCGATTCAGACCTATATTAGATATGACGCATACACTAAACTCAAACGATTGCCAATTTAAATTGGCTAACAGACTTCAAAGTGAAACCACGATCACTTTATATCCTCACTTCTGCCACCAGTAACACAGATTTCGTCTTTAGTTGGCTGCTGGAGAAAAACGAAAAGCTTTTTAGATTCAGTTGGGCTTACCAGTAAACCGTTATACCTAAGTTCTGAACAGCAGCGTTTCCTAATAGTGGTTAATGGTCACGGTGACCTTTGACCTTGTGAGTTTAGATTTGTCAGCTGGTCATTGATAATCTCATTAGGACTAGATTTACGTAGGCATGATGTAACAGCCTGTTTTAAACACGTCTTCAACTTAAAAGTCACATAGTAGTATTCTCAAGTGCACCCAGCAAAGTCCACAAGATTGGAGAATGAAGAAAAATGTTTGAGCACCAATCGTATTATAAAAAGAATTACAGCAGGATCTATTTTTAATTCTATTTATTTTACAATGAGAATCTGCCGGCTAATGAAAGGTTGTCTTGGACTACTTCAGCAAAACACAAAGTAGCATAGGTATAGTTTCATGTTTGATTCATTTAAGTGCTAATAAAACTACTTTAGTGTCCTCACAACTGGCTGCATACGTTCACCGTAACATTATTTGAAAACAAATGTCTAATTTGTTTATCTTCATTATCTTCACCCTCCCTTCTGCAATGCAATCCCTGGAACAGGCCATAATCACTATAGCCGGGCACTAGATTAATAACAAAAATGGACTAAGCAACACATACACACCTCCTACAAAGCCATGTTTTCAACCACACCAATTTGTTCTGTTCTATGGGTTAATTGTTCTATATACATTTGTTTCTTCTTGTTTAAAGTTATTTTTTATGCAACTGTAACACTCAACCAAGTAAATGGTAATGAAAAAAAATGTTTATTTCAAACCTTAAAACAAAATGATGGAAACAATTAAACAAAAACATTTCCCATGATTCCAAAGCCTCTCCAAAAAGTATGACAACACTTATTTAACATAATTAGGGGTTTCTGTTTATATGGGATTCATTTTAGTTATAGAGTTACAAACTTCGGATTTAGACCTGCTAAAGGAAACAAAAAAAAAATATTTTTATTTAAACCTTTTTGAGGGAGGGGGGATAAATACTCCCAACTGCCTCATTGCACTTTTTGTAGAGCTAGTTTTCAGCTTCCTATCTGGGGGGATATTTGAATAGGAAGATATTAGAGAGATCAAATTATATCAAGTAGGAACCTTACTCAGTGTGCTATCAACAGGCTTCACGCCTGTTGGGGGCAACCAGATGATGCGAAGATAAAACAGAAAACATTCCTCAGAAGTTATTCTTTGCCCCTAGTGTTGTCAAATTCAAAACAGAGTCTCTGGAGATGCGAGCTCAGCTGCAACAGACAGCCAGCCAGCAGAGGGCAGCATGTCATTGTTTCTGCTGCATGGCTTCTTTGCGCGCAGCGTCCTGCAGGAGCTGCGTGTCCACCTCATCCGCTGGAAGCTGCACGTAGCGCACCACTGAGCCACGGATGAAGCAGTTCTTCACGGACAACTGACGAATGGGGAAAAACCAAGTTAAAATCTATCAATAGACAGATTTTCATGAAGTGTGCTTGACGGCATACAAATCTCAGTTCTTAGCCACTATTAACCAGCTGTACCATGCATCATTAAAAATTTAGAATAAAGTATTTTACCAATTCCACTGTACAGAAAGGCAAAGGAATCATTTATATCACACAATAACCTGTCTGGCAGTCGTGTAAGTCACTTTTAATTAAGTCTGAACAGTCGAACACTGTCTGGTGTCATGTTCATACTACCAAGATTTCCAAATTACAGCATCAGTACCGCATCATACGTTTGGAAATAGTTTAACCATATTGCCTAGCCCTATTAATATTGTGTCACCATTGATATTCAATATATTAATATTATTAAAATTTCTCTAAAGTGCTTTTTAAAAGTCAGTACAGAAAGTCAAAATGAATTATGCTTTCATTTATGCACAATGTTTCCTAACTTAATTGCTGAATTATAAAATACAAATTGACTAAATATCCAAGTGTAAACATATTCCAAGAATTAAATTACATTGAATAGAAATGCTTAGCTGAACAAAATAAGACATTAAATAACATTTTTTCCAGTGCTGTTTTGTTCTTCGGCCGAACTGTTCCAGGTGAAACAAAAAAAGGATACAAGCTGACTAAATACGAGTGCTTGAAATATAGAAAATATATATTCATTTCAAGTATTTAGCAACGTTGTTCAAAAGTTAAAGGTATGGAGGCAAATAATGATACATTATCAGCCCATTATTGACTTTGTTTTATTTGAATTTTTTTCAAACACGCCTGCTGTGATGTATGTTATATGGTGTTACATTTTGTTGATTCTGACTGTAACAAGAGAATGTCCCTCTTGTTATTATTACAGTAATTAATAGAGTACTTTCCTCTCTCTTTTCAATTGATATAGTTTCTGGTGTTTCAGCTCAGCTCGGAAAACCGCACTAAAGCCACCACAGCAAGCCAATTATCGCATTCATTTACATACCGTTCCGACAAAAAGATATTATTTGGCAACCTTGTAACCAGCATTTCACAAGAGAAATAACCAATAGTGCCACAACAAAACTCACCATATGGGGATACTTTTCTGGATCTGTCACACTTATGTCTGTTAGTTTAATATTCAGGTACTGTCAGGGGAAAAAAACAGGAATTGCAATGAACTATCCATTAATGTGCATTACTGTTGAATCACATACATGTATTTTTATACCAATGAACCATAACATTACGGCTACCTCCATGTAAAACAATGTTAACCATCTCGAAAAAAGGGTGGAAGTCAAGGGCAGCCGTGGCGAATACTGACAGAGTGATCCGAGGAGAGAACCACGAAGCACTGCCAGGGTGTCGGGCAGTGAGAACTTGTCGATGCGAGATGTGACTGTATCAGATGGGATAGCCTTCGTTCATACATCACATCAATGAGTCCAGGTCCTCCAACACCCTGTCAGTGGTGTTTCCCCTCAGATCACTCTCAGTAGGGTCTGTCCAGGACCTCTCCACAATCCTTGCAGTATCGCAGATACTCTGATCTAGTTGTCTAGCTAAAACCATTTGGCCCTTCTCAAAGTCACTCAGACATTAACCAATACCAATTTCTTCTGCATTCATCACGTCAACTAGGAATACCAAATGTCAGCTAATCTCAGACCTTGACACGCGCCAATTTTCTACATAGTTAATGTTATTCGCTTCACGTGGCGGTGGTGATAATGTTTTGGCTCATCGGTGAACATTGTGTGTCCATTTTAAAATCAAAGAGACTCTTTAGAAAAGCCCTTAAGAAACGTATATAACCGCACCTGATCAACCGAGTGTAATGTCCCACATATGCTGCAAAGAATCAGATTGGAGGGTCAGAGTCAGATATGGCATTACGGTGTGGTTTCAGACATTACATTTAGTCCAAATCCTTTGCATACCACCAAGTAAAGCACAGAAATCCTAACCTTAGGTCGTTTTTTAGTTCAACGACAACGTCTTTTCCCACCAACGACTTGAAAAATGAGTAGAACAGCTGCAATGGAAATTGAAGAAAACATGAAATACATTTCCCGGAATATTTTAAATCATAATTCACTTTTAAAAAAAATCACTTTTATCAAAAACACACTACACGTATTATTCGACAGATAGCACGATTTTATCCAATGCAATCAGGTTTTAAACATGCGAAAAGCTGCATATATAAATTAGTCACAAATATATCCCATTACTCGATAAACCGGTCGGCATTAAACATAAGCTTTCAAGAGTTTAAGATAACAAAAAGGAAAAAACGACGTAAATCAAAAACAAAAATGCACTTTACCATCTTCAGATACAACGCCGCTAACGACGAACAAACGTTCCTTCCGTTTTGGATGCACAACTAGGGCGCGTGTGGATACGTCATAAAATAGCGCCAAGCACTTGTGCGTGATTATAACAAACGAAGGTTTCTATACTGTGTTGTTACTTGTTATAATAATAAATGAGAAAAAACGAGGAACGGTTCCCCTGTAGACAATTTGAAATTACCAACGTAAAAGAAACTCTGTTATCTCCCACTCAAAAAAATATAACTGATAAATCCTACTTTAAAATATTTTAAGCTGCGTATATAATTCGCCAATTACAGTTCTTATTAATATCATTAAAAAATAGCTGCTTACTAACAATCATAGGAAACATGGCATCTTTAAGAGTGTGAGATCTTTTGTAACTATTTTCAATTCAAGCCAAATGATTAGCCATAATCCATCCATTCAATTTCTAAAAGCTTGTCCGATTCAGGGTCGCGGGGGCTGGTGGGGAACAGCCCAGGTTGGGGCGTCAACCCATCGCAAGGCACACTCACACACCATTCACTCAAACAGTCACACCTATGGGCAATTTAGTAACTCAAATTAACCTCAGCATGTTCTTGGATTGTGGGGGAAAATCGGAGTACGCGGGAAAAAAAACCCACGACAAGGAGAGAACATGCAAACTCCACACACCAGAGCAGGGACTCAAACCCTAGTCCTTGTCAGGTAACCAGGCAACAGTGCTAACCACAGTGCCATAACATACGATAGAAAATTTTTGGAATAACAACCTTAATACCGCTAAACTAACAGCAGATGGCTCCATTTGCAAAGGAACGTAAAACATACTATTAAGCGCCTTATATTCCTTTTGTTTAAATGCCCCTAATCAAAATTTCCTCAAGAAACTGTATGGGTTTCTGTCTTGACTTTGACAGTGACACGCACAACATAAAAATACGCTATAAGGGGCCAGTTCTGTGTGAGGGTGCACACCAGCACTGTAAGCTGGTCTTAGTGGTACCCATGCCAGGCAGATGTGTCAGATGTCAGGAGCAGGAGGCAGGCAGGACAGGAACAATCAAGCCCCTTGGTTTTATATTTGGTTCCTCATTAAACTGTCAGCCAAGCTGAGTGTTGATATGCTGCCAGTTTTAGTGATGCACACACACATACACACACACACAGACCCAAAGTCATGTAATCATATATCTTTTTGGGGACCGCTCATTCATTTCTATGGGAAAAATGTTAATTCTTACTATGACAACCTTAACCCCCACCCAGCCATAACCATAACAACACGTAACCAAACAAAAATACAATAGGTTTTGCATTTTTAGTTTTTTTCATCACAGTCACAGAGTTTTATAAAATAGAGTTTTCCCATATGGGGCCAGGAAACTGCAGTTTATTGTAAACTGCATGTTCAAAAATTTTTGTAAGAAAAGAGAAATGAAAGTGGTTGGTAGTTGCTGATGTCTGAGGGATTCAAAATGGGTTTCTTCAGGGTGGGAATAACCCTGGCTTATTGAATGTCACTGGTACATGACCAGATGTTATGGAGCTATTAATGATAGTGGTAGTAAAGGGGAGAAGGTCTTGAGAGATTGTCTGGAGCACTGGGGAAGGGACTGGATCCAGTGGGCAGGTGGTAGGATTGCATGATGAGATGACTTGCAGGTTCTCTTCTGTTGCTAGACTGGAAAATTGAAACAGTTGAAGGGGAAGGGAGTCGGTGGGTTACGTAATGATGAAAAGATGTTATGGAGTTTGCGAGGATCATTTGTAGAGGTTTCAGGTTTCTCCTTGTAGAAGGCAGTCTTAGCAGCAGCCACATCAGGTGAGCATTTGGACAGGAGATTACGGTAAGAAGACATATGCGTTGAGATATGCGTTGAGTTGTGATTTCTTCCACTTTCTCTCAGCTGCTCTTAATTCTCTTCCATCGATACACGCAATGCACACCAGTGTCAAGGACTATCGCTAAAGCTAGCGGATCGCTAACAGGGGCCTTGTGTCATGCTTGGGCAGCTGGGAGAGGAGTTAGCTCAGTTCGGACAGGACGTGGGACCCAAACTGTTATGGTGCATAGGAATCATCTAGCCTCATATCACCCAAAGGCTGCAGAGGCCCTGGACTCTCCAGCCCCCCCCCCCCCCATATCCTACCCCACCCCCCTAGCAGTCCGACTCTCCCAAGGCCTACGAGGCATCTTCATTGTCTCCCACATTACTTACAGGTTTTCATGCTGGAATGAGGTGAACAGGGTCTGTGCAATCGCTAGGATGACCAACCGTAAGGGGAGCTATGTAGTAGTGATGCAGTACTTCCATGCTCCAGTGGGGGCGTACTTCACATGGACTGTACAGTAATGTAAACATGCCCTGAAATTATGCATTCCCTCATGATTCCCCAGACCACTTTGTGTGTTAGCTTAATGTTGTTAGCTTCACCCTTCAATGTGATTAATATGTCACACTCTGTTGTACCTCTGTTTTGCTTTTATGACAGGTTTACCTGCTCTGGGTTTTGGGAGAAGGAACATGCAGTTCATTGGATGCCGGAGACTGAACCAATGGAAAGAAGACGTAGCTTTGTGTGAAGTTATTTTATGAATCAAAATGTGATGTCTGCTGGAATTATGTTTCTGTCTTTGCGTTTCTTTTCCAGAGGTTGGTAGAAATTGTAAATTGTGCAAACCACCTTAGCAATCTGATTTGCAAATATTTGTTATATTTGCATTCTGCAGTGTGCTTCTCTGTACTGGATTATTTTTAAACCTTTTATGGGGGGCGGCATGGTGGTGCAGTGGGTAGCACTGTTGCCTCACACCTCTAAGGACCCGGGTTCGAGTCTCCGCCTGGGTCACATGTGTGTGGAGTTTGCATGTTCTCCCTGTGTCGTCGTGGCGTTTCCTCCGGGTACTCCAGTTTCCCCCCACAATCCAAAAAAAAACATGCTGAGGCTAATTGGAGTTGCTAAATTGCCCGTAGATGTGCATGTGTGAGTGAATGGTGTGTGAGTGAATGGTGTGTGAGTGTGCCCTGCGATGGGCTGGCCCCCCATCCTGGGTTGTTCCCTGCCTCGTACCCATTGCTTCCGGGATAGGCTCTGGACCCCCCGCGACCCAGTAGGATAAGCGGTTTGGAGGATGGATGGATGGATGGATGGATGGATGGATGGATGGATGGATAAACCTTTTATAGTTTATGTATGCATAACAGATGATTTATGGTTTGGTAGACATGATGAAGTGAGTTAAATGTGATGCATGCACAATGTTGAAAAAAAAAAACTAGTGTAAGAAATGGGGGGGTGGCAGACATACATGATGGACTAGCATGGACTTGGGATACCTTTGAAGAAGAAATCAAAATTCACCCGAATCTTGACAAGGCCGAGTCCATTAATATTTCCGGACCCGAATACCACAACTCTGTTATTAATACACTGGTGCTTGCTCTGAAGACTGGAATTTGATATCCTGCTGGGGGGAGACACAGTTTTTACACTTCACCTGCTCATTTATTGGAATCTCAGCCTAGCTGCACTTCTGCCTAGTTGACGCAGTGGCAACCTTATTTTTGCAATGTGCTATTTGTCTGACTTGTGTGTCCTGCTGGACAAAAACGTCTGCTAATTAAACATCAATGTAAATAACACATTCAAATTGCACTTTTTACCCTTACCCAGTTTTACCACTGATCAGTTTACTTTTCATCCCATTCAGTTATACAAGAATATAGAATATCTTTTTTTACTACTATGAAATTAATGCATGTGAATGTGTCATTACTTTGTTCGGCAAGATATACATGCACTAATCTGAACAGGAACAATACTGGAATAATAAATGTAGTACTGCCAATCCAACAGCTGGAGGCGCCATTTGCAAAATAATGTCAAACGTACTACCCGGTGCCTTCTGTATCCATTATTTAATAGCCCTACACCAAGATTTCCTGCATCTTTCACCATGAAGTAAGTTTAAATACAGTCATAATCTATTCAAGATAGCTGGCCTAACTAAACAAAATATTCCTAATCCAAGTTAATCGGTATGATGAGGATTGTTAAGGACTCTCGATCAGCTTGTGCTTTGTCTATTTAATCTTGTGTATGTTCACTTACTGTACCACATAGGAAAATGTTTATTGTCCATAAACACTGGCAATTGTCAAATGTATAAAACGGTCATCAATTACATGTCCAACTAAGTTACCCTAGTCAGGGTCATTGAGTGCTTGGAGTCCATCCCAAATGACGCAGAAGTCTGGGGCAATCTCTGGATGGCCAGTCCATCACAGAGCATATGTATGCACACAATGAAACACACAAAGCCAGTTAGCATGCTAAGGTCACAGTCCTCTGCAGGGGGCCTGCACATCCAAACACATATTTGTATGTGTTTTAACACAATCAAGATCAAAGGACACATCCAGAATCATCAAATCATGGATGCGGTTATCCGGCTATTTCAGTTCTTCAAAGCCATGGGAGAATCAAATTAGACAAGATACATTAAATCTTACCAAAGTGGGTATTTCTGTAGAGCAGTGGTCAGCGACCTTTTTGAAAGTGAGAGGCTACTTCACGAGTACTGGGCCATACGAAGGGCTACCAGTTTGATACACTCTTCTTAAACCACGCATAATAAGCATGTTTTAAATGCTTTTTTTTTTTTAGATATTGTCATTTTCAAATCGATATAAATGCAAAATAAAATTTTAGACGCTGCTCACTGGTGAGCTGTTATATTTTTAGAATAGGTCCGTGGGCAACTCATGTGGTCCTTGGGGGCATCCTGGTGCCCGTAGGCACCATGTTGGTGATCCCTGCTGTAGAGACTGACTGGGCTACATATATTGACCCTGGAAATCATGATAGGCCAGTGTATGATTGGCAGCCGAAAATGACAAGCAGCGTCACAGCCCTTCACCCTCAGCAGAGCAAGAGCTTTTGTTGGATGAATATGTAAAATCTAAGGAAATGATACGAAATGACATGCTTAGTTTTTGTTCACGTCCATTGCATTTCTGTAATCTTTCAATACGTACCTGGAATGCCTAACATTATTGTATGAAACCTCTTTAACACTAATATGTTTTCAAAACTTTCAAACAATCTAATTTTCATATTTCCATCCATAAATGTCAGGTAGTACACTGTCAGAACAACTGAGCAGAGTAAGAAAACTCTTAAAACAGGCATTGAGGTAACAAAAAAAATAATTTAGTCTGGCATAATTCTATATTTGAAACCGTTTGCACAGTTTCCATGTCAGGTTACGCCACATGCACTGGTGCAGAACATTACCACACCCGCCAAACAACAGAACACCTTGGGATCCGGTTGGCAACTCCACCCCAAGTCTGACACTTGGTCCAGTCCCACCCTCTAGAAATTATTTTTATTTCACCCAAGGACTAATGTTCTGTTGATGGACTTTAGTGCTTGTTTTATACGGTATTTTTTTTATTGGTCCTGGTATTGTCTGTATTATGCAATAATTATACTGAAGAAAAGGAAAAAAAAACACTTTGCTCTTTATATGATCACACTGATTGCAATCTGTTCCTGTCGTGAGAAAGGCACGGCTATGGTTGGACAAGTTTCCTGAGTAGACAGAGCTCTGTTTGTATACGTGACCCAATTTGTTTACTTTGAATAAACCTGCTCCAAGCAGGTTTGAGCTTATGGATTGCTTGCTGCGAGAACCAAGACAGACACAAGAATTTCGAAGAACCGAAAGATTCAGGATGTTGTCAAATCCTCAACAATCGGCATAACTTGTTAATCCACGTACAAAGATCTGCGTATGTGGCTGTCATTTCATACTCCATTACTAAATCACACTGCTGCGATTTTGGTAAAATTTGTCTCAAAATGAAAAATGTTCCAAAATATTACATATGCAGTGATCATGGGAAGTTTGAAAAATATCCATTAAATACTTCAAGAGTTACTGTGTTCGCAATATCAAGTGTCTACTGCAGCTACCATTTCCTTTGTTTGCTGTTACATAGCACTGCTGCTTTAATTTGTCTAGAAATCGAAAAAAGTGTAGACCATTATCCATATAATTTCTCACATTCACAAGGTCAAGTGGTGTCAGCAGTAACCCTTCCCTGTGCTGCCACAGTGGTGTAGTTTCAATTTCGATGCAATATATATTAAAATTTGATCAATTCTAATTACTCTCCTTTATGATGTGTTTGCAAAGTTAATCATCATCAAGATGATACATCAAATACTTTATGAGTTATCAGGCTAATAAATATCAAACTGCCATTTTCTTTGCTATCACTTCAGAGTTGCTTCAATTTTAGTGTGATTACTCTCAATATTCAGTTTTTCACCCATACAATATATCTGCAAAACATCCACCAAATACTTTTTCAGGCACGAGAAAAAGTGTCTGCAGCAGATATATTTCCCCTGTTATAATATTAACCAAGTGAAAAGAAATCCCTGATAGAATCAATAAAAAATGTGCCCCTGACTGGTCAGAATCATGTATCACACTTTGTAGTGCAAACTGTCACTTTGCTTATCATCTTTTGAGCCAGTACTCAAGCTGGTCAATTATATTTTACAGAACTGTTGATTTAGTCTCAAGAAGCCAGGTAACATATTCAAATTACCCAAATGAAACATCTACAAAGTTATCCTGTATAAACAGAACACAAACTGTATGTATACGCACCGGCTGAGAAATCACACAAGGCAGAAGGGAAAAGGTATATTTTACACATTCAGAAAATATTTCTTTTAAGTTTTTCCTCATTTAAAAATATAAACATTCAAGTTTAACAAACTGGTTCATCCTCAAATGTTTTTTTTTTTCCATGGTTTTGACAGAGACTCACGCAACGTTAAAAAAAAAAAAAAAAAAACTATTTGGGGTCAGTTCAGTGCGGTGGGAGGGAGGTGTGGTGTGGACGGGCACCGAAACTGGGCACAGTGGTACCCACGGCTGGAAAGGGGTCCAACAGCAGCTTTAAATACACAAGTTCCACAAGAGAGGCGCATGCAAACGCCCTTAATCTTCTGATGGCACGTTGGCGATCCGCTCTGCTCCATGATCATCAGACAGCAAGAAGTGTCAGAGAGGAGATGTCAGGAGCAGGAGGCAGGCAGGACGGGCAAAGTCAAGCCCCTTGGTTTTATATTTGGTTCCTCGTTATACTGCCAGTCAAGCAGAGTTGATATGCTGCCAGTTTTAATGTGATGCACACACACACACACACACACACACACATACTCTGCTATTTTCTATAAGCTGCCCCTGACGCTGTCATTACCGAAGCCCATGGTCTCAGAAATGCCAGGCTGATCTACAACAAAGTCTACAATGTTTAAATTCTAAAGGGAAGCTGGTTTTTTGGTATAGGTGCCCAGGCAGGACAAGGCAGGGCAATGTTCTCATAGCAGAGAAAGAGCATAGTGTACATGCAGGCACCACACGGACACACACGCACTCATACACACGCACACGCAACACAGCACCACACACGGACACACACGCACTCATACACACGCACACGCATCACAGCACCACTTGCCCCACGCATCCCACAGAGGGATGCGAGTCAATGTGCGGTGTGGGGCAATAGGATGATGAGAGCATCTACCCCTCCATTTCGAAGATTCTCTTCACGTCAGCGAACACCTGAGGGAGGACAGATGGAAGACTTCAGGATCGACGGCGGTTTGGAGAGTCGTGGATTCACAAGGCACGGCGGCACTCGCCTCCTCCACGCTGCGAGAAGCGTCCACCGTTCGCACCCTCCTCTGCTTTAAGTACTGGTTAATGATTGGCCGCGTAGACGTCAGGTACGTCTGGATACTATGGCACAGACAGGCTGCTGTTTTGACAGATGAACATGCTTGGTGTGGAAGTGTGTGTAACAGACCACCAAAGTACAGGCGGCAGAAAGACCACGCAGGGAGCAGGGTGTGTGCGTCTGTGACTGCAGGAGTGGTTACCGTTTTTCTAGACTCTCCCTGTTGTCATCTGTGCGCCCGCTGTTCTTCCCACGCTCCAAACACCTGCTGACACACACCTGTAGACACACGGCACCAGTCTTTCAAACGCCTGTTGGCACCCTAATCGGGCAGCATTACACAGTCTATGGCAGTGGTCTTCAACCGTTGGGTCGCGACCCAAAATTGGACACAGAACCATTTTCATTAGGTCCCAGATTGTTTGGTTTTAAAAAAAATCATTTTGAAAGATCATTGTAATGTCGGACTTTTGTGGGCGGGAATGATGCACGGCATCGTCCTGGAAATCATTTGTTTGGTTTCACCATCAGACCCGCCATGTTTTTTGGTGAAACAAAAACGACAAACATAAATCAGAGAAAGGCATTTAAAACACCTCAACCTATTGTGGGGTGTCTTAGGGTCATGACATAATGACTGAGGAATAACGTGGACTAAAACGGCTAATATACACTGGTCTACACGAAGCTTAATGGAAAAACTCCTTCCAGGATACCTCCTCACCATGCTACAACTTATTTCTTTTGCACTTTTTCTCCCATCCTTCCATCCACCAGTCCTCAATTACCTCATTGCTGCAGTCAAAGAACAGAATGAATCTGACGTCTGCCTTGCCCTCCATGTCCTTGTTCCAGCCCTGTAGGTTGCTCTCATTACGGGGAAAGCCATCAATCAGGAAGTTGTACTTCTCTTGGTCTTGCTGCATGATCTTCTCCATAGCCTAGGAGCCAAAGAAACTAATATATTTAGACCAACGAAAGGGAATCGCTGAGCTGTCCAAGACAAAACGGCTGCCATGTCATTATCTTCACCAGTTGAACTGTTCTGTTCATTTCTGGGTATCTGCTCTACACATAGAACAATGATATACCAGTTTTAGAAAGCAGAAACTCCACAATCCTTTGTTAGTGTAAGAAGAAAACATGAATCATACATTTCCTCTGTGCTGACATACCTGACCTATTGGGTGGGGAGGATTTTAGTTCTGTGGTACATGGCTGGTTACACTCATCCTATCCTCAGTCATCTCAGCAAGAATTTCAGCCATTCTTTACATTTTTTTTTTTTTCGATTTGCAGTTAATTGCTTAACCGAAACTTGGTTATTCAACTGAAATGCATATTTTACTGGAAGAGAATGAGGTAAATTCCTCAGCTGTAGCCATGGCATGTGCAACACTAATGCAATACAAATCTCATGTTCAACTCCTCTAATGCCTCCTAACTTTTCCCCACATACAATTTCTCTGCATTAACTATTTATTCATCAATCTGTGTTGCTATTCGTATAAAACATTTGTATAGTGCTTCGGGCCAACTAATAAAAATATATTAATGTAAACAAAATGCACCGTCTAGGCCAGGGGACCGGTAGGGGTGTTTGGGATGACCTCTCAATCAGCCAATAACAGTGGGTCCCCAGGTCTGGAGCTGAAAATCACTGCTTTATTACTGGCTGACTGAGAGGTCATCCCAAAAACACACACCAGCTAGGATGACCTTGTTGCCGACGTACCTGCTTCAGTAGGGTGATGGTGATCTCCACGGGTACGATCTTGCCTTCCTTGATATAGCTATCGATCAGCTGGCCACACTCTGACCCCTCACGGATCCTCTCCTCCCGCAGAAGGTCCCCGGCCGATAGGTGGGTGTAGTTGTAATTCTTAAAGAAACGGTTTCAAGGCTTGAAGGTACATCAAATGTGCCGAACTCCTAGACCAACTTAAGTCACTGACAGGAGCATGTAGTTAAAAGCTGGCCATTTTCTTTCTTTTATAATGGTAGAGGGACAATCTGATCCATTCAAAAGATCATCACTCATGGTTGCTGGTATCTATGTACGTGCATGTGCAAATTAAAAGAGAACTTTGGATCCTCTCCTCCAATGTGTCACACCGTACTGGCCACATATGACGGACTGGCTGTGGTCTGCCTAGTGCCAACCTGGCAGCTTCAAGAACAGAGAGATCCTGGTCTGCGCCTCAGTTCCAGTCTGATTTAATTACTGCTCTCACCTTCAAAAACCTTAACCATAACTATCAGTCAGAGACGGGGATTATACAAGTACTGTTAGACATAAGGAATGAAAGATATAGATGCATAATAAATCGTTAAGTCAAATGTCCACTAAAATTCAGCTGACCTAAAATTACATATAGCCAATTCATGTCATTCCTACACACTTTTCTACACAAAACAGCACACAACATGCACACCGTAAAATTATTCTTTATCTCCACCCCCTACCTGAACGATTTTGGCACACTGAGTGCCCTTCCCCGCTCCGGGACCCCCCAACACGAACACCACCTGCGGTTTCATCGCTGCCGAGACCTGACACAAGACGCTAGCGGAGCCTTCTGACATGCCAGCAAACGTAAAGCAGACACCAGAGACGCGCGACGCGACAAATGAAACCCGGCCCCGAGACACTATCCTGATATAGTCTGAAATAAACCCATAAACCCGGTTACTGCGTGGCAACGAGGAAATGCGACAGTTTAAACATCCGTTTACGTCACGACGAATCCAACCAACAGGTAGCGAGAACAGCGGGCTCTCGCGCAAATGTAGACCTTTATCTTGCGTCGATTTCGCACGCTCTAGAGGGCGCATGCGTTCCGCATTTCGTTCTCTTCCTCAAACTACTCATACAATTCAGCGGAGAAAATAAAGAAACCTTGGGGGCACTGCGGTCCAATAACACCTTAGTGGCGATTCTGAGACAGGGCACGAGTATGCACAATTATTTAACACATTTGAAATAAATCTCACTATTCAACTGTGCTTTACATTAAAATTCAGAATTTTTTCTACTACCAAGTTTCAGGGAATTAATTTACAAAGCATGCACCATGCTTTCTTGTCAAGTGTTTAGGAGATGAATGGATAGAGCTGGTTTTCATATTTTATTCAGTAAAAAATGTCTATCGATTTAGATAACAGTGCGCGGACATTGTTTATCATAAAAAAACACAATTAAGTTAATACAACTAAACCGTACACACACACACACACACACACACACACACACACACACACACACACACCTTTCCCTAGTCAGGGACAAGGGGGTAAATAAAACATCAAGGGGTAAAAATAATGCCTTTGAAAATCTCAATAAAAAGAAACACTTTAAATAGAAATGTTTTATTCCTCATTTATACACATTATGACCTCAGAACACATTCATACTTTAAAAATGTTTCTTCCCAAATATACAGACAAAAAAAAAAACTCTAGGTTTTGAGAGTCAGGATCTCATCCAGTACTCCCAGCTGGAAATCAGAGGTGCTACGGAGGGCATAACCTAAGGAAGGGGCTACTGGAATGTAGTGGGGGGGGGGGGGGGGGGGGGGAGGCAACTACCAGACCCAGTTTTTTTGCAGTGCTTGCAGTGGGTGTGGCATCTGGTAAATTGCTCCTTTCTCATATTTCCACAGGACTGACAGGCTTTGCGTCTCATGTCTGCATTCCCCACCACCTCCAGCCCCTCACCACCACGTCTTCTCCTTCCCTCACAATACGAATCCTCCAAAGCAAGGCCTCTTCTCCTCGCCGAGATGTCCACTCCCCTAATCCCAAGCCCCTACCACCCCCCGGCTCTTGTCAGCAGGGCCACTTCAGGCACGGCTTGGATTGGGCGATGGCCCTCCCTCATAACCGTAGAGGAAGGTGGCAACGATGACCAGCAAGGTGCCCAGGAAGAAGATGCTGCAAGAATCAGGGAGACAGAGAAGAAAAGCAGGTCATGAAGTGCAGAGATGCAGGTCTCTTATCTCCGTCTGTCGTCCATCTGCAATTACTCGAAATGCATTAAAGATAGTGGCGCCTAGTCAGTCAATCTGTCAACGGTCAATCTGTATCAGGAAGTGTCTTCTTCCCCTTACATGTACATTAGCTGTTTCTAGGAAGAAAAGAGAAAAAAACAATCAAGGTACACGAGTTCACGACTAACAGAGTTCATTTCCAGAAATTAATTTCACATTCATTTCGCAACCCAGGTATGGTGCTATATCGTACGGCTCGTGACAGGATCCGTGATTCAGATCCTGTTTGCATTAAGGAGCTGGCAGCTGAGAATCGGGGCCTGAACAATGTTCCTGCCGTTCAGAAACTCCGGGATATCAGGAGTGTCGCAGGGAGTGCCCCTTCAGTCATGTTAAATGTTGGTTTAGCACAGTGGTTCTCAAACTCGGTCCTCGGGACCCACTGCCCTGCTTGTTTTCCAGCTATCCCTGCCCCACACACTCCTGATTACCTGGGTCAGGTGTGTTCAGTCAATCAGAAGCTGAAAGACAGCTGGGACTTGTGTGTGGGGCAGGGATAGCAGGAAAACAAGCAGGGCAGTGGGGGCCAAGGTCCGAGTTTGCGAACCACTGGTTTAGCGAGTTAGAGGGCAAACCACTGCTTATTTCAGCACATGTGTAGCAAAGATTGGTTTATGAACTGAACCACCCACCCATTCTGATAGCATTAACTAAATATGAGCAGAAAAACAAACGACCTATTTGGAAATCGCAGTGAGTACAGACAGTCCCCAAGTCGTGAACGAAATATACTCCCTCCACTAAAGTCTGTCTAAGCCAAATTTGAGGTCGGTCAGTAATAATACAATAAAAACGGTGTCTTCATACAGAAACATACTGTAACCTTGGCCAATGAACCACCGAAGCCGTGCAATGTTTTCCCCAGCATCACAAAGTCGTGCGTTTATTACTATGAACCACTGAATTGAACCTGAATTTTTAACATAAAAGGCTTTCTGGCAATCTGTCTGTAAGTGCGAGTTGTCCATAAGTCGGACATTCTTAACTCTGGGGTTTTCTGCATACCTCTCTGTGCAAACGCGTGTATGTTTACCTGGTAGGATCAAAGTCCTCCAACCAGAAGTATGAAATGACAGTGGACAGGATGATGGAGAGTGACGTGGCGAAGCCCTTCAGGATGTTGTCTGCATACTTGATAACAGCAGCAATTACCAGCCCCCCTAGAGCCTTGGGAAGGAGAGGAAGAGAAAGGCATTTAAAACACCTCAACCTATTGTGGGGTGTCTTACCAAGCAAGATTTTACCTACCTGGGGTTAACTCTGTAATCAGCGTTATATGGTACCATAACAGTGGTTATAAACTCGGTAAATAGACTTGCTGGTTTGTCTGTACGCATTGGTATAAAAGGGAAAGTATCTGCATGGAAATCTAAAGATGCAAACTAACAGCTACCCTTTGATAGATAAGAGGTAAGCAATACCCACCCCGTCAGGCACAGTTAATCGTTAAGCACCCCTCCCCTTGGCAAATTTAATCTTCCCCTGGCAAAGGGCCACAAAGGGACTGACACCAAATATTGGTATAAAAATATTTCATTTAATTTGTATCGGACTGAAAAGAAAAACAGTGCAATCATGCATCCCAGTTATTTAGTCAAAGGAAGGCTGTTATATGAGCTATATTTTGGTGAAAGGGTGGTTTGTATATGTTTTCGGAGAAAGGGTGGGTCTTACACTCATTTTAAACTTGAAAGCCCAAACTTAAACCTGCCTAGAGCAGGTTAGGTATACAGGATGAATTATCACAACAATATAGCCCTCTAAAACTACGCTACGTTTGTAGTATGTAAGCCTCAGGAGAGCTTGCCAAGCCAGAAAAACCGCTTTGTAGTATAACCCTCAGGATGGGAGAGCATGATAGGGCTTCTGTAAGCAAATATGTGAGGAGGACAGCAATATCTGCATCCAGACACAAACATAGCTCACCTGCAGCGCGACGACCGTCCAGGTGATCTTGTTATAGCCCTGGAACATTCCGGACTCCTTCACCCTCTCGCCATCGTAAACAAACATCCCCATCAGTCCAAACACCAAACCAAACAACCCTGAAGGGAAAGATAGACTGTGGTTAACAGCATGGTGAGTTAAGGAGGAGAACAGTGTGTGTGTGTGTTTTTGTAATCATTACATTGTGGGGACCAGATTTCCACACAATGTGATAAAAACTTGCAACTTTTTACCATGTACTTTATCGGTCCCCAAAAGGATAACCTCAAGTCAGGTCAGGTCAGGTTGGAGACCATGCACAGTTAGTATGCCATGCAGCACCCACTACACAACAAAACACCTTGGGATCCCAGTTGGCGACCTCTCCCCCCCCCCCCCCGCCAACCCTCCGGAAATGACCGTCTATCTGCCACAGCCGGGTATGTGGGCGTCCCCTTGGCCTGGTCCAGCCGCTTGGGTCCTCAGCAATGAGGATCCTGCGACCCGGATCACCCTCAGGGAAACGCGCCACATGGCCGTAATGCCATAACTGACACTCCCTCACAATTCAAGCAATGGATAAACTCAGTTCTATAAAAATCTGCGAATGCAATCAAAAAAAAAAAAAAATTCGTCAAAAGTCCTATATTTTCTTTGTTATTTAAGGTTTAGGTTAGGGCTGGGTAGGGGGGTCATAGTTGGGATTAGGGTTAGAAATGAATGGAGTGTCCCCATAAAGATATGAATATGTGGACTGTGTGTGTACGTGTGTGTGCATATATGCATGTGTGTGTGTGTAAGTGGGTAAGGGAGCAGGCATTTCCATACAAACTATTCAAGTGCTAAGTGACAGTGGTGTAGTATAACTAAATAAGATTTCTTAATGCACAGTAATTGACTAGAAGCCTGTTTCACACATAACCTGTCCATTGAACACAATTGTTTGACAAGGCCCCCGGGCGAGGGGTTAAAGTGTGAAAAGGAACAAAGAAAGCAATGGAAAAACAATACAAATTGCTGGAAAAAAGCCACAAAGCATAACAGTGGGCGACGATGCAGAGAGGCAGATGCAAGATAAACAGGCAGACAGACAAAACCCAGACGCGAACATAGAGACACAGGCAGACAAATGATACGACAGCGAAGGACAGCACTGACGGAGGCGCGAGGAAATGCAAGGACAGAGGAACGTGCGATCACACGAACCCAGCTGGATGTTGCGGACCCAGACACTCTGCTTGCTCTCCTTCAGGATCTTCTCGAAGTAGACGCCCGCAAAGCCACTGGAGAAGCAGGCAACCAGTACGGACATGACCCCAGCTAGCTGGGAGCCGGCGGACAGCTGCTTCTCATCGGGGGACGAGGACTCCGAGGGCCACTACAGGGGGGCACGAGACACTTCAGTCACCGGAGAGCAGGGAACGTTGGGATTACGGAAGCTGCCGAACCAGCACGGACCTGCACGAGGGCCACCCCAGTCATGAGGATAAGCAACGAGAGCCACTGGTACACGCTCAGTCGGCGGCCCAGCATGGAGACCGAGAACAGGGCGGTTGTCAGGATTTTCAGCTGATACGTCACCTGGAGAAGACGGAGGGGGCGGGGGAGCGGAGAATGAACACCTACACACACATCAAAAGGCAGGGGGGAGGAGTGTCCACTCACCTGGGGCACACCTGTAAGCAGACACAAAAGTACAGACACACCTTCTCACAGACGATGACTGACACACATGGGTGAGGCTCCTCGTCCTGTACTGCGCCTCACGTCGTCATACCTGGTAGGTGGCCGCATCCAGGTTGGATAGAGCGACATACAGCAGGTTGTTCTGCAAGGTGTAGATGCCTGAAGGGATGGCCAGCTTCAGCGTGTCCATGCGCTTCTTCAAGATCTCTTCCGTGAGCACGCTATTCAACGCCCTGACGCTGTAACCTGAGACACAAACATGCGGAAATGTGGTCAATGGTGCACCAGGCAAGCTTGATGATTCCTAGCTATTCATACGTTAACAATAGTTTGTCACATCATTCGAAACGCAGCAATAGAACATTGGCCCACATACAAGATGGATTAGCATTGAAAATAAAATTCAAAATAAAAAACACAAAATAACTAGAACATTAGCCAAATAAAATTCCTTCGCAGCATTCTGGAGCATCATCTCCCTCATCAGCCTGACCTCATTTAGCAAGCCCCTCGCTACTTAGAAGTGAACACTGACAGCCTGGTGCAGCAATGTGCGGATCAGCTATGAGATAACTTCAATTTCTGCTTTTGAACGGTTCCTCAAATACTGCTAATATGCGGCTGAAGTTTTTGTGAGAGGTTGCACAAGATTCAGGAACAAAAGAAGTCATGAGTAGAGTGGGCAGTTCAGTGAACAACAATACAGGGTCACCTTTTAATTGTTCTATTGCAAAGTTTCCTAAGATAACTGAGCAACCTGTCCAACCAGAAAATCATCCTCATACAAGATAAGGCTTAAGAAAGACACACAAAAATTCCTGAAGGCCTCCTAAGTTATGACTATTGGAAGCAATTGCGGTTTGTACACATACAAGGGTAGTACATTAATCCAACGTTATGAAAGACACCAGTCCTCAGCTGCACAAAAGATGAGAACAAAATGCTGCCTGTCAATAGAAAGACTTCATACATACAAAAAGGTAAAAGGCTTTTAATTCAGTTACCCCAATGGCACTTCATTTTGTCAAATTTTCCAATTACGGACGGTAAACTGCTTACGATGGTCCATGTTACGATATTTTGACCTTACAATGGCTAAATGTTTTTCACTGTTGGGTAAATTATTCAATAAATTACATGAGCTATCCAACATTTTATTATAATAGGCTTTGTTGTTAATGATTCATGTTCAAGGGAGGCTAGGCTAGGCTGTGATGTTTGTAGGGTTAGGTGCTCTGTAGTAAAATGCATTTTCACCTTACGATAGATTTATCGGGACGTAAACCCCATTGTAACCTGGGGAGTGGCTGTATGTTAAAGGGCCCCGTTTAAGAATCTCCTCTGGGGGAGAGAGGAAAAAAAGGAACTTTCTGATAGGGGCCTGCCCCGCCCACTTCAGCGACCCAGTATCACAGCGCCTCCTAGAGTTAGAATGGCGTGCCTGTAATCAAAAGGTCACTGGTTCAAAACCTAGGATCAGCAGAGTGATTTCAACATTGGGCCCTGGAGCAGGGCTCTTAACCCCAGTTACTAAAGGGATTGGCTAATCCTGCTTTCACAAAAACGTACATGGCTTTGTACAAAAGCATTAAATAAATAAACAATATTAATTAAATAAACAAATTGTGGCTGATCCGGAGAGGAATCCTGACCCTTGGTAGTCAGTCATGCAGCCTGCCTGCTACCTCTCTCACTAGTTTAGACCAATAGAAAATCCTTGAGGCGAAAACCTGAATTTATCAAAGGCAACTCTTCGTGCTTGTATGCATACTATCCTAGCGAGCAAACAATCAGCCAACTGAACCACACACACGCAACTCACTGTGGTCCTTGAAGACGAGCAAGACACACGTGACTATTTTGAGCAGTTCAGCAATCACCACAGCTGAGGAGGCCAGATATCGTGGTCCGTCGCCAGGCAGAGTGCGGGAGTAGCGCATGGTCAGCACCAGCGAGGTGGTCTGCAGCACCAGCACCCCCAAGGACAGGTACTTCAGCTGAGGTGATGCCATCTCTGGAGGGCAGGGCTTCTCTGGAGCAGGGGAGGGGTCCTCGGACGTCACAGAGTTGGGATGCTAAAAGGAGGCATCAAAACAGAAGTTCCTACAGTGAATCTGAATTACATCCTGCAAGACAAGACCGTCTTTCCCAATCCAGTCCTAGGGGAACCCCTGACGGTCCACATATTTGCTCCTCCCGGGAACTCACAGGGAGCAAAAGCGTGGACTGTTTGGGGGTCACCAAGGAACATGTTGGCAAACACCGCTGTAAGACATCAATGGAACCTTAGAAATATCCTAACAACCAGGTTCTTTAAAGAGGTAGTTCACTGCAAACCCAAACAAACAAACATCAATGGTATCACTATGAAGATATGAGAAGGAAATAGTTTGCATGTTAAACTGCTCACTACAAAGTCTGTGGATGATCTTCAATAATCGGGTCATGATTTCTGGTAAGAGACATTTGAAAGATCTGACAACAGTGCACTTTAATCACCACAGGAAGAATGCCATTCACTTCCATTATATTCAAGCGAAGCCTGACATTTCTACAGTCAATATCTCCAAAACTAGGTAACTCCCAGTGGAACAACCTAGATGGATAGATAGCACTAAAGCCTCTCTAAAACATGTTTTTTTTCAGTTTTGTAAAGAACAGTCCTTTAAGAATCAAATGCAACTTTACAGACCGACCCCAGCCCTCATCCCAAACATTCCTCGTGTAAAATGCCGACCTAGAAACAAAAAGGCAAATCAGATGACCATGTGACATGTACCAGCCCAGACTCAGAAACCTCTTCCTCTTACAATGGCAGCAGGGGACGACCAACTAGAAACAGACCTAAAGTGGTAGACTGAGTGAAGGTGGATAGATGCAGTGGAGTTGCAAGGTAAAGCCAATTGATGCATCTTAGTTCAGTTTAGTGACCACAGGCCAGACATGGACAGGTGAGTTATAGAGTGTAATGGCACTAGGCAGGAATGATCTCCTGTATCGTTCCTTTAAGCAGCAGGGTTGAATGAGTCTGTTGCTGAAGCTATTCTTGAGCTTGTGAAGTGTTCTACGGTAGGGGTGAGAGTTATTGTCCGAAAATGCCAGCAGGTTTCAGTATGCTGCCCTTAGTCACCTCTTCCAATGATAAATATTTAGTTTATACATTATATATAATTTTTTTAAGTAGTCAACACAAATGAGCAAAAATATATGCAAAAAAAAATCTTTAATTAGGCTACTAGAAACTTACATAAACCGTTGCACCTCGTTCGTACATCTTGTTTTAAGAGTTTTTGAGGCATTTGCGGTGCAATTTGAATATCTTGAATATCTCGCAATTTGAATATCTCTATGCAACTATACGGAAATGGTGAATGCTTAAAATCTCCCACAATGGTTCTCCCACTGACAACAGCATCACTTACACTTTGTTGCGATAGCAGCCCCTCATGTATCACAAGCTAGAGTGAGTGCGTAAAGCAGCCCGAGCTAGCAACTCCCAAAATCATGCATTGCTTTATCATATTACTCACATTGTCTCGCACAATTGCCTGCGCTTTGTTTAGTGGGGTTTTCCAATACATGCTACTCCCACATCTCAAAACTTTGTTTTTACAAAGACTGTGCTACTAGTTGTTTCAAGCAGAAATTACTTCCAGATCGTCCCCCTCTTATCTGATGTCCTTACGCTACTCCTGCTGTAAAGGATATGCACATGACATCACAGCAGGCGGACGTCACTGCGCTCACACCCACTAAGTGGCATAAAACCAAGTGGCAGCGTTAGTGTTCAGCTTGAATGCTGCAAAAACACATCTAAAATAGGGAAGAGCTATTGTGCAATTAATTATACAAAGCGATTTTACAAGAAATAGGAGCTCTCTTTATACAGACTACCGAAAACCTATCGGACGTGGTTCGGTCGCATATAGCCAATACCTGATCCTTCTAATAAATATGGATCAGTGCCAAAACCGATCCAAATTATGGATGAGTGCACCTCCAATACAAACATGCAAAAACAGGCCCAGGTGGTATCACCGCAAGCAGAATCAGTCCACTGAACCACTGCTAGTCCCCTAAGCCGCGTCTTTGAATACGAATCAGCAAATAATCAGAGCTAAGCCTAGCCGGGCCAAGAAAGAGTCACTCCTTTTTTCCCCAACATACCGCATCTACACATCTTTCTTTGCTTTCTTTCATTCCCTGAATACAAAGGTGCTGGAGTACTCATCCTACTTGAGAAACATGCCAAACTTGCCAGACACACGCCTTGTCACGCAACATTCATCTTGCACAGCGACGGCCTTCACTATACAAAAGGAATGAAGCAAGGAAACCCAAAGGGAAAAAAAAGGTTGTACACCCACAGGGCGGATGAATGCGAAGGGGATGGAGGGGTTTGCTGGACACACTGGGCCCCTTGTGGAGCCCAGCCGGTGGTTCAGGAGCCACACAATCCCCCTCGTTGTCTGTGAAAGAGGCCCCTCCACACCCCGACAAACAACCCCTACTTTCTCCACATAAGCCATCCCTCACATACCCCCTCATCCACCCAGCACACACACACACACCTTGAAGAGATTGCTTTTTTTCTCCCATCCATTAATTTAATATTATAACATTCCTGAATGCATCTTTGGAAATGTGACAAGCTAGTTTGTTGGCTTTACACCACAGACTGAGCAAGTCAAGGTATAACACGCAAGAATGCCAATGTATCTGAACCATACTTGCGTTAGTGGCAACTAAAGTCGCAGTTCGATTCAAGCGGGTCGAGGAGGATGAGCTTGCAGAAAGCAGGCATTCTAATATGGAACGCAGAAAAGACGAAAGTTACACAGAGGCACACATGTGAAATGCACACATCCAACGAGGCATAGGGGACCGAGCTCGCCACTCACCCTAAGGTACAATTCTCTGCTCAGAGTCCCAGCAACTGCTCAAGTTGGCTGTCCAACAGGAATGTAACTAGAATACTGTATTCCAACCGCTTTTGCAGCATATGCTTGCTCGGGGGAGGGGGGGGGGGTGTTGGCATCTTAGGTAGCACTGGCTGTAAGACTAAGGGACCGCAGGATGGGACATATGAAGAAACACCAACCGGCTGACCGAACTGGCAAGAAGGAACGTATACACACCTACATAAAGAAGGACAACAGGTTTTTCCCACCCAGTAGCCCATTTGCATATCATCCTGTTTAAGAATCTCCTCAGGGGTAGAGATGAAAAAGAAATACCCAGTCAATCGGACAAGAAGGCGAGACCAAAAAAACTACATCCCCAGCTGGGGCGGAAGCTACAGCACTACCTACTGAGCCACCTTGCTGCCCTATATATAAATACATATACATACACATTTAAAGCGAAAATAGGATTTTCAACTCAAATGTCTTAAGTGACTCGACCAACTGACCAAACCTGTTCTGTAAGTTCCAATAATTAGCCAGAGGAACATCCAGGCAGCAGGCAGTAATGACATATGACATATTAAACTCTTATGAGGAGTGCACCAATAAGTAACTGATCATTAGCACTAAACTATCACCAGAGGCAGGGCTTTGCTACTTCCTGTGTGATGAAACAGAGGGTGCCCTGCAGCTGTCCCTGGTGAAACCACACTACTGCTCTGAGAGCTGACAGTACAGTCTATGTCTGGAAACAGTACAGGTGCACTAACAGTCTCTCTCACGAAGACTGAAGGTAAGCGCAACATTAGTACTGTGGGACATAGTGATGTGGTTAAGGTAGAGTGTCTCTGCTTTGAGTCTTGAATCCAGCCGTTATATTAATTTCAAACCTAACTGATATTTTAATAAGGAAAATAAATTGAGTAGAATATTTCCTCCAGGAATTGAAATCATTTCACATTGGTCATGTTCGTGTGCGGAGACAGACAAGTTCGTACAATTAAACAATTACTTTGAAAAATCATAAGTAGCGACTGTGTGTGTCGCACATATGCAGCCTCGTGATTGAACCAACAGGTCATTAATGTATTTCAATTTTTGAAATTCAGTGCTAATCAGCCTTTCAGTTTAGAAGTCATTTATTAATACGATATTATTTCAGTTGTTTTAGAAAAAAATAAGGTGATTACTGTTCAGCTTTAGCTAACCAATTTACTAAAAGATGCCTGCTGAGAGGTCAAGTGGATTAACAAAAAATAATTTAATAACCGAATAATACAACAGAAATACTGTAACACGCTCTATTACTGGAGTTAACTCGCCACAGCATTTCCATTACTTCTGTTTTATCAAGTACTAAAACAAAATACGTGCTGGAACGAGAAAGGAAAAAAAAAAATTAGTGCTGTGTCGACGCTAATGACAAGCGTGTGGCATTTGGCCATTGAACACGGTCAGTCTGCTCAGTGCCCAGCCACGTCTAACGTCGCCCAAATTACCAAATATCCATAATCACTACTCAAACACACACAAAATATATGCAAGATTAGTTAGAAAACTGCGCAGAATAAGCAAGTGCTGCGTGGAAAGTAAAAACAGTAACTCACCTCACTCACAGCCATAAAAGAAAAGCAATCTGCATTGACAAATAAGCCGATATATTTACAAAAAATAATCTCAATTTCGTTTAAATGATTCCAGGTGTTTCGTAGAAAATCTGAGAGGACCCCCCCCGTATGTGATGCTTCCAGTTGCCGGTATTTGTTCGGGAAAAAAAACAACACATAATTGTATACTACAGCTTCTTTTTAACACACCCCGTTGGGCAAGACATTTACCTAAGGTTAGTAAAGTTAGTTTGGACAGCACCTAGCGCAAACATTTGGTACCAGATATGAGTTATAGGCAAATTTTCCTGCAGGTAGCGCAAGCAGACGGGCAGCCTTCTTGCAAATCCATAATAGCACCAACACAGCGATAACTTACAACCCAAACGCCTAAACCTCGCTTCAATCGTAATATACCGGATTTTCGATCACGTTACCTAAGTATGTACATTAATCGGTGCATGACAGAACGGGTCTAACTAGTGTAACTTGTTTTTTTAACCGTTCTGCGGTGTGAGATACCTGGCAGCGGCGTGGATGACCACCGGTGGTTTATCGACGCACAAAAGTGGCTCGCTAGTCAGACACGACCTCTAAATCCTCTGCCGAACATCAAAGGCGTTCCGGACTCCCTCTTGGAACTGTCAGCTTCATTTTTCAACCGTATTCGCGCAGATTCTGATTCATCGCTGCTTGACGTAACACTATCCTCCAAGTTCCTTGTGTCTTCTTCTCTTCTTTTCTAATTTTTTTTTCGGTGACCGTGCAGTTTTGTTGGCGCCCTCTGCTGGACGGGCGTATTTTTTTAAAAAGAAAAATAGAAGCAGTTTGCCACGCAGTGGAAATGATGGAAACATTAGCTAAATACTGCCCGTGGCTCAACTGATAAACGTCGCATCTCCCTTAGGTATTAGACACCTTGTAGACTTAAGTGTCGATAACACGTACTAAATACAAAAACGTATCTTATAACAGCAGATTGCCAACTCCCACGCATATCGCTTGACTCGAGCTTAAATCTTCCGGCAAACCTGTAGTATTCCACTATTAACCTAAAACGGGCTACATCAAAAGAGTTGGGGTAGTTGGCAAAATCTAGAGACTTACAAGGTAATAATACGTCACATACTATATGTAAATTAATCTGCAGACTTGTCTCGAATTGAAACCCAAGTTAATTTATCACCACCCCACATCAAATTAATAAAAGTGGAACCATAGAATAAATACAATGCCGCGAGGCCACCCCCAAAAACACATCTGCCCCCTGATGGCCACCCCAATCAAAATCTTCTGTTGATGCCATTGCATTGGTTTCTACTTCATTATCAATAGGTTCCCCCCTCCATTTTCCAGTGGTTTATTCTCTTCATCCGGTTTCCATTAAGTTCAGTTAATTGTTCTTTTTTTGTCATGCCACAGGACAGTACTGTGGTTCTGTGGGTAGCCATACTGGTTCAAACGTCCAGGGCGTAGGCTTTTGGTCCTGCCTTTGCTCTGTGTGTGCAGTCTGCAGGTCCTGCCTGTGTTATGCTGAAGCTGCCAGACTAATCCATCCATCCATCCATTTTCCAAACCGCTTATCCTACTGGGTCGCGGGGGGTCTGGAGCCTATCCCGGAAGCAATGGGCACGAGGCAGGGAACAACCCAGGATGGGGGGCCAGCCCATCGCAGGGCACACTCACACACCATTCACTCACGCATGCACACCTATGGGCAATTTAGCAGCTCCAATTAGCCTCAGCATGTTTTTGGACTGTGGGGGGAAACCGGAGTACCCGGAGGAAACCCCAACGACGACATGGGGAGAACATGCAAACTCCACACACATGTGACCCAGACGGAGACTCGAACCCGGGTCCCAGAGGTGTAAGGCGACAGTGCTAACCACTGCACCACCATGCCGCCCCATACAGTGCTAACCACTGCACCACCATGCCGCCCCGCCAGACTAATCAGTATCTTTAAATTGCCAATAATGCATTTCTGTATGCATTCTGCACAATCTGTCCATGATGTACCCCTGCCATGCTGATTGGGAGAGACTTCATGCTTCCTTTGACCCTGCCGGGGGCAGATTGATAACAAAAACAGCCTGGCAATTTGTTGTGAAAGCAGCTCCAATTTGATATTTTGCATTTTTTTGTCGACCAGCCCCCATTAGACCAGCCAATCGGGAAATTTAAAACTTCCCCATGGCCAGTTTGTGCCTGGACCCAGTCCAGAAAATGAATGCATGTCATGCAAAACACAGGACAGTTTGAAAACAATGAAATGTTTATTCATATTTAGGTGCTCTATATGCAGTCAAAGGTGACTGTTCTTTATTTTACTTTTTTTTTTTTTTTGCTGAAATGAATTTTAGACAATATAGTCCATTAGGCAAAGAAACAGGGCAATATTAGTATATACAGTCTATATAACTGCAGTTAAAAAGTGTATCCTATCTCCAGTGCCACCCACTCACCCATATCACAATGTCACAGTTTCATTCAGAAGTAAATTTAGTACTTACTGGCCAAATGAAACTTCATGAGCCACTTGACCCCACTAGACAGAGGTGTCTGTTCAAAAAAGGTCTCAAAGCATGTTCTAAAGAAAGCCAAGAGCACCATCTAGTGGAGTAAGAAAATACAGCAGATGGTTCACGATGCTTCTTTTGGCCATCACTAGTACTTACAAACTGGAGGGCATATTTACAACTGGCTCAGCAATTTTATAGGAAATACACCGCCTAATATTTACAGATCCACAAAATACAAAACAGTACCAATGCAAAGTTAAAATATGCAATGCAAAAATATATTTTTAAATCTCATGACAGCAACCTCAAACCCAATAATACTGACATTCAGTTAAATTCTAAAATTAACATTCACAACTATGTTTCCAAAAAGACTACCAAGCACACCGTATTAGGGTCCAAACTGCCTTTGTCATATGACTTTTCTATTTTCATAACGTTGATGGTCCACTCAGTGGAAAGGTCTCTTGTTCATCTTGGAGCAAACATATTTTTCTTAATCATTTCAGCTTTCTCTTTTATTTACTCTGCAGGTAAGGGATGATCATTAAAGAAAACCCATAGCTCTTCATTAAAACTAGGCCTCAACTATCAGGTGCCGGTCAGAAATTACATTGATACTTGGACATTTTTAAAGCAATGAGCCCATTTAGTGCTTTATTTAGTGGTTATGTAGCTTGTGGAACTGAGCAATACCGAAGCACGGCTTATGGTGCATGGACACTTCAATACTTGTGTATATTATGACCTGACACACAGAAAGGAGGGAGAAAGGAGAGACAGCAGGAAGCAAGGAACGTAACAACAAGGCAAAGTGGTTAATGGGGGGGGGGGAGATTAGGGCTTGTGGGGAATGTGGCTGGAATGCAGATGGAGGTAGAGGGGGGATGAGAGGAAACGGTTTGTCTAAGGGTGTCCCTGCATGCTGCTGCAGGAATATTCCTGGGGGTGTGGCTGCCGGGTTGGCAGGGGGCCACCCCGTGGGGCGTTGGCGTGGCGAGGAACGGGGCTGCTGGTGACATCAGACCAGTCAGAAGTCGAGTGAGGAGAGGGCGAGGAAGAGGAGGACCAAGGGTCAGGGGATTCTGGAGAGGGTGTGAGATAAGGGTGCTTGGTCGGATGGGGGGGATGTGGGGCGGGTGTGGACCCCTCCAGGCCAGTTGTGGCGTAGCTCCGCTGAGAGGGAGGAGTGGGGTACTTGTCCACGGGGCTCTCGTGTTGGAGTCGAGGGGCCGGTGCCTCCCCAGGGCTGTGGCCATAGGGGAGGGGGTGCGGGAGAGGCTGAGGTACTCCCATCATGACAGACTGTGGAAATGTCTGACCCTGTGCAAAACAGGCACGGGGAGCTCCCTGCTGGGGGCGGGACAAAGCCTCGGCATGCCCCTGATCGAGCAGACTGCCGGTGCTCCCCCGAGGCAACTGAAAGGCCAAGACTGGCAGCAGTGGCTCACGGGCCAGAGGGACGTCCACAGAGTACTGCTCTGGACAGGGAGTATCAAACTGACCCTCGAGCAGCCTGCACATGTGTGGCCGGAAGTTGGGCTTGGTCTGCTCTTTCCAAGCCTGCTGCTGCTGCCCCAGCATGTGAGTGACAGGAGGTAGGAGGGGCATGTGCACAGGGGGCGTGGTCACCAACAACGGAGAGGCGGCTGTGACCCTGGTCACAGTGTGTGGAGACTCCAGGCAATTAACAGGGGAGCTCCCCCCATTTGCCCTCTCTGCCACTGTGGGGCAATTAGCTCCTGCTCTTCTTGCCACCCCTAGGGATACTCCTGCCCCCGAACATGGCTTCTTTCTGTGCTTGGTCTTCATCTCCTCCCCCGCCGTTCTGCTGTTGCCGACCCGCCTGCCCTTCTTGCCCTGCGCGCCGCCACCAGAGACCGCTGGGGCAGGAGCCAAGCCGCGTCCCAAGGGCCGGTCGGCACCTGGGGCCAGGTTGTAGTGGTCAAGCAGCTGCACGATGTCGTGGTGCATGCGCTCACAAGCCACGTCGCGGGGAAGCTGATCCAGGTGGTCCGTGATGTCCCTGCTGCAGCAGTGGTCCAACAGCACACGGGCCGCATCGAAGCTGCCCTCCCGAGCCGCCAGGAACAAGGGGGTCTCCTCCTAATGGGAGAACAAAAGACTTCGGTAACAGATTCTTAATATAACCCCGGTTTCCCACAAACCCTGTGGATTTTGTGAGACACCAGCTGGTTCCCAAACTCGTGATAGGATTATCTCATGGAAAGGATTATCATCCATAAACAATTTGCTCATCAAAAGTAGATAAGTGCTGTATGACTGTGAAATAGCGACGGAGGAATCCCATGATGTGCGGTTTTCACATAGTGCCTCATTATCAAAAGCTTTCTTCCATTCGTCATTTGAAAAACATTTATGTTCTAGAAGCCTGTTCACTGTTTGGCGTGTCAAAAATGTAGGGACTGCCCGTTACAAGAACCAGGTGTTGAGGTTCATCGAAGGGTTATGGAAAAGCAGAATTGACGTCAGAGAGGATTAAATACTGTAAAGAAGAACTGAAAACATACTCCTGCATTATCTTGCTGTAAGTAGTCTTATTTTTCTTTGAATGCTAACTGCAACAAGTTTCAAGTTTCATTCAAGTTTCATTGTCATATACAGATAACAATGTAGCATCATTGCCCGCAATGAAATTCTTAGTCTCATGTTCCCCCAGCTTTACATGTGCTCACAAGCATATAGACATATAACATCTAAACATATAGAAAAGTATACAGACAAAAAAAAAAACATTATAACAAAAATGGTGCAAAATAATGCAGTGAGATATTTTGAATGGATGGATGCAAAATTGTGCAGTGAGAATTTACAGTGATATTGTTTAAAGTGACATTGTTTAAAGTGACATTGTGAAGAGACCTGCAGTTGTGGTGAGTGTATATCGGTGTGTACAGAATGTCAGAAGCCTGATGGCTTGTGGGTAGAAAACTACTGTTCTCTAGAGACCGGCTTGAGAAGAGTCTCCTGTCCTGTTTCATTATGACTGATTCCACAGTTTTGATTAAACCATCAATGAGTCTGGATTCAGCGCAGCGTCTCTCATCACCGCTCAGAGTCTGACTGCTGTACCATGGCCCATAAGCACGGGCCTGGACTAACCTTCAGGTCCTGCAGGTCTCGATTGGCACCATTTTTCACCAGAATCAGGACGGCCTCCACGTTGTTCACTGCCGCTGCCCAGTGGAGGGCTGACTTGCCTGGGAGAAAAAGGGGGGTGGTCTGCTGAGTTTTGTTTGCGACAAATATGTTCAGTCTGAGAGCTTGAGAGGTACCTGAGTCCTAATGTGATGTAAATTAAAAGCCAAATATGATCACCAGTGAACTGGTATTATGCCCATGGAGTTTGGTAGCCTGATTTATAATAATAATTATAGGTCATACAAAAAATGCTATATTTCAAAACTCTCGAAATATTTGATAAATGGTCAAAATGTTCTTCGATGTCCCTTCACTCACAACTGATGCTCTCTGCGGCAGAATATTCAGAGCTCAGTAAAGGACATGTATGACAATCAAAGACTGTGATTTTGAGATCTCAAAGATTCTGTTAATCAAATAATCACATCTATTATATGACTGGATTAACACTATCTAATAGTGACGACAACATGAAGCTTCATGAACCATTTGCTGAATTTTTATCCACACTAGATGGCGCTTTTGACTTGCATTTGGCTACTACTATCTAATGTATATAATTCTCTTTTGGTAATCCATCTATCTATCCATTTTCCAAACCGTTTATCCTTCTGGGTCACAGGGGGTCCAGAGCCTATCCCGGAAGCTATGGGCACAAGGCAGGGAACAACCCAGGACGGGGGGCCAGCCCATCACAGGGCACACTCACACAGGCACTCCTATGGGAAATTTAGTAACTCCAATTAGCCTCAGCATGTCTTTGGACTGTGGGGGGAAACCAGAGTACCCGGAGGAAACCCCACGACGACATGGGGAGAACATGCAAACTCCACACACATGTAACCCAGGCGAAGACTTAGGTGCCAGAGGTGGGAGGCAACAGTGCTAACCACTGCACCACCATGCCACCCTCTTTTAGTAATAAGATTTGCAATTCAATCTGCATGGAAATGAGTGTGAATCCTGTTTCTTCAGAGGTAAAACCATACTGGAGTAGAGCAACTTTCTCACTATCAAGTTAACATGATTAAGACAACACCATATAAAAATATGATGATAGAGCCAATTTTAACTGCCACACCTGCTAAGAATAATGATGACTCTGAATTTAACTTCAGTTTCATTAAGTGGAAAATACTGATGGTCAGATTTTCAGCCATCTAACTGTAGGCCAGGGGTCACCAACATCCCCCAAGGACCACATGAGTTGCCCATTTTATTCCTAAATCTTATGCAGACAGTTGATTTCACTACTGCTTAACTAACTGGAGCAAAAGTACCCACAGTGCAGGCAGTGTTAGCTGATAAAATATAGCACCACTGGATAAAACATTCCCCAGACGTGTATAAACTTGGTAACTCGTTGTGAAGAACACGTGCAATGCCTCCCATCGTACTGTCTGTTGTCAGCCCTGTATGACTCCTGCCAATGAAACTGCGAGCTGCCTCCATACCCATCCGCCTCTGCTCGCGTTCAGACCTCCTTTCACGCTGCTTTTCCTAGTGACTTGAGTATGGTATGATGGTACCTTTATGAACTATTGTTGTCTTTGCCCCCTGTTTCTGTGTGGAGCCCATAATAAGCAGCTGAACAAAGCAAACAACAAACAACAACAATAATAATAATAGTACACTGTCAGAAAAATAGGGTACTGCTCTGGTACAGTACACTAATGTACCCAGAATGGTACAAAAATGTTCCTCAGATTTATCTTTAGCTAGGGTACAATCGGCAGATTGCCCCAGTGACACGTAACTGTACCTTGAAAAGTACAAATTGGTACTTTTTTCTGAGAATGTAGTAATAGTATAAGCAGTAACAGTGATAGTAGCACAGTGGCCTGACTGCCCCGTCTGCCGCGGGGGGGGGGGGGGGGGGGCCTCACCATGGACGTCCACGGCATTGACGTCAGCGTGGCAGTGCGCCAGTTGTTCCACCATGCCCTCCACGGCCAGTCGTGCCGCCAGGATAAGGGGTGTGGTGCCATCATCCATGCGTGCGTTCAGGTCCGTAGCCCGGTTCCGAATCAGGATCTGTATGTGATTTAGTAGGGGGGTTTAGTCTGAAACAGTGACATAAAGGCGCACGAAAAATGTGGAGCTGATGCAGGCCGGGCAGCCGTGTCAGGGGTCCTTCTGAAGGCAGGCGAGCACCTGGAAGACGCCCTGCGCGTCAGCAGCCACGGCGGCATGCAGCGGCGTGCGGCCCATGCGGTCCTGAGCATTGGCATCCGCCCCGGCATCCAGCAGCCGCTTGGTGGCGTCGGAGCGGGCGTAGCGTGCGGCCAGGTGCAGCGCCGTCTCCCCCATGCCGTCTGTCTGCGCCTGCAGTGTGGCACCCAGGGCCACCAAGTCCGTGATGATGTTGGGCCTCGCCTCCTGCTCCGAGTCCTCCTCCTCCCCCTCGGCCTCCTCCGGCAGGTTCTCACTGTCCACCATCCCCCCATGGCACACCGAGGCCAGCATCAATGGCGTGAGACCATCTGCGGGAAACGTGGGCCAAAGGGAAGACAAATCAGTCGGTTTCTCAAAGCCAACCTTCTATCGTCATGGGTCAGTAAGAAAGGGCCCTGACTTTGACAGGCAACAATTAGCCAATGGCTAAATCCAGCATGTTACCAATAATCCCACTTAGCAAGTGGCTAAAACCAGTATGTAGGAAATACACTGTAAATATACATATAAAACAGAGTCTCCTCAGATCCAGCAAGTACTCTTTGTCCTCCGTAAAGCACATAATGTTTTTTGCTCATATCTCTCATACTATACATGCTACTCTATTAAGGCCCCTTGTTCCTTATAGAGGACGGGCTGGGCTTTAAGATGACATCACAAGTGCATGGGTGTACTTTTCATCATCTCAACACAACGGAAAAAGTGGAAAAACTTTTGGGGGGAAAAAAATGGAGAAATGTCACCCGTACCTATAGCCAGATGAGGTGCATCGTTCAGGTGCAGAGAGTAAAAAGCCAGGTGAGTATAAAGAGTCACAGTCACTGAGTGCTCAATTGGTTGGTTGAAACAAAATCTAGGTCTGAATTTTTACTTTTCTGACCTGGACTGTCCATCTCTGATAGCCAGGATTTACACAAAGCATGTACACCTTTTGAAATGGATATATATATATAGCATATAACCAGCATATCAACATCGTATAAAACCCTGCCTAAGGCACACAAAAAGTGCCTTCTGTCAAATGTTTGGACACGCCAATCCGCCCACAAAGGAAAGTAACAGCGTCACATCACATGACCTGGCAGCCTGGTCTAAACACAGCAGAAATGGGTTTGGGGGAGTTTGACCAGAGATTGAAGTAAAAGCAGCCAATGAAAGCTCAGAATCTGTGGGAGCTCCTTCAGGACAGCTGGCAGAGCATCCCAGGAGGCCACCCCATGGAACTGGAGTAGAAAGACTATAGGGTCAGCCAGTCCCTGGAACAATTGGGGTTAAGGGCCTAATGGTGGGATCAAATTGCCAACCCAGGGATTTGAACCGGCAACCTCCTGCATCCCAACCCACGGATCCCCCACCCCAAAAAAGAAAAGTTTTTTTGTTTTAGTACTGTTCTGTGTGTAATTCCATACATTATAATTATTCTAAAATGTAGAGAATAGTACAAATAAACCTTTCTACAGGTGGGTGTATCCAAACCTTTGACTGGTACTACAGTGTTATATATATAGATTATTGATCTTAAGAACAGTCACTATGCAAGGTGGGTTAGGGTTAGGGTTAGCCTGCACTGCGAATGCATGCTCAGTGTTAATGGAAATAAACAGCAGCACGTGTTTGTGGTACCTGGGCCTCGGATATTCACGTCCAGGCTGTCCATCTCAGCCTGGGGGGGTGTGAGTGTGAGGTCAGCAGCCCTGTGGTGCTGGGGGGCCCATTCTCGGAGGTCAGGCCCCGGCATGGCCTCGTCAGCCGGCAGCAGGGAGACGTCCTCCACCTGGGGTCAAAGGAACAGGATAATGACTGAAGCGTATCGGGGCTGAGCAGAGGGGTCTCTCATTTCGGTTCTCACCTCTCATGTTCTCACCTTTATCTTTTTGGCCCGTGTTTCCCCATGGAGCCATCGCTGGTTCAGGTCTGAATTCACTGGGCTGTACTCTCCGGGCTTCATATCTCTGGATGAAGAGAACCAGGAAGAGCAATCAGGTCAGAAGTAGGAATGCAGCCCCAGTATCAGCAGCAGAGGAACACAAAGTCCCCCCCCCCCCCCCCCCCATCCTTCCACACTCATCCTACGCTGGATAATGGGTCATAGACTGCAAGGTGCTGCGGAGGAAACGACTGCTCCACTCCTCCAGAATTCCACGGCCTAGACTTTGCCAAGCCTCTCCGGTCCCGGAATACATTGGTTTATGGGAAGATGTGTGTATACAGTATGACTTGCAGTTTTGCAACAAAGAGCACAAGCACAGCTGAACTAGTCTACGGGGCCGAGCCTCAGCAACAGCCTTACTGCACCTACAGTTTATGTGGCGAGGCTGTGTTAAAGGGGCTTTGCAGGGTCCGTTTCAGGGTACATACACCGAGGTGATGAGGACACTGCCAAATATGTGGCGTTCAGTCTCGGATGTCGACTGCTCATGTATTTAGTAGAGGCTTTATGTGAGGTCTGAAGGTCACACCATCCTAGTATCAAAAGATGGCGATTGGCTGGACCCGCAGCAGAACGGAAGATCACATTTTTGTGACACATTTGTTCTTAATTAAACCCTCCTGTTATTGGATAAAATAAGATAAGCTTTGACTGTGGGAGGGGTGGGGTGCTTCTTTCCTCATACTGTGCCAGGTGTGCTGTGTCGGTACGCACTCCAGGTCCATGTTGTCCTGGCCCACAGGCTCCCGGCGCCGTTGGCTGTTGATCAGGAAGCCCTCAGGGAGCCACAGAGTGGTGAGTTTACGCTTCCGCTTGGCAACAAGCACCACCAGGATGAACAGGACCGGTCCCACTACCAAGGCAATCAGGTACAGCATATTGGTCTGATCGGGCGGTTTCTTCTCCTCCTGCTCGCCTGCAGAAAATGACGGAGGAATCGGCGTGTCAGCAAGACGTCACGGCACGTGGCAAAGGAAACGGGAGGCGGTGCGCGGCGTGAGACGCACTCCTGATGGACACCAGCGGTAAGTCCAGTGGTGTCTCCCAGTGGACCGCGGTCAGGAATGCGGCAGCCTGCTCGGCGGTGGAAAAACATCTGCTGTTGGCCTGGGCAGCACACTGGCGGTTATCGATCTCCAGGAACACCTTGGAACTATGTGATGGGGGAGAAGAAGGGCCATTCAATGGCATGGCAGTCAGGAGTCACTAGAGGGCGCAGTCATTAAAGATACTATAAGCTATGTTTTTTTCATGTTAATAATGAAATTATTGCCCAACCAATGGTATCCAGTACATGGAGTATAACAATAGAGACGTTCACACGTCTTTTCGGGACCTAGAGCCTTTTTCCGAAACCAGGGACTTTTGTTGCGTTCACACCGCAGGGCTCAAATGTAGTTCCTCAGAATCGGTTCCGGAACCCTTTTTTAGTCCCTACTCCAGGCTAGGTACTTCTTGTTCGAACTACTGGGGAGCCGCTTGCAGCCACACCTTGGCGACTGACCACAAGTTGCACGGAAGAGCAGAAAAAGAAATGCAGCGGAGCAAAAACTGAGCTATTATTGTAGCCCAACTACATTTAATGCAGCAATTAATACATTTTTTACTTGCAAAAATGACATTTTTGGCAGTGTAACCAAACTAAAATGTGTTTTTATTAATATGATAGAACAAAATCATAACCTGTGTAGTGGGGGGGGGGGGGCACATATGTTTTCCTGGGTACAGAGGGTCAAAAAAGGTTGAGAACCACTGATCTGATGTGTCTACATCGTCTAATGTGTAAAACCATTTTCACAAACACAGATCAATGCTATTTCGTCTCATTGTACACCCGCATGTTCCAAAATGGCGCCGAGGTTTGACTTGACGCGATAAGGGTGACGTGACGGACGTTACCCCTTCCCCTGAGCTCCAGGGCCATAGTCCGGCAGCAGCATGTCGTCCCCATTGGCGTCGCGATGCACGCGCAGGTTGGTGTGCAGGGTCATGCCCAGCTCTCGCAGGAGACCCGGCAAACGCAGCCGCAGCACCTCTGGTGGCGCCTGTAGCACCAGCACCAGGGTGCCGCCGGCCAGCCGCGGCCCGCTGCCATCAGCGCAGTCCAGGCCGTCCCACCCACAATCCTCTGTGTTGCAGCCATTGTCGCAGAAGCCATTGCCATAGTGATCGGTGCAGTACTTGCTGTACCTATAGCGAGTGGGCAATGGCGGTGTCAGTTATTTATAAGCCGCTAAGCAAAGACCTTGTTTATTCATATCTTTGAAATGAATAGAAAAAGCGTGTGGTTTGGTGGCTCACGCCTTCTGGGTATGGGTAAGAATCTCTGCGCTTTTGTAATTATTAATATCGTGGGGATCAGATTTCCTCAGAATGTGATAAAAGCATTCAGTTATTTTATTATCTTATGCATGTACTATAATCAGTTGTTTTCTTGATTTATTTTGAAGAATGTGGAGTGGGGGGTTGCTCCCCCCAGAAGAGGTAGGGGCTAGAATCCCCAGTGAGGTAAGGGTTAAAGTCTCCTACCAAGAATGTGGGAGGTTAAAGTCCTGTGTTTTTGGTGGTATTATTAATAATAATCATAGTCAGAATAATAACCACCTGTGCATAACGATAACAACTTATTATTATTGTAATTATTATTATTATTGTATACATTTTTTAATTCCTTTCCATTTATGTAAATGTCTGTAAACCACTTTGTAAACCAGTTAAAACAGTGCTATATAAATGAAGATGATCACATTAGTTTAAGTCACCAGCATATACAGTATGATCCCACATAAGAACAGGGTCACAGAATATCAGCATCTACAGAAATTTAAGTTCACCAAGTGTCTGGCAAGTTTCTTTGCTGAATTCATCAAAACATATTGATGCCAAGTTACTATTCAGTTGTTAAATGATGCTAACGCTAAACAAATTATTAAAAACGCTAAGCTAATCGGCTAAACGAACAGGTGGGCCATGGGCATCACCTCCCCATGACCTACCTGCAGGGGTTCTTAGGCTTGCAATCAAAGTTGTCGAACAGGCATGCGGCTGTGTTGCATTCGTGGTCGCATTTTTTATTGCTAAACAGCTCCCAGCAACGCAACTTGGCGGGGCAGTCATGCCAGGACTGTTGTTCTAGCATGTGGCCATTGATTTCGCTACCCGGAGACATGGTACCATCCACCTGGGCACAGTCGGGGACCAAGGAACCCTGTGGAGGGATGCAAGTGTCAGTACAGAGATGAACCTGGGCCTTTTACTACAGGGGCATAATATGAGCTGAAACAACCTTAACACAGGCAAGCAAACCTGATCCAGCATCTTACACAGATTGTCCCTCACTTATGACCTATGCATCTTATGACCACTTGTCACATTATGAGGGATGAAGGACTCCAGGGCAGGACTCCGGAGAACAAAAGGGGCTTTACTAAACCAAACAAGATAAGAGCAGGGAAACAAACAGGACTGTGAGGGGTCAAAACGGGAAAACTAGCACCAGGAAAGGCACAAGCAACGGGAGGACTGGCATTAATGACCAGACTGGGGCTGACGAGACAAACAGGGACTTAAATACAAAGAGATAATAAGTAACAGGCGTGGCTCATCAGGGTCACGTGAGGGAAGAGATAGGGGTCACGTGTGCAGGATGAGACACAACTCACACATATAAACATCACTTTTTTTTTAAATTAAGTAAATGTAAGTTAAATTAATTTCAGCAGACGTACACCAGGCAGTACCGCCCTACCTAGTGCATGCTGTGCACCATACAATGCTTGCCACAGGAAAGTACAGTATATGGTATAATAAAATGATAATAAAAATGATGAGAGAAACTGCAGAATCTTGTGTCTATAAAGTCTATCAAGTGTCTGAAATGTGTGATGGCTTCTGTTAGTGGTGTGCACATCACTGGGCGAAAATATGGGGGGCGGAAGAGTTAAGGGGAAAGGTATGTATTCAGACACCCCCCCCCCCCCCGCCCCCCACCAAGACCACCCGACCCAACAGCAAGACAACATAAAGAATCTTAGCAATATGAATGATAAAGATGCATTGTGGTTAATAACGCATGGGACACTATGATTTTTGGTTTCTTACGGATTAGGTCTAAGACTTAAACATGATGTTTTTCATACATTTTAATAACAAAATTATCATTTATGTTATAGGCAGTCCCCAAGTTATAAGATCCGTTCCCCAAGTTTGTCTTTAAATTAAATTTGTATGTAAGTTGGAAAAAAAAATAATACTGTACGTAATATCAGTAATAATAATAGAGTAATAATAAAAGTAGCCACATACAGTACTGTACCTCGAACAGACGAACTGCTGAAGCCTTGCGATGTTTCCACATGCGTTACAAAGTAGTGAGTGTATTCATTATTATGAACCACTGTATTTGACACAAATTTTTTATAAAATGGGCTTTCTTTCATAAGCACAACTTGTCCATAAGTCAGACATTCTTAACCTGGGGACTGTCTGTACATATAACATTAGCACAACGTTTTTGAAGCTTGGGAGCCTGTTATTGCTGGGAGGAGGCCCCGGGGAAGACCCAGGACACGCTGGAGAGACTATGTCTCTCGGCTGGCCTGGGAACGCCTCGGGGTCCCCCCAGAGGAGCTAGAAGAAGTGGCCGGGGAGAGGGAAGTCTGGGCTTCCCTGCTGAGACTGCTGCCCCCGCGACCCGACCCCGGATAAGCGGAGGAAAATGGATGGATGGATGGATGGATGGATGGATGGATGGATGGATGGATGGATGGGAGCCTGTTATTTCACGTTAGGAGCTGCTACACTGTACTATACCTACCAATGCCTACATACATCCATTTCACTACATCTTTCGAAGGACATAAGCGAGTACAGTCCTGTGCAGAAATCATAGGCATGTTTAAGAAATGTTTAAGCTATTTAACTGTTTAGTAAATACACTTTTGCTCAAAACAAAAAGCACAATTTAGCATTATAAGATAGGCAAATTAAGAATGACACAACAAAAACAGTGATGTTACTGATGTCTTGTTGGATGGCTAGATGAGCACTACTTCAGTTAACAAACCTCTCCTCAAGGGCACCTCAGTTATTTCATGGATTTGTTAAATTTCACCACCAGCTCCCTTACTTAGTTCATTTAATTACTTAAATGAGTCAGTGAAGTATTGATTAGCTATAGAAGCTGTGCTAGGGGTCAAGTCATAAGATACTGGATGGCATTGGAGGATTCATGAATAATTTTCCTTACCTTTTGCACAGTACTCTATTGGGTATTACTTAAAAAACCACATTAAAACCAGGGAAGAATATGTACAGACGGCATCAGTATTAGTGTTAACCATGAAACACCACTTGTTCACTACGTGTGAAGATAAAGGTGCAGAGAATGGTGCGATAAACAGACTGAAAAAAACCTTCAGCATTAAAAAAAGAAGTCACAGCGGTGGGGGTTGCTTACGGGTTTGCATATGCAGGTGAAGCCGTGCGTTGCGCTGGAGTTCCTGGAGCAGATGCCCCCATTGTGGCAGGGGTTAGATGAACAGGGGTCATCCATGTCCTGGCAGGACCCCTCTGGCATGGGATGGAGAGGAACAATTAGGGCGGCATGGAGGAGGAGGAGAGCCACATAACAGAGATACATGAGAGAAAAAGAGAGGGGGAAAGGTTATAAATCACAGAAGAAGAGATGTTAATGTTAAGTGGAGATCTGCAAGTGTTGAGAAGGGTTGTTATTAAGGCGTTTTTGTCTATAACACCGGTGGAAACACCCAACATTTTTGGCATTACATTTAAATGCCATTACATTTTGGCATTACATTTAAATGCCATTACATTTTGGCATTACATTTAAATGCCATTACATTTTGGCATTACATTTAAATGCCATTACATTTTGGCATTACATAAAAACTACTACGCAAATATTGGTGGCAATGTTTATAAACAATCAAAGAATGCCCGCAAATATCATACACTGGTTGTAAAGTGTAAAATAAACAAAGTAAAGTTGTTAAAATAAGCAACTGGAGAACTGTAATAAAGTTCTACAATCATAAAAAAACTAATTGTGTTCCCACAATTTTGGCCTCCAGCATAATTGTCGCTTTGACAAAAAGAAAAAAACTTTGATCAAAAAAGAAAGAGCTCATTGACTTGATAAGCACAAGTCTACCATGAAAGTCAAACGCTAAAGCATGTGGGTGTTTCTGTGAGTATGACTATGGGTGGCTGCAGGAATGCTTGCTGTCACCGGGGTGGATGCACATTTTGACGCACACAAACATGCAGAGGTCACTGATTGGCTCAGTATGTGTGGTGGAACTATACTGCACTTGAACATGCAGAAAATTCACTACACTGAATACTACAGTGCACTACACTGAATACATTTACAAATTATTTAGCAGATGCTATTATCCAGACCATTTTTTAAAAGAAAGTAGAACCAGAGAGACCTCAGACCTGTTGGGGGTTAAGGGCCAAATGGTGAAATCGCTCTGCCAACCCTGAGATTTGAGCCGCCGACCTTCAGGTACAGCATCCTACCCCATATAGCCTCACAGTGACTCATGCTTTTAGGGTTAAGAGTGTACCCTCATACACTTAGGAGTTTGGACCCTGTCCCCTGCTGTCTCTGTTTTGTTGGAGTGTGCATGATCCCCTGGTAAACCTGTCCATAGTGTGTGCGGGTGTTTGTGTGTGTGTGTGTGTGTGTGGGGGGGGGGGGGGGGGGGGGGGGTCATGCATATATTACATTGTGGAGACCAAATATTCCCATAATGTGATAAAAATCTGTTTTTTGACATATTTTTGGTCCCCATAAGGGGAAATTTAATTAAAAAAATATATATGAATTCAATCAAAAAACTTTAAATGCCAATAGTCTTGTATTTAGTTTGGTTACTTATGGTTAAGGTTAGAGTCCCCACGAAGATATAGATATATAATCTGTGTGTGTGTGTGTGTGTGTGTGTGTGATGTACTGAGAGTATCGCTGCCCGTTTCATCAGGGTTGCTGATTAAGCAACTTAGCTGACTGTTAAAAGCATAGATAAGGACACAAATGGCAAACTGGTGAAAAAAGACTTATGAAGCTTTTACTCCATGTTGGCTGCATGCTGGAAAAACTGGAAAATGCAGCACAGCATTAAACAATAGGGCGTCATTGTGCCTGGGTTGGTTTTGGGTTTGAATCCCAGTGGTCTGGCTCCATATCAGTGTGGAGGATGCATGTTCTAACCTGTGTTCTGGGACTTTCCAGATAGCCTGGCTTCCACCCACAGTCACAGGTTAGCTTAACTGGCGTCTCTAAATAGTCCTTAGTGTTTTTTTTTTGTGATCAAATTGTTATTGAAAGAAATTGAAAGAAAAAATGTACAAGCATTAAAAGAATTACATAGAACACTCACAGACAGATATACGTTTGTATGATATCTTTGTGGGGAAAGTCCATTTATTCCTAAGGGGAAAACTCTAATCCCAGCGATGACAACCTTAACCCCCACCCAGCCCTAACATTAACCATAAGCACCCAAACTAAATACGAGACTTTTGCATTTTTAGTTTTTTGATTGCATTTGCAGTTTTTTATAAAATTAGGGTTATCTGTGTGGGGCCAAAAAATGTCCCCACAGGGTGAAATGTTACAGGTTTTTATCACATTGTGGAGATATCTGGTCCCCAAAATGTAATAATTACACACACACACACACACACACACACACACTAGTTCCTCAATAAAAACAGTTTCACATTCCAGTCCATTATTATGAGCTGATTCTGCAGCACAAATTCATTGCTAGGTCAAATGAATGTGTCATGTGACTGTAAGAACAGAAGCACCCATTGGCTGACCTGGGGGGCAGCTGCTGCTGTTGTCCTGGTCCTGGCTTCTGACATCCTGCTCGCAGTGCACGCCCGTGAACCCTGGCAAAGGGGAAATGAGGGAGCTGAGTATGTAAATCCACCCAAAGCGGCAACGGGCGGCGATGTAGCGGGGGTCTGGTGGTGGGACAGCGCACCTGGCATGCAGATGCATTTGAAGCTGCCCATCTGGTCCATGCAGGTGGCGCCATTAAAGCAAGGTAAAGAGACGCACTGATACAGGTCCTCGTCGCAGCGCTGGCCCCCGTAGCCCGCGGTGCAGTTGCAGGTGAAGGAGCCTTCAGTGTTTACACAGCGGCCATCGCGCTCACAGGGGTTCGGGCCTGGACACACACAGACGGAACCGTCCATCAGCAAAGACGGAAAAAGGTATACAAGTGTGGATGAGAATGTGGAGAGCAGAGAACGGCATTTTAAAACATATAAAAACAGAGACGGGCATTGGGGATTGTGAATTGATAGACATACATATAAGAAAGGTCTAAAAACTCAGCAAGGTTCCCCAAATTCTGTCCAACACAGATTTCCCTTTTCAGACATACTTACTAAATCTGGTAATTGGCTGATTTAAGATGTATTGAGCAATCTGCAAGCTGTGTTGGATTCTGGGCTTGCAGCACCAGAAATGGGGAACCCTGGTCCAGAGCGGTGTTTCCCAATCCGGTCCACGGGGGTCCACAGATAGTCCAAGTTTTTGCTCCCTCCCAGGTCCTGGTAGGGCGCTTGGAGGGAGCGAAAATGTGAACCATTTGTGGGTCCCCAAAGGCTGGGATGGGAAACACTGGTCTAGAGGTTTGGGTGGATGAGACTGGAGAGCCTTGGTGATATAAATGGTTGGATGGACAGTGTTGGAGACTGAGAGAGGTGGACAGAGCTCAGTCCTCACCGAGAGTGCACTCGTTGATGTCCTCACTGCATGTGTCACCGGTGTAGCCTGATGATTTTGAGCATTCGCAGAAGAACTTGCCAGTGTGGTCAGTGCTACACACCCCGTTATTCTGGCAGGGCTTGGCCTTGCAGCCGTCGTTTTCAATGCTCGACAGACCTGAGCATATAGCGACAAAATGGATCTTTAACATCTTACATAATAAAAAAACAAAACAGTCAAAATGACTGCATGGATTTATGCAGCGAACAAATTAATTAGGTAACCAAAAGTTACACTAGTAACCAAAGTTCCCAGCAAACACTCTGCTAACAGTTTTCCATTCTAGGAATTTGTATTAAATTTTATGATAAAGGAGATTGCGTGGGCCAAGACACACATACAATGAACGACGGACTAGAAGTCTGAGAAAATCTGTCCTTTGGTCTGCCAGTGCCCAGAAGCCCATCTCACTGGAGCCAGTGTGGCTGGGAACTGGAGTGGGACCTTCCTTCAGCCCTACATCCTTACCACCCCAGTCCTAACTCCCAGAGTGGTCACACTTTCCGGGCCAACTGGTCAGACCCTGGTCTGCACGGTGCTGTCCGCCTGGATCCTTCTGCTACTGCCTTGAGGAGGGGAACCACTGCGCTCTTCGTCCTGCAATCCCGGCAGCACCCTCTTGTCCCTGTCCTGCAGATCCCTTGGTGCCCCCTGCAGGCCTCTCATCTCCCTCCAGTCCCAGTCCAGGCCTGTGCCCCCTGTGGCCATTTCATGTGTCTCTGTCCCAATCTGATTGTCTCTCCACTTGTCCACCTGTGTTGTAGCATGTCCAGTCTGCTGTCCTTGTGGTCCTTGGCTTTGCCTTTGACTGCTCCCGTATCCCAGGTTCTGCCTGTCTAAGTCTTGCTGTTTGGTCCCTCAGGTCTCCTCTGTCGGTACTTCATGCCCAGCACACTTCGGGGGGGTAATGTCACTCCATTCCCATCCAACCTTGTTTCCTCCCTAGCTTGGCCACAATGAGCCCCATGTATGATTTGCCTTGCCTCTCGGTCCTGCCCTCTTGTTAATCATCCTCAGTTGCTTCTTGTTTGCTCCCTCGTTAGTCTTGTATTTAAGTGCTTCCCAGTCCTGTCATTAATGTCATTCCTCTTCTCTGCCTGAGTCCATCCCCTGCATTAGTCTCCTCATTTTGGAGCCCATGCACTCTGGTTTGTTTTCCCTGCTCCTGTTTTGTTTAAAATAAAGCCCCTTTTCATTCTCCTAATGCCTGCCCTCGACTCCTTCGGTTCCTGAATTAAGCATTGGTTTTACTGGCCTGGAATGTGCTACACATGTTAACCACCAGGAATCATCTCAAACAAATGACTCTGAAAAGTTTTTAACTGTTAAATGGGGTGACAAATAACTGAGATGTAATGTTAGTACATGGTTAGTATGTTGAGTTTGACATATATTAAGGAAAATATAAATCTCTACAGCACAGAAGTGAATATAACATGAAAGAACATGCAACATAATGAAGTAAATGTGAAATTAGTCAATTGGAGTGATGCAATACATCAAACATCACAGATGTTTGTGGATTAACGTGTGTGTGAAGGGAGTCTCATAAGACCTGCCCCCTCTCCCTAATTTGGAAAGAAGACTGATTGTCATTGACAGGAGTGAGAGCCCAGCACTTTGCTGCCCAGTCAGGCTCACAGTAACATTCTGGGTAGCTTTGGGCAAACTGTGGCGCGCATTGGCCCCCAAGTACAGGGGTATGCAGGTGTTGCCTTGCCCTAAGGCACTTGCGGGTCTGACCTGAGAAGCCCGGGGGGCAAGAGCAGGATGTTGTACCTGGATTCCCGGTGGAATTGCCCCCATTGCGGCAGTTGCCCGGGTGACAGGAGTCCCTGTGTTGGCAGTAGTCACCCCGGAAGCCAGCCAGACAACTGTAAAGAACACAGCCATGTTACCTTCTGATCGAGCAGTGTGCAAAGCAGTGTGCAAAGCAGGGTGCAAAGACCACCAAACACACTAACGTCAACACAACAGTGTAATACCGAATTTCCATCCATCCACCCATCCACCAGAGGTATGTGGCTCTGCATATTAGGAATCTGCCAACCCTACATTGTACAATGGCCAATAAGAGAATCTTAAGCAGTGCAGGAGTCTGAGCTTACAGCCAAATGATGTTGTAAAACTGTGCACCACAACTCCAGAAAGGTACAGTGGCGATGCTTCTACTCATTAATTACTCTGCTGAAACAAAAGATTCATTCAATGAATGACTCATATAATCTGATTCTGTTGAAAAATAAGATTTTTTTTGGATAAACATACGTATGATTTAATGCATCCATCTTCCAACTGCTTATCTAGTACATATTCAGGGGAATATCTATATTCTCATTAAAGTAAGATCTGAAAGTGAAATGTTTTAATAACTAATAATAATTATTTAATTATTTGTACAATTAAGTCTGAAAATTTCATTACTGAATTAAGTTTCACAGAATATGCAAAAGAGAAAAATGGGCTAGGCGTAAATCTACGCTCTCATTGTCATATCCAAGGCAAGTTTAAATGCCATTTAACGGTTTCGCGCACCTTTTAAAGAAATCATATAAAACCACAGCTGAGGTTCATCTGAATGTAGACTTTCCCCCATTAACCTGCCCACAACTACTGGAACGTCTGACACTGATGCCGCTCAGCAAAGGAAAAGATTTGCAATAAACCAACTATACCGGTGTTTTATTTTAGAAAAGGTTGAATGTATAATTAATACATGATGTGGGTTTTTTGCAATAGAAATGCACACAGTTGCCAGAAGTTGCATTTCCTTCTCTTTACTTGCGCAACGCGCCTTCACTCGCAAGGGAGTTATGAACTGTGAGGCGGCTATGTGTAAAATAAAGAGATTAAAAACGTAACGACGGTAGGAAAATTACAAATTTCCATCAGATTCTCCTAAATAAATAGATAAACAAACAAACAAATAAATGACTACAACCCACACAAAATAGCAAGCTTCTATGATCATATCGGATGAAACCCACTAAAGAGTCACGGGCTGGTCGCGTTTCAGGTTGTCTGATAAAACCCAGCAGAAGGACTTTTGTTCCCCCAATCGTGTTCTAGTTTTACGCGTTTACTTCGAGCACGACATACTTCCCTATTTTAAGGCGTTATACAAAGCGGATTTTAAATATGGGAAACGAAATCATGTGTTTCAAACGCAAGGCTGTAGTTTTGAGACAGCAAAAGTCGGCTGGCACACTGACAGATATCCTGGAGAAATCCCGAACAGTCCCTAAAGCTCCGTAAAACCGAGAAATAAGAACTAACGATCAGCGGAACGGCCGGCGTGTCATCAAGGGACTGTATCTGTCACCGCATCCTGTTGTTTTTAAAAACAAGTGACTATATGTATATATAAACAAATATATGATGCCCATTGACATTTTACAGCTCTGTTACAGACACGAGGCCAACGTTGACCGGACATTTTCATGCCAGTGGGCAGGGCTGCAGTTCTTGATGAATAGCCATCGGTGCAGCGCCTGATAAAAACAGGATGCTGTGTTGCTGAAAGAGAACAACCCTAAACTTGATATTTGCGCAGTCTCTGCTATTTCTCCCCCCCAGCTTTCTAAGCCTTACGTCCTAAATACCGAAACGAAAATGTCCGAATAAGACACAGAGATAAACTTAGAAACAAACGATTAAGCTCATCAACAAGTTGAAGACAAAATCAGATAAAACGAACACGATCAAGTGACATTTGACTATCTAGAACTGAGAATGAGAGGAAAGGGGGAGCAGTCTTTTGCTTTGACAACTGTTTTTCTAAGCAGCGAAACTGAGAATAAAGGTGAGCAGACATTCTGATAAATAGGAAGAAGGGGTGATAGTGGGGGAGGTACAGAAACCAAGGAGGAAGAGAGGCAAACCTAGCCAGACAACAGAGGAAGGGGGCAAGATGATGATTGGTGATTGGTATCAGGTGGCAGGGGGAAGCTCGTGCCTTGTGTCTTCCTGTCATTTCATTTCAGTTCTTTCTTTAGACACAGGAAATCAGCACTGACACACTGACACTTTTGCACACACGAGTACTCAAAAACGCACGCGCGCACACACACATACACACACACACAGGAAGGACACCTCGCGTGCAGATAATTAGCATCAAACTGCATCAGCATGCACTGTTGTGCACTTGCATGCGTGTGTGTGTGCGTGTGCGTGTGTATGCATCTGTTTTGTGAGGTAGAAAAGCCGTAATGCTGTATGTGGCATGGTGGTACCAGGTCAAAAAAGCAGAAGGGTACGTCCCTCTCTTCTTTCCTGTCTGAAAAGTCCCACAGTGACTCATGTGCTCAACAAATGACAGCAAGGGCTGCATTGCAAAACTGTCCCTTCAAGCGTTCCTGTTATTTCAGCCCTGTGGTGTTTGGCATATGCATGAAAAAATTAAACCTCTGTGTGTATTGTCATTTTTTTTTTTTTAATTGTGGAGATGCTTTTATCCAAAGCAACATACGTTTTTATTTTTGAGAGAAAGCCGGGTCAGACAGTCCCTGGGGCACCAGGGAGTTAAGGACCTTGCTGACATCACTCAACAATGGCCTAACCTGCTGAGCCCCCTGTTTGTGTACTTGTGTGGCTCTGTGCAGGTGGATCTCTTCATTTCAACAGGCTGCCGTGTGCATATGTTCTTCTGGATAATTACGATGAATGAAAAAGTTACAGGGAAGCAGAGACAGGACCTAGGGATGGGTCACAAAAATTTGGCAAGGGGTACTGAGGTATGACACACACACACACACTTACACACACATCAAATTACATTCACAAAAGAAATGCACACACTCTCACAGCTACAAATACAAGTCTTGCATAAACTAGTGTTTTCTCAGCCCGGTCCTCAGGGACCCCCAGACAGTACATGTTTTTGCTCCCTCCCAACTCCTGAGAGCTGGGAAGGAGCAAAAATGTAGACTGTCTGGCAAGGAACTGGGAGAGAGCAAAATCCTGGACCGTCTGGAGGTCTCTGTGGACCGGGTTGAGAAACACTGCCATAAGATACATGTACATATATACAGGTTTAGGGATACGTATATGCTTTTTTAAACGTGTTTCCCTCTGGCATAAACTACACCTCTTGTTACCCCTGCAGACTAAGACGAGAGATGATTAGAATAACAGCAAACAGAGGTGGCCACATCTCTGAGTCACTACCACAGCGAGGACATTCTGCACCATATTTACAGCTCTACAGAGTGTTTCTATACTTCAAGGCGTCTCATTCCACGGCCTTGCATGAAAACTTTATTTCATCACTCTTGGGACACTCTTCTGGCATTCTATGCTCCTGCACTCTCTTCTGGCACCAGAAGTTCCCAAAACTTGAGGCAGGGAGGAAGGTTGGAGATAATCCAAAGCCACCTACTGGTTCTTGTTCCCACCCCTGATTCTTGTTCCCACTTACTGGTTCTTGTTCCCACCCCTGGTTCTTGTTCCCACTTACTGGTTCTTGTTCCCACCTACTGGTTCTTCTTCCCACCCCTGGTTCTTGTTACCACCTACTGGCTCTTCTTCCCACCTACTGGTTCTTCTTCCCACCCCTGGTTCTTGTTCCCACTTACTGGTTCTTGTTCCCACCCCTGCTTCTTGTTCCCACCTACTGGTTCTTGTTCCCACCCCTGGTTCTTGTTCCCACCCCTGGTTCTTCTTCCCACCTACTGGTTCTTCTTCCCACCTACTGGTTCTTGTTCCCACCCCTGGTTCTTGTTCCCACTTACTGGTTCTTGTTCCCACCCCTGGTTCTTGTTCCCACTTACTGGTTCTTGTTCCCACCTACTGGTTCTTGTTCCCACCCCTGGTTCTTGTTCCCACCTACTGGTTCTTGTTCCCACCCCTGGTTCTTGTTCCCACCCCTGGTTCTTCTTCCCACCTACTGGTTCTTTTACCCACCTACTGGTTCTTCTTCCCACCCCTGGTTCTTGAGCGGTCTTATGTTTCTTCCAGCTCAGCTCATAAGGAATCAGTTACACCAATTGGTCTGGTCTTCCTCACTTCTGAAAGACCCTCCACAGCAGGCTCATTTCACCACCCCCCCCCCCCTTAGGAATACCATTTTCACAAACCGGCCCCCTCAACCCATGCCAAACCTCTCCACTAAATAGCTCAGCTCTTCCAGAGGAACTGCAAAGCCAAATACTCAGCAGTACAGTCTTGGAGAAAGAGGAAGCGTTGGTCTTTTGAGGGCAGAGAAGCCCTTCTGACCTTTGAGCCATAAAGAGCAGCCCAAACATTTAGCCCATCTGTCTGAATAGACTGGAGAATAGTGTCCATCCACTGTGAAATTCACAGGACACATGAACAGCAGAGAGTCGGAGCTGATACAGATGAGCTGCGGCATTCTGCAGATACACTGCACGGCCAGCGGGGGGAGCTGTACAGTGCTGGGAAATGTGTACGAGGCAGGATCGCTCCTTCCAACATTCACCATACTTTCCATCATTTCTGTGCGTCTTGGCATGACTGCAGAGCTTAGCACGGCACATGTGTGACTGGTGTAAGAGACTGACCCCCCCCCCCCCCCCCCCCCAACCACCCACCCCTAATAAAGCTGCAACTTCCTTTTTATTTTCATCTACTCCCTCCCATAGCACCACCCAGGGCATGCAAAACTGAAAGAAAGAAAATGCTTCTCCTTGCTTCTTTATGTTTTTGAGAGAAATGAATGTATAAAGTACCGTGCAAAAGTCTTAGCCAGCCAAAGAAAATCTTCTTTAAATCATCTCCATGTTGGTGTACAACTATCATATTATGTCTGTCAAAGCGTGTCAGCTTAGCCGTTTCAAATCCTCTGCCAAAGTCACCCCAGTGTTTGCAGCACCATCTAATACACACATGTGTTTCTTAACTCAACCACTAACACACTTCATCTGTCATTGGCTTTTTAAACTAATCAACTAAGTTAATTAATTAAGTAAATTTGTGGTGAAATTTAACTAATACATGGAATGAGGTGCCCCTGAGGAGAGGTTTGGGAACTGAAGCGGTGTTCATCTAGCCATCCAACTAGATATCCAGTTTTTTGGAGAACAGAAGACATTCTTATTTATTTTTATATCGTGTCACTGTTAATTTGAATATGTTCTAATGCTAAATTGTGTTTTTTAAGTGTACGTTTTACCCAGATAAATATCTTTACACATTCTTTTGACTCCCTAAGATGTCTGTGCAGTACTAAGTGGAATCTCACTTGTAAACCTCCGGGATCCTGCACCGATGCCTTCAAATTATTTACATTGTGTTATTTTTGGTATTAAACCAATACAGCTTAGACTGTGATTTACCCACTTGCTGGATGTTTTCCTGGAAAATTATTATTATTATTATTCTCAGAGGTTCACACAGCTTATACCCCTCGGGGTCTCGAAACAGCAACCTGCAGGCTCCAAGTCTTTGTTCTTAACCACCATGGTTCCCACTGCCCTGTGTAGATTGTGTATTTTACTTGGGATGAGGAGTCAGTTTGAAATTACTGGAAAACAGGAAAACCTTACTCTGAAGTCATTTTCACACATTTAATTTCAGTTTTATTTTCCCACCAAGTCAAACTTTCCATAAATGTTTTTCTGTGCGCTCATTCCAGTAATTCTGTGTGTCACATACCACCAAATTCTTGCCTGACCAAAAAAAAATAATTAAGACCCCACCATGTACCCTTGAGGAGTCCAGTCAACAGGGAAAATGAGTTCTGGTTTTCTGACAAAGGAACAAACTTCCCAAGTTTCAGATTTCACACCTCATGGAATTCGAATTTGAGTTGAGCTGGATTACCCAATTTCACTGGGATTCCCCTCCAATACACATAAAGAAGCTGGGATTCCCCGTAATGCACATTAAGACGCTGCCCGCCGGGCCTACCTGCAGTATCCTGTGCCGTTGTTGTTGCGTATGCAGGTAGCATCGTTCTCGCATGGCTCCCTGTCTCCCAGACACTGCACGGCTGCAACACACAAACGTGCAACATATTATATCAAGCACAAATGCAGAAGCTGTATCTTTTGGGCAGCTTGTCGCCAACCTGATCGCCAAGGGTGCGAGATTTCTGCACAACCAAACGTGTGAAGCACAAATTACAATGACTGTGGTAGGACTTTCTTAACTGAACATGAAGCAATACATTCCAAGCGAAAGTGAGTCATTCTGCCATACGTGATTAAACATGAATATATCACACTGTTGTGATTATAATTCAAAGACCGGGAAACATTAATTTAAGAATAGCAATACGGTAAACCTCCAACTGAAAACAGCACAGGAGGAATACAAAGAAAGGGCCTGAATCACACATGCGAAGGTATTCAACCTGAAAGCTGAAGCAGACAGTTTAACGCACTGGTTTCTGTGTCCAATGCATAATGTGGCTCTGTTTTGCATAGGGCCAATCCCACATTACATCCATAATGCTGAAAACATGTTACACATTTTTAAGATAGAAAGTAACATGAATTTCGAGGTTTTCTATGTATTCAACCCAAGCATTTGCATGAAAAATGCAAAATATGCAAATTGACATAAAAACATGCAAATCGACTTGTTGACACTAAGCTTGTCCGTTTTCTGAGGTATTCTACTCACTAAAACAAGCCTAATTGTCACAGCCATAATCCTGGAACTGCCCGTAAAACAGCAGGCAAATATTACAGCTACCAGTACTTATCCCCAAGTGTATTCCATACGTGGGCTGCCAGCTTCCTGTTGCTGTACAGTCTCAACCTAGAGGGCTCTTCTCATTTATCTATTAAGCTGGTGACGTCTGACGGAACAGAAAGCTGCGCGTTTGTAGGCACATGCCGCTAATAATTAGCGATGCTATTATTCCTGCCAATGTACGATTCAATTAGATGACATAAGGATGGGCCTTTCTTTTAAAGGGAGGATGAAGATTTCGGCAGGGATTCCCTGGAAGAGCTTCAGAGAGAGGAGAGGGAAAGGTAAAAAAAAAACAAACAAATAGATGGGCAGAGTAGGACGGAGAACCAGAGACTGGAGAAGGTGGGAGAGAGAATGAGAGAGATCAAGAAGAAGAGAGCGGGAGGTAGACTGTCCTACTGTTGCCTATTATCCGCAGAGAAAAGGAAGTCGTTCAAAGAGTGTTAGGACACAGTGCAACTTCCTGAGGCTTATGTTATCCCAATTGTTGAAAGCCCACACAAATACGTATTGAAAGGATGAGCCCCCAAATGTCAGCTGTCCTGTCATTAGGCCTAATTTAGGGGGGTTTATTGGCTTAAGTCATGAATAGCTTTCTATATTATATATGTCTTCCATCGCCCTCCCCAGCAAAGACTCAGTCCCCCTATCCATTAATCTCTAACTACACCCCTGAACGTCACCAGTATGCTTATTCACAGTGGCCTGTCCCCTTAACTGGAATCATGGCCATTTCCATTCCCACAGACCACCCTGGGCATGTGCTCCAGTAGTAACGTGGAACATCTGGACTTCAAGGAGCCACTAAACCTAGTAGCTAGAAGCCCCAAGTCATATTTCACCTTATGTTTGAATATGTGTGTTATCAAGGGTATTGTGATTCAGTATGTATCAGTCCAAAATGTGCCAACCCAGCCTACTACTATTAAACATCTGGACAGGGTTTCCTTGCATACTGTGATTCCTCTAGGGGTCACTGAACTAATGTTGTCATGGCTACCAGCCCATAGACTTTCAGTGATTGAGACCAACTGACAGACTATGATTTCTCTCTGTACTGAGACAAAATGGGACTGCCCTGGTACAGTTTGTTCCCCAAGGTACAAACAACATTAACGTACCCCCAATGTTACAGAAATTCTCCTTAAATTTCAATTTCCGTACCTCAAATTAGACTTAAAGGTACAATTACCTACAGCTAGGGTACAATCGGCAGACCCTTGAGGCTGCAGCCCCAGTGACAAGTAATTGTACAGTTAAAGGTACAAATTGGTACGACGTATGCCTTTACTTGAGATTTGACAACATTTCTGACCTATGACCTCGATCACATCCCAAACCCATGTTTGCATTTTGCATTGAATCTTACAAATTAAATAATTTTCATGGTGTTAAACATCCTTGAGTAAATTAAGAGCCTTATTTACAGATCACCTGGTTGAAATTTGATGCCAATGGAAATGGGAGGAAGGAAAAAATATGAGGCTGTAGTATGAATATCAATTAGGTGAACTGATGATGACTATTAGCTTAAAGTTCTTAATTCAATTGTCGGATCACAAGGAACATGCATATGGGTTTGGTAGGTGGTGTGGAGCTCTGTGGGATGCAGGATGCATCTGTGCCAGTGATCATAAGTTGCTGGTTCAGATCAGAGTGGTTTCATTGCTGGGAAATGCTACAGGAACTGGCGGAACCTCTATTCTCTGTTGTATTTAGGGTAAAAGTCTTTACTAAATAAATAAATGTGAATGTTCACAAGTCCGCATTGGACAAGTATTTAGACGGTGGCTAGCCTCTTGTTTTATTGCCCCGTGGCCTCACCAATGGAGACAGGTGACAATAAGCTGAAGGGGAGTAATATGTGCAGCAGTACAGTATTAATGATTCAAATATGACAACTGCTTGCATGGAGAAAACAGGTGTAGTAACCAGAACGGGAAGCAATACAGGGTGCCAAGGTGCGCTGGCACGTTTAAACCACCTTTGCATGAATCAGTGCCAGCCGCAGAAAATAAGCCGCTGTGGTCACATCAAAGGGCATTTCGTATATCTGCTCTCTGCAAAAGTTTTACATTTGTCCTGAAACACTTTCACAAATTCTTGTAATTTCTGCCTATCTAAAAAGGTGAAATTTGTAGGCCTGTTCCTAAACAACTCACTCTACTTGTCCCACAAAAAATAAATATGCATTTACATTATACACTTATTAAAAGTGCAAATCAACGACGCGCAATCATAGTCCGCCGTCAGAGCGGACAAATAGGCCTACATGGATTTCGGCTCAGCTTCACAATTGTGGGCTCAGCAAGCATCACGGATCCGCATTAAAGCTTCACTTCAGCTGTCAAATGTACTACATCTGGTCAGGCGCGTTTCTAATCATATTCTACGGTGGATTTCCGCGTTAGATTACTCAACTAGATCCGTTTTGATGCTATTTAATCCAGGCGCCAGGTCAAATTTATCGATTTGGTCGAGTTCCGTCGGATTTGTGTTGTGGGCGAGCCGGTAATCATATATTACCCAGAGCCATTGAGGTAAGGTAAAGGGTGGGTGAAGCCACGCTTAGGAAGGAGCGACAGTCAGTAACATCCTTCCAAAACACATCGGAAACTCAAACGGACACCAAACGACCCGCAGATGCAATAGACATCCGATTTTCTAATAATGGCTCCTTAAAATAACCACATAAACACTAAATCGGCGCTACGTAATTATGATATTAAAACAAAAAAACAAATTCAAAGTCACAAACCGAAATCAAAGGAAGTGTGTGCCAAAAGATGTCAACTCATCTGGAGGACGAACTGAAACGGTAAATGCACACAGCACAGAAGATACTCGGACGGTTTAAAATCAAGCGTGTCCTACCCGCAGAGAGTGGAAAGCAGCAGGCGATGGAGATCAAAACTTTTCCCCAGAAGATAACGGAGTGATGGCTCATATTTTGAGCAGATCCACATAAGGTCACCCGCGCCTTGCGGATCACACGGGATGATCAGCCAGTTCGCTTGAGTAATTTGTCGACTTAAAAAAAAGAAGTACTGATGAAGAAAAAAATGTCAGACGGCAGATCTTGCTGTATTTCACTGCTACGTAGTCTCTATTGTTTTATTTTCCGATTTGAATATGCCCCCTCCCGGAGCGCCGCCTGGGCAGATGCGCGCATCGGAACTTCGCAGCTTCACCTCGCCGCCGCTAATTTAGGCTCCTACTCTTCCGCTCCTTTTGCAGATGAGCGTCGCTTTTACGCGCTGCTGTCAGTGCGCATACTGACGAACTCCGTGCGCCCTTTGCGCTATTACTGATGAGTGCAGCACAACGCTGTTTTATTGCTGTTTTATTATATATATATATATATATATTTTTTTTTATCACTTGCCCATAGTCCTCGGTGAAAATGGTGTTCTACCGAATACTTCATACACTTCTCAAAACCCGTTTTCGTCTTCTTCACTCCAGTACCTTATGTTAATTGTTTTAAATATTTTCTTTAAAAAATTGTTTTACGAATAATTTCACGAATTGTGTACAGTCGAAGGACCATTGCTGTTTTAGTGTTTTATAAAGTTGGGTTGAATAAGGTATTGAAAGTTTCAGTCGTTTAACTGCCACTGTGTAGACAATAACATCATTTCCAGGAACACGTATATGATTTCCCGTTATATTACGTATTGCGGAATACGTTCCGTCGTATTAAACATGAAGAACAGTCATAAAATGACTACTTTTCACATTATTAATAAAGAAAACTCCACAGTACATAGCAATTCATTAAAAAAAACATTAAGCGAAATATTTTCTACATCTTAAATGTATTTTACGCTGAAGGGGTGATGAAATCAGCATAAAATCATGCAGAATTTGGCAACGGGATTGTACAGATGGCAATGACGACCCGAAAAAGGCAGACGTTGTTGAGAAACCGCTTGCTAACTTTCTGGATATTGTAATAAGTTTGTCGATCGATAAATTACTTGTGATGTCATAAATTTTCAGTAACAACAGTCGTTAAATTTTTAATTTATTGATATTTTAATTAGACCTGTTTAGAATATGTATAATATGCATACATCGCCAGGTGATTATATTCAGAATCAAAAATAAGACTATTGGTTTAAATAAATAAAATATTTATTCTGTTCCAGTTTTTCCGCTATTAGAACATATGATTGCGCTTCACCTTTAAAAAAATCACATCCCTCATAAGAATCAAAATGAAAAGAAAAGCTTTCAGTTTATTAATAAAGAATCGTTGTTAAATAATGTGACGGAGACTTCAGATAAACTCCTAATAAACTCTAATACATATAATCGACCCACAACCTTAACCTCGGACGGCAACCATCGCCGCAACATTTAAACCTTCACCATCTCAGGCATTGAGTTATACCAATTGTAATGTAGGCGAGGGCGAGGCCGAGGCCGTTATTACACTCCAAGACGTAAGATGGCAGTATGAACCCCATACGGACAGCGCACTCGAGATTAAATCAACAGAAGAAGAAGGTTTTCGGGTTTTAAAATGCTCTAACTACTTGCTCTTCAGAATAAGGTTTTAATTGTTTTTATGATTAACATTAGCCATAACTATAAATATTTTTTGGTTAACAGTAAGCTTACGTTCGCACAATGGTTCGTAAGCTAAAATTTCATGAGCAGAAGCTCTTGAAAAAGGTTGACTTTATTAATTGGGAAGTGGATAATAACTTACATGAAGTTAAAGTTTTGCGGAGATACCACATCGAGAAGCGAGAAGACTACACAAAGTAAGACACACATCGGTACTCCTCTGATTAATTGTCTCTGTTTATTGTCTAAAGTTTATATGTTCCGAATGGTTTACTTTCGATAGTAATTATATACTTAGTCATATTCCTTAAATGTCACGCTTATCTGGATGTTACATTCATATTGTTTTAAACGTCTAATTTATTTGTATTTCTGTATAAATAATACTAAATTTAAAATCCCATTGTATGGGTCGTATGGGTTTTGCTCACGTTGGTTTATGGGCGCCGCCATGACAGTTAAGCTGAGCACTTAGCTAGTAATGAATCGTTTGTGGTTAGTTGTAATCCACGTACTGAGTATAAAACATTTATTAGTAGGACTGCTCGTTTGTAAATGAAATGGGTTGCGTTTTAACGAGCTTTGATAGATAACACGAAACGGGTGTCCGGTGTAGTGAGGCGGAATGTAGAAGCGCGACGGACGTTTTTAGTAAGCAGGTGAGATCGAGGGCATGTAATGCATATCAGTAGTTCAGTACGTATTTTAACATGTCATTCGCAGATTTATTAATGGCCTCTTTTTCTTTTTGGCTATGTTGCGGTATTGTAGGTGTAGGGTATAGTGTCTGATTTTATATGCTATGGTGGTCTTGATGTGATTCCCAACTGACCCCACAGGTACAACAAGCTGAGTCGCAACATCAGGGAACTGGCGAAGAAGATCCGAGACCTCGACGAGAAGGACGGTTTCCGAGCACACAGCACCACTATACTGCTGGAGAAGCTGTGAGTCTACAAAATTGTGTGTTTGTGTGTGTTTACCACAATGTGGTAAAACCAGTTTTTCTCTTGTGGGGGTATTTTTCAGGTCCTCACAATATAAACCTCAATTTTATAAACATTTGTGAATGCAGTACAAACAACCAATAGTCTTGTTTTGGTTTTTTACTTAAGGTTAAGGTCACCATAGTTAAGATTATGATTATGTCCATAGAAATGAATGGAGAGTCCCCACACTGACAGGAATATATGATGTTTGAGGTTGTTTCCAGCTGAATAGTGAATAAGACAACAGTTCAATAACATAAGTTGTATAAATGAGTAAAACTATGTGTAACTTTGGATAAACAGACAGCGAAACTGATAAAGATAGATCTTTGAAGCCTTTGGTTGGGGGGGGGGGGGTAGGTCTGATTTGGTCACTTGTATTAATGCCTGTATCTGTTTCACGAAGACGTCGGTTAAGTTAGTCATGTAATGGGTTTAGTATCTAAAGTAGTCTAACCTCTACACCTTTCCACACAGGTACAGTGTGGGCCTCATTCCAACCAAACAGAACTTGGCCCTGGCTGATAAGGTCACGGCTTCCTCCTTCTGCAGGTGAGCAGAAGGTGGCAGGATTCTGCTCCACTGGCAGCCTGCGGCTGTGCTGAGTGTGTGTGCGCTAAGCAGGAAGCATGTGACTCACTTTCCTGTTAGCTCTCATGTCACACGTCACCCGTTTTCCCTTCCTCCCCCTCTAGGAGGCGTCTACCCACTATCATGTTGAGCCTACGCATGGCTCAGAACCTGAAAACGGCCATCACCTTCATCGAGCAGGGCCGTATCCTTCACTGGCTGCTTTGCAGTGTATTATCCATCTGTTTATTTTTTAATGCTTTTTAATGCTTCCTTATACCAGTGGAGAGAACCTAGATCTTCTGATTAGAACAGGAAGTGCTTCAGAACTTTGTTGTTTTGACCATACCAATTCCTGATCGGTTTATCTAAAGGATGAACCCACTGAGTTAAGACACAAATTTGGTCTAGTGATGAGCAATGAAGGAATTGTTACTATTACTCTTAAAACCCTGCTTTAAAGAACATGTACATCCTGAACTGTGTTAGATGTGAGGGTTGGACCGGAGATCATCACCGATCCTGCCTTCCTTGTCACCAGGTGAGACCCCCCCCCACACGTCCATCGTAGTGGTTGTAGAAGGGTTGGACCACATGCCTGGCTCCTCTTCTCTCCTGCCCTTTCTCTACTTCTGACATCCTGCTTGTGATGGTGTCACAATTGCAGTGATGCAGCCTAGAATTGCAGGGAGACATGCTGAGCATCCATTTACATGACTGGTCTAAACCGCCTTTTCCGAGTTTCACATCAGAGCAAGATGTATAATGATTATTATTGATACATTATCTCCATGGGGAGATTCTCTTTACGCCTCCCCCATCTTGCTCTCCATGAGAGTAAGCACAGCCCTGAAGGGCACCCTGAGACCTGGTAGTCAAGTACCCACAACCGTGCTGAGGCTGGGATTGAAGCGAAACCCTTCAGATCCCCCCCCTCCCCCAGTTCTATAGTATATGATTTCAAATATCGGTTTTATTTGTGCTGTAGATGTGATTCAGCAATAGTAAGGAAAGCCGACTGATGTGAGTGTGGAGATTCAGAGAGAGGGTCGATTTTCAAAGGTAGGTGCAAACTATGCAGAAGCTGTGTTGGGGCAGTGAAAGATCTGAGACTTTTAGCAAAGGTAATAAACCACTGCGGGTGGATGCTGTCATAGCGCCGTCGAGCCTAGTTCATGCGTCACTTTTCCGCATGAACTTTTGCGTGCATTCGGGCTGTAGATGGTCATTCGTGTGGCTGCTTGCGATCGTTCTACATTTGGCTGTGGATGCAGATGCTTGCAGTCGGTGTATGCATACAGCAGAGATATTCCACCAGAGCTAGAGAGGGCAGATGTACTGTAACGTACAAATGCAAGTAATGTAATAAACTGGGTAAACTTCTATGAGCAGTTTTAAAGTTGTTAGTCAAGATTGGGGGTAGTATTACGGTAATAAGGCATACCATGGTATTTTGAAGTCCTCCCTACTCTGCTCATCATAACTACAACAACTGCTCTTCCTCTATACTTTCATCAGTGACAGCTAAGCTGTGAAGATCCACACTGCCACCTACTGGAAATACCTAATCGATTTTCTTGCACATGCGAGGTCAATGCTCGCAAACGTGCAAGGCTTCCGCTAGACATAAACATCTGGGCGTCACCCACACCGACAGCAGTTGCCTGCAACTCCCGATGATGAAATTTACGTCACGTCCCCTCACCTGCGATCGAACGTGCGAATGGAGAAGTGAAGTACGAACTGGCCCTCAGCGTCTCAAATCTATTTCCTGTTTCAGAAACATGGAGGACTTTGTCACCTGGGTGGATTCCTCTAAGATCAAACAGCATGTGATGAACTACAATGAAGAGGTAGGGTTACACAGCTGATTGGTAGACATGATATGACAGATTTAGATATTCCTGTGGCTCTTTGAGGTTTAAGTTATGTGACCATTACTCATTACATATGAGTCTTCCTGCACGTGTCAAATATCTTCCCTGACTATTAAAAATTTACATTAGCATTAGATCAGGAGCTTTAACAAGGTGTGTTCATCTAAAGGTCTGTTGGTAACACTGGTAAACTTGCACCCTTGAGCAAAGTACATACCTTTGGTTGCTTTAATAAAACGCCAGACTGAATCGGAGACAACAGCCACACTTTGAGTAAAAGCAACAGAATTAATGCATCCCTGCGATTCTGTGACACGTGCTCTTTGTATTTTCATTTCCAGAGAGATGACTTTGACCTTGTGGTGTAGAGGGGAAGGCCGTTCCGGCCTTTCCTAGCACCCGGAACATGCGGAATGTGTGTGTGTGTGTGGCGCAAGTGTTAAAATGTCAGGCAGAAAGTTTGAGGATAGCAGCTTGTGCAAGAAATTAACTTTTTTCCCCATTATCCAACAAGTTTTTTTTTAACCCCAAATACATAAAATGTTTATAAAATAAAACGATTTACATTGTGAATTAAAGATCATAACGATTCTTCATGATGATTCTGGACACTGGATGAAATCGAACACAGAAAAGCAGCCCAAACCACCCCCCCATTTACCCCCCACCATTACATTAAAAGGATTGGTCTATCTGGTGATTTCAGACAACTGTACAGTGTGGAATGTACTTAAGTAAATTATTCTGCTTTTCAAAGACTGATGTTTACATAAGAACAACCTACCCCTAAAAAAAAAAAAACTACTTTGCACATATTCAGGTAGACCAACACTTACAGGGATGTCTGAGTAAGCTGTTAGTAGAAAAACATTCATATAATACAGCTAATTACATCAGTCTGATGTACAGCTTTTGGTGACTTACAGCTTACAGCCACCAAAAGCGAACGTAAATGATGATGGTGATGAAGACCACGGCGCCGGCAGCCAGCTTGGCGTATGTGGACCGCGTGTTCAGGTACTTGGCGTCACTGCGGTACTTCTTGGAGAGGCTGGACAGGTTGCTGGCTTTGGAATCCAGAGCTGGGAGGATGCAGGGTGAGGGAACACGACCACCACACTGGTCAAAACAGAACCACTCCAGAAGAACTTTACCAGCATTTTTGTAGCACTAACCAATATCCTGTATCACTTAAATACTGATTTTTTTATTCTATACGGTTGCATTTAATTAGCCGGTGTTTTTGTCCTAAGTGTACAAGTAAGGTGGATAATATGCTGACATATATAATCTACATGGCTTGAGGGTAAATGCCTGTTTTACAAAACATCTCACTGCTACAGCAAGCCGACAGCACATTAGGCCATCTGGACCCCGAGCCGTAGCCCTCAGCCCTGGGCTGTGGTTCAGTTCAAATTAATGAAGCGCTGCAAAACATCCCACCATAGTCCTACCTCTACACCCAACTTAAACCCCTCCCGTTCATTGTAGTGCCAGCCCTATCGTTAATAGTTCTGAGGGAGGGGGTGTCCTAGTAATGGCCAGATAAAGCTTCATGAACCATTTGCTGTATTTTTCTCCTCACTAGATGGCGCACTTGCCTAGCTTTGGGCCATGCTTTGAGCTGTTGTTGTGCAGAGAGCACCATCTAGTGGGGTCAGAAAATATAGCAAGTGGTTCATGAAACTTCTTTTATCAATCACTAACGTCCCACATTATGCTTGCGGCAGCCAGACCCTAGGGATACAGTAGACGCAGCTGGGATGTTTCATTACCAGATAAGGCCTCTCCACGTTGAAGCACCTCTTCTATGTTAGCCACCATGATTCGCTGTACATCCTGCAGTTCCGTGTTGATGTTGCCCAGGTTCCTACGCGCCCTGTTGTCAATGTACGACTTCTTTGTCTTCTGGATGTATGTGTCTGAGTGGTAAAGAGATTAGGGGGCAGTTAGGGTAAAGGCAGTAAAATTATAAGCCTAGAGGCTGTCGTTCACCCATAGTGGACCATGTTCTGTGGTGTGAAAAAAGGGCATGGAAAATATTACGCTCACCAAATTCGATGAAGGAGTACGGCCGGGAGACCGTGGGGACCTTCTTCCCGTGCCGCTCATGAAACTCTGTCTGAAGATCTTCCAGGTAGGCAAAGGCCAGCTTCTTGGAGAATCCTACTTCACACAGTGCTAGGTAGCACACTCCCTGCTCGATCACATAGCTGAGAGAGAACCCAGGAAATCAGAGATTTCCTTCACCAATGACAACACATCTTATTAAGAGGCTACAAACAGAGTATTTTACACACCAGGATAGTTATATTACTGCCCCCAGTACATGGACAAGTCTGACAGCCTTGTTATTCATTTTTGGAGTGACAAAAGAGTAGCGTGACATCTACAGCTGTAATGTAACAAGGATATGAAACACAGACTGGCTGGAGAAATTTCACAACATCTATTTTGTACAGTGTGCCAAGGTCATACTAATTATTCATGAGCTCAATTATATCATGGTTATTTTAAGACTAGCGTTATTTGTGTACGTGTACAGTTAATACAATGAATGCAATGAGGAGCTACTAGACTCACTGGAATACCACGGATCCGGCCTCCAGCGTACACCGATTAGGGCTCTGCTCATTCAGCTTGCGGAAGAGCAGTTTGGCCTGACTCTGATACTGCTGCAGGTCCCGACCCGACTGCACGGACGACAAAGGCGACAATGCATTATGCAACTCGCATTAATAAATGGAAACTGACAGTGTTGCGCCATGGGACGAACCTTCTCCCCGTCACAGGGAAAGCGATGAGTGTAAGTTTAAGTGACACAAGGGTGAAAACATAGATTAGATTGATCTGAATGCAAGAAACACTAACATGCGTACGAACAAGTCAGTGAAGGTAATTCAGGACACAACTGGAACCAAAACGAACAAGCAGGTTTCACTAAAGTGATCGGAGGTGCAGTCGCAGGGTATAGTAACAGCTGATGAGTGTTATAATAACTAAGGCATCACAATCAGTGGCTTACAAGTTACACCGATATTCTATAGCACATCTGCGTTGACATGAAAACACGTACACACAAAATGAATATCCGCCAACCAGGGAACATCATGCAAGTTACACAAAAGTTACGATAGCCACTAGCAGCATACAATTAGGTTAACATTTTTAGGCAGGGCTAGTTAAAAAACATCTCATTGAAACCTGTTCATCTTCTTGCATCGAGGCAGCAAGGAGCAGCCCATCCGCCACCCGGGCAATCATAGTCAGCAGAACCATTGTGGACCGTGTTCTGGTTCCAAAGGGACAGAGCCGAATGGAGCCAGCAAACCCAGCTACACTGCTGGATCGACAGCGTGAAGGCGCTGAGCTGGCCGGAATTGCCACTCACTATCACGTCCCTACTACCCACCAGCCACATCAAATAGTTCCTACGTCTGCTTTGCGTCCCAACCTGAGGTATAATCGCGTACAAAGCGTTCGGTGATTTTTCTCGAAAGATCTACGGATCTGCATGTGTCTACAGGGGGTCTGCCTGTGCGGGTGATGTTAGAAATAAAGTTAAAGTACATAATAACTTATAAAGTTGCGGGAGGTTCGTTTATTGAACTATCAGCGAACTAGTACTGTATTAATCTGTTTATTTAAAAAAAATAACTGTATTTTAAGAACACCAGCAATGTAATACTCATTAAGGAGTATTGGCTTACAATGCGCATGTCATTCTGCCGATGATCATATAAACACCTTTTGTACAATAACAAAGAAAGATTTATTGGTTTTTAAGTAATCGGGACAGATAAGAATGTGACATGTCACTTTGCATGGTTGGTAAAAATGTTTCCGCCCGGTTTCGAACCGGGGACCTTTCGCGTGTGAGGCGAACGTGATAACCACTACACTACGGAAACCTTAGACGTATTGCAAGTTACATTCATGTTAACTGTGATTTGCACAAAATAAAACCTCTAAAATTAAATGGAATGTAGTGATATTTAACTTCTTTGTAATAAATTTTGTTAATATGACTCGGACCAATTTTTTTAAATTAAGTACAATGATGACAGACCCCGAACTCATTCTTAAGCAGAAAAACAAGTTGCACTAGTAAACAGTAGAGGGTACTGTTTCTTAACCCATCTGAAAAGCCAATGCAAAAATCTAATCTTAATTCACGTTTTTCAATCTCTGATGGATTTGGACTCGCTTAATCTTACAGGCAACATATAGGCAGCCGCCTGGGCGCCAATGACTGAGCGGGCGCCGAATTGCCTGCTAAAGTACGTTTGCCTATGACTGGGGGCTCCGATGGTCATAGGACTGGCCCTGGCTGTGCTCATTCCGTTTTTGTAATGTTTAACGAATATATATTCAAGTGTTCACTACTCATGTTAATAGAAAACAATGAAAATACAAAAAATAGAAATAATAATAAATTATACATCTAGTCATATATATGTACGTAGGAGTTAAACATTCCGTATTGATTTTTATGAATCTTACCTTTTATATCACGTATAAAATGTGTACAGAAAATGTTGATCAGAAGCTTGATAATTAAGAGTATGGAATTCCTCTCCAAAATGCTGCTGAATTTTTCTTAAATCCACTTCCCATTCCACATCTCACCTTCAAACGTTACCCTATGCCTATTTGTACTTAATATTACATCTTTGTGGTCTCTAATATGAAAACTTAATAACTTAATTTTTGGTTTATTTGCTATCGTTTTCCACTGAAAGTGGTTGCGGTGTATTATCTGCCTCACTCGCACTTCGCTTTGGTTAAATATGTAAATTAAATGAACATATGAGTTTTACAAATCTAAATTGCGTGCACATTTTTGTTCATCAGTTACCTTTTAGTTTATTGTGCTCAAACATTACTAGGCGTAAACCCTTTTCCTTACGAATGCATAACAAACAAATTGATCAATAAGCTGCTCAAAATAATCTCTAAATCCCCCCGCGACCCTACTCTGGATAAGAGCTTGGAGAATGGATGGGTGGCATTAAAAATGTTATTGTATGTTTGTTTTTTTTTTGTTTTTTGTTTTTGTATAATACATGATATTGCTTCGATATAGCACGTCTATTCTCTGCTCTGTATTCGTCTGTTATGGTCTAGATAGTGTCTATATTTTCCACGCGCACACTGGGATCGACGGCGAGGAAAGGGTTTGATTATTTATGCCTGGGAATTATTTGGTCCTAAAGCGCAGTCGAGTTCCTGCCCGACGCTCAGCTTGAAGAGCATCTAATTTATAAGAGAAAGCCGTGTGTAAGCGACTGAAGGCACTGCAAGGTAAGTACTGAAGCAGCCTATCAATTCCCTGTAGGTGCATCGTGTATACTAAACGTTTAAGCAGTTTAGATATTTTATTAGCAGGAAAATTTCAACGAGTCAAATGTTTTCTTAGCTAATGTTTCCCTTTTTGTTGCATTTTCTTTTGTTGTTGTTTCCTGTGTCGTGGCTAATTTTGTGCCTTTCCCTTCCCGTCTTTCGGCTCTGGAAACGGCGGATCTGAACGCTGTAGGACGTGGGGGGAAAGGGGGAGCAAATGTTTTAATTTTAAGCCTTAGTTGGGTGTGTAGCTGGTTATGGCAGTTCCGTGTGATGTTTGTACGCCTACGATCCCGCTGGCTGAGATTGATCTGTATAGGGGACATTCTGTCATAGAAAGGGAGGCTTTGTGCTGTTTCTACGGTGCACAGCTGGCCGCAGCTGGCCGGTCATGAACCACGTCTATCGAAACGCCGACCTGGATACGCGCTTCACTCTTAACAAGTTGGGGAAGTTAGTTTTGTAACAGTGCGGGTGTGTAGGTTAATAAACACTGGGGCCAGTATTGCATCAAGCATTACGGCTCATCGATCACCGCAGCTGACCATGTTTTGCAACATCGGATAGACAGCTTGGGTAAGTCAGTGGTTTATGCTTATTAATTTCCATCCCGTGAGCATTTCCCCCCTTTAAACAGACGGACTAATCGGGGTCCTGGCACCGTGTTCCAGCCCCTTTGTGTAAGTCCGGTCTGGGCAAGCGTGGGGCGCTATATTCAGAACTCGGTTTGGTACCATATTAGGTTATGTCCAAGGAGCGTTAATTTTAGTTCAATAAATTAATGCAGTTACTATGTATTCTAAGCGTAGGGATTTGGGGAAAAAACAGTTTTAAATATGCGTTACTTAGTCTGGTTGTTAGGTTAAATATATTTGTAAAACGAGCTGTCAAAGATCCGAACCTGGCAGAACCGAGACCCTATCGTACACGTAAAATAAAAAGCCTCGACTCCTCCCCCCGCTTATTTGTTACCGTCTGCCTTTACCTATTTATCTGTTACCCCATCTGTCTATTATGAGATGCTCCCTGACCCAGGTGCGTGACTGAGACGCGGAGCCGCGCTGCCGTTTATTCCGATGGGGATAGACGGCGATCAGATCGTCGCCACCGGAGTCTGAAGGCTGTACCATCTTATGGTTTCCCTTTTGAGAACAAAACTTTAGTTTCTGTTATGGAGTTTTATGTTTCTTTGGTCTGCTGTCGCTTGCCAATTCACTTAGATTGTAACTTGACATGTTAATATAGCAGTTATGTCACTGTATGTTAGAATTGTGCTTTTGGGTGCAGCAGCTGGGGGTCTGAATGAAATTTTAATGTATTAATGACATGTATGGTAGAAGTCCATTGATTTCTAGGGGATGTAGAGGGAGAATTCCTGGCAGAAGGTGGAGGAAGAGGGCACTTATGTCAAGTGTCTTTGTTTATGTCTGTCCATGAGACTGTGTGCTGTGTGGTTTGACCCTATCCCCTGCTGGCCTTGAGGTGAGGCTTGGTTCATGGGGCCAGGGAAAATGAATGACTCTGCCCCTCTGCCTCTGCCAGGTGGAGTCTGGGGAGTATGTTATTCCAGGTGTCCCTGTATGTGTGTGTGTGACCCTCCTGGATCAGGGGACGGCTGTTTGGGGCCAGCAACATGGGCGTCTGCTGTGTGATGATCTCAGTAACGCCGGGCATGTGTTTGTCTTGCATGTGTTTACCCGTTAGTGTACATGGGAGGGGGCAGGTATGGTGGAATATGTAAATACGAGTGGTTGGTTGGGTGCGTGCGTGTCGGTGTGGGTGTGCGTTTCATCACTAGCACGCAGGCTCCAGCCCACACTGAAGTAGACCGGCACGCACGCTTACCTAATCCACCTCCGGAGAGCATACGCAGCGCCGCTCGGCCGGCCCGGACATCAGTCATTGCTGCGTGTGCCGATGTTTTCCCCCTGGGCTGTGCCGTTCCCTTCCCGGCATTCAGATGACCCAAAAATATCCATTGAAATTCCCCCTCCCGGTTTGCGATCGCGTTGGCCCCGAGGCAGTTTACATCACAGGTTACGTCTGTACTGTGCTGTTTGTCACTATGAGTTTCAGTCCCCTTTCCATTGAAACCAGTTCTGCTGGATCTATTTTAGCTGCCTGAGCATGTTTGGAATACTGTTCTGTGTGATGCTACACCCCCTTGCTTCCCAGTACCAGCAATGTGGTTGTTGCTTCCTAGGTGAGCAAAGCATACAGCCAGTGGTTCTGGGGAAGGCTATAGCCCGTAAAAGGTGCATTTACCCACCCCCCCCCCCCCAGCAACAAGCAGGGACGTGCTTACAGACACACACACACACATGCCTCTCTGCCAACATACTCACTATGCTCAAGGAATTTTTCTATCATCCCGGGGCTCAGTGTAGACTTGTCGGGGAAACTCTGAGACTGTCAGACTTGCTGGGCTGTATACCTGAAACCAGCAACGTTTTGCTTAGCGAGAGACAATATGGCTCCTGGTTTTGGTGGGGGGGGGGGGGGGTTGGCTTCCCTGTGTGTTGCACCGTTCCAGCTGTGGATGGACGGCATCTTTACCGCCCATCGTCCAACATGTCTCTGTCTGTCTGTGTGTCCCCCCCTTCTCTGCTCCATCCATTGGTGTTTCCGTCCATCTCGTGACATTCTGTTCCATTCCACTTTCCCCAAAGTGCAATGATCCCCGGCGGGGCCTGGGCGTAAGGCGATGGGCTGCACCTCAGCCAAGCAGGTGTCGGCTGTGCCCAACGACGAGGAGGGCCGGGGCAAGGCCTACAGCAATGGCGACCTCCTGAGCGGTGAGCCCAGCCGCGCGCGACCCGCCGTCACTCGCCGGACCGCCTGTCTGGTTTTGCATCAAAGGCAACTTTTGTCAAACCGACCTCTGCGGCATCTGATAAAGAGCCATTCTAACTCCAAGAACTGTTAACCACATCCTGTTTCAGAAGCCGTATGCATTGTCCAATTCATTTACAATATAATTATATGATTTAATGAGTCAAAACTCAGGATTGTCTAAGTAATTTTACTTAGAATATCTGTCCATTCCCTCAGCTTTCATAACAGTTTATGCAGTGTGCTGCTGTGTGAGCACACAGGCAGGGAAACACGAGGAACATGCTGGACAGGGTGCCTCTCCATCACCAGCAAATTGGAGATACTGATTCACCTAAGTGTCTTGCCTAAAATAAACCTAAGCGAGCCCCACCATCCAGTTTGTGAGTGTGAGGACACAGTGTTTACAATCCCTGAATCACCCTGTTACCCCAATTTTGGCGTTTTAATTAATATTTAATTTCATTCATTTTAAGTCTGCTTAAGGAAACAACTCTCTGAAATGTAATCGATAAGACGCTTTTAAAATAGTTACAAATCCAGCATAAATTTGTATTTTCATATTGTTCATTTGAACCCATTTTCTTGAAATTAGAATGTGCTCTTTGTCTGCTGCCAGTCCAAGTCAGATTGATATTAATTTCAGCACAAGTTACACTCATCACTGATCCTGGATCAGAGGCCTAACTGACTGTGACTATTCCTGGGAATTGTTTGGTTGGGTGGGGGGGGTGTTCTCTTTTAGCAGAAGGACAGATAGTGTTCTGTTGATAACTGTTTTGACTGTTTGGTGGGGGCAAACTGAGGGGAAAGGGAGCATGCTGGGAGATCACAGCAAAGATGGGGTATTAATGGCAGCATAGGATAGTGGCACAGATTAACAGATGATGAACACCAGCTGCCCAGCTGTAACATCTGTCTTTATCCCAAAGGGAAGACAGTGTGCTGCTGTTCTTCAAATGGAGAGGGAACGTCAGGGTTCTGTTGTGGATGCCATGTTTCTCTCTCTCATTTATTTTTAGATATTTATTTTTATGGGATTAACATGAACTGCCAATGGAGTTGGGATACGTCGAGGTGAATGTGTGGTAACTGACGAATGAATCGGTAGATTGGTTTCTGTGGGGTGTTGGATGTTGTTGAGAGTGAGAGTGCGGAACCAGTTCTAACCAACAGAACCCTGGGAATCGTCTTACATGAGGCTTTCAAGCTTGAGGGCTTGTGGGTGTTCAGTCAACATTAGAGCCAACAGCCCTTCCAGAAGAAAAGAGAGAATGAGAGAGAGAGAATGAGAGAGAGAGGAGGAGGAGAGTACACAGCTTAGAGCTCAAAAGGGCTGAATGGGGAGTAGAAATGGGAACCACTGGAGAAACAGACCTGACCCAGCAGGACTGACACATCAGCTAGCTAAGGCCCAAAGTTAGTACCCGAAGAGCGGGAAATTGGACCAGGCAGCAAAGGGTATGTGGTTAGACCTAAAGGATGCTGTCTCCTGAAATGATGGAAAACACTGAGGAAGGGAGGAAGGGAGGGACAGAGAGAGAGAGAGAGATGGGGGAAGGAGAGATCTACACTATTGACCTGGATACCATGGATTACAGCAGTCCTCACTGTCCTCTCTCATATCACTTTGTCTGTGACTCTCCTGCCAACTCCGCTAAAAGGGCTTTTATTGATGTAACAGAATAAGCTTTTGGCTCTGGCAGGACCACTTACGCCCTGCGTGGTGCTCATGTGAAGCCCAGTGTGCATGCCTGTGTGCATGGGTGTGTGTTTATTTTGACCCTTTACCCTCACCCTCTCCCACACAATGGCAGGAAAGGCAGAGGTTGCGCTGGAAAGAAGGCCAGCCTATCGACGCCGTTTAACATGGCCAAGTTCCATTGTTTCATAAAGCCAGTAAATATGTTTTTCCCCTCCTGTAATTGCTTTGGCTACTGGCTGCTTAGCTGGACATTCAGGGGGGTGGAAAAAATAACAAACACCCTAACAATATGTTAATATCAAGATGCTAATAAAGAGTTGGGCTAGTTACCTGCAGAACGTCTAAAATCCTTTGTGGAATATTGTGCTGAACTGTGGTAGGACATGGAACCGTTCAAGAGAAAAGCCTACAAATCCTCAGGGGGACTTCTGCAAAGGTTTAATGGTGTTTAGATCTGGTAATTGAAGAGCAAATTTCCAAATGGCACTCAAGTCACAGGATACATTTTTGAGAATTTCTGTGGCCTTGCTGAGTTCTGGGAATTTAACAAAAGTTCTTCATTGAACTAAGTGAGTTTTGCTTCCCAGTACTGTAACAAATGATGAGGAAGCCTGGCTTTATAGGTAATCGGCAGACTGATCTCAAAACGAACAAAAAATGGAGTGTGTTTTGGTTCCCAGTACTGTGATATGCGATGAGGGAGCTTGACTGTAGGTCATTAGCTGCCTCATCTTGAAAACAGCAAAAACTGGATTTAGTGTGTTTTGGAAATGTGCTCTTCAGTTGGCAGAAGCCTCGGAAGGTGTTTGCATTCATGAATTTCTTCAGCTGCGTGAATGGGAGCATTACCATCTTGGAATATGGTGTAAACGTCCTTCGGGCAACATACACGTCTTTGCGCTTCGGCCTTGGATACAAATGGTTTCCAACCATCGCCATAAATTTCAGCTTTGTGAAGCTGACGATGTACAGTCCTTCCCGTGACTAGGTTTAGCTGTACAGTAATTTATGAGCTTGTACTTGTGTGGTGTTTCATAACTGTTCTGTTAAGTGTCCTTCTATCTCTGGCATTGACTTTCGACCGCTGGTTCCTCTTTCCCCATGCAGTTTGTCCAAGTTTGGCAAATGTCGCTATAAATTTTGAGACTGTTTCTGTTGACATGTTTTTCTGAGCAGTGCACCTTCAGTTGGGCCACCAAACATTTAGCCTCCTTGGAACTCATGTAGTCGCCTTATGTTTCTTTGACAACACATATCAAAGTGCTGATAGTCACCCCCCTTTTATAACTGAAACAGACTGCTAACTGGCATTCGACCTAACATGACTCACCTAATAGCTGCATTTGTAATCGGGATTGAGTGACTTCAAAGCCCTTTCTCATGTGCTGTTTCCATTATTTTTTCCGCCCCCCGTATTTACATTCCTGAAGCCAGTCACTGACGCATATACCCGCTTACCCTCACAGTCCTGTTACATTTACATTTATTTTCATATAGCAGACGCTTTTGCCGAAAGCGATGTACAATTGAGGCAAACGGCACATTGCGAACATATGACTGTTGAAAAGTCAACTTGACCCAAAGTGTGGCTTCGGTGAGCTTCCATTGAATGCTCAGTTAGGAGTGTTAGCTTGGCTAAAGCACAAACTCAACCTCTCCATTTCTCTAACAGTATCTCTCACTTTCTCTGTCTTGTCCTTAACCCGTTTATCTTACTAACCTTTTACAGAAATGCCTATTAAATGGCTCGGACAGATGTACCCTTATTGCCAAAGCAAGACAAACCATATTATATACATATAAATAAATAGATTAAATGCTGAATAGAGAAAGTTAACTGAAATTCAGAAGGAATATTGGTAGCACTTTAATTGAGGGGATGCAATAACTTAATTACTCAGTTACTACTCAAGTACTAATCGTGACCAACTACAGTAATATGCAAGTTGCTAAAATAGTTAATCATGCTTTTGGAAAATGCATCCATGACTAATTGACGATGAATATGGGAACCCTTGGCTTATGATGAATTAATACAGTGGGTATACTACTGCGTAATTTGTGTTACCTCAAGTAAAGCGTTACCAGAATATTAATATGAGATGTACACACGTTAAATATGACATCACATTTATCTAGATTGGACTGCCAGATTATCCAGTATCTCCAAGCAGAAATGTTGGTTTGGGATTGTTTTACAAATGTGGGAGAGGAGGTTGAAATTTTGGTAAAATTGATGTTTTTAATTTCTGAATATTTAGTACGGTGACCGCATAAGCCCATATCTGTTGCTGGCCTGGATTTATTCACTCGGCCTCTCCTGCAAATGAAAAGGAGGGATGAAGAAAATACGGACAGGAAGACGGAATCCGAGTGAATGGATATCAACTCTGTTCTCTTGGATCCTGCTCTCTCATTCTCTCTAGATGAATACAAGACCAAAGGGGTGGAGGAGGTGAAGTACATGGTTGGACAGGAAGATAGAGTGAACGCACGCAACCATGAGAACCTGGTGAGTTATCTCCACCACTGACCACAACACCATTAGATTCATTCGATCATGTGGGTGCAGCTATGAAGCATGATTGCAGGGTATGCAAAAAACTGAAACTCTCTGATTCAGGACAAGTGTGGAGTGGCGCACAGGGACAAACAGCGAGAGGTGGTAGCAGTCAATGGCACCAAGACGAAGTGAGTACCTCCATTCGGCGTGCATCTGTGTGTGTGGACTCTCTCTGCTCATCACATGCACGATTGTAAATGAGAACAATGTTAACATGCTGCGAAGGTCTAACACTGTGTTTTGACACTCTTAGAGTGTGCACTGTTCAGCACTTCTGCGTAAAACGGACACAAAACCACTGCCGGAAGTGATTCTTTTGTTCCTTACAAGGTTTTCATTCAAAGACGAATAAATTAGTCTTCATTAGAGAGATGTGGGAGTTGGAAAAAACTCACAGAATAGCATCTTAAATGCATGGATTTTCTCAGGTTGACCATAATTTTGACTTTTCCACACAGCTATGTATGCAAACTCTTGAAACGGCAGGATCTATGTTGTGATCAGTCCGGCTGGTCCTTCCAACTGTCACAGTTCCCAAAAATATTTCATCAGCGTACTCTTCATGGGGAAAACCCTGATCTCCGTCATACATTCTCACGGTTCGATTTTCCCAATCCGCAGCATCAACATGTCGGACAGCCAGCAGGAATTCTTCAGGATGTTGGATGAGAAGATTGAGAAGGTGAGACGGAATTGCGCAACAATGACAACCTCTGACGGGTGGGAAATGTAACCAATTCTTATCAACTATCAATCTTTGCTGAATTACCGAAGACCTAGGCTCACGCGGAGTAGACCAGGCAATATGGTCACTAGTATTTTAAAGCGTAGAATGCTTTTTTCCCCAGAGTATTTTGCATGGTACTTATCTACACTGGCACTAAATCTTGGAGAGTCATGTGGTTACATTACATACATCTTGTATCCCATACGTACATATTTCAGCTGGATTTTCATCAATGCTCTTCTCTCTAACTGTTTCTGTTCTGCTCAGGGACGAGACTACTGCTCTGAGGACGAGGAGGACGCGACATAGCACAGCTTCCGCCAGCACGACTGCACCCACCCCAGAGCGAAAATCGGCAGATGTTGGAGGGAAGGGATGTATGAACAGATGGGCAGACTGGAGATACTGACTCTATGCCATCAGCCACAATCCCCGGATAATGGGGGCTGCAGCCACGCAGCTCCCCACTTCGTCCTAGCGAACCCCACCCACCAGAAAACGAGCAGATTGATGAATAAGCCCCACACCCTCATTGTGATATTGTGGACTCATCACCTTAAAAGACTTAAAAGCCCAAAAGAGACTTGAGTTGGAGTTGGATCTTCTTACAGAAATCAGCAGGGGCACTGGATCTTGCAGCTATTTTTTATTTCCTTTGTTTTTATTTTCAGGGTTACGTTATTTTTAAATCTGTCACTCTCATATGATTTCTCACACTGCACAGCTTCTTGTAGGAGTATTTAAGGGACCCGGAACATTAAGGTCAGGCTGACCTCCCTCCCTCCAAAACCCTGGTCTGTGTACTTTGGCACAGACACAGGCAAGCACACTAACCACATCCTTAAACCAGTGGTTTTGTATCCTAGTCCTGGAAAGCCATTGTTTACAGGTATTAAACTGCTTTTACAGTGTTAATAAAGAAGCCCAAATCCGAAGTGAAACCGATTCAACCAGTAATGAGCAGTTTTTTTAATACAGAGATGCACCAAATATCTACACATGCAGGGGGCTTCCAGGGATGTCACACACAGCCCGCCTCACGCACTGAGTCACATTTCCCAGAATTCCATTACACATGCAGAAACCCAGCCCCTAGCGCCCGCCTATCGCTGTGGCATCAGCATCCGCCAGTTCCCCCTCGGAGGGAGGCAGATGGTCCAGGCTGACCTTCAGTTCTTCCTGTCCCGCAGGAGCACACTCCCAGGGTTCAAGACGCAGTCCAGCAGAGACACAGTCCCAGCCTCTTACTGCCTTTATACTTTAATCTGTTTTTTTTTTTTTTTTTACTGAATTTCCCCCCTTTTTTATGAAAATAAAAAAACACTGTTTGAACTTGTGACCTTGATCATGTGACTGTCGGGACAGGCATCAGCTCCATGTCGTGTTAATCCTACTCGCTGCCATATCTGTCATGTTTACCTGTCCTTTCTCTGCCCTGAGCCTAACATGACATCTCAGTGCCAGGTTGTTACTGCCCCCTTCTGTACGGACAGCATCACTACAACCAAGATAGACCACAGATGGTCATTAATTATATTAAAAAAACAGGCCAGTGGTGATGGTGCAGCCTGTGGCCCTCAGCGCAGCCTGCGCTTGCGATGCTGGCGCCGACCCTGGTCCTGGATGTCCATGGGGGGGTCCGGAGTCAAGAGGCCCTCACATAACCTCTGGTATACCAAGCTGGAATCTGAGGCCACGGCACACAAGAGCATGGAGTCACCACCATTCAGCACTGAGCGCACCCTGGGGAGGACGGAAAACCGAAAGACAGAGTGAGAGAGACACAGTAGTGGCTAAGGATGCAGAATGATGACGGCATCCTGCTCAAGGCTCAGGAACGGGTGGCTGCATCACACTGGAGTAAGGCAGTGTTTCCCAATCCGGTCCTCAGGGACCCACAGACAGTCCATGTTTTTGCTCCCTCCAAGCTCCCGATCTGTTAAGGAGCAGGAGGGAGCAAAAATACGGACTGACTGACCGGATTGGGAAACACTGGAGTAAGGTAATTAACCCAGACTGCTATGGCATTTAGCTCAGTAGAGGGGTAAAATATGAAAAGAGCCCCCGAATAGAAGAGCATCAGACAAGATAAAAATGTAAAGCAGTCTAAAGGCTATGTGTAGACATACAAATGCTTCCGAAAGTCTGCTACTAACTGACAGCAGCTCCCTGACACCTGGGAATGATGTGCGATGTCCAGGAAGTTTGTAGATCCCCGATACAGTAAAATATGTGAGCAAGAAGTTTCACCACCACAACTGCCCCCGATTTTACCAACACCCTCTAGCCATGGTGAGGAAGCCCCAACCGCCAGAATTATTATTAAATTTTGATATTCTTAAACTGTTATATATAATGGAGCAGTTGTAGTTTTTTTTGTCCCACATTTCAACACCCAAAGATGCCCCAGTCCTGAATTTACCATCTGTGGCTGAGAGTCCTGTGCGCGGGCATCGGGAGGACGACCTGCAGCGGGTCCCCCTCCTTCTCCCGGCCCTCCAGCAGCACCAGCTGCAACTGAGGACTGCCTCTGCTACACACGTCCTGCCACTGACGGACTGCTCAGCACAGGTTAGGAAAGGTTATGAAAGACTGCCAAAGTTTACACTGCCGCACCTACTTCGGAAGCAGGCAGATGAAGCAGTTCTCCTAATGTAACATTTCATATTTTCACGTTCAAAAGGGAAAAGAAACTATTCATATATCGTAGCGATCAATAAAAAAATATAGCATATTTTGCCTTTATTACAAACGCGCATGTCTCTCACGAACCCAACTTATCCAAGTATGTTACATTATTCAAAACCTAAAAACCAGTTTAAAATTTCAATCCAGAGGTAAGGCTCAAAGAATGTTAACACTCACCTTCTAGAAGATCAAGGTAAACTAAGAATGCCGCGTAAACTTGACTCTCGTCTCCAATCTCCAAATTCATCATTTCTTGATACTGTAAAACAGGTGTGATTGTAAGCTGTTCTGTTCATATATCTGCACCACGAAACATTCTTAGTATAATCAGCAAGACACCTTTGGGTGCTGTAAGATCCAATTGGCAGGGAGAGGTCGCTCATCATCTTCAGCTTTCGTTGTATCTGTCATAATTCAAGTGCTCCTGCTTGCTGTTTTCTCTTTTATTAAAACACAATAAGTAAATACACTACAAATAAGAATCCGATCTACCCCAACACGTGAAACCAAGTTCATTACCGTAGTCAATAAGGTCCGGGTGGCACACAGTGCTGCCGTGCGGACGTTCCGGCTGCAACAACCACTCACTCAGTTTGCATGTATCTCTCGTGTCTTTAGTGTAGTTGATTTTATATAGTTCAAATTGACATTATGTAGTAAAAAGTGTAGTTCTGAAATAAAACGAGGCATCACTAAAGGAAGTTAAGTGATCGTTTAACAATAAATGTCATAATAGTAGACCTAATTTTTAGCTTAATAGTAGTAGCGACGAAGGGCATGGTTACCGGAACGATCACGGTTCAAGCATCAAGAAGACTCGGCTTTTAGTACCAAAGTACAATATAAAGTACAAAAAGATAGCTTTACAATTGTTACAAAGTATAATATAAAGTGACGTTACAATCCCCAAGAGACCCTTACAATTAATTTGTAATCACATAAGTAACTAAGAACGAGTGCCCCTAGAATTTCTTATATTTAAGCTAACAGGATAAATAGCATTTCATTCATTTAAAATACGTTTTCGCAAAATCAGTATAAATACACTACAAACAGCTAGGTATGAGAGACCCCTGCTCTGAATGAAACATAGGTTGTCAGTATCGTAGTTTCCGTAGTGTAGTGGTTATCACGTTCGCCTCACACGCGAAAGGTCCCCGGTTCGAAACCGGGCGGAAACACACTTTTGAGCAGGCTGCATGCAAAATGTGTGTGAAAATGTAATATAACTTCAATGTAGTCCATCACTCAGCACTGTTTCCCCAGTAACGCTTAAATCCATGTAACAAGGGAAGGTGACTGATACTACCATGCATGTTGCGTTTACGTATGCAAACGTGCTCTGTGTTCTGAAATTAAATTGAGTCTATTTATAAAATACAAACATCACCCTTTTAAACTATATCTGAACGGGTGCCCAAATAACTCGAATCTTGGGGCAACTATATAAATACTACCAGGGTAAAAGCACAAAGATCACCAAGTTTAAACGCAGAACAGTCAGCTGTACTATCACGTGCAACACAAAATATATTGATGCATACTACTGCAAGTTGGTGTTCATATTCAGCATATGTGAACAAACCTGATCTGGGGCGATCTATGATTCAAGTCAATCATACATGGATGTATACTGTTTCCCCTCCCTTTACTTAGCGTGCCGGCTGTCACTGAAGGGTTCACTCAGCCCTCACTAACGCGGTCTCGGCGGATCACTGGGAGGAGTAGCGATATTTCGCTAGGAATTATGCTGGGAGATGCTGCGAGAGTTGGGCTACTGGTTGCGATTCTGGTGGCTCTGGTGCCGGGATGGCACGCTGAGCTGGTTACTCCTGGAAAGGAACCCGTTCATACCGAGTCTCCTCTGCTTATGCCGACAATTATGATCGCTGTTCTGGCTCGTAACGCAGCACATAGCCTCCCCTACTATCTGGGCTGCATCGAGAGACTGGACTATCCCAAGGACAGGATCGCTCTCTGGTGAGAGGACTAATTTCACAGACTTCACTAAACTAAATTGCATCACTAATCGCAGTTTCTTTCTTAACGTATTGTACATCAACAGCGTTTAATACATTTTTATTCTTCCTGACGTGCTATAAGATCAATTAGAGTTTGTGCGCAAACTGTCAGCGCGCATATACAACGTGGTCAATTCACATGTGTACGAGGCGTCAGGTGGCCGTTCGCATAAATTGTTTTTCAAGTTAGGATATTATTGTAAAATAGTGTAAGGAAATTAACAAATGCGAAACCTGAAGAAATACCTGCAACCAACAGAGCCGAGGGAGTGGTTGTACTTTTTACAGGGGAGCTACGCACTTTGTGCAGACAAGCTTGTGATTTCGTTTTCTTCTGCTTTTTTGTGTGAATCTGCAACTCTGGAATCATAAGCTGCTCTTAGATGCTCTGCCTCAGTTGTTGAACCCATTTGTTGGGCTTTTCAATGCACTAATATGCAAGTAGCCTGCTAAGTCTAAGCTGAAATCTAAGGAGCTCTATGCTATTATGTTCTTTATTTCTAAGTATCTGAGTCATATTCACAGTGTTGGGCATTTCAGGTCCAGATGCTACAAATCCAGACCAAGATTTTGTTTCTACTGACCAGTTGAGCATAAAGAGTCATAGTCACAGAGTTCTCAACTGGTTGGTTGAAACAAAATCTTGGTCTGGATTTGTAGCATCTGGACCTGAAATGTTCAATACTGTATATTCAGTGTGCCCTGCAATAAACTGACATCTTGTTCAGGATGTTTACTGCCTTACGCCGAGTGCTTCTTAGTATTGGCTGATGGCTTACTGTCCAGCCTCTTCTGTATACGCAGTTGGGCAAGTTGAATGGATTTAAGATGTAAGCGGCTAATGATGAGAGAAACAAGGTCTGTGGAAAGTGTTCCTCACCTTTTCGTTGCAGTCGGGTCAGTGTGAAAAGCAAATCCAAGTGGCTGAATTGAATTCTCACTCTACTGTGAAAAAGTTGTATACTGGGAGTGGGGGAGAAGTGAGGGGGTTGTGGGGATGGGGAGTGTTAGAACGGCAAGGGAGGGTTAGCTGATGTTTGTCAGGGATAACCTATGCATTAATCAGGAATGGGTGGCTGCATCTCACGTAGGATTTGGAATAGTATTCAAAGGATTTGCAAATTGTCCATTCCTAGATGTGTTTAATGTTATTTGGGAGTGCGGGGTCCAGTCCTACGTAGTGCCAGGACTCATGCTAAATTTTGTGTGGAACCCTAGTGTGTTCCTGTCTCCACCTTCGGTCTGTCTGAGGTTAGCTGATTGTTAGGCTGATTGCCCGGTACTGTATTACCCCTATGGTGGAGGGGTTTTCTTTTGGTGCTGAATTGTAACGTTGTTCATCCTGAGCTGAAGGAGTCCAACCATGCAACTGAATGAAGATAAGAGCACATAGTCCCTTCTGCATACTGGCACTGCCTGGTGAATCTGCATCTCATTATGACCTCTTGTGTGTGTGTGTTTGATTAGAGTCAGAATACTGGCACAAGGGTTGCCAGCGGGGTTCCGTGCAGCTCTGCCTCAGTAGTGAACCTCCGCTCTCATGGGCAGGATTTGTGAGCTTGCTGCAGGGGGTTACAAAACAGGGGGCAGTGAGCTGGGTTGCCATATTTTAGCTGAGCATTATGGAAATCTCCATCAGCAGGTCACATTATTCATGCGTAGCTGGTGTATTATGGGAATTTTCACCTCTAAAATCTGGCAGCCATCTCTCTGACATATAAGGTAAAGTAGGTTTTAAAATCGCCCTAGAGGCTGTGTCTGATTTTCATCGGTTTATTTTACGCATAATATTTGTTTTTGATGCAAACTCTATAATGCCCTTCATTCTCTTAACTTTCTTAGTAAACGGTCTAATCTTTATTTCTTTGTTGACTCATGATCGCTTGTGCTGTTGGAGTCCTGCCGTGCCCAAAACAGCCTGAGAAAAGTGTCTATGAAAACCAGCCAAATTTGTCAGTGAAGCAATGATGTGTTTCATAGCAAGAGCAGCCAGCATCACATCAGTGTTACATGCTGCTCGATATAACTATTCATAACAAAATTCCTTCAGTGCTATTGTCCTGAATCAAAAAACTGTATGCAATAATAGGGACGGGACCTTGCACACCAGCAATTCATCTACAGTGTCAGTGAAGGAAAGGTAAATACTGTTAATAGACTATTGACATGGGATCAAGATTTATCCCAAAATCCACCACTCCTATAACTGGACACTTTTCTACCACTTCCACACATGACCAATGGTCAATAGGCATTTCTACCATGTGACCAATGAGCAGAAGGATTTTTGCCCAGAACTGCAGGCAAGGATGGGAGGTAGGGAGGTCCATAAGCGGAGGTGGGATTTTCGAGTCAATGTCCACACATGGGTCCATACATGTGGCATCCAGATGTGGGTAGGAAGTGAGGCATCGCCTCTGGTGCTGAAATAATGACATAATAAGTTGTTTCAAACTTCAAAGAGGTGACAGAGAAAGTATATAGAGGCCAAGAGCTTAAGGTGGATTTGGGGGGGGGGGAGACACCATAATCCTGTCTGGCATCGTTTGTGACACATTTATTGTACACCCACATCTCCTACAGCCTCATTATCACACACACACCACTGTCACACAGAACAATCACACGCTCCACAATAGTCCTCATATTACACGTTGATATCCACACGTAGATGCAGGGATACACACATACAGAGGTCAAAGTGCAAACGGGTGAGGGAATGGAGGCTTGTAATGCAGGTTTATTCATTCAGTGGAGTGGAAATTATGTGGCCTGGAGTTATTATATGGATTATAGACAGGGCTGGGCCTGCGTTGAGAATGCTGACACACAGTCACGCAAAAGCATACATGCACACAACGACATACACAGGCATGAGCATGCATGCATGCATGCACGCAGGCATGCACATTCTTCTGGACTCAATGCATGCTGGGGTGCTGCTGTCTCCTTTGCTCAGATAAGCTTATAAAGTCCTTGAGCACGTCCAGTTCTGTGCTAGCATCCGTAAATTGCATTTCAGCCTTACAATTCACTGAACTGCGGAATGCCAACATGCTGGCTTATTTCTCCATTTCTATAAACATTTAGATCAAAAACTGGTGAGAGAACTATGCCAAATGAGAACAAAAACTGGAATATTATTTGAAATGTGAGCACATTGGTATTTAATAAATGGCTCATTCATCAATCGTAAATACCAGTTGTGGAGAGCCTGTAGTATGTCCTACGATGCAGTGGTTGCTCACACACACACACACAAACACACACACACACACACACACACACAAAGAGCAATATAGAGACATCAGTTCACCTTTTTGGAGAAAATTCATTTAAAACACAAGGAGAACATGCAAATAGCACACACAGGGGGCTGGAGGCAGGATCTGAACCACAGACGCTGGAGATGTGAGGCAACAGTTTTACTCACCGGCACTTCAGCTCGTGTAGATAATATGTAACCAACTTGCTCATGAATCCTTATTTAAGTACATATCTATCCACTTACAGAGCTTTCTAACATTAACTTCCATCCATCCATCCATCCATCCATCCATCCATCCATTAATTTTCTGTCAAAGTACTCTTAGTTAACACCTGGCAAGTATTAAATGTAAGTCTGCATGAAATTATTCGATACTGTAGCACTGACTAATCTTATGGTAGCTAATCCAAAAAGAAAGGGAAAAATGAGAAAATATTTATACAAGAAAATGCAGAAATCCCAGTGAATATAGGTATTAATGGTTAAATTAAACCCCCCGCGACCCAGTAGGGTAAGAGGTTTGGAAAATGGATTGATGGGTTAAATTAATGCAGCTTTTCTAACCTATACTCTGGTCTTTCTTCAACCAAAATGTCCAGGATTCTTAATTGACAGGTTGCATAACTAGCTATAAATATGCAGTTTTAGCTGCAAGTTGAATAATCAAAACAATTTCCACTTCAGCCTGATGGTTCTCTGTCCCAATGGACAAATGAATGAAGTCTTTTCCCAGGTGGAGAGTGATAGCTGAATGGATCACGGTTCATTAGGCTTCCACGCGAAAATCACAAAAATGGAAAAATAACATTTTTCAGGCCTTGTTAGGAAGCTGTAATGGTATGCTTCCAAGAGCTGAGTATCTCAGGGCTGTGCACTGTGTTGCAGGGTAGCAGCTGATCACAGTTTGGACAACACCACAGCTATGCTGAAGGATTGGCTAAAGAGGGTCCAGGAACTGTATCACTACATCGAATGGAGACCCCGGGAGGAGCCGCAGTAAGTTCTCCAGACCAGCAGGGGGCACCATCAAGTTCAATCCTAATCTTTGCAATGCTGGCAAGACTCAGTCTCCCATAGTGGCACTTGGAGGCAGGAAACTAAAATGCCAAACTTCTAATGAACTGCAGGTTGTACGCGGAGGAGTTGGGGCCCAAGCACTGGCCCCCATCCCGGTTCACTCATGTGATGAAGCTGAGACAGGCGGCCCTGAAGGCCGCGAGGGAACACTGGGCCGATTACATCCTGGTGAGGGTCCACACCAGAGTAATGTTTCCATAATAATTTCCTAACTATTATAATATTTCGATGTATTTGAGGAATTGTAAAACTATAATTGGGACAATAGGAGCTTGCAGTGAGGAACTTTTTTGATTAGGTCAAAATCCAGAGGCATCACGAAGAGTGATCCATGCTGACTGGTTACCAGTAAGGTTGCAGATTTTCAGTTTGCCAGAATGAGACGTTTCCCGTGTCCCAGTTTTCAGACACTGACAACCTGCTGACAAACACGCAGCTCCTGACGCTGCTGATGGCAGAGAACCTGACGCTGGTGGCCCCCATGCTGGAGTCTCACACCCTCTACTCCAACTTCTGGTGCGGCATGACCTCACAGGTAGACTGTGTCATGTGACATCGTCTTCGTCATCTACTCATGTTACGTCTCCTGCCTCACTGTATAAACCATGGAATAAATGAACGATCCTTTATTTGCACATTGGAATGCTTCTCTGCTTTGAGGCATAAGTTTGGGGTCCAGGCACAGGGTTAGCCATGAGTCCAGTGCAGAGGTGGAAAGTTCAGGTCCAGAGAGTACAAATCCAGTTGGGTACTCTGTGACTGTGACTCTTTATGCTCAACTGGTTGGGTGAAACAAAACCTTGGTCTGGATTTGTACTTTTTGGACCTGAACTTTTGCAGGCCTTGCTCAAGAGCCAGTAAAGATGCGACTGTTCAGCTGAGGCGGGGACTCAAAGCCCGCAGAGTCACACACTGCCCCAGCAAAGTAACCAGCTAAACACTTTCTTTCACTCCCTCCTTTCCCAGGGCTACTACAATCGCACTGCAGACTACGTCCCCATCCGCCAGTGGAAGCGCTCCGGCTGCTTCCCGGTTCCCATGGTGCACTCCACCTTCCTGCTGGACCTGCGCCGCCCCGCCAGCCGCGCCCTGGCCTTCCACCCGCCCCACGCCAGCTACAGCTGGGCCTTCGACGACATCATGGCCTTCGCCTTCTCCGCGCAGCAGGCAGGTCTGAGATTCCACTGCTGCATAGAATGAAACCAGTAGGTCAAACTACTGGTGTGAATTATAGTACAGCATCACGGGTCTCTGGGTTTGGTTGAAAAATCGGAGCCTCACACACCATATCCCGGGGGGGGGAGTGGGATGGTTCTCAGTGTCCCATCAAACCATACAGCAGAATACAGAGCAAATACACATATTACTATTATGTTCAGAAGATCATCCTGAATAGAAAGTGATTAACACAGACGTTGTACACAGAATGGTGGAATAATGGTCATATTTGACCTTATAGCTAAGTATGGTGTGAAACAACAGGTATTATGGGAAGGCATCTCCATGTCCGTGTGCAGAAACTCCACGGTCCTTTATAGAGGAGGGTAGGGGATGCTGGCATAAGTGATTCCATATGAGGGATCTGCAGGACCTCTTTGAACATTTCTGCTGATGTTAATGGTGCGTGGCTGGCGGGAGGTAGAGGAAAACAGGGGGAGCACAATCAGCGGGACACCCGGACACACACATGCACGGCCCACGTGCACGCAAGTCAGTGCAGGCGCCCGTGTAATGGTGCCGGTGCCGACCTGACACGTGTGCTTACAGGGGTGCAGATGCACGTGTGTAACAGGGAGCATTACGGCTTTCTGCCCGTGCCTCTGAAGCCCCAGCAGACGCTGGAGGAGGAGGAGGAGAACTGCGCCCACACCATCGCCGAGGCCATGAGTGAGTGTCACAGCTCCTTCGTGCAACTGTCAGCATTGCTCTTACTATTACTCACTGTTCCTGAGGCCATGCGTGAGAAACCCCTCCGTGTTACTGTGAACATTACTCTTACCATAACATTACTGTTATTACTGACTGGTACTGAGACCGTGAGTGAGTAACTCTTTCATACTGCAGTCATCATTACTCTTACTGTTACCTTACTATTACTCACTGTTCCTGAGGCCATGCGTGAGAAACCCCTCCGTGCTACTGTGAACATTACTCTTACCATAACATTACTGTTATTACTGACTGTTACTGAGACCGTGAGTGAGTAACTCTTTCATACTGCAGTCATCATTACTCTTATTGTTACCTTACTATTACTCACTGTTCCTGAGGCCATGAGTGAGAAACCCCTCCGTGCTACTGTGAACATTACTCTTACCATAACATTACTGTTATTACTGACTGTTACTGAGACCGTGAGTGAGTAACTCTTTCATACTGCAGTCATCATTACTCTTACTGTTACCTTACTATTACTCACTGCTACTGCGGTCACGAATGAGTAACTCCTTCATGCTACTGTTGTCATTAACAGTACTCCTATACTATAAACCATCACACTCTATCCTTACTATTAGCAGCAAAAACCAGGAAATGTGAAATGCGAATATAGGATCTGTTGTCCGACTTTCTCAGTTCGTTGTTCATAAACTTTCTGTTTTCCTAGCCTACCCCCAGCCTGTTTTATATGCCTGACTCCCACTGTGCCTCCCCTAGTACAATGCAACCTCTGTACAGAACAGTCCTTCACAGGCCACTGAGAAAATTCACATTGCCCCTCAACGAAGGTTTACCCTCTTCACTGTTAAGGACAGCAGCCGAAGTCTGCTGAAAATAACCTGCACCGACGTCTGGCTGTGCCTGTTAAGGCCAGCAGGGGGTGCCGTGCCAAACAGATCGCTGTTTAATGAAGAATCGCTGTTACACTCTTAGCAAGGTGTTTTGCCCAAATGATTACATATCTAAGCATATAAATGGTAAAAACATATGTGAGTAAAAGTAATAATAATATCATTCTTTTATTTTATTTTATTATTGTGTTTTTAGTTTTGATCATCTGGAATCACTTGTGTCTTATGGAGAGTCAGAAAACAGCTGTGCATGACTATAAATGATTTTGTTTTAAATATGTAAATATTAAGAATTATGTAAATAGACAATTACTAAATCTGTCTCCTCAGTCCACCACTCCTTGGAGCCATCACATTACCTGCACATTCCCGAAAAACCCCCGGACAGGATGAGCTTTGATCAAGTAACTATGACAACATTCCTCGTTTTCCCATCAAAAGATCAACGCAGTCCGGTGTCCTAAATCTGAATCATATTTGCTTGTAGAAATGTGATCAGAATTATTTTATAGTAAATACAGGTATCCATCGACTTATGTCCGGGTTACGTTCCGGAAGTGAGAACATAAGTCAGTCTGGACGTATATCGATCATTATAGGGGAGAGATCAAATATACCAGCCACACGTATATTGATACATGTCCCCTGATGTCTACTACGTCTGCCTTAGGCATCTCTCCTTACATTTTTATCATGGTCGTCATAGGAGCATGGATTTAAGTGCGATTGGACTTTACTCGATAGGACTTAAGTTGATGGATGACTGTACTATTTTAAAATTGAGGAAGTTCAGCTTGGCAGAGTTTGGGGACTTTTTACTGAATTTTACGCTTGAAACTAAACCATCACAGCAATTAAGATTTATAATTTTCTAGAGATAATTTGAATCTAATAGGAAAGTGAGTCAGGTCATAAATAATATAGGTTTCCGCTTCTTGTACCGCGGATGGGGTAATTACTGTCATGTGACCTGATTGGTCCTCCCTCTCTAACTCTTTGAGATCTTCCTCATCAATCTTAAACGCCGTGCTGAGCGCCGGCAGAGGATGTTGAGGACGCTGGCTGTGCTGGGCATTGAGGCCACCATTACTGAGGCGGTGGACGGAAAGTATGGTCCCCCCCCCCCCTCCAGCACCCCCCATCCACCGAGGTGACCTCCCCCCAGACCGCTGTGACCTCATCCTTGCATGGTCATCTTCCTGACAGGACCCTGAACTCCTCCCAGCTGTGGGCCCTTGGAATCGAGATGCTCCCAAGTTACAAGGACCCATACTCAGGCCGGACGTTGACCCGTGGGGAGATTGGCTGCTTCCTCAGTCACCACTACATCTGGACACAGGTAACAGTGAAACTCAATCATGTGCAGGTGGAGGAACACCTAGGGAGAAACACTCGAATATGAGCTCCGGACATTGTCTGGGGAATCAGGTCCGGACATTTTCTGGAGTTGCCCTTTTACACACGTGGCCTGGACATCTGGAGATCATCCGTGTCAGACATGTTGACCTCTTTTAGAAATATTCCAGTTAGTTTAGAGGAAGGGTGGCGATTGAGTAGAGCCCACAGTGACTCAAAAAGTACGCTACGTAAAATGCAATGTTTTGTTTACAGCATTACTGACAGAAGTTCCAGAATCTCATCATATCTCCATTTCGCCATGTTCATTGGGGTCCATTCTTTTTTAGTCTTTATGCTTGTTTACTTCTGATTCTGAAATCACCCACAGGTCGTGGAACGAGGGCTCAAGCAGGTGTTGGTGCTGGAGGACGATGTGAGATTTGAGCCCCGGTTCAAGAGCAGGCTGGGAGATATCATGAGAGATGTTAACCGCGTGAAGCTCAACTGGGACCTGATGTAAGGACCTGGGGGGAGACATACCTCTAAGCACTCAGAAACGTATCCAGCATCCCACCATTCACTCTCCTTTCCCACCCCTTCTCTCCCAGTTATGTGGGTCGCAAGAGGCTGCAGGTGCAGTACCCTGAGAAGCCTGTAGAGGGTGTAGTGAACCTGGTGGAGGCAGACTACTCCTACTGGACTCTGGGCTATGCCCTCTCGCTGCAGGGGGCCAGGAAGCTACTGCAGGCCCAGCCGCTCAGCAAGATGCTGCCTGTGGACGAGTATCTGCCCGTCATGTTCAACAAGCACCCCAAGTGAGTGGCACACAACCAGGGGAAGCAGATAAATGTATGAGGGGACCGAGAGAGAGAGAGAGAGAGAGAGAGAGAGGACAAGGAGAATGTGAGTCATACAGACAGATTATGTGATGGAAACAGAGATAGATTCTTATGGGATTTAGGGATTTCTGGGTCTGTTTGTCTGTATACGTTGTCATGTGAGTTAAAGTTAGTGTGAGTATATGAAGGCAGAGATTTTGGGCCCCATGAAGGTGCATCATCTTACACCCTCAACCCAGACCAATCCAACGTGTTTTTTAAGGCCGTTGTCACTCAGGGGTCTTTGGAATCATCTTGACTTCCCCCCTTTATGGCACCCCTGTATTAAGGACTATGTAACAGGGATGATGTGAGAATGTCAGAGTGTCTATGTGTCTGCGTGTGACTCCCTCCTGCTCTGCCACCGCAGTCAGGAGTACCTGCAGCACTTCAGCGCGCGGAACCTGCGTGCGTTCTCTGCGGAGCCGCTGCTCCTGTTCCCCACCCACTACACGGGCGAGCCAGGCTACCTCAGCGACACCGAGACCTCCACCATCTGGGACGATGAAGGAGTCAGCACCGACTGGGACCGCCAGTATGCCCAGCGGAAGCACCGGCCGCACCCGCCAGCCCACGGCACCATGGACAGTGAGAACGTTCCACCGGGGTCTGCCGCCAACAAGGATGAACTCTAACCTTTCACCCGGAAGGACCTGCTGACAATGACATGCACAGAGATTGCAATGACTATCTGATACAAATATACTGCACTGCCCCACAAACGCGAAACACAGTATCTGCATCTTTTATCAAAGCTGAGTTGTGACCAAAATCAAGGTTCTGTATCATTCACCTACCTACTACAGCTAGGGGTGGACAGTCAGAAAATTATGAAGCCCTGTTCTGTTTCAGTTTCAGCGTAGTTACTGTGCTTCGCCTTTGTAGGACAGTGTGCTTGGTACTGTACACAAGCTGCTGTATTCATACACACTAGGGGTGTAATGGTACCCAAAATTCATCGTTCGGTTTGTATGCATAAATCCATAAACCTCGGTGTGTATAGTGGACTTTAAGCCCCCCCCCCCCCCATGCCCCCCCAAATTCAGATACGTTCGGTGGCCCATGCATTCATTAATAAAACCTGATGTAAAATACATGTCGTCGTGCAGCTTTTACTTGGCTCTTACCCTCTTTTACATCTTTATTTCACAATATATCACACTGTGCATTTTATCCTCCCATATTCACCCCCGGAGATGGTGCATCAGTGGTTGGCGCCAGATTTCCGGGTTTTAGTGCAAAGCTGAGCCACCCCTTCATCAGAGCCAACTACAGGAATTGCACCGACTGCAGGAACTATCAGTGAGATCATGTGCCCCCATCGGGGAGGCGGCTCTCGACACGTCTCCAGGACTGTGTGCTCTGAGTGAGAGTTCGGGTTGGACCCAAGGTGAAGAGGATCCTGCTTGGAGGATGTGAAATATTGGACTGAGTTTGAGAGGATAGTTTAACAGTTGCCGTTATGCTAATGATGGCTAAATAAAGCTTCGTGGACCACCTGCTGTATTTTCCGACCCCACTAGATGGTGCTCTCTGTTCAAAAAAACAGCACAAACCATGCCCCAAAGTCTAGAGCGCCATCTAATGGGGACAAAAATACAGCGAATGGTTCATGACGCTTTCGTTGGCTATCACCAGCATATGTAAGCGTACGTATGTATTTTTAGGGTCGCCGTCTGACCTTTAACAGAGGGGTTATGTCATGCATGGCACCAGGGGATTGGGTAACCACTGGGAGGTAGGAAAGGTGTGAGGGACTCAGCCTGTGACTGAGGCAGCATAGAACTCCTGCAATAAAAGAGCGTTCTTTCCTTCTCTACCATGTTTCTACCTGTGTCTGTCCCACCTTCCTCATCTCATTCCTGCAGCCGCGATACCTGTCAGGCGTTACAATATGGTGTGCGGTTCCAGTTCTCACGCTTTTAGCTCAGATGAGGTTGGATGAGTGTGAGGTGATGGCAGAGACTCTGGAGACAGCAACGCCCTCACCAACAGCCAGACCCCTGGCCCTTGTCATTGTCGACCCGGAGGTACACAGATTAGAGACATTACCCGTGTGATTTCAGAATACACCAGCCTCCCTGTTCCCTTGTCTAAAACAAAATGTCCTCCTGTATCCTCTATTGAGCGTAATGGAGAGGAGCACCAGTCTGCAGAAAACACCTCACCTAATGAGAGACCTTTCAGCTTCCAGAAAAGGTAACCAATATATGTATGATCCCAGTAGCAAATCCGTAATTAACTCGATTAAGGTATTTGATAAGCTTTTTATCATCTCGTCCTCTTTCTCTCCTGCATTGTCTCCTCTGTAAGGTTCCCCAAGTGGCAGCGCCGTTTCTTCTATGAACCTTCTAGACCAGGGTTGCCCAACTTTGACAACTAGCATCAATAACCTGTGTGCCGGAGATTTTGAGGCACGCATGTTTCTGGCAGTCAGGCTACCAAACCTTGGGCAGATCTGCTACATGAACGCCACCTTCCTGTGCCTGTTCCATCTGCTGTCCTTCAGCAAGGACGTCAGAAGGCAGAAGGAACACTGAGGGTGGTCCTATGTGCTGACCTGATGAGGTACCGTGAGAAGTATCCACCGCATACAAACTCTCTCACAGAACTCAATACATCTGATGCTTCGCTTGCCATGTCCACATGTCTTACTGACCTAATCACCAAAATCATAATGATCTGAGTGACAGTGGAGATACCAACTCCCATTCTCTGCCTCTCTTGATTTGCAAATATTTCACTGACCTTCTATCTCCAACAAATGGTTCAAGTGCAGTGCAGGAAAAGGCTTTGTGTGAGTCACATGGTCTCAGACCAGTCTGCTGAAGAATCCAATGTACGTGGAGTCTTCAGCACATTCAGTTAGTGTAGTTTTCTTCAGGATAGTGTGGCTGACTAAGGAGCATAGGATGATGAAATAAACACCATATACTGGAAAATTTAAGGCAACATCAATTTTATAAAACATTTTCAGTTTGCCAGTGTTTTCTGTTTATCTCCTGTCATCTAGGTCCCTATGAATTCTTCAGCTGCCTGATATCCCAGTTAAATGATGATCCACAGTGCAACTTATGGACAAAGGGAATTTTAATGATGATTTTAAGGAATAAGGTGAATACTAAACACTGGCAGGTAGAACATACTAACACATACAAGAACTAACTGAAAAAGGACAAGCACATATATACATATTAGACAAGGGCTAAACAAGGAACAGGTGCAAGTGATAACCAATTAACTAAACATCAGTAACTTAGAACAGTGGTTCTCAAAGTCCGTCCTCGGGACCCACTGCCCTGCTTGTTTTCCTGCTATCCCTGCCCCACACACAAGTCCCAGCTGTCTTTCAGCTTCTGATTGACTGAACACACCTGATCCAGATAATCAGCAGTGTGTGGGGCAGGGAGAGACAGCCTCTGGCCAGCAGTGCACTCAGCCCATTTAGTCATGCGCAGTATGAAAGATACTAAATGCCGAAAATAACGGGATGGCCAGCGGCACCTGCTGGCCAAAAGGGGAAATGACCGATATTAAAGGTACTGATCCTGATACTTGCATCAAATATGTGCTCAAATGCACAAAACCAGAGGTTCTATAAAAGTCACAAGAGAATACCAGTCATTCTTCACTTTGGTAACTACTGTCATGCAGTGATTCTGTTTGAAAATAGACTAAAACAAGTCATACACATATATTGTAGGGGCAACAGCTGACATCGTAAATTTAAGCGACATTTCCATTGTAAACATGCTCATGTTGGCGGTGCCTTACAGCGATACATTAGAGATCCATCAAAGGTGTAGCATTAGCTAATGAAGTGCATACAGCATCATAATTATCTTGATGCATTGCACATTTTGAAACTCCATATTGAATACGTCTTTTCAACTGTATCTTTGAAACGCGTATTTAATAGGGATCTACATGAAATGTATGGTTCTGTGCCAACATCGGTTTTGGAGTCACAAAAAGACATATTTTTTGCATAGCAGGGACAACAAAATTAGTTTTGAAATGATTATTGCATATTGGGTTATATTGAATAACAAAACCAAAGTGATGCTTATTTTCACATTGCACAAAATAAAAAAAAATTCACAAAATACATCTGTGGAATAATTAAGAATTCAAAAATAACAATCATGAAAAAAAGTAAATCACATCTACATCCTGTGCTCGGCTCCACCAGTTTGCTACCCTGAGATTACCGGCTACTCCGGGTTCCCCCTACAGTCCAAAAATATGCTAAGGTGAAACAGAGTTACCAAATTGTTTGTCGGTGTGTGCATGTGTGTGTGTATGTGTGTCTGTGCCCTACGACAGGTCCTGCATAGGCCAAGCAGGTACAGAAGATGGATGGACGTATCTCCTGGAAGAAATCCCTTAAATGCCACAAGAACACTAACTTGCCATGTCTGTTTCTGCTTTATTCTGGTCATACACACACCCGAATGACGTCATCTCTAATAATGTAGCATGTTGTGTGATTTTCCAGCAACATCTCCAAGTGCCCCCACAGTCCAAAAACATGCTGAGGCTAATTAGAGTTGCTAAATTGCCCGTAGGTGTGCGTGTGTGAGTGAATGGTGTGTGAGTGTGCCCTGCGATGGGCTGGCCCTCCATCCTGGGTTGTTCCCTGCCTCGTACCCATTGCTTCCGGGATAGGCTCCGGACCCCCGTGACCCAGTAGGATAAGCGGCTTGGAAAATGGATGGATGGATGGATGGATATCCAAGTGCAGTATAACAATCTCTCTCTTATCAACGACTCTCTCCAGTGCTGGTGTTATATACCAGAAAACCAAAATACTCATAAACCGCCGATTATGACTGACCAGCACTAGCCCTACCCAACTCACAGCCAGGATTAAAATTATGTTTTCTGCATTGAACCTCTGAAAACTGAAATTGTATTTGCAAATTTAGGTTCTGTCATTGTCAATAAATGTATTCATCCGTTTCATTGTATGTTCCAAACCGAGAATGATGTGAGCAAATGGCACAGGACAAATACGTGCACCTTTACAGCCAGGGATGCCACTAGAGATTTTGGGCCCCATGAAAGCATGTCAAAATGGGTCCCCAAATCAGGCCAGTCCAGTACATCAATACATAGTATAACACCACACACACACACAAGCTTGTAATTATATCTGTGTGGGGACTCTCCATTCATTTCTATGGGGAAAACTCTAATCCCAACATGACGACCTTAACCCCCACCCAGCCTTAACTATAAATAACAAACAAAATATGAGACTTTTGGCATTTTAAACTATTTGATTGCATTCGCAGATCTTTGTGGGGACCTGAAAAATGGTCCCCGCGACGTCAAAATAACAGGTTTTTATTACACTGTGGGAAACATTTGGTCCCCACAATGTAATACAAAGATAATCCACACACACAGTACTGTTACTTTACCATCCTGTGCTATTTTCTAAAGAGCCAGTAGGGGGCAGTATTACAGCCAGAAAAGATCTATTCTATTTAAGGTTATTATGATAATGATAATACTGTGCAAAAATGTCGACAACTGTAGAGGTGTCTCTGTGGGCAGCCAATAGAACAGTCTTTAAAAATCTTGCCTGCCTTACTGCTGGGTTTCTGTAAATTTTCATAGTGTGTTTGACAGAGTAAGAGTAGTCATCTGGTGCGTTTGTGACACAGGGCAGCAGCACCACCTCACTGAACATGACTGAGGGTTACGGTGAAATGATGAAGAGGACAACGCCTAAGAAAGAAACCTAGTGTAGATCTGTGTCGTAATCTGCCATGTCGGAATCCGGAGTCCCTGGATAATGGACAGAGCCATGTGATTTGGGGATCAGATTGTTCTGGGACAAGGTGTCCTTCTAAGATATTATGGGATGTGCTCTAAAAAAGTGCCAAATCGAAACACAAAACAAACAACAACCTGATACTTAGATAGATAGAGTTTGATTGGATGACAAAAGAATTCAAAATAGGCCCTGGACAATGCCCGGACTGGATTTACTCCAGGGATTGTGCCCCTCCCTCGCATTCAGGAAGTGTCAATTATGGAGGAGGGCCAGCTGAACACAGAATGCAAGCCAAACAAATCTGCTGCCTGAACGTTCTCCGCCGCGTCTGACGCACCAGGGCTGAGTGGGCTGCCTGTCCGGATCCGTGCTGAGCGTAGGAGCGCACAGTGTTAATATTAGTGTAGTCAGCGCATTACGCCCCCTGCGACTGCGTCGTGCCGGCGCCTGACGTCAGCGATGGGTAACCTGAGCGTAAACGGGGCACCTGCCAGCGTGGGTATATGGAGACCCCAGCACAGTGACATTACATAGCATCATTTCATCATCATCATTTCACATGCAGTATGAATCATCTGCCAAATAAAACTGCAGGTTTTCCCTGTTCCTCATTACATCAGTCAAATTTGCTTGTATTTTGAATGGTTTGTATAATAATATTTCATATATGTCACATGTACTGTACGTGAACATTTTGCCTTTCAGTATACAGTTAGAAATGATGTTAAAAGCCTAAGAATATGTGCCACTTTTCACAGTAATTAAATAAATATGGGCTGGCACAATGACCAGCGTTATAGCATGAAACCTCTTGGTCAGTGTTTCCCAACCCAGTCCTCTGGGATCCACAGACGGTCCATGTTTTTGCTCCCAACCGAGGCAAAAGTATGGGCTGTCTGGCAGGGAGCTGGGAGGGAGCAAAAACGTGGACCGTCTGTGGGTCGGGAATCACTGCTCTTGGTTGTAAAGCAGGGTTCCCCAATTCTGGCCATGGAGGGTGAGAATCTGACACAGTTTGCAGAATTTTCTGCTCAACACACACTTTGTCCAGCTAATTACTAGGTTTAGTATGTGTGTTTGAAAATCTGTAAACTGTGTCAGATTCTGGTCCTCCAAAATCTGTTCTGCAAGGGACTGGCGTCCTGTTTAGGGAATTCTCTGCCTTGTGTCCTGTGTTTTCTGTTCACCATAATCTGGTAATGCAACGTTTCTCAACCCAGTCCTGAGGGACCCTCAGCAGTCCACATTTTTTTCCCAGCTCCTAACACACCTGTACCTCATATTGAATGTCCTGGTCTGGTTTAGGTGTGCTGTAAGCTGGGAGGGAGTAATGTGGACTGTCTGCAGGTCCCAGAGGACTGGGATGAGAAACACTGCTGTAATGAATAAGTGATTATGGAAGATGGTCATAACCCTAGCTATAAAATTTTTATGGAAAATGCTGCTAAATTCTTCAGTTTATTCCAGCTCACAATTGTAGGTCATACATCTATTCGTGTGTTCTGTTTATTTTCATGAATTTCAGCCCCTGAAGATTTGGCCCCTTTCTCTAGAGTGACTGCATAGCTGTCAGGCCTGCTATACTAACTCCTACCACCGGGAGCAGTAGTGATTGGTTGGGTGGTAAGCAGAGGGGGTTCTTCTTGGTGGGACTGCCTTTATGGCTTCATGGCATGTCACTAATTAACACCCAGCATGCAGGTGTCCATTCATCTGTGCATATTGGATAATCAATCATAATCGATTTATGTGTTTCAAAGTCTGAGTTCTGTATTCCCCCGACACACACGACTGACCCTCATTCAGCATACCCTCTGTTTCACACAGACACTCTTGTTGGCATTCATATACAGTGTTACCCTTGCAGTTCTCTCACACTCATTATGCTCTGACACACATCAACATGTAACTGCTTCCTGCTGATTGTCTGCATATAACCTGTGGATCTGAATTCCACCTCACCAATATGTGGGATGTTTAAAAATGTTTGGTTTCCTAACACAAAGCAAAAGAAGGTTCAGAAAGTTATGGCATATCACCGAAGAACTTGGCAAGGTCAGGTAAAGTGCTTGTGGCACTCACTCATACACACACACACACACACACACACACACACACAGACTCGGCACGGATGACTCACAGTGATCCTTGCTGGCTTCAGTAGCCCATGACCCTTGGCAGCCCAGCTCCCACTCGCCTGACCCCGGCTCTGTCCTGTAGGCCACAGCGCTAAGTTGTTGGTTAACAAGCTCCAGTAAGTAATTGAAACCTGCCAAGTTTTGCTAGTTTCTCCTGGGGGGGGGGTGACCCTCCATTCTGCCAGGTATGACTCACAGTGGGGGTCGAAACAAAACTGGAGGTTATGGGGGGAGGTGTTTAAGGAATAAGATAGAACCACTAATCCCCACAACAGTCCCCCAGTGCCCCAACCATGCGGCCCCCTGGGATGTGGAGGAGAGGCTCCTACTGGGCAGAAAAGTGGCAAGCTCCGCCCCCAAGGCAGAGAGAGCAAATGAACAAGAGAGGGGGGGAGAAGGAGGGGACAAGAGATGAAATCATCTGTGTGGCAGGAACAGAGAGTACAACAGACAACCCCCACCCACAGAGAGAGAGAGAGAGAGAGAGAGAGAGAATGAGTGAGTAAGTTAAGCAGAGAAGGGGAGTAATCTCAGAGCAGTGTCCAGAAACTGACTTGCGGTGCCAGGGGACTCCAGGGTGAACAGGCAGCAGAACCAGGAGCCACAGAGGGATCGGGCCTGAGCTGGCGGAACTGACACGTCAGCTAGCCCACCGCTAAGAGCAGCGGGAGCAGGGAGGCAGAGCAGGCGGCAGGAGCAAACGACGGAGACAAGCTGAAGTATGGCCCCTAGGGCCGGTCACCCACGATGGGGCGCACCATGACACCCCCGGCTACCCGTGCCATGGTGTCGCTGCTGCCCTGGGCCCCAGCCCCGCACAGCTTGGAACTGGACATCGCTCTGCTTGGGGAGGAAGGCGGCGTGGCCCTGCAACGGTACCAACCACGCTCCCCAGACAGCGGCCCCCGCAACTGGGTCAGTGGATCTGTGCTTCTCTGCTTATCTCCCTGTTTGTGTGTCTATTTGTGAGTCTCTATCTTCTTTCTGTTTGCTTGGTCATCTATGTCGTTCTTCCCCAGCTGTTCATCTTTGATCATTATCTGTTTGATTGCCTGTCTATCTATCCCTGCTTCCTTTCCGCTGATCCATGGCGGTATATTATCTTTAGGGCTTCCATTGGTCTCTCCCTTCTTTCACATTATGTCTGTTTGTTTTTTTGGTAACCATCTGCCCATGGGCATCTCGCTTGGTGTGCCGTGTCGTTCCCTATCTGCCCGATCTTGCCAGCTTCCTACGAACGCTCTGTCCCTCTGTTACCTTCTCTCATCCTCTTGATCTCCTTGTTGAAGTTGACTTAGTCGTATTGAGTCTTGGCTCTTTCTCTATTAGGGGAAAGAAGCATCGTGTGTTGACTTCTTCACCGGGACCGAGGTCACAGACTTATATTAACACAGAGTCACAGGCAGCGGGCACTGGGACCATGAGTAACCCTCACGATGATTGTTATAAAGTGTTTGACTGTCTGCCAAGTAGGAGGTTCCAGGCCCGTTAACCTCAGTGCTGACTTTCTCATAGTCCAGCAAGTGCAGATGAGTTACTGGAGATGTGAAAACAAAGCTGAAGTTGTAAGTCTTGGTAGGATGGCCTATGTGGGACTGGCTTCCCTGTCTCATCACAGACCCTATTAGAAGTAAAAATCCAGACCAGTATTTTGTTTTAACCGAGCAGTTGAGCATAAAGAGTCACCATCACAGAGTACTCAACTGGTTGGTTGAAACAAAATCTTGGTCTGTATTTATACTTTCCGGACCTGGACTTTCCACCTCTGTTAGGGAAGCTTCAGTCCCCTTGAAAAATAAATGCTTCAAAATCTATTTAGCGACTTGCAGCGTTTTCCACCCACTCAGCAAATCGTGAGCGACCCTTCAAATAGAAAGTAGCAATCCTACTGGGGACTGAGCCCCCCATGGATGAAATCCTAGAATCATCCTTGGTCTCCATCCATTTAACGCCCCACGGTATTAAGGTAGTTGTGTGTGTGTATGATGTGTTGGGAATGGAAGTAATGATGAACAGCGATGAGCTGTACTAACATTGATAGGCAGATTCATGGGTGGAAGTATGATTTCTTCAAAATAAAACCTGCTGAGTCAACCGGTGGAGTGATATTTCAATTGGGCCAGGCAATTTAAGTGAGAGTTAATTACAGAAAAGACTTGACGTGGCATTCCTTGATTCTGACCTGGCCCAGCCGTGCTGGAGAACTCCAGCATCAGGAGGGGTACTGATCTGGATGGGGAGTGCAACAGAAGCTTTCTCTGAATTCTGGGAAAGAGCATCTCTTCCTGCAGCACAATCATGGCCCTGTCTGTGTGCATGGGGCTGTTGTGAACCATTGTTAATCACTAGGAGAGTGTTTGTGTTTGTGAACACTGACCCGATGGGGCCAGATGCCAGTGTATGTGTGTTGGCTGTAGCATATACATTGTGTGTCCTACATGTGCTGTCTGACATCCTGGCTGTTGATGTACTGGGGGGGGGGGGGGCTGCTGAGGTCGTTTTTTTCTACTTTCCGACTATTGTTCCCCCAACACACTCATCAGGGCCTGGCCGGCTCACACACACACTCTGCCATCCACCTTCCTTCCACTGTGTGGCGCTACATCACTCCACCCTGCTGCTGATAGATGGACACACACTTACCCCCTTCATCAGTATGTCAGGACTAAACCTGACTGCCACTTTCACCCCAGTTCATCTGCTTGAACATGTGCCCTTACCACACCCTTTGGTCTTATCTTACGTTATGTTTATTTTACGTTATACTCTTAGTTTTCATTAATGGTTGTAATATATTTTGACTTTCACTCCAGATTCCCACTTGGGCTCCAATCCCTCAGGATCTGGTCTCTATATACCCACCTGGGTCCCAATCCCTCAGGCTCTGCTCTCTCTCTATATAACCACCTGGGCCCCAATTCCTTAGCCTCTGGTCTCTCTCTATATTCCCACCTGGACCCCAATCCCTCAGCCTCTGGTCTCTCTCTGTATACCCACCAGGCCCCAATCCCTCTACCTTTGGTCTCTCTCTATATACCCACCTGGACCCCAATCTCTCAGGATTTAGCCACTTCTTGTCTCATATTGTAACCGAGGAAAAGCTTTACTGCTGTTATAAATGTTACATAAGAACTGCAGTCTATTTATTACCTGATAAACATGGTGACATACTCATAAATACAGAGTCAGCGATATATCTCAGATTTCTCCTCACTCTCCTTTCAGACTAGCAGACTAGCACAATCTAAATGCTCTTTCTCTCTCTGCATCTCCCTCTCCTCACATCTTATAAATTGTTTTATGCACAAACGATTTGGCTAATAATCACCATGTTAACTGCCAGTGCACTTCACCTGCTGGTTGTGGGAGCAAAGTACACGCTGGTGGCTGTAAAAAAGAGCCGTTCCACGTCAGTGGACCTGGGTCGTAATTTTAGACCACTGCCGCTTTGCGCTCAACACGTGTGGGTACAGGTAGGTTGGTGGTAATGAGCCAGTAGGCCAACCAGGTAGTTTACTTGACTCCAATGAAGGGTCTGAGGTGCAGATACATAGTTAGTCAGTCTTTAGACGTCAAGGATTTATTTATATAGCACTTTTGAAAACAGCTCCTGCTTGACAAAATCAAACATCTATAATATAGAAAAAAACAGCATTTCTCCTACTGTGTGATGCTGCCATTCTTCCCAGAGCAGAAAATCCAGACTTTTGGGCAGATTTGTGCAACAAGGTAATCCAGCCGTAAATAAAGTGTTTTCCCAATTCCTCACCCTGCCCCCACCCGCAGCCCTCTCATCCTTGATCCCAGTCATGTGTCCTAGCTTAGTGGAGGCTGTGAGAATACACAAGGGTAGCTTTTTGGGGCCTGCTGCTTTGCCCAGCTGGTACACGGGGCTCCACAGAAGGCCTGTCTGTAGCTGTTACACTGTTGCTATGGCAGAAAGAGCTGGTTGGTATCCGAACTGCGTCAGTGAGGCTGTGAATAACTGAAAATTGCTTTCGGTGATGTCAGGATACCAAGCTGAGGGCATAATGCAGGAAGGTCAATTTATCAATGTCCTGACACTCTGTGTACCGTACTGAAATATACCAGAAGGATAATGCATTATACATGCACGAGTTTTTTTGGGGCGTACCATGGTAGGGTAGGGTAGTGTTTCTCAACCCAGTCCTCGGGGATCCCCAGCCGGTCCGCAATTTTGCTCCCTACAAACTTCCTGCCACATAGTCCACATTGAGCTTGGAGGGAGCAAAAATGCGGACTGTCTGAGGGTCCCCAAGGAGCAGGCAGGGATAGCACTGTTGCCTCAGCAGCGAACAGCCATGCATCCCCAAAAACCTGTCTCCATAGATGCATGATAATCTGACCTGGGAACTGGCCATAGGCCTGGTGGGCACTGAATTCCCTTCAGCTCCTGCCCATTTCCCTCCCATTGGTGACATCAGCCAGCAAATTCTTAAACTGTCCGATCACCCTCATCTATTATTAGGCAATTATATCCTCACCGATGTGCCAATTACACTCCTATTGGCAAACAAAATGCCTTTGAGCATAGAGAAGTTTAATCTCAGTTAGTCAATTTGCATATCTTTTCATATAACTTCTTAGGCTGAATATAGACAAATCTTCAAAACTGATATACTCATTTACATGTTAGAAATACACAGTGTTTTTTTAAGCATTATGGGTATGATGTCAGACGTGGTTTGTATAAAATTGTCCTACTGAGGCTAAATTAGTGTGGCATATGAATTTGACCTAAATTAGAAATCAAGTACAATGACAGTTTAATTTTAAGCATTATTTTTCAATCCACACAAAAGCAACGTCTTCAAAACAGTCAGGAAAACGTATCACAGTGTAATGTGAAATACGGCATTGTCTACAGTATTTCTATCAACAAAACATTTTATTTAGTCACTCACAGGATCAAAGAGCTACGGAAACATTATAAACTGTAGTTCGATTTCCTCAAATCAGACAAAATGATTCTTTTTTCTTTCAGCAGTTCAAGATTAAATTTTAAGACAGACACGTGAATTCTAATTAATCGTTACAAAAAAATCAGTATACAGCGATTCTCATTTGTCGAAAGAGTTGTGTTTTCTTTCCATAACAAGCGAAAGCACTGAAACTTGGAAGTGCTACCGGACGGAGTTTGGTTATTGAGTAAGCGGACAAGAGGCGAGGAGGGAGTGAGAAAGAATCCCAAAAGAAAGAGGAGGTTTGAGAGGAGGGGGATGGAGGAGACGTCCGTGACGGATGGTGATTGTGTGCGGCGGGAGGAGAATCTCACGGGGGGGGTGTTTAATGGTACATGCAGGCTCCCAAACTGAACTCACATGCGGCTGCCGTGTCACGGAAGACGCGCTCAGCATGGAAAGCTAAAATGGTAATAATAATGATGATAAAACTGAATCGTCTGACTGCTGATCCTGTAGTATTTAGATCCTTCGTCCCGAGAGACATAATGGCACGTAGTGGGAGACTTTGACTAGAAATGGATGAAGGACGAGATAGCAGAAGGGGAGCATTTTTAAAATGGGATTTTGGTAAATATGCTTTATCTGCACAGTCAGTTATCTGTACTTAAGTTTCTATATATTGTGAAGACTTTTAAAGGGGGAAAACCTTATTTGTTCATGTTGATTTTCATTTTTGTCTGTATGGTACCAAAGTTGGTGGAATTCATGCTGTCATTTCAGGTTATGCAATTGCATTTGTTCCCCAAACTCATGCACAGCGGTGTTTTGTTGGCGGTATTTTTAGCGTTACAGGCGAGTGGGCACGGTGAGGCTGGCTGTGTGAGTCAGGGGACTTGGGGGTGTTCTTGATTCTTGGCGGAGAGGCTCCGTGGGAAAGTAGCACCCAGCAGCACGCCTGGGGACGTCAAGCCGGGCATGAATAACACTTGTGATGCTCAGCCTATATAATATCGTATATTCTATTTTGTATTGCAGTTAGGATGGACGGCTTCCAGTCCAAGGCATAAGTTGTTCATATTCGTCTGTGAAAGAAGTTTTCTTTTTAGCAGCAGAGTTTGGATCCGTGTTCAGTCTTGCTGTCGGTCTGGAAGGTTTTCCGTTTTAAACTGTAACTTCTCAGTTCTGCATGAAGATCTCCATGTTCTCAACGTACTAATGCCTTCATCTATATATTGTCAATGATGCATCTATCGATCTATCTATCTATCTATCTATCTATCTATCTATCTATCTATCTATCTATCCAATCTTGTCTTTATGTAGGTGTCTGAGGAATTGATTGTTTGTGTATACAGATCTCTCTGCGCATTATGTTTGCATAAATATGAGTCTATACATATATTTGCACTCAGACGAAGGACTAAAAATGTGTTCCTTTGCTTGTCACTGGGACTGTAGCCTTGTAATTGTACCTTTTAAAGTACAGAAATGGACTCTGAGGAACATCCCACATGTACACAGAGTGCAAACAGTTCCTCAGTGTCCATTTCTGTGCATTAAAACATTTATTTATGTACAGCTAATGGTACAGTTGGTAGACCCTTGAGGGTACAGCCCCAGTGACAATCAAAGGTACAAACTGGTGCACTTTTTTTCTGACAGTGTAGGGATGTTGATTTTCAGATAATACTAAGTTGTGGTAATACTAATCAGCCTCTAGGGGGCTGCAGTTCTGCAGTTACGCAGAGGACACCCAAACCCAGCAGTGACACCCTGTCCACTGGCCCTCCCTGTCCCTCCAACCAAACACATTCATAGTTAAGGCTGCTCCAGATATGTTCTGCCATATGCTGCGTGGTGTCATTATGGGAGGTTCCCCAGAAACACCCTGTGTTTCCTCCGCAGAGCTCCGTGCAGGACTGGGGGGAGGAGGTGGAGGAGGGGGCCATTTACAGCGTGACTTTGAAGAGGGTCCAGATCCAGCAGGCGGCCAACAAGGGAGCGAGGTGGCTGGGGGTGAGGCGAGAGCACGGACATGCACACATTAGCATGTTTGCGCATGAGCTGGTTCCCATTTGCTGCTGCGCTATGATGTCAGCCCTTTATGATGTGAAGCAAATGATGTCACTTCCTGTTGCACCATGCCAGCACCATCAAAGCCTTGCATGTATACACATACACACACACACTCCCATTCTCATATATAATTTTCACCTTCAAGGTGTCTGATGGGTAAGGCCAGGTATAATGTCACATGGGTTTTCTCCTGGTCCTCCAGTTTACTCCCACTAAAAACAAAAACATGCAATGGGGCATCGTTGAGTGTGTGTGCATGTGCCCTTTTATGGCTGGCAGGTGCTGTTTGGGATAGGCTCCCTTGTGGCCTTGACCAGGATGAGTGGGCAGAAGATAGATGGATGGATGGATGGATGTATGATGGATGGATGTTATATCCTCAAATATCTGAGGAAGTTTTGGAGAATGTAATGAAGTAATGGTGTAATAAGTAATATTGTGTGAAATAATGGTATAGTATGTCTGATGTATAGTATACATGGAATAACAGCCCCTGTCGCTGCTTCCCCCTGTCCTGGCCGGGAAGGTGGAGGGGGACAGGCTGCCCCCTGGTCACACAGTTAGCCAGCTGGAGACGTGTAAGATCCGCAGCATCCGGGCTGGAACCCTGGAGCGGCTGGTGGAGACGCTGCTCACTGCGTTCGGCGACAACGACCTCACCTACACCAGCATCTTCCTGTCTACATACCGCGCCTTTGCCACCACGGGGGACGTGCTGCGGCTGCTGATCCAGAAGTAGGTGGCCTGCCTGGGAGGCTGGTAGCTCCAGCTGAATGTTCCACTGATAGGGGTTTTACTTGTTGTTTACTGTGCTTGTTCTTAGAGCCGCACTACATAAGTATTGTTCTTTTCACTCCCTTACTCAGGTTTGAGAGCATGGAAAACAATGGTGATAATGACTGCAGGGAGGCAGTACGGAAGTAAGACCCTCGATTCCGTGTTCAGCCATGATTTTTTTTTCTGTTTCTGGGTTGCTCTCGTTCTCTGGAATCCTCTTGCTGATCTTCACACCTTTATGTTCATACTTTCATTTCATTTCGTCGTTTTCGCTTCAGTTAACCTTCTGTGCCGTAGCACTTGCTCTGAGCGGAGACAGTGTCTGGGAGCATGTTGGGGGTCTTTAGGTGTCTTCAAAGTCTTGGACTCACCCTCACGTTTCTTCTGCCTGCTTCCATCAGCGCCTTGGCCTCCACCCTGCGCGCCTGGCTGGATCAGTGTCCGGAGGACTTCCAAGAGCCACCGGCGCACCCTAGCCTGCGACAACTGCTTGCCTTCCTGCAGAGGACGCTACCGGGGTCTGAACCATTGCGCCGGGCCCAGGGTCTGCTGGAACAGCTGGAGGCCCAAAGGGACCAGGAACCTGAGTGTGAAAGTCAGTATCTGGCAAGTTTGCCCCCATTCCAGTCCGTTTCATAAACTCCGCTGACATTTAACCATGTGTCTTCTGCAGGTGGTTTCCTTGGAAACAGCTTTTATGGCCCAGAGGTGGATGAGACAGCGGAGATGGAGGACTTCCTGACATTCAGTGCTCACCTGGTAGCTGAGCAGCTCACTTACATGGATGCGGTAAGAGTGGGCATGATGCGGATGGGAGACACTGTGATATGGGGGGTGGGGGCTATATGATCATGGTCGCCATTGATCCCCCCTCAGGAATTGTTCAAGAAGGTGGTTCCTCACCACTGCCTGGGGTCTGTCTGGTCCAGGCGTGATAAGCAGCAGGGCAAGCACAGGGTGGCCTCCATCCGTGCCACCATCACACAGTTCAACGCCGTGGCCGCCTGCGTGGTCAGCACCATGCTGTGCCAGCGGCAGCTCCGCCCCCAGCAGCGGGCACGCATCATCCAGCGCTGGATTGACGTAGCCCAGGTGACACGCCCCTTGTCCCGGCCACACCCACCCTGGCTGTGCCTGCAAACACTAGGGCAGCTCTACAGTACATATCCTCATGACTTACCTCTGAGATCACTGAGAAGCCTGCTATTTGCTTATGGTGCTGGGGGGGGGTTGCAGTAGGTAACCAACTCTCTGCCCCCAGGAGTGCCGCATCCGCAAGAATTTCTCCTCCCTGCATGCCATTGTCTCCGCCCTGCAGTGCAACCCCCTGTACCGCCTGAAGAGGACGTGGTCCTGTGTGCCCAAGTGAGTCTCCAAGTAAGGTCATATGTATGGTTTAGTTTGACTCTTGTCAGCCATTCTGATGATGACTGACTCCTCTCTGTCTGACCCCCCGTCACCAGAGACAGCATGCAGATCTTTGAGGAGCTGTCTGACATCTTCTCAGACCACAACAACTACCTGACCAGCCGAGAGCTCTTAATGCGGGTGAGAAACCTCTGCTCCCTCATGTGTGCCATGTACTAATGATGGCCAAAGGACGGTTCATGAACCATTTGCTGTATTTTTCTCCCCACTAGATGGCGCTCTTTTTGGGCTGTTTTTTTTTTAACAGAGAGCACCATCTAGTGGGGTTAAATATACAACAAACGGTCATCAGTGTGCAGATGGACTGCTGGGATTCTGACCTGACTGGCGGCCCCCCCCCCCCTGCCCTTCACAGGAAGGCACCTCCAAGTTCGCCAGCCTGGGCAGCTGTGTGAAGGAGCATCAGAAACGCAACCAGAAGCGACTGCAGCTACAAAAGGACACAGTAAGCGAAGAGACTGACACACACACACACACACACACAGTGACCATTACAGAGCCAGATCCCGATTTATCAGCAATGTGAATATTTAATTGATAGCATGAAAAATGTATCTGTTTGTCAATGACCTCTGGTTTGATGTCAGATCAATGAATGGAAATGACACTGGCAAATCTACAGTATAAATGTTAAATGGAGTGGGATAGGCCTCAAAGCCACACTGACAGGAAACCAACTCTGAATGGCATCATGTGATACGAGGATGGGGGAATTCATTTAAGCGTTGGAGTATAGACGGGTGCAGATGAATTTAAAGAAATGGTGGGGAGGAATAGGGTGACCAGATAATCCACGTCAGGGAGGACACATTGAGCTAGGACAGGATTTTTAAAATACCATTTTAATTAAAAGAACCTGGGTCTCAGTTAAGCACCGAGTTCTTGCTGCGTGCTGATTGGTCAGTCTCCTATAATCATGCATATGCCACTGATGCTGGATGAGTTTTTCAATCAAAGCAGTCAAAGCACAAGAAGAAGTGAGCTATTTAGCCAAGCACAGGTGCCTTTCAGTTTCAAAGTAGTTTGTAAAACCTGGAGTAGCTAGAAGTGTCCAGGATGACATGGATTATCTGGTCAGCCTAGGGGAGGAAAGGACACCAAAGACCGCCATTTTGCATCAGCACAAGAGAAATGAAGGAAAACAAAATGGGCTGTAGTGCCGTGGGAGAGAGGAGATTGGGGTATGTCTGCGTTTTCTGGAGTGAGAGTAAAAGGAGAAGGCAGTCTTATATGACTGGTGGTAAATCAAGTCAATGAATGGACAGGTCACATGACTAGTCACATGATATTGCAGGGTGCCACACAAGGAACAATCCCATACCTCGGCACATTCCTGACAGACCTCACCATGCTGGACACTGCCCTGCCAGACCTGCTGGAGGTAGGGCTTTTCAGTCTATGTCTACAGAGTTAGATTCAGTATCGGTGTGTTCAATCACATGCTCTGACAGTGTTCAGCGTGCAGAGCAGCCCTGATGCTAAAATCAGGGTTTCTCAACCCAGTTTTCAAGGGCGCCCTGATAGTCCACGTTTTTGCTCCCTCCCAGCTACCGTGTTCAGAAGCACTAGCCTAACTGACTTGCAGGCCTGTTGTGTGTCTTTTCAGGGAGGCCTGATAAACTTCGAGAAGAGGCGCAGGGTGAGTATCATTAAAACCTGGACCTTATATGTCAGTAACTCCACACCAAAGTGCAGGTCTAATGCTCTGTGCCACAGACCTGTATGAGTTGTGATATGCCATGTGATGCACTTGGATGCTGAAAAGAAATGACAAACACTGTCCCCTTTGGAAATATACCACCCCCCCACACACCACCGTAACAATTTCATCCGAACTGCGTGATGCCCCCCCCCATCAAATTTTATCCCCCACATCCCCACCACCCCCCTTGAACTACATTTACAACTCGACTACTGGTCACATGAAGTTAACATAAATCCAGACATAGATACATTTTTAATAGCTGTTTGTGGAATCCGTGATCCAGAGAAACATAGCATGTAAGGAGCAATACATCATAGACGTGCAGGCACACACGCGTGCACACACACGTGCACACACATACGCACACACACACACGCACACACAGTCACCATTTAACTGATCTGCATTTTGAATATCAGGAGAAGCTGTTACTGCATCGCTGTAGGTGTGACGTAACAACACATAATTCATATAATTAGGCAAGTAGGAAAGTAGGAGGCAGCATGGTGGTGCAGTAGTTAGCACTGTTGCCTCACACCTCTGGGACCCGGGTTCGAGTCTCCACCTGGGTCACATGTGTGTGGAGTTTGCATGTTCTCCCCTTGTCATCGTGGGGTTTCCTCCGGGTACTCCGGTTTCCCCCCACAGTCCAAAAAACATGCTGAGGCTGACTGGACTTGCTAAATTACCCGTAGGTGTGCATGTGTGAGTGAATGGTGTGTGAGTGTGCCCTGCGATGGGTTGTTCCCTGCCTCGTGCCCATTGCTTCCAGGATAGGCTCCGGACCCCCCGCGACCCAGTAGGATAAGCAGTTTGGAAAATGAATGGATGGATGGATGGATGGATGAAAGGCAGGTATGCAGTACATTTGTACAACTCCCTGGAGATATCAGGGTTAAGAGCCTTGCTCACAGGCCCACTGGTGACATCACTCTGGCATCCCAGGGATTTGAACAGGTGACCTTCTGATCATGGTAGAATCCTAACCTGCAAAACAACAATCCCCCCATACATGCCAATGGTAAAGAAATCTGTTACGTGAATGAGTCCATTTAAAACGTAGTCCTGTAATCAGCGACATAACTGTGTCAGCTGTTTTTCGCTGGGAATTTTTGGGTGGTGGGGATTTGTTGTGCAGACTTGAGGGGTGCAGAAGGTCAAACCCCAGGCGACCAATGTCCTTTCCTGTCCACCTGCAGGAGTTTGAAGTCATTGCACAGATCAAGCTGCTCCAGTCATCCTGCAACACCTACTGTCTAACCCCAGACTACGGCTTCCTGCGCTGGTTCCGTAATCAGCCCCAGTACACAGAGGAGGAAAGGTACTCCAGCTGGAAGAGTATCTGGGAATACACACATCAACCAACCTGTCCAGCTTCTCAGTGCTTATCTAATGCAGGGCCAGGATGAGTCAGGGTGAGCCGAGCATAGGAAACTCACGACACAAGGTGGGGGACACCTCCTGGAGAGGATGCCAGTCCATTACTGAGCACATACTCATAATAGGCCACTTCAGAGATGTCAATACATCAAAACCAGAGGTGGAAGGTTCAAGTCCAGAGAGTAAAAATCCAGGCCAAGATTCTGTTTCAACCAACCAGTTGAACATAAAGAGTCACAGTCACAGAGTACTGAAACAAAATTTTGGCCTGGATTTTTACTTTCTGGACTAAAGACCTGCAGGTAGACAAACTTGTACCTCTAAATTGCCCAAAGCATATGATGATGTGAGTCAGCGTATGTACCCGCCGATAGAGTGGCATCCCATCCAAGCTTTACTCCAGCTTTGTGCTGCCTGAGATTAGCTCCAAGACCCCCACCCTATGACCCTGATCAGGAAAAGCAGTTGGAAGATATCTGGATGGGTGACAATGACTCATGATCAACCACAGAACTAAAAGTGATGCCAATTGGCTATTTATACACATGCTTGCTGTTTTATCACCAGAATGGCTGGTAGCTCCCTTGGTCACACTTCCTTCCTTCCTTCATGCATCACTTCCTGTTTTGACCTGCATTTTGGGCTCTGGTCTCTCACCAGCTACACACTGTCCTGTGAGATCGAGGGATTTGGGGACAGCAGTCCGACATCACCCAAGCCCCGGCAGAGCATGGCGAAGAGGCTAAGTCTGTGAGTGCCTCAAAATCACCCAAGCACCCCTATGTCTTTCCAGACTATGAATTTCACTTTAGCCTTGAGTTCTTGCTATGTGGTGATTGGTTAGTCTCCTATAGTAGGTATGTAAGGGGCACGCGCTGATTACAGCACGTTGCCACACCCACCACACAACAACCGACCTCAGGGATGAGAACCTGAGTGCAGCCATGCAGTGGGTCATACCTCAGCACCACACTAGTACAAATAGACTAGTGTGAGTTTTCTCTAGTGGAGTGCCAATCCTGCCACCAACCCTCAAGTTTCCTTGTAAGCTGGATGTAGATTAGCGTCAGACACAGGACAAAGCAAATGCAGGTTAAGGGCCTTCACTCCTGGCATTCACAAGCTTTGAACCGGCAACCTTCCAATAACTGGCACAGATCCCTAGCCTCAGAGCCACCACTTCACCCAAAGTTGCCTTATAATCTCCTATAAGTCTCCTATAATCACGCTAATATTCACTAATGTTAATGTGAAACAGCTGGATGAGTCTTTCAATCAAGGAAACAAAGCAGAAGATGAACTGATTAATTTTGCCAAGCATGAGAGTCTTAGAACCTGAAGTAGCTGAGAGTGACCCCCCCCCCCAACATGAATAAGGTGGTCACCCTAAACACACCACCGGTTGTTTGTGCAGACTATTCCTGGGTCCGGACGCCATGGGTGTGACCTCCCTGGGGAGAGACTGCCCTCGAACCTCCCCTGCTGGTAGCTCAGGGGAGAGCATGGACTCAGTCAGCATGTCATCCAGCGACTCTGGCCCGTGTGACAGCGACGGGGTCTCAGTGACTCACACTTCCAGCCCGGCTTGTGAGACGGTACGCTGACGTCTGTACACACCCTACATTACATGTCCCTCATATACACATAATCACTAATAGTCTTCCAGAATCATGAAGTTATAATCACTCTGTCTTATTACCTCCTGTTTTCCAGTCTCCTTCCTGTTCTTCTCTCCACTGGGTGGAGCAGCCTTCATCAGCGCCTACTGTTCCCAGCGCACCTTGCTATTCCTCACTGCCCTGTCACTGCACCTTCACCAGCACGGCCAACCTGCCCCCCCTGTACAACACACAAACTCAGGATGCCTGTATCATCCGGGTCAGCGTGGAACACAGCAACGGAAACCTCTACAAGAGTATCCTGGTCAGGATGCGGTGACTGTGTGTTTGTGTAGCTCTCAGTTTATTTGTGATGTTCAGTGTGTCTTGCAGTCTGCGTGATTTGTGTCTGTGGACCAGCTTAATAAGTGCAGCATGCATAGCCCTAGTTTTTATAAGTATTGTTTTGAACAAAATGGTGACTGAGAGGATTCATCCCATTGGTTACATAACGGGCTTTCGTTGGGTTAAACCAAGCAGTGACCAACATGTCACAGAGCTTCAAAGCCTCATTCCTGCCAGGCATACATTTAATTTTTTTTTAACCAGTCAGTTGGTTTTGCATGGTGTCACTATATCACCATGGAAACAGTGGGAAAAAATGACCAAGTTCCAATTTCTCCCCACAGCTGACTAGTCAGGACAAGACGCCTGCTGTCATCTCCCGAGCCATGACCAAGCACCACCTGGAGGGCGCGCCACCTGAAAGCTATGAGTTGGTGCAAGTCATGTCTGAGGAAAAAGGTGTGTGTATGTGCTGGTCCCGATCAGCACTACAGCTTTTGGGGACATCGTGTAGAATAGCTCTGAATTCCTGTGACCCTGTTTAAATGCACACGCTGTTCCACATTCTCCCTTGGTCTTGTCTTCAGAGCTGGTAATACCTGACAACGGCAACGTCTTCTACGCCATGAGCACCTCCGCCAATTTCGACTTCCTGCTCCGCCCGCGCGCTGCCGCCTGCAAGCCAGTCCGTCCGCACAGACACTGCAGCACCACCTTCGCACCGGCAGAACTGCCCAACAGCCTACCGCAGAGGCGGAGCAAGGTCGCGTTGTGACCTCTGACCTCGAGAGTCAGGACGGGGCCCAGGAGGCGGAGCGCTCAAGGCTGAAGTAAGCAGAGACACCTGGATACTGCTTGTGCAGATATGTGTGCCTGCAATAGGCCTGACTGCTTGGATTTGCAGGGCGGTATAGCTAGCGTCTATTTTCCAGGGAAACAAAACAGGAACGTTGCTTCACTCTCAGTACCTTCATTCCTACTGACAGCTAGTATATGGAAACAGTGAGGATAGCCCTCACAGTGTCACCAAACTGTCACTGATGACAGAGAAGAGAGCGCCCATCGTTGTGAGGTGTGTGATGAACCTTGCATGTTCTGGTTCTGATTGGCCCTGACCGTATGCCCACTCTGTTCTGATTGGTAGGTTCACCAACTCAACTAGGCGTAGCTGGCCAAAAACACAGCCCTGTTCTACCGAGTGAGTTATTCACCAGTGGTTGGGCCGACACAGATAAGATTCCAGGAATGGAGGAGTTTTCAATTAATATAGTGCGACAGATCTTTCAGTGCATTTCTGTACCTTTTGCATGTACCGGTTTCCAACAATAAAATTGTAGAAAAAAAGAATTCAGAAGAGGGATATGAAAGAACTGACCTGAGAGTGGGTTGTGTTTTTAATTAATGGTTCCAGGTGAAAAGGAACTCCAAGCCCATTGTAAAACAGCAGACTTGGAAATACATGGCCACACCTTATCAATGAAGGACTAACCACCTTTTCCTACTGAACCTGGACTGACCACAATGTTCTTTGCAAACTCTATTCAGACCAAAGAGGTTGGTTCAGGACAGACCTAAGAGATGGCTCTACCAACAACAGACAGCGGCCAACCTGAACTGGCCTACTTAGCCTCTCCAGCCAAAGTCATAATGAACAATTGGGGTTGACTTAAACCAATACCAACCAGTTCCTGTTAAGCACATATGTCTGAATGCTGAAGGTGAAGGCTACGCCAAGCCACAGTACGGTAGTGCGAGTGTCACCCAGGCAACAGAGTGATTCCAAATACAACACACACAACATAAACTGCTCACCATTTTTATTTTCAGATTTAAAAAGCACTGGTAGTATTCTTTTAAGCAAAAAAAAGGGAAACCGATTATTGTTCCATACCACAAAAAAAAGCTATAAAAATGATACTCAAACCACACAAACATGTAATAAATTAATCAGAAGAATACAGAAACAAAAACATGCTTATTTTTACATGTTGCACAAGAAAAAAAATGGATTTTTTTCTATTACTTCCAAAAGGGGGGAAAAAATCCAGAGGAATTTTCAGGTTTGAATCTGAACCAGATTCCCTCATTTCCCAGAGGATGAGATAAAAAACAAAGAAAAACCTAGAGAAAAACGAAGGTCCACGGTAACCACTGGCAACAATCACCGGGGGTCACCTGTGACCATCTGAACATTAAGACAAGATGCCACAACAAAATCAATCTGGAGTCCTATCATGAAACAATGGCAAACAGGCCACCGCCTTGAGTATGGTAATGAAACTGGAAATGAGGTTGAACACTTGCTCTGAGGTGAGGTATGAGAAGCTGAGATCATGTATCCTGAACATGGAGCTAGGGCAGATGACAGGAGTCACCCCAAACTGCCCACTGATCTTAAACTGACGTTTAGTACACGGTCATCTTATTACTAGCCAAAAAAAAAATAAAAATCTACCAACAATCCCAATTGCACTAGTCAGACTAAATATTGTTTTATCAATAAAAATACTTGTGCATAAAATAACTGAAATATTAATATTTATAGCATAACAGTGCAATTTCATCGAGGCTTTCTTGAGTTAAGCCAAACTAAGGGCCTGGGATCCAATTCTTTTCCCTGTTGAAACACATGATAAAAATTCAGTCTGGCCCTAAAGGAGTCAGAGGAGGAACTGAAAACCCATTTACTTAGCAGAAGGAAATACCACCTTTCTCACCAAAAATGTTATATCCTGATATCTCCAAATCAAATGTCAAATTAATATTGGGTATGATTATTTATTCCTTTTGAGAGTCAAAATGTGATTAAATTAGTTTATCTATTTTTTGTTTTTGAAGTACTAACAACACAATGTTGAAGATAACTGCCAGCAGTTACTCAAAAACCAGTCAATACTTCATTTTTCCCACGACTGCGGAGGCATTTCTAAATGTATTTAAACCAAAAGAAATTTAAACGAAACAATTCCAATATGCTGTCATATCGTGCACAATGCCCACAGTAAAAAATCCAATTCTAGCAAAATATTGCATTGAAAGTGTAGCACAAACACAAGAGTGGCTGCATCCAAAAAAAATTAAACTGTAGAGAAGCATTCGTGGGAAATACCACTACCTAGTGGTACAAACAGCAAATAGCAGAAAGGTTTGCGGAAAATACCACCACCTAGTGGTACGAACAGCAAATAGCAGAAAAGTTTGCGGAAAATACCACCACCTAGTGGTACAAATAGTAAACTGTAGGAACATGCTACTCAAGGAGACTGAATACACACAACTTGCATGATATGAACCGCATCACCTGGGACACGTGTAGCACGTACAACATAACTGTAGAAATACCTGAAGCCAGAGACAGTAGATTCACTTTATTATTCTGTCCTTTGTCGCACTTGTTCAAGCACTTGGACAAACTGCCATACGATATGTCCAGTACAAGCACACAATATCAATAAGCATGAGGGTGTATCTGGAATGGAGGCTATCATTCTAGCAGCCAATGGGAAATAGACATCACTTGTAGGAAAAGTGCCATATTGCATATATATTTCTCTTTTTGTGGCATATATACCTGTACAAGTCCAACAGTAAACTATGGTGCAGTAACTGTGAAATGTCTTAAGGCTTTATGAGTTTCCTGATGGAGTCACTGAGATAAAGGTGTCCATCCTGAGGTTGGACAGACTGCCAAGACAGTAGATTGTTTTACAGAGATCTTGCACTCATCCACACGCGCAGAGACATACGCACACACACACTAGCAGCTCTCTAGTCTAAGTCGAGCATAAACTCTCCGGGCACTACAACGCTCGCATTTTCCCCTGGTTTCCGGTAAAATCTGGACCTGGAAATCTGGAACCGCGAGTATTCATGTCATTTGAAATTGAGTCAACTGAAATCTAAAGTAAAACAATTTTATAGTTTATTTCTTGGGGGAAAAAAATTCTGCTCCAAGAAATAAGAATTTTTGGTTATTGTCAAAGAGTTCTAGTGTTCCGGTCACGCAATTCTAGATTTCAACCAAAATGCGGGGAAAAATCCAAGTGGTATAGCTGCCCTGGTTCCCCGTCACCTGAACGCAAGAACAGTAACTCATTCCGGATGTTAGTCCTAAATGGTGTTCATGATTATCATCTCTTCTGCACGAGCTTTCAGCCTCTCAAACTGCAGCTGAGATGAGACACTGCGCTACATGGACTATGCACTGACATTTCACGGGCATGGCAGGGTCAATGCGCTGCTGACTCGGACCACCAGGCAGCACACTAACTTGCCTTGCAGTGTGACAATGGGCCAAAAACAAAGTGACTAATACTCTAATATTCTATCTATGGTCACAAAACAGCCATCAACATGGAATGTGCAGCACCTGTAGGTGGTTCTGTGCTTGATGTGGAAACTCCCCCCCTCCAGGCCCCCGCCCACCCAAAAGAAGCCTGCGCGAGAACAGGCAGCTGCAGTACAAGGTGTTCTCAAAAACAAGGGATGCATCAAGGTCTTTCCAGGTGTTGCGCAAGTGTTGGGGCCACGGCGGGCGGAGCTGGAGTTGAAGCCGTTGTGTATTTCAGTAAGACTGTACTCTCCTGACAGTGTCCCCCCCCACAGTATCAGAGGTTAAGGGTGGAAACAGTGGGGAGAGGCAAGGTCGGTGTTATGGGGTCCATGTTGAATGCGCTGGGTGGAGAAGTGGGAGATGAACGTCGTCTACACTCCCCCGGTGCCAGGGGTAGCTGCGCCCTTACGTCCAATCATGGAAGGGCGGAAATCGGGGTGGCGGCGGGCATGTTTCACCAGGTGGTCGCTGCGCATGAAACGCTTGTCACAAAGTGGGCAGGGGAAGCGCTTCTCCCCAGTGTGCGTGCGCTTGTGCCTCGCCAGCTCGTCCGAGCGTGCAAACTTCTTCTCGCAGCCGGCCCAGGTGCAAGGGAAGGGTCGCTCACCTGTGCGAATATGCAAAGAGGGAGATGACATTATCACCGGAGACCAGCTGGTCTTCTATGTGACAAGAGACTGAAGCAAAAACCATAGTGCTCTTCCTAATATGGTAAACCATTACCGTCAAATGCAGCAACCAACCGCATTAGAAGCAGGACTATAACCTTAAGAGCAAGTAATGTTCTAGCCAGACAGTACTAAAGGAGAAAATACAGGACCAATAAGTATTCAAGGTCAACTGTCTACCTAAATCCCTAGCATGCTGCCTTTTTAAGAAGTAGAGCATGAGTATTGTGTAAGTAAAATTAAGAGTAGCTAGAATCCCTCATCTTTTCCCTGCTTATGACTGGTGTCAGAAAGCACTCGGTGAATAAACTGCTTGGTTGTCATGGGTTATAAGCACCTGTTAGTAATTGCCAAGTGCCATGTTTTTGAAGCCAGATCCCAAAATAGCTAAACCTGTAATCTGTAAAAATCAGAGGTGGGGCAAATAAAACGATTGACATGGCAATTTACCCTCCCCACCAACTGGGGGCTCAAAGTCATTCTTCAAACAACATGTAAAGACCACAGTTCAATTATATGACTGGAATGTATCTACTGGCACTATGGACTGAACACTTCGGAAATCAGAGTGTGAACATATCTTAAAATCTATTCTTTACATATTATCTCATAACATTTTAGATTTGTGTGAATCATTTAGTTAAATTATACACCCGACATACCTCCTAAAACTACTGCAGCATCATGGAAATTGAAAGACAACCAGCTAAATTAATGTTACAAAAAACATTGTGAGTTTTACCACACTAAAGCACCCAGTCCTACCTTTAGAAATACGAACACAGCAACATCTTGAGAACATTCAGAAACACTAATGAATGTAATACAAAACCACTATAGACCAGGAAAGAAAAATACCAAGGCGGGCAAGACAACAAATAAAGACATCAAAGACCAAATCAGGCAGACCTGAAACAGATATTCATTATTGTGGCTTTTCACGCACAAAGAAACATCAAAATATATTAAGCAACTGTGAAAATGTCATAAAAGGCTCAATCAAGCCTGATGAAATAAAGGCTTGGCTGGAATGAAAGCCAGCATACAGAGGTCCCGTAGCACCATGACTGGGAAACCCTGGCCTAGTTGCAGCTTGCACTGGTTACGTCACTAAATCCCAACTGATCTTGGTAATACTCTATGTCAGGCAGTAGGAGGCAGTGTTTTCTTTGAATCAACCAAAGGCTGGGAACGTCATGAAAGGACAGGCTGGCTCAAAAACTAGACACTAATGGTTATTCAACGTATACTATTAAATGAAGTGGGGGTAGCCCTAGTATCTACACACCAGCGTTAATGCCACGTTCCCAAATTACTGTGAGACTAACTTTACTCTGGCATCTTCTATCGGTCTTTGGCCCCAATGACCAAAAATGGTGGCAAAGCACGTTACGAAGGATACACGACGCACAGAACATTACTTAAAACGTTTTTTTAAAAAGTCACACTCAAGTTTCGAGGCTGTTCGCAGGCTTCGATGGGGGAAAATGACTGAGCCAGAGAGGAGGGGCCACTATACAAATGACAAAGAAATGAGCCGGCAGTGTGCTTTGGGGTCCGAACCCGGATCCTCTGCGCTCCTCACAGGGATATGCATTTCCACACATCCGTCTCAGTCTCTCATTCCACTCTTTTCTTTGTCCCCACTATTTCCAACTGGCGGTTTCTCTCCCCCCCTCCTTTGTCCGTTGTATGGTAGCTAGTATTGTACTCGTGTTATAAAACGTCCCTCCCCTTCACTCCCACCACACCATCCAGACATGATGGCTAACCCGATCACACCGGCTAACTTTAAACGTTTAAATGGCTCTGAATTATGCGGGTGTCTTTGGCAAATCAGATTAATTTAATTCTCTCTAAGTTTAAAACAATGTGAATATCTGTCTTACGCATCTTACAGACACCTACGTATCAAAAAAAAGTTCACCCGGTTAGCTGGGGCGGTTAGCCAGGCAAAGCGTGGCAGGACTCGCGCATCGTGTGGCCCCCTCCCCCAAGACTCCCACAAAAGCCCCGATTTCCCCCGGGCAGCGGCACGACCCCCACACGGTAACTTTAACCATTATCTATATACATTCGTTTACAAGCCAAAGACACATTACCGATGCTCGGCGATCAACGCCTCCCCACACAAACTCATTACAGCCGAACTTTACCTGTGTGAGTCCTGATGTGCGCCTTCAGATGAGACGATTTCCCGTATACTCTGTCGCAGCCATCGAAAGTGCACGGGTGCCGTTTAACGGGGGAGCGGGAGGGTCCCCCAGCAGCCACCGGCCACAACTGCTGCTGGGCTGGGCCGTGCTGCCCGGGGGTCGGCGTGGCGCTCGGGGTCATGGTGGGCGTCGGGGTTGTGGAGTCGGACAACGTGGTGTAGCCGCTCTCCCCGCACGACGAATTGCTGCTTTCGGAGTAGGCCGACATGGGGCGGAATTTGCCATGGAGGTCCGTCAGGATCCCGGCCACCGTCATTATACTTGAGCCTTCCTGCTTCAGGGTGTCCCGAACCTCCTTATCCTCCCTCGACCCCTCGGGCTCCCCGAGAGGCAGGGCCGGGGGGGGACCCACGGCGGCAGAGGCCACCGGCGTGGGTCGGTGAAGGACGGGTCCGCTGGATATGGACACCAGGCACTCGGCAGCTAAGTAATCCGAATAGGCGAACACCGACATGTTATTTCGTCGTATAACTGGGCAGGCTAAGCGAGCTGTAGTAACCAGTATCGTGTCGGGCCAGCGAGTCTCCCGATTCCGCCCGGATCTCCGCTTTTGAACCGATAGCTAGCTCTCCTAAGCGGTGATTATTTTTGCTTTAGACTGCAACTGCGTACCAAAAAGGCCAAATGCGTCGAACAAATTTGCCGAAAGGATCGAAAATCAACTTGAAAACGTGCGCTTTTTTCCTGCTCCCAACCCCGACTTGTCCGTTTTACGCAGCTCCTTGGTTCATTGTGTCTGAGAACGCCGGTAGAAACCTACGCCCCCCCCCGAGTTAGAGGGTAACGCGCAGTGACGGCGCCAGCTGACGTGAGCCGCGAGCGTGCAGGAGGAGCGCGGTGGTGTGGCCGCGAGCGGAGGCGGCTCTGGGGGCGGGGCCCGGCGTGGGCGTGGCGCTCGCGCAGAAAGCCGCGCGCTGCTCGCCGTTTTCTCCCGCTAGAAAAAGCTCGTGTCGAAGAACTGTTAATTAAAAAGACAGGCCATCGCAAGCAAAGAAATATAACGTGAGGCTTACTTATACCTCTGATACACGGTACATATATATTTCTGTAATTATACCCCTTGAGATAAACTAAAAGAAAGGATGCGTGTGCAAATTCCTGAAATGAACCAGGACTTTCAAATGCAAATTCTCATAGTGACATAGTGAGCTCACCTAAAGTGTTTTTCTGCATATATCAGCCAAGGTAGGGTGTCCTTTCTTGCGGATAAAATCGTGATCAGCACAAATATTTCTATGAAAAAGAGGAAGGCTAGGTTTAACGCTATGTCACAAAGGGGATGGGGGATGGGAACTGCGGAAAATTGACCTGGCTAGGTTATAGTTCACATTGTACAATGACAAAAACTTTTAAGCCCAACATAAATTGTAGTGTACAGATTGTCCCTTTGTCACCCCAAGTGTGATCTCCCGTATGCTTTTTGGGAAGCTGTAGCAGTTTATAGAGTAACGGAAAACAGATCGATTCACTGTTGTGCATATGTCACCATACGGCCCCGAGAAAAGGCTGTCTGAGGTCTGAATGACATGTGACATGTCACAGCTCGCCACCACACACAGCAAAAAACACTGTTGCATCTGCAGTAATCCATGTGCCAGATCCTAAAAGGTTTTATGTAGTAGCGCACTGAAGTGTTGTGTGTGTGTATGTGTGTGTGTGTGTCTGTTGGGGGTTATGAGGAGGGAGTTTAACACCCATCTGGCACTGTTACACGACCCCCTCCCTTCAAACCACAAAATCCTGCTGGTTGTGGAGCAGGAAAGGGGGGCCACTCAGCGTTTGTGCTCCAATAATGAAAACATAATTGGAGTCTTTGTGCTCCAGCCCATCTCACAGGACTCCCAGCACCAGCATGGCCTAGAATATCCATGTCTCCAGTAGCAGCCGTCAAGATGGCTTCTATGAATCCCCTAATTACAGACTCTGTCCTTTGTGGTGCAGCGTCCCAGGCAGAATAACGCCCTCATTGGCCCTACCCCCAACAGGAAGTGACCCGCTCAGCTCACGGTGGATGAGCACACAAGGTTGCCTGAATGATGTGGCTGTAAATAGTGGTTAATGTTAACAAAACATAGCTACATTTCTCTTTGAACATTCTGACAAATACACAATGTGTGTGTGTATATATCTAATATTTAATATTCCCAGGCAGTGAGATGTTTATTTTGAGTTTTATTAAAATGTCTTTTTCTGCTTATAGACCGTCCTTTGCAGCTGCAGAGCTGAGGAGAGCTGGTTTTAGCTACGAGTTCACATCTCAGCTGCCGAAGTGTACTTCTGCTGCATGTTCATGGGAAATGCAAACATTTCACAGGGGTAACATGACTCAAACAGGAAACAAGCCCACCACCTGTCACACAGTACGTATAGTCATGCCCTGACTAGTGCTACCTTTGGGAGAGGAAGGCATCTGTCTATACGACGCTGAAATTATTACAAAAATCTAGCAAGAAAACAGTATAGGACTTGTACTTAGAAATGCAGGTCCCCTCACTTTCTGTTCTGCTCCAACCATCCAGGGTCATGAAGGCACAGGGATTTTGTAAATATATATACATATATATATATATATATATATATATATATCACATTTTACAGGTAATTTGTGAAACCAAAGCTACGTGAAAAATTATTTCCGCAGACCCCCAGCTGGTTTTAGAATCACCCAACCTAAGTGTCTCGGTTCATCAATTCATGGTCAAATCATTTATTGTCTATTACACCGTCTCTTTATTACTTTGAGAAAAAGGAAAAGATCTTAAACTAAATATTACAAATAATATAAACATTGTGTAACAGGATACAATAAAACACATCAACATTACCCATATATTTATTGACCCCCCCCCCTTCCCAATCAGTATTTCCCTCAGAAAGAAGACAATATCATACAGTACATTTCGGTAAATGAAATCTTATCGTTTTGTTGCGTTTTGATGGAATTCACGGCAACCTGACACTCCATTTCATACACCAGATCCAGATCCGCACTCACGTATTCACCAATCTTTAAGTCTGTCTGGACTGGGTGTGACACCTGAACGTTTTTCAAAATGGCTCCCGAAAGTGTGTGTGCAGCGCTGCAAATTAAAATAAAGCCCATGAAAGCTCATTCACTACAAGCTAACTCTCTTCCACTGCCCCCTTCCATACACTCCATTGCCAGAAAGGACCAAAAAACAATTAACGCCAAAGTCTCCTCTGTTTCGGCTCATGTTGTCTTTGGTTCTGATAAGAGAAACTCCTGGGCATTGTGCCAAAGCGTAGCTCAAGGCTTCTCTGCCGTATTTTGGTTTTCTTCCTCCTCGAAGACGGTGTGCACACTCATGTCAGTGGATCGCCATGTTTGGTTTGGACACAGCTTGGTTTAATGAAGCCTCACCATCCTGGGCGAGGACAGGAAGGCCTTTCCCATAGATCCGCCCTTCCATGCCAGATCACTGAAATGTCCCACTCTGAGGTTCAGGTTCTGCTGGAGAATACCTCCCCGTGCAACCTGGATGGAACGGCCTTGAAACTACGAAATGGGCCAGAGTATTACTCAGGAAATGAATCCATTTGAGGAGGCAGCTGATGGGAGAACCCAGAAGGGCAATGAAGCGGAGCAGATGACATTAGAAAAGAAACTGTGCATTAAGAATGTATACCTAACAAAAATGGCTTCAGTAATAAAGGCTCATTCCGGTTGTAGTGTCTATACATTTTTGTTCCACCCAGTGCGGTATAAATGTTGCAGTCTGCTGGTTTGAAACGGCACTGTTGAATGCATCAGTTGGACATCCTAACAGCTGATTAAGTGTCCATGCAGCCTTCCTCTGCATCAGAACCAATCTTTTAGTGTTTACAGAACGATGGCTAACACAGGCGTATACATGCATTATCCATATTCCCCCATCAGCTCCCCTTCTATTGAAGGGCAGAGACACTAGGGTTTATGGCTGCCGCAGGTGTGACTTCTGCCCCCAGCTTAGCGTCCCCTAGGGCAGGGAGGCCTCGATCTTAGCAGCAAGTTTAGCCAGTACTCCCCATCCAGTCAAAAAGCTGTATGGAAAACACACTTAAGCCAGTGCAGCTGACAGCCAATGTTTGCATCTGTTTTGAAGTGACACTGTACATGCATGTGTCAATCAGTTGGGTTTAAAAAAAAAACACAAAGAGAATCTGTCTTTAAACAATTACGTTCACTGTGTTTTCAAAGAACCTTTACCGCTTTCCAATAAGGAATTAAATTTGTTGACAAAAATACACAGACAGAGCAAAGACTGTTCGATGAATTTTATCTTCCCCGGGAGGCACTTTCCTTTCTCATTTCTTGATGGTTTTGAATGGTGAATTGAGTCCCTCGATGACAGACATTGCAGTGTGACGGCTGAATCGATCTGACAATACGTGCAGCCTGAGATTGCCCCAAGGACAACGGCGCTTATGATGACCTCTGACCTCAGAGCATGACTCGCACAACCACAAGCGGGCAACAGCCTCATATCCGGCTGGCAAACTCAAGGTCACCAGTAAATGCAAAACACAGTTCTGCTGATGTCAGAAATGCAGAAGGAGGGGAAAAAAATGAAAATCTTGGTACCTCCTGCCTTCATCCTCAGCTTGAGGTGAAATCATCTCGGTCGTTATTCATGATTCCAGAGCAGATTATATTGCTGAACACTGCCAGTACTGACATACTACCCATATTTCTTTATCAATATATTGGTCTGTGATAGCTCCCTTAATTCACTTAGTATAAAAATAGACTTCTGTTTGCTTTAATATTTCTTTGTTATACAGTTCTGAGAGATGTTATGAAGAAAATGCAGAAAAACACATCACGTAAAACCTTCCACGCATACTTCACCGTGAGAATGGGAAGAACCAAAATAAGGGTAAAGGTCATTATAAAATGTAAATTCTATCCCTACGTTAATCTGTTTTTTTTTTAAAAACAAACAAAAAAAAAAAATAGAAAAGCAGCAGTGACCTCTTCACCCCATCTCACACACACCAGTCCCTGTTTTACAAGGACCCCAACAATTCTGAGGAATGTGCAGTCATGCTTAAATTGTTTTTTTGGGGAGGCTGCTATCATTCATCAGTTTCCTCCCAAGTTATCCGCAAGGTTCACATGTCACCCGCGATTCCCCAGTCCGTCCTGCTCCCAGATTTATCTCCTAATGAGCAAACACTACATCCCAGAAAGACCAGCCTCTGATCACCATGGGGAAGCTGACAGACGTAGGGGGGGGCGGGGGGGGCACATCTGCCTCCACACAGTAGTGTTCATTGGAGGAAGTTCAGGAGCACAGTTGAAGACCATTGCACACATACATAGAGGAAATATGAGCACTAGCTTGAATCCCTGCACAGGGACGATAATGGACAGAGGGAAAATCCAGGTAAATATGTAGGGGAACCAGTAAACAGGCCAACAGCGGAGAGAGCAAGATGGGATAGACACCCAGACAGACACCCACCTGCCTGAGCTGTCATTACTCACACTCACGCAAACACACACAGGTAAACAAGCTGCCCAATGCCTGGAGCCCACTGGATCCGTGGGTCCCCAGTTCGCAGGTTGTCCTTGGACATGGGGAGGCTTGAGACATGGCGCATTCAGGCATGCTGGGCCGCCAGGTCGTGACTGATGAATCGGCGAAGGCGCTCCAGGTACTGGCTGTAGAGCTCGATGTCATTATGGCCCGCCCCCTCCACCCACAGGGGCTCCACCGCCTTGGGGCAGCGGTCGAACAGCGCCAGACCATGCGAGAAGTCGATCACCTCGTCCTCTGTCCCGTGAATGATCAGCACTGGCGACGTGATCTTGGATACCTTCTCGATGCTGACAAGAGAGGCAGAGAGTCACAGGTGTTTAAGGCACATCAAACGTGGACTACACGCCAAGAACCAGCCTTAGCGACTGCAGACTTTTGCTGATGAAACATGCTTTCCCTAGGTTTTCTAATCAGCAGGCGAGTTCTAGGAAACCAGCTGCGGATCAGATGCTTTCAATGCAAAGACGGGTGCAACATGAAGCACGGCGAAGACAAAAACTGACACGAGTGACCATGACAACAGTAGCAAAAACAATAAAAAAAAAAAGAAAAGAGCATGTTGCATGGAAATCACGACAGCTAATCTCGCACCATCAGCAGGGTGAAACATCCTGCAGCACCATCGGAGCAGAATGTGCCAAACCAAGCACTCACTTGGGGAAGGCGTCAAAGCAGTAGGTCTTCTTGGTGTCTGGGAAGGCAACTCGCATGCCAGAGGTCAGCGGGGAGTGCAGGACAACCGCCGCGCACTCGTACCGCGATGCCAGGTCCACAGTGGGCACAGTGCCGATGCTCTGCCCGTACAGGATGATGTTCTCCGGGCTAATACCGTACCTGTGGCAGGTGAGAGAGATACCACCAGAACGCAGGCCACTGTTAATGCTGGCTAGCTGGCAACCTTAAACATGGCCAGAAGCCTTGCATCACTTGAGTGACAGAGGGTTGCATGCCAGAGGTAGTGGCATCTATCCAAACAGATACGGTTATTGAAAACCAATGTCTGAAGCAACGTCAATCCCCTTGACGTAGAGCTGAGAAGCAGAGATCAGACAGGAGAGCTCTAAAATCCCAACAGGTTTGTTCTGACTCCACCTTGGTCTTAGCTATATTGCTCAGGAATTACTGACCCTATCAGGACCAAAACTAAGTTTGGTGGCCTCTCAGCCAGAAATCACAAGTAAAATATATTGCAAGTCAACAGGGGCTTCAGAAGTGACAAGTGACCAAACTGCATGTCTCGTGGCTTCACATAAAGATGTGGAACCATCGGATTGGCTGCGTCTTGCCGCAAGCCGAGCCCCAGACCATACCTCGTGCGCAGAGCCTGCCAGGCAGCATCAATGTCGGCGTACAGGTTCTTCTCCGAAGGCTTGCCGGTGCTGACGCCATAGCCGGAGTAGTCGTAGGAGAAGATGTTGCAGTTGATGCGCGTCCCCAGGCCGATGTAGAAGCTGCTCATCTGACCCAAGTCCACGGCATTGCCATGAGAGAACAGCACTGTAAACCTGGCAAAGGCATGGAAAAGGGTTCTGTGGAAGTCAACAACGCCAGCACCCATGAGAAACAAACGGAATTCAATCCAGTCACATGATCGACGATGCGAATAAGACCAAGCAATAGCAAGTGGAACCAGTAATCACAAGCCACAGTGTGTTGGCATAAATCCTGCTATAGTTAACCATAGCATTAAACAAATTGTGATGCAAAAGCTTACATTCAAACGACCTTCACCAGCACAGCCTTTGTGCTACACAATTGTCACCCGAGACATCCCCTGAACAATTAGTGAGCTATTCGGGGGGTTTTAACAAAGGGTTTACGGCTGAGGCAGGGTCTTTCTAGCCTTTCTTCACCACAAGCATCTAAGTGACTTCCACATGTATAATTACTGCAGTAGGTTTACAACTATCAAAATCACAGATGTAGAACTACATGGATCGATGTCAAAAGGTGATCACAAATATGATAAGAAAACACAATGAAATATAGAAACTGAGAGGAAAGACAAGAACTAGGATACAATATTGCAAAATATGGACAAATAAAATCAAGTCCTGAACTTAAAGAAACAAAACAGTGAGTAGGAAAGACATAATTAATTCAAAACACGGCCCTATTTTGGCACCACACCAATAATTTTAACATATGGAAACCATTAGTGAAGCAGACAGTATTGCATGAAAAATAATATTGTTGCCAAATTTTCTATATTTGGCAACAGGAGACTATAATTTGACATATACAGCTTCTGATAATTCTTAACCAGCTTCAAGTTCTTTCCATGAAAGTCCTGTATAGTCCCTCTACTCCACAAGTGGGAAAACAAACAAATTTGGCCATTTCCCGGTGCCTCCCCCCACCTACACACAAAAATTAATAGTGTCAACAACCAATAACTCCTATGTCAGGAGGTTTCAGCTTGCTTCCAGGAAGAGATGAGCTGATTAACAATATAGCCAGCCTTTTCTGTATGAGGGAAGTGCTGTTTATAACCGTTAATGCACGTGCAAAACAGGATTTCATTGGATGTTATAATAAGTGTTTGAAGTTAAAGCAGGAGGTACATAAAGATAAGGCTAAAGGCAAGTGTTTCACTGCAAATCTTCTGTCAAACTTAACAGGCAAAGCTGAAATTATCTGCCTTTGTTCTGCTCTCATTTCCTGCCTGTCCCACTTTCTATCTTCATTCCGTCTTCTCCTAAGCCTCCGCCCCGACGCTCTCATCCATCCCGAGCTATTTACCATCATTTGTTACTATCCATCCCCCCCTGCTCCATTCCCACCACCCACTTACCTGGCAGAAGGGGCACAGCGGATGTACATGCAGCCCACTCTGTTTCCACGGCTGGAGCGGGTAAGAAAGACCTCTGTGCCGTCCAGCTCCCTCTGGGAGTACTGGAACTCGGCCCGTTCTTTCAGGTGGAGCTTCCACCTCGTCTCTTCCACCTTGCTGCTTCCTCCTCCGCCGCCACTGCCGCGGGAGCGAAGGCCCGAGGCTCCCAGGGAAGCAGTGGGGGTGGGTCCTGCTTCCAGGTCGGGCAGAAGGGCATAAGTGGGTTCTGGGGGCAGGAAGGCCAGCTTTGCTGCGATGCGGCTGGGACACGGGGGGCAGCAAAAGAGGCAGCACAGCTCGCTGACAGACAGGCCGTTCATGGTCTACTGCAGAGGGGACAGAGAATTGAGCTGCTGCTGCTTCTGAAACATTTGTTTTCACACGTAGCACAGAAGCGCACAGACTAACAAAAACATCTCATAAACACTAGAATAAGAACCAAAAAAAGAATTCAGGACACTTTACATACCAAATAAGTGAAGCTTGCGTTTCTTCAAAGTGAAAGTAACCATGCACTTACTTAGCAGTGTGATGTTTTAAATGCAAGTTTAATGGGAAATTACACCGTTTTACCATAAACGGCATACAGAGCGGAAACGTGCATCGGAAACATGCAGTATTTAAAAAAAAAAAAAGCGATAGATACTAACAACGCGAGTCAGCCTACCATTTAAAAACCGGTTTCATTATTTCTGCTGACTAATGCAATTTCTACTATAAATGCCAGACAAATAAATAAAAGAGGAACAAGACAATGAAGGAAAATTACCTGGCAATGAATTCCAAGAAAATGCTACTAAAAAAAAGTTACGGCACCAAAAACCGCCGGCAACAACACTACTGTGACTATCTAGCTTGTTACAGAGATCAAAATATACTCAAGAACTAAGATGTTTATCAATATCCCAAGAAATGCAGGAAGCGGGATAATGTAAAAGAACAAGACCTTGCTTGAGAGACCTCTTACTGGCCAAGTGCCTTTGTGATAATCATCGCATATTTAAAGAATAAAAAGACGACCCTCGGTTTAAGATTTTTACTCGGAACTAGCGATCGTTAGATTTAAATTAAGTCCGAAGCAAGGCCATATTTAAACCAGGACAGCAAGAGACTTTAGGCACCGGTCTCGGCTGATAAATGACGCGGGATATACAGTTTAAAAGACTATCGGCTTTAAACTACAGTGCGAATGACAGCTCGACTTGGGCTACTGAGGCTGCCGATTGAAGCCTGTACAGCCAGCTCCTCTCCGGTTAAACATGTTTATCTATATATATTTAAAGAAGCCGACTGGCTGCCGTCACTAGCCAGCTAAGAGTATTTATGCTGACCTTCCCTTGGTATTTTGAAAGCGAACCGCACTAGCGATAGCGCGTCCCCATTATGAGTGTCGAGGAAAGAAGATAGTCCGGTAAAAACTTAAGTCTATCCGTACATTTATTCCCTCTGACCGAAGCGTGCCCAATGTCCCATATGCCAATATATTCCGTAAACAGAATCCAGATTCTTCAGGTAAAAATTAAAATTCAGAAGAAAATAACCAGAGAGGCGTCCCCTCGTAGTCCCAAAGAGGAAGCGAAAAATAACGCGAGCGCCCGACGTACGCCTTTTTCGCTGCGGTATTATGAACACTCTCATGCATTAAACTGTTAATTGTCGCTAGCCGACCAGCTAACGTTAGCCACGGGATTTTTTTTACTTCTGCCCTGTTTCAGCCGGAAGTGATGTAAGCATGACGTGACAACAGAATCTGCCAATAAAGAGGCCCGAGGACCACCTACTCTGTAACTATTTTTGTTTTTGTTGTGCTCCGGCTTAATGGACTGTGTATTTACTTCTTTCCCTGTACCAAATTTTGAGGAAAAGTAGTTAACTTATTATTCTTTGAAAGACTATGAATGTTTTAACTACATAAAACAGCCCTGTAACATTTTCATGAAACATATTGTAACATTAGAATATGAAAAGTTATGTTCTAAGAAATTACACTTATTTGTCTTCATTGCATGTGAATGGCTTTGGGATAGAGAAAACAAGACGCGCATGGTACATATGGAGTTCAAAATCATTTTATTAAGCATTTGAGGCGTTTGCGCACAGAGCTATTACGTCACACTCGCTCCGGACCGCCCCTGTGCCAGACGGCGGAGCCTGGCCGTAAGAGAACGGCGAGAGGAAAAGGAAGAGTGACATTCCTCTGCTGAGAGGAGATTTCCTGGTCTGAAAGCCTCAGCACAGAACTTAAAAAGGTGGTAAATGTTAGAGGGGGCGGCTGTCAAAGCAACTTAAAGTACCCATATTCAGATTTATGGTAAATACTTTTATTTATTGCCATTCGTATGCCTTAAGTCCTAAGCATCACAGAGAGGTATATCTGGGGGAAAAAAACACAGAGGCTGGAAAACAGACTAGGGTGGTACCTCCGTACTGTGTTTAAATTAATATCTAAATCTTAAAAATTGTCATTAGCTTGGCACAATGACAACTGTAGATGTATCTCTGTCCCTTGTAAACTGTACAATGAAAGGAAGAAAAAAAAAAAGGTTCACCGGAAAAGTATCCAAAGTGAATTTCAAGTATGTTCCACCCCACCCTCTTTCTTTCAAAAGCACTGCTGCGGAGAAAAGGGTAGGGTTAACCGCAAGGCACAGCTTGGTGAGGCAAACCTTTGAAATATGAGATTGGCTGCTGATGTGGCAGCAAGAAAAGTGCAGTCTGGCAGACACGCACGTGACGTTGTGCGCTCATCCCCAACGGCGACTGCTTCCTCCCTTTGGACTTCCACCAGTCTTCACGGGCAGTTCCCTGGGGATACATATGCTTCTCACTGTTCTTATTCTGGCTAACCACTACTGTGGTGCTGTTATCTGAACCCATCTGACCTTTTTATCCAGATGCTAGAACGTGGAACAGTATAAAAGGAACCACGCAAAGGTCACAGATACACAGGGGGGATGGGGGGGGGGGGGGCAATATCATCACACCGTGCCCCCCTTCCCAAAAGACAAATAAATAAATCTCATTCTATATTTTTCTTGATTTATGCAAGCAATAAGGTCCTCTAATAGTGACACTTCTACACCAGAGAATTTGTGGTTATGATTGGATTAACCATCAAACCATCACACAACCTGCTTCCTTCCTGTGGACTCATTATTAAGTTTTAAATCTCGGTTTGACCAGGTTTAGGGTTTAAAATGGAGCTGAGGCAAAATGAAAGAGTGTGGTAGAAGATCCAGGGTTATGCCTGTTAGCTACCTAGAATAAACTGTTATGTTACGCAGGTGGTCTGAGGTAAACGCACACTCAACAAGTGTGGCTGATAATAGATACATACAGAGCGTTATGAATTTAACGACGAGAACGCCAACTCGAGTAGGAATTTGGCACACATTTTAACAAATTCATCTACTGTATGCAACTGGCAAGTCATCACCATATTAACAGGGACGCAGCCGAAATTAAGAGCAGACCCTTTCAATGTTCACCTTTTCTCCATCTTCAATAGGAAATCCACACCAGTCACTTAACTCACCATCTTCATTTCCCATTAATTGCACCAAGACATAATTCAGTATTATTATTCCAGAATTGGCCAAACGCACCAGCAAACTGTGCACAGTATGCCCTAGCCACTTACCATTGTATACGCGCCAGGTGGTTACATTGCTTACAAAATGCTGTTAGCAACAAACAAACAAACAAACAAACAAACTAACAAACTAACAAACTAACAAACTAACAAACTAACAAACTGAATCATCAAACAAGCAAACAAACACACACGCAAACAAACAAGGTAATCAAATCAAACCAAGCTTGAGCATCGACTTGTGTTACAGTGTCAGGAAAATAAAAGGCTAGCCTCCAGCTAAGGAACTTCCCAGCTGGAAAAGCAAAAAACTCAGAAGTTAGAGAGTGACTGGCAGCGTGGCTGAAGAGGTGCACCGCACACCTACAAGCTGACAGGCCATGTGATCCATTAGCTGAAGGCCGCTATCGCCGGCAAGTTCCTCGCACACAGGACCAAGCCCAACAAAACACCATTTGCAATTGCTCCATTGTACTAGGCTTATCCCAGTCCAGTAGTGCTATAACACATTTATAGACTTTCCACTTACTTGGCTGCAAGCCTACAAATAAGAATCCTCAATGAAATTACATAGGTTATTTCGGTTCCAAATGCTCACTGGAGTTTTGCTTACACAAAAATGTTCTGAGGGCAGAATGAGAAAAGACTAATAAGAGAGATAACCAAACAGATTGTAGAGAAGGTGGGTTCAAGACATATGATTGGTTGTTCCCGCCTCCTCCAGTTGCTTGGACCCACCTCCTTCACAATCTGATTGGTTATTTCTCTGAACCAATATTTTTTTCCTTCTACCCTCAGAACATTTTTGTGCAAGTAAAAACTCCCGTGAGTGCTCCAAATCTGTCACAGCCATAGAGTTCCATGACATGTTAGCGTCAACAACACCCTGCTAAATATGACCCATGAAGTCATTCATTTCATGCAAATCAAACACTAGCTTGTGACCTGCCAGTGGCTTTCAAATAGTGCTTCTGAAAAAAGGTTAACTAGGCAAACCACAATTCTGCTCTGTAGCATAAGGAAACCTATTTTTCTCCTCATAGTTGCAACAATATATTTTTAATTTAATATTCCAACTGAACAGAAAAAATATCTCTAGCTATATCCACTTGATGCCGCTTAGCAAAACAAAGATAGATGAACTGCTCTTTTGATAGTACAGCAGTGTAATTTTTATTTAAGCTGTGTATTTGTGCCACGTAACAGATACTTTATAACTTGGAACAACTTGATAGTTGTGCTTTGCTTCCCGATGGAACTAAACTCTAGTTGCCTGTGTGTCCCTCTCTAAAGCTGGTTACATACTTGAAGAAAATGCAGAAATACAATTCAACATTCAAAAGAGTAACCTATTTAATAGCTTGCTCACACATGCATCTTTCTGTCCATTGTGAACCCACTTTTTAAACCAACGTTTAAAACCATAAAATAAATAGAAAGCAATCACACAAACACACACACACACACACAAACACACACACACACTCTCACACACAAAGCAGACTGCAATATGGTCACCAAACACCCATCCAGGAAAAGTACATATCAGTCACCCTCTGCTCTACAACTCTGCACATGCGCTCAGAAACTGAAAATGTAATACATCCTGAAAAACTATAATTGTGTTTGTTTGCATATGTCGGACCAATTGTCAGGGAGCGAAGGATTAAGAAGGTGCTTCCAGAACAGGCAGACTTGACTGACTGCACATGGTAAATGGTGTTTTTTTGTCCATTTATGTTAAACCAGTGGCATATAAAACATGTTAAAACAAAGAGGCTCCAGAAATAGATGATATTCCGACCCTGTAGTTCTCTCCCTCTCAAAACAATGTTAACACAGGAGACCTTGTAACTCAATCTATGAGAGTACAATTAGAAAGAAAAGCATTGAAGCTAAGAGAGTTTTTGTGGGTAGTAATGGTTGTGGTGGGGGAGGTAATGCCGTTTTAGTCGTCCTTTCACCAAAAAAGGGAGGAAAAATACAAAAAAAGTCACTGTAGCAAGTGGCTTAAGCCACATTTCATTACTAATTTAAGATTAAGATTAAGATGGATTTTATTGGTCCCAGTGGGAAATCCTGGTTACAAACGGCAGCAGGATCCAGAATTACCTACTGGGATCAATAAAATCCACCATAATCTCAATCTTAAAGAAGCAGTTCAAAGAGAATCAGGCCTGTTGCTCACAGCTTCTGGATCTTCTCCGCCACCACGATGGGGTTCTCCTTGCGCAGACGCGCCGCAGCCTCCCCCCGGTAATCGAAAGGGCACTCGTGCTTGTCCGAGTAGCGGTGGACAGCGCAGAAGAGATGGCCGCAGCGGCAGTCAAAGCCTGGAGTACAGACACCAGTGGGGGTTCAGGAGGGTGTGGAGAAGGGATGAGGAAGAGGCGGGGGGGGGGGGGGGGGGGTGGTGACAAGAGAACAGCCATGCAGGCGGGCAAGCGGGCAGACTGATCTGAATTATAGAAAGAAGCTTGACCCCTCCCACCATCCCCCATAAGTCCTTGCAGTAGAGAGTACAAGCAAAGCATTGGACACCGGAGACCTGTGGCATGTTGGGAAACCTCCAAATACTCTACTACTGAGACAAATCCTCAGGTCTGCAGAGTCTGCTACAGCTTCTTGACCGACTTAAACCTTTTAGATGATAGCACTTGCCTTCTCCTTAAGATCCCATCATTTCCGTGCCATCTTCCCACCAACAGACACCGAGGGGGACGTCCGTACGCAGAGACATGTTCTGGTTTTAGAAAACTCTCTGACGCTGTGTATTTTAAACGGCGTCTATTTTAGCATTCTGTTCTATTTTTACAGTTCCCTCAGTAAACCGCTTACATGGGATCCTGAAATAGAGGTTTCCCCAAACAAGGGTTAAGATTACATACCCGCAAAGTTGAAGTATGTGTATTTAAAGAATTAGGAACACCTCTGGAAGGAACTCTCCAAATAGGAAAAAAATGCATCGAGCTCTGAACGCCTTAGTCCATGTTTTTGCTCCTTCCCAGACATTCAACATTTTTACTCGCTACTAGGAGCTGGGAGGGAGCAAAAAAGTGGACTGTCTTGGGGACCCCGAGGACCGGGTTGAGGATGCTGCCTTAGACGAAGGTTGCTTTTCATTTCACCACATCTTTAGTGATGCTCACCTGTAAGGCCCACTTTCTTACGGCAGGTAAAGCAGCGGTTTGTCTTTTTACCCTTGTCAGGTATTTGATCTCCACCGGGGGGTGCTTGCGTTGATTCATCGGCCTCCCCTGTCACATGCACACACACGCACACAAAACAGAGAGCATTTTGATTAAAGTCTCTCTCCACAAGCTTCTGCCGTAAGACAAAACACATGCCCATCAAATGCTCGTCTCTCGATTTATAAATCACACACACCGCTTTCGGGTGTAGAGTGCACTTTCTGTGTAAACCCACCAGAGAGCTTCTGCCCAGGTGGTTAAAGACAGACGTGTAACCTGAAGGCCTGTGCTCAGGCTCCAAATGCAGTCCTGCTCATGTAGTCATTAGCAAGGTACTCAAACTGAATGGCTCAAATTGCTTCAGGGAAATATCCTGCTATATAAATGGATCAAAACCATCTAGGGTGTCCCCTGCATTGTACCCTGTGCTTCCTGGGAAAGAATCCAACCCCCCCCTCGTGACCCGGTGCTGGGAAAGCATTTGCAAGATGGATGCCTCATTGTAACTTTCAAAGCTTGTTATTATTATTATTATTATTATTATTATTATTATTATTATTATTATTATTAGTACCAAGCAGTTCATGAGTATCTCAGGATACGGAGAAAAACTGGCGCCTTCCGAACATCAATCTCACCTGTGGGTTTGGATGTTCCCTCCTCACCCTCATCTTCCTCTTCCTCATCTTCGTCCTGATCCGTGTCAACGGTCCCACTGTCCTGAGAGATGTTCATGGCTGTCATCAGCTGGGCGACGGTCCCTGGAGAGCTAGACCCCCCCCCCCCCCAATACACACACACACACACAAATACATCACTTTAGTTTAATGGCTGTGAGAGATTTAAAAAAACTATAGCAGGAAGAAGGGACCGGAAGCCATACCTGGCTGTGCTTTCCTCTGCCTGGGCTCCCTCACCTGTGCTGGGCTCAACGAAGGCCTGCAGCGATACCTCTGCATCCCCAGAGGACTCAACATCGACAGGATCAGCAGGGTCTGCACACATGCAATGGGTGGGGCTAATTCAGACGAATGTACAAGCCTTCAGGAAGTTCAATGAGTTTATAGTAATTAGATAAACACCAGGTTTCACAGATAATGATTACACAAGACCTCAGTGTTCTCACATTTGGTGCTTGAAAGTCAGGGAGCCTTACTCAAGGGTACTACGATAAGCTAGAATTCAATTAACTGCATACTAGCTAGTCATCCACAAGGACAGTAGCATCCCCCCCCCCCCCAAAAGTACCAGTCTCGTTTAGCTCACCCCTGTCACCGGGGGGGCCAGCATGGCCACCTCCCTGTTGTTTCTGCACGTGTTCCTTGTAGCAGACCGAGCACATGCCATTGGTGCGTGGGTTGCCATAGAAACCACATCCCAGAATGCACAGCATGGGCACTTGGGTCTCATTTGTGTCCTGAGCCATGCTCTGTGAGGAGGAGCTTTGGGTAAATGAGATGGGGGCAGACAGTCCTGTAAAACAGCATCCAAATTCAAACAAGACTCATTTCATACTCAGTGCAATAATAACATTCATATACATTTTTCTATGTTTTTTCCCCTGATGTATTATATACACATTATATGGGGACAATTTGATCTGTCATTTTAAAAGACATGTTACGATTCATAATGAATGACTAAACAAGCTGGTCTGAAGATGACACCGACGAGGGGAATATGTGTGAAATTCATACATTTCAGATTTTAAGGCGCAGCATTGTTGTATAATTTCAGCACGCACTGATATCCCATAATGCCGCATGTTTTCACACTCGTTGCATTCATGTCAGGTCTGGGTGCCTGACATCTAATGATTATGCAAATATACTATGCAATTCTAGCTCCAGAACATCATTATTGTCATTAATACATTTTAACAATTGTGTTTACTTTTCTGGCAGAGTTATACACCTTTACAACTTGTGTATTTAGAATAGGAATGTCACAACAGCACTGCACCAGTAAGACAACAAAGAATACCAGATCAACTGTGGATAAGCCAACATTTCCAATCCTTGTAATTTTAAGAAGTAGATTGTATTTAAGGGCCAATAAAAGCTGCAATTTACCAATGATATGCTACATAAATCTAAGCAGATATTTTGTATCTATTTTATATTTGATACTTTACTCAGCATCCAATGCCATGCAGCAAGGTCATGGGAGAAACTGTATAGAATGTATTAGAAGTATGACAAAACCCTTTAAAACTTTTTCCCCCCCTGATACAATACCACCTCGCATCCCTATTTACCACCACAGTGCCCCTAAGTAACACCCACAGACTGGAATTGCCCCCTATCCAGCGTTCTCGGGCTCCGGTGCTCTGACAGCGCTGACTGGCCAATCACAGCGGCTCAGTGGGCAACCTCTTTACGCCATGACAACAGGCTTATAGGTTATGGCTGGGGGTCCATCATCCAGCATCATAAACACAAACTGCGATTATGCCAGCGACGAATACAAGGCCTTTTTGAAACGGTTCAACTGCAACAAAACCTCCAAGCTGTGACTAGAAGACACCTTTCTCTCCACGGCTCCCTTACGTTACTAGGGCAGAAACAAACAAACGAGGAAATGCAAAGGTTTCTGAGTTATAAACGGTATTCTGTTGCGACCATATACTTAATAAGGGCAATTTATTTCTCACACAAGCCGCTTCATAGTTACTTCGGCTGACAGATGTTGTGAAAAAAGATACAAACTGTTACTTTGTAATGTCGGACTTATAGGAGTACATCTCCTAACGTTAAAGAGCACACTAACCTGGACATTCTGTTTATTTCAAAGCAATAACACCCATAACTATGCACAACGGCGAACTTAGCAGCACGTCCTTAATCTAGGCGAAGCATTTACATACTAGATATTTTCGTTCTGAAGGATCTAACCTTACCATAGCGCGTTTATCCGCAACTCAGAGAAAACAAATGCCTGCGCGAAGGTGACTGGCCAAAGTCCACAAATGAACGAATTAGCAAGTTAACTAAATCGTGAAAGTTCAAGGGTGCACGCACGTCCGATGAACGAAACATCTGGCAGCGAACATCCCCCCCGGACAGACCGTCTACTTGCTGCAATGTGCTCGGTAATTCGGCACTGCGCTCATGGCGGTGTGGAAAACATGCACTCAGGCTGTCGACCTCAGACTGATCTCCGGTACGCTCCGTATCAGAATTACACTAAACGATCTGCAACTGGGATTTCGACTCCACCATACCTCTTACTGGAATTGCAAAAGGATTTCAGCCACCTTGGTGTTGCGATTCACTGGCGGAGCCTCCACCGCTTTGTCCGGGGCGCCGTCATTCACGCTGATGGCCGTGACGTCACTCCCAAGCAGCCATCCACTCTTTCTTGCGGCATCCAAGCGGCCGTGTTTATTTATGGATTTTTAGAGTAACTACATCACACCGTCGCGTTATATATATAATCCATACAAGTCCAGCACCGAGCAACAGAATTCCCACTTCTATTCATCGTCAAACAATCAGACGTTTTTCCTGCACATTTGAGCCCGCTGTGGAGAACGAGAGCTGTCAATACGTTAAAGTGAAAAGTGAAGTTGACGGAATGAGGGATGTATCTTCGCACAAAGCGGGCCACAAAAGAAGGATTTTCAAAGGGATCCCTTTCTAATCATTCCACAGGAGCAGACACATGCTGTTCCCTAAGAACCATAATGCTCAGCCAGTAAACTCCAACATCCTGACCTGGTGCTCTAATTTACATTCCCTCATCGAATTGACTTTTCAAGTCAATAAAGGTTTGTTATTGAAGCTTATTTAAACCTTTAACAAACGGACTGTGCCCGAATAGTTTTACATACCGAAATTCTTTTACTGTATTTTATACAGAACAACATAACATCAATAACCGAAGCGAGTGAGTGGTGCAATATGACTCAGTTGAATAGAATGCTCGAGAGTCAATGTAAATCTGAAGCAATGTAGGGGCAAGACAATCAACGAGTATATGATCGCTTTCTCAGCAAGTGCAAAATAGATCGCTAATTACTTGATAAGTGCGAGTATTATGTGTAGCTGCATGCATGTCTTTTTGAACTAAAAGGTCACTTTTTTCGTCACGTGTGTATGATACAAAATCCCTACAAGAGATTGTCTCCAACCATACATGTATTTTGCATTTCTTTTAGCTTGTCTTACGGCAGCACCAACTGAAAGGTTGATTATTCCACATAGACGGTGAGCAACGAAGTGATATTTCTCGCGAGGCCACTATTGCAGATCGGAATACAATAAGATTGATGTTGTATGCATTACGCACACAAATCTGATAACCCGGAATTCTCATAAGTTAAAATATTTTGGCTTTGTGCACATCCCCCCGCCATTCCTGCTCCACATACTGAGAAACAGAATCCTGGTCATCAGTAAAAATGGATGTTATCTTTATCTTTGTAAAAGGGACCACTAATAATGATGTAGACTGCGCCGCAGTCTGGGCTACCTATGTGGAGTGCTGACTGTGTGTTGTGCCTCTCTGTTGTGTCATGTACTATTTTTGGTGATTATGGATCTTCTTCAGAGTATCAAGAGTGAGAGTAGGGGCTGCTTCTTATACTGGATTGGAAATGCTTACCTGCTTGAAGTATATTACAAGAGGGTCCTGTACATGCCAGATGCTGACCAGACCACTACGTCACCCTTAGCAGATGCAGTATATTTGGACTAGATGCTGGAGAATCACTGTGATCAATACGTCCAGCTCACTTTAAACTACTGACAGCTTCGGCCTTGACTTTTAGAAGTAAAGAGTACCTTCAAATTACAATACTACCTATAACCTGAAGGACTCTCACGAGGAGAGGGAGAGGATGCTGAAATTTCCCACCCAGCAGAACTGTGGGCTATTGTCCTGTTATGACACTACCTCTGGTTAGTCCGTGTACACAAACATCTGCCGCTACTGTGATGGCAGAGTAGCGAAATAACAATCACTGACAGGCTTGGCTGCAATGTCTACAGGACAGGGTAACGTCCAACTAAAAACGTGTACAAAATGACAATCAGTTCAGTGAAGAGGCCACTTTGAGGGTTTTTGCTCCAGTTTTGTTCCTGTTTCCTCTAATTATCTTTATTGAGTCCATTTAACTGCCTCTATTGGCTCATAATATATCAGAGATGTAAATCATCCTGAACCTGAGCCACCAGAAACTCTCTCACATACAATGGCAAACAAAAAGTAATGGGGTCATGTAGTTTGAGCATGACTGGGCCAGCTGGCGGGCATGGCACAAAGCAGCATTTCTGCTGGCCAAATTTCTTACATCTGGCTTAAGTTTTATCCAACAGAAATGTCACTTAGCTCTGTTCCTATTGGATAGCTTTCATGTTTGGCTTAAGTTACCCCCCCCCTTAAAAAATAAATATACCTTATTGATCCCAATCATAAATTGGGGGGGGGGGCAGTCTTCGTGTTTATATGCATTATCCTACAGAGGGGTGTTTTGTAAAGTTTGGTGTGTATATGCCACAAATCCACCTCCAGGGCATGAATAAAGATAAACCAAATTCCAGGACACCCAAGCTACAGCCATGGCAGCCTGCCTTATCCAGTTCTCCTTAACATGTGATTTGAGTGCCGGCCTCCAGAGGACCACCCTTGCAAAGGATTGGCCAGCAACTCAAATACTGCCTAATATTCGAATACTTGGGTTACCACATTCCACAAATTAGTCACTGAAATAACCTATTTTATTCAAATTTAAATATACCTTAATTCTAAACTTACCAACTCTTTAAAACGTAATACACGCATAAAAGCACAATCAACGAAAATTCTACACAAAACATTCACATATATCAAAACAGACATGCATTAATCATTTTAATTTCTGCCATAGTATGTAGTAGGCTATTGGCAAAAAGGAAACTCCGAAAGCAGGTTCTCCTTTTTGCAAGACCGTGAACAAAACACTCAGAATCGGGCCTTCCACTCAGACTGGCAGATTTTCTGCCGCCGTTAAGCGGTAACGACCGGCATTTGGGGCTACTGACTGGGCGGGAGGTTCCGGAGAGACGCCTGCATTAGGAGGGTGTAAGTTGCCATGATTGGTGGAGTCGGGCAAGTAAAACTAGGTCGACAGGACTGGAATGAAGACCAAACAGACGGATTATAAAACAGGACTAGGAACGTGAACATGAACTGGTGATTGCGGTAGGCAAGAAAATAGAGTCACTAAACAAATAGATTACTGAACCATGACAAAAGTGTAAGGCGAGATGAGATTAACTGTCTGATGGAGGATACATCGAGGCCGCCATTTCCGGTTTTAATTAAATCGCCGGCGACATGAGTGTAACAAGTATACCTTCCATTAGCGGAATGCCGGTATCATGTGAAACAACGGCTGCGGCCAAAATGAACGCCTGGATCGTAACTGGCAGATTATTAAATGATCCCACCCTGTGTAAGCCTACAAACCACAAATCAGTGGGAAGTTAGTTTTAATTGGGTCAATTAAAACTGAAGGCAATCGCAAGCCCCTTGTCTTGTATAATTTTCATCGGTGTCGCGATTTTTTACCACCGCACGATGGCAGTGTCGGCCCACGTCAGAGGTGATAAGCTTCCTCTGTTCAAACCCATGACTGCAGTACATTTCAGACACGCAAACATACAATGCAGTTACAAAATCTTTACGTTATGTTCAACGACCTACTCGAGGAAGACAAGAAATTATAGTTTTTTTGGCCTGTATTATTACTTATTAACTCAAGATAATGGCAAAACAAAAAGTGGGCCTTCAGTAAATGTAATAGTCGTTGTACAAAGGGTTAATGTTTATGTAACTGTTAATGTTTCTAGGGTGTTATTTATCCTTGTTTTTTAATTGTCTGCTTCTGTATTTATTGTCTTGTATTTATTTGGCAGCATGGTCTGCAGGAAGTAAGAAAGTAAGAATTTCATTGTATTGTGAGAAGACAATATAAGCAGGCTGAAGGATATCGTGCTGGGAGCTCAATGCAGAAGGATAACACCAGTGCATTGGCACCCTGCTCCATTCAGATTTTGCACGTTTTGCCCATTGTAGGAATGCTTTTGTTTTAGCAAATCATAATCAGATACACAGTATGAATACACGAAAGAACTCATAAGTATATCAAACACATTCAACACATTCATTTAAGTGAACTGCTTCTGCGAAATAATTAAAAATCAGCTTCCATACTCACCGCGCAGACGGCTGTTCTTTTTTCTACATGCAGATTGGTGTTTATCATCATCACACCGGAGAAGGCCTGGAAAAAAACTCCAGTTTGTCATCCTGTTTTGTTTCCTCCTGTCTGATCGTTTTACCTGAGGGTGGGGGGTTACTGTCAGGCTGTTCTGCAGAGGAGGTGGAGATGGGCTGCAGGCCTAGGAGACAAAAGTGGCTCCTGAAATATTCATGGGCTTGCTTGAGTGAGAAGATATCTGCTGTGACAGGCATGAGTAGCAGCACCAGTGTGTTCCATTACGGCTCCCAGTACATCGTGGCCAGCTGGTACCCCCCCTCCCCAATCCCAGTAACACTCTCTCCCTCTCCAAGACTGTCTAATCAAGCCTGGATGTCTCCCAAGTGAAAAGAATTAGTAATTACATTACCACCGTGACGCAGAGGTTAATCACTAAAGGTGTTTGTTGTGAAGTCACGCAAACTACTGTTTGATGTACAGGTACATGTGGGTATATGCAGCCACAATCGAGTCATGATTAATCACAGTTACTGTCAACGTGGCTGATGAAACCACTTTTTAGTTTACCTGTGTAAATTCAGCCACTCACTAACAGATGGGTTTGCACCATTATAAACGCCAAAGCAACCTGCTCATATTATCGACCTCAGTAGCTAAGCAACAATTAACAAAATAAAGGTATTCATCACTTATTCTCTCCATACACTTCATTTGTTTTCTTGGCAGTTTTATACAAAGCAGCTTTGTCACCCCCCCCCCCCCGACATTCACGTTAAGGCCCCGCAACAGCTGCTCACTTCCTGCGAACTGACCTCGCCACCTTTCAGTTATGGGTTCTCTTCCTCAACCAGCATGCAAGCAGCTGCCACCCATGGAACACACACAGACATGAGCCCCCACACACGGAACCAATTGGGCCCTTTAAACAAAAGTAGCTATTGTAATAGACAGACCTTTTTCCCTTTGATCTTCGTGACAGTGTTTCCCTTAAAGGATGATCGCAGCCTCCCACTGATCTCCTACCGTTTCTTGTTCTCAAATTGAAACCTGCTGTCTTGCAAATCAGACTTTTCTGCTAAGTCATAATTTTTTTTTCACTTCAGCTCCCATGCCTGCACTTATCTGGCAGCCTTGACAGGCTACGGATAAAAGTGGAAAAGAAGAGAATAAGTAGCATTGGATAAAGCAACATTCATTGAAAATTATTGTCAGCACCATTGTCCGGCTCTTGTGAACGGTGATCTTGCGGCAGATATTAAGAAGCAGCGGTTTCTTTGGTGTTTTTGTCTCTCTTTAAGTGTTTTTATATTTTCTTATGAGTATTTTATGTGCCTTAATATTGCATAATAAATCACAATTAAAAGAAATGGACAGAGCCGCGTAATTAGGTGGTATGTCTATATCCTGGTCAAAGTGCTTTTTTTTAACAAGTACAGACAAAATGCTTATTTTGCATTTTCCATTCCAAGCAGTTAAAGGGTCTTCTTTCCTTAAAAAGCATGGAACACACTTTGCACGGCTCCCATCTACGGTGCACACTGGATTCGCACTGGATATGGTAATTCGCAGCGTGAGCCACGGGATCCTTCCGTCGGTACATTGCCCTCTGCGGCTCTGTGCGCTGACTATCCAGCAGATGTGGAGCCTGCTTCCTGTCGGTCGGCTGCCCAAACGCAGGACTGCCACCCTCAGCAGGTGCTGAGCAGACACTGCCTCGTTAATCTCGCCTCCTGGTCCCGCACGCTGCAGTGAGGCTGCTCTAGTCTGCGCTCTGCAGAATGAGAGCCCCGGTCTACGCTCTCCTCTCGCTGTGCTCGTCAGCCCATGAAAAAGCCTGTGGTTCAGATGAACTCCGTTTGGGTTCTGTGTGTGTTTTTGCCTTTTTTGGCAGGAGCTGGCAAATTTAACACTCAAGCTGGGCCCTCCCTTATTAAAAACTTAATTGTTCTTATTGCATCTATTCTGTAACTATCTATCCAGTAACCCCTGATGACAGGGAATCAGTGGGCGGAGCTGGTCAGTCCTACGAGCTACTGGTCCTGGAACTGTGGTATGTGAAAATTTCCAAGGGAGACCCCCCTCCCCAGTGAGTGAAATTTACCAAAGGGGATATCAATATGACACATGATGAACAGATGGGTTTTGTGGCTGGAAAGTTTGAAAAACTGCTGGGGGGGGACATGGCTGCCTAAGGGCACCATATTCTGAAGGGGTGCCAGCAGCTCAGCAAATCACTGACATGACCCCCTCCCGCCACCCTGGCGTGAAGCTTGCCTGTGGCACCACATGGATTTCAGCCCCTACTGTCAGCAGGTAAGAAATAAACACAGGTAAGTTATGTTTCAGGGGGGGGATGGGAACAAAAGGAGAGGAAAACAGACAAACTGTGATTAAAGATCTGGAGGCTGACGTCAACTCTTCGGTATGAGTTACCAAAGGCAAAACAAAACAGGTCACATCAAGTTATGCCCACACAAGAGCTGAAGGATAGGTGGACTGAATTAACTCAGCTGGCTCTCCCTCCTGAGAGGGACTCTGGCTCTCCCTCCTCATGAGCATCCTTTTTTAAACCAGCAAGTTATCACACAAAGTCCTTCATGAGAGAGAAAAGCCCCATTTGCCATTATGGGATATAAGCAATGATATGCTGACCCATTTTTTTTTTTTAAAGTGTGTGGTCCCTTCTGCTGTTGGCCTCTGTCGCACCCCACATCACCCCACATCACCCCACAGCACCCCACAGCACCCCGCAGCTTTATATGGATCTCCACTCCTCTGTTCTCCACCTTGCTTCTGGACTTTGGAAGCTGCCGTGTCCTGTATGTCTGAGAGGAACCATAGTGTGAGACAGGACTCACAGAAGAAATACAACAGGAAGAAGAAAGATCAGAGCAGGACACAGACCACATCTCTGAAGGTCACTGTTCATGTGCAGCTGACGCTGGTTTCATTGAGCAGTGTCCTTCAGAATCCAGTGGTCCAGTGGTGCTGGAAATGGTGTTGGTGTGGTCAACAGGGAAGCCCATCCTGTGGTCTGTGTGGATCCCAATATTGCAGTGCACTGATGGGACACTGTAGCCTATCCTGTGGTGTTTGTGGATCCCAGTGCCCCAGTGCAGTGACGGGGACACTGTGCTGTAAAAATGGCACTGCAGATGAGACCTGAAACTGAGGTTCTGACTTTCGAGGTTATTAAAAATCCCAGGGCATCTACTGAAAGACATGGGGTGGAACCCTGATGTCGTGGCTAAAGCTGCCCACTGTGGCCCTATCAGATTTGGCCTCCTAATAACCCCCTATATCTAATTGGTGAATTCTCTCCTGCTCCTTCACCACTTCAGCTACTGTGTGGTGAGCGTGGGCTGTCGACGCATCACCCGAATGGGAGCTACACAGTGGTTCTGGTTCATGTGGCTCCCCATTTGGTTCTATAAAGCACTTTGGGTGTCTTAAAAGTGCTATATAAATGTAACATTCATTCATTCATTCATTCATTCATTCATACATTCATTCATTCATGTGTGAGCAACTGGGAAGGTAGCAGGTCAGACTTAGCTGTGAATCCTCCTTCAAAGAACCTCTTCTCTCTCACCATGAATAGACGTGCCAAGCAGTTCACACACTAGGACGCGAAGGCTAGGATCGGAATAAATGACGACAGAATGGTTTAATGAGCACATTCAGTCAGGCACTCACTGGTTACACCCATGGGCTATGGAGACCACTACAGATGGGGCTGGTTCACACCTGCAGTCTGACGTTTACTTACAGATGTTGTTGCCTAACCACATTTCTTTGAGGTTGGTCAGCCTCCCTTAGTCCAGACTTAATTGGGTCCCTTTAGACTACATTCAAAAAGCATAAAATTTTACACCCTGTCACAAAGGAGACATCAATGCAGCTGTGTGCAGAGGATACTGGAGGGACCGATTAAAAGAAAAACCACGGATTTGACTTGCAAAACGCATGAATGAAAGACAAAGGACTTTGTGCCAATTGCAGTCAATGGCACAGGCTTCAAAGTTACGTGCCACTGACCTAACCCTAGCACTGGAGGTTTTCAGCAGCAGCTCGAAAAGTAGGTTGAATACTGTCATCTTAGGATATACCTGCCATGTTATACAGTTGTAGTTGCCACGGTTACTCACTAGAAAAACTTAAATTACTTATATTAAGGAGCTGAACTACTTTTTTTTAACCATGACGTTAGTAAGCCACAATTAACCTGTTCTGCTTTTCCATGGGAACACAAACACAGTACATCCCTACGAAGACAAAAGAAAGATTCTCATATATGTGATCTAACCACTACAATTTCATTATGCCTAAATTTCACAGAAACGCAGACACACACACACACACACACCCCACACACGCACACGGACAGACAGACACACGCATGAAAAAAAAAAAAAAAAACATAAGACAAGACAATTCCATTCCAGTCCAGTAGCCGAACAGCTCTGCTTCATGTTTTGGCATCGTCTGCGTTTCTCAGTGGCTCTGTAACCGCGGCTCAACGAGCAGCGCTGGAGATGCTGTGTTTCATCGCGCACGGAGGTACACAGAAAGCTCATGAGTCTAACACACGAGTCCAAGCCGCAGAAGGAGGCATAAACGCGGGTGTCTATCCATATAGCCACGGAGCGATGAATGGGAGATCCTTTCTGGATGAATTCTACGCCTGGGTTATATTAACAAACAGACCGAGAGATTACGTTTTTGTGAAACTGTGGATAAAATAGGAAGGTAATAATTGACGAGTAAAACAGCTTCTCTTTTTTGCGCGTACAGTACCGATCGCGATTATGGATTATCCGTAAGAGAAAGGGGAAAGGGAAAAAGAGACATATACTGGTTTATACTTCCACAAAAATAACGCGAAAAATATCCTTATCTTATCTTAACCACAATCGCGTAACATGCAACCCCTGGTACTGAGACGTTCTGCACGGCTGTCTGAAGAATGAGCGCTGCTGCGCAACACGGGAAAACCATGTGCGGCGGAGAGGAATAGAGAAGAAGAGAATAGAGAAGGTTTTTTTTAATACCTGTGTATGTTTTCTGGGTGTATGTGGGGAGCACGGTTACAGCATTAAAATCAAGAAACGACTGTGCTCAGGATGTCAGGATATCAGGGATCAATTCTCCACAAAGACAGGTGTGACGGACAGGCGGAATAGTTCGCCAAGGGGAAAACGGGGAGCGAGGACTGAAAGGAACCGATACCGATTAATTATTACTGACAATACCCTCGGATTTCCCCTTCTCACCTCCGATCGCATAAATACAACCTGGGAAAAAGGGTGCACGGAGAAGAACACTGCTAAGACCGGGAGCACCGGGCGCATCTCTTCCTGCCACCGTCAGTGGTGAGTGAGCGGTCGCGTAGCTCCGTGAGGGGTGGAGGCTGTATGCGGGTCCGGGCAGCGTCTCCACCGCGCCCTGCGGAGACCAGGATGGCATCGGGGACCATTGCTTCAGGGCGCATTAGGAGTAACGTTTATGACGGGGCCGTTTCAGCGCATTTATTGTTTAACTAAAATAATCAGACTTGTTGTCATTCTAATCACTCTGGCATGAACTACATTCACACTGTGGAATATTGAGTGCTGCTTTTCTTTTAATCACACGATTTTCAGAATTATTTGATCCGTATGATGCGAGGTGCCACAAAATGTATGCGATTTTTTTTTTGAGTAGCTGCTAATATTCATGGCGTAATCCCGTAATGCGAAATCCTGTAACATTACCAACAGGCCGATTTTCATCTGGGGGAGTACTTGATGTAATGTCGTTACTGTAGGCAAGGATTTATTCCAGTGATAATTAATTCGTTTTCAGTATTGGAGATTACGGTTTTTTTCCATGAGGATTTCAGGGTCAAAACTGCATTAATGAGTCTCATTATTATTATTATTATTATTATTATTATTATTATTATTATTATAACAATAAGTGATCAATAATAGTGGTCGTACTAGAAATAATGTGTGCCATTGAAAAGTTAATGATAAATTCATATAATTGCAATATTGAGGCAGATTTTCACTTCAAACACAGTATTCTTGACACTTATATTCCAAACATTTTCTGTAGCATTACAGGGTGTACAGAGCAGTAAGACACTGCAGCTCTGTCCCATTAAAGCATGTGGAGAACAACATCTCTATGTCGTGTGAATGTTATTCTTCTGATTCTTATTCTTCTTATGATTATTATTTAGATTTTTTTATTTGTTTAACCACATTTCCCACAGTGTAGCAATGAGGTTAACAAACTTTCTGATTGACACTGTTTGGCCACCGTTCCATCCGCCACGACAAGTTGTAATGGATTCCAACATATTATGCATTTTGATATATTGTAATATGTTCTTGCAGCTGTTGGGAAAAAAAACAGAACCTGATTTGGCTTATTTACATTTTGATAATGGGTCTCATGACCTGTAATTTTTCACGAGTTGGTTGATTCATGATTTGAATTCTCCTTCTTGGCTTGTGTTTGGGGGGGTTGGGGTAGCATGTGTTGGGTCATACCACCCGCTACTGATTGCCTCCCACCCTCCCCCCCAAAAAAAAATAAAATAAAAATTTGCCTGCTTGCAATGCTTTGTTCCATTGCTCCCCTCAAGGACCATCCAGCAGAGCTGTGCCACTGTCGCACCCCCCCCCCCCCCCCCCCCCAGGGAACGCCGCCCGTCCTGGAGCCGCGGCTGCTGCAGCCAAGTTTCAAAATTCAAAAAGCAGCCGGCAAATAGCTGCCTTTTGTTAGCACTTGGGGTTTGCGGCCTGGAGAGGCAGCAGGGCGAGCGGAGTAGGGGTTAGAGGTTAGAATCTTCCACAAAGGCTGGGAGCGAGGCGGGTGGGGTGGGGGGGTTCGCATCAAGGCAAGGCCAAGGTCTTCGTTGGGCCTCACTCTCGATGTCACCAGCCATCAGACTTAAAAGAACACAGTCCCTGAAATGTTAAAGGGACCCAGAATTCCCTCCAACACAGAGGCTTTTCTTTGTCGTGGAGGGATGTTTAACTGTCTTTTTGTTTTCATTTCTCCTTTTCGATAGTTGCCTAATGACACATCCAAGCCATGACTCATGTGCTGGATTTCTTTGGCAGGGCCTGGGAATTCCTGTCCCAGAGCTTTAACACTATCCGCATACTGACCGTCTTTTCCAGTAAGTGTTGATTGGGCAGGAAATGGTGTAAGCAGCAAATGAAACGAGAGGTTCTGGGAAGGAATGCCGTGAATGACAGGTCAGAGCCGAGAGCTGTGACTGGTCTGCGTCTTCCTGGATTTGGGGGTGCAGCTTTCAATGAATCGTGTTGACTGGTCGCCTGCTGCAAGCCGGGCTCTCCTTCCGTGGGTGGGGGGGCGTCTTATTTTCCTCACAATCTCACAGAACAGTCTCTGTGCCAAGCGCAGCACAGAGATTTTTCATAAAAACAGTTCATTTGGAGAGATCCGTGGACACCTTGCTCTCTCCTGAGTCCTCACTGAGTTCATTCCAAAATCAGGCGGCTGAAATTTTTCCAGGGAGGGCGAAATTTGCGTCTGAGTGAAATGGAGGATGAGGTTGTGTGTGTGTGTGTGTGTGTGAAAGAAAGAAAGGGAGTGCATATGTTTTTGTGAAAGAGAGTAGCGGTATGCGTGTGTGCTTGTGTGAGAGAGAGTTTGTATAAGGGAGATAGCATGTGTGTGTGGGAGAGAGAGGGTGTGTGCGTCACAGTGGCCTGGTATGTATGAGAGCGAGTGTGTCAGTCAGGGGGATTTTGGGTCTGAATGGGGTGCCTGTTAGCTCTGCTCAGCCACACAGTGCGCTGTGGAGCAGGTGGTGTCCCTGCTGCACTAAAACAGCAGGTGCCCCTCGACAGTGTAGGAGGCCGCATGAAAAGAGCGCCCCCTATGTGTAGCCGCGGTGTTGCAGCCATGGATTCAGCCATAAGGTTTTGATTCTGAAGAATCTCCTCGTCCGTATCTTCTACCCGAGCCTCATTTCTGTTACAGCTCCGACCCTGGGGTTGACCCCCCAGGTTGGAGTAGGGTTTGCTCCCCCCCTTGGCTGTACCTAGCTGTTGAACTGTGATTAAGCAGATTAACTGAGGTGGTGGGGCAGGTCGTGGGAGGCTGCCACATTCCTTTGGGGGGAGGATTCAGACTCTTACAATGTCAACCCCCCCCCGCGCACAATGTTACGTGGTCTCAGTTTCTTCATGCCGCCTGTCTTGCCCTTGTTCCCACAACTCCCAGTCGCTGTCCTGGTTCCAGTCAGCAGTGTCTGTGGAAATAATTTGTATCGGCCAAGGCGGCCCAGTTAGAAAGTTAGAAAAATACCCTACGGTCATAATGATGTAAGCATTGCGTCCCCCCCCCGCCACCCGCAGTCTGCTGGACCACCTTTCATCCCTCATCCCGCTGGGAAATATTTCAATGCTGTTTTGTTTTTACTGCACCTAGAAAGTGGCATAGGAAAGGTCTCGCACAGATCCCAGTGAGAGCAGTTTAAGTAGCAATAGAGCTGAGTTATGGTGCAGTTGCCTTCCAGGGGAAGTGCTCGTGAATGAGAATTCATGTTGACATTTGATTATTTTGCCATGTTTAGACTAGGACTTGAAGTGCAGGATGAGTTCAGATTTTATATGATTGTCTTTATGAAGGTTTATCAGGGAAGGTTTAACACATTACGAATGATGAGACGCGATTCCAGACGTGATAAGGCATTTATTTCCTGCCATGAATAATTAAATGAGGCGCTAGCAGAATATTTCTCAGGCCATTATCCTACCGGTTTGGCCCTTCTGCTGATGGAAGCTCCGCGTGGGACTTCGCCAACACTTCGACTTCATGAATATCCGTCACCTTCCAGCGGAGGCTGAGATGTAGCCGCCAGGCACCCAACATTCCACTAGGAGGCGCCGACGCACGTGACTCCCCTGGTCGAACCACGGCAATTACGTGCTGCCCCTTTTGGGCTACCGTGTCACAATTAGCGATTAGCGATGGCACTCTGGGGATGGGGGTGTTAGCCTGAGGGATCTTATTCCACCGCATCCATGGATGATAGAGGTAAGGGGGGCACGGTGGGAGGACCTGGGTCTTGTAGAAAGATAAATCTGTGCCCCCCCCCACCCCCCATGCTCCCACCCCAGGCACCGTTCGTGTTGATGAATCGAGCTCTTGATGGCGGTAAGTCGGAAAGAGCTGCTTAGCACTCAGGCCTATGCTGGGAAAATGAGGCTGCCTCTGAGGAGGTGGAGAGTGGTTGGGGCCTCACAGAGGCGAAAAGCGGGGAGACTCCTGTGTGTGGCCAGGGGAGCCAGAGCATGTGGAGGTGCAATGTGTTTGTGACGTAGGGCGGGTGCCAGGGGGGTCTCATCCCTACAAATATCTGCCTGTGCCTACCCTCCCCAACCCAAAAAAACCCCAAAATAATCATCCAAAGATGCCAAGTGTAAGTGTAAAAGGCTTCCAGTAATGCCATTGCTCCTAATCCATGCCCTCTCGTGAAAATCTTGCTGGTGACAATACTGCTGTGTTTTTTGCTCGGCTGGTATAGTTTTCAGGTTTTCTGAATAGTGCAGTCATGTTGGTGCTGTTGTGTTGAGGTTTAGTGCATGATATAGTCATGTTGAGGTTTCATGTGTGGTGCAATAATGTTGAGTTTTAGTGCATGGTATAGTCGTGTTGAGGTTTAGTGCATTGTGCAGACATGTTGAGGTTTAGTGTATGGTGCAGTTATATTGGGGTTTCGTGCATGGTGCTGTTGTGTTGAGGTTTAGTGCATGATATAGTCATGTTGAGGTTTACTGCATGGTGCCGTCGTGCTGAGGTTTAGTGAATGGTGCCATCATGCTGAGCTTTAGTGTATGGTGCAGTTGTGCTGACGTTTATTGCATGGTGCAGTCACGTTGAGGTTTAGTGCATGGTGCAGTCGTGTTGAGATTTAGTGCATGGTGCAGTCATGCTGAGGTTTAGTGCATGGTGCAGTCATGCTGAGGTTTAGTGCATGGTGCAGTCGTGTTGAGGTTTAGTGCATGGTGCAGTCGTGTTGAGGTTTAGTGCATGGTGCAGTCGTGTTGAGATTTAGTGCATGGTGCAGTTGTGTTGAGGTTTAGTGCATGGTGCAGTCATGCTGAGGTTTAGTGCATGGTGCAGTCATGTTGAGGTTTAGTGCATGGTGCAGTCGTGTTGAGGTTTAGTGCATAGTGCAGTCACGTTGAGGTTTAGTGTATGGTGCAGTTGTGCTGAGGTTTAGTGAATGGTGCAGTCGTGTTGAGGTCTAGTGTACAGCGCTGTACAGCACTAAGGTTTACTGGATTGGCCCAGCAGCCCTGCATTGGATGCAGCCTCACAGCCTGTCTTTCTGTTCCCAGTCCTGCTTATTACACGCACTAAGCTTTGGGAAACCGAGTTTTGTCAACCAGCGTCTCCCCTGCTCCATATAGAAACAGCACAGCCAGCGGCCATGCCAGCAAGCCAAGAAACTCGATTCCTGAATCCGCAGGTTTTACAGAAATACTCTGAGCTCCTTTAACCGTATTACACGGCACTAGATTTATAAGGCATGGTGTCACCGTTGGCATCTTCCCAGGATAGCGCAGTGTGGTAAACATTACTCTTCAGGGAAGCTTTTCTCACAGGAAAAAAAAAACACCAAAGAATAAAGGAAATGTTGCAGTTTTTCACAGCGGACACGTTCCCATTGTGTGTATGGATTTAATTGGACTTGCTCCAGGGCCAAATATTCTGTGTTAACCACAGCAATCTGACATGTCCATTTTGGGGGCTTAATAGAGAAATGGTTTGCTGACTGGAATGAGGAATTCCGTCTTAAGCACGATGCTAATCTCTCAGTCAGAGCGCCTCCGGGTGAATGCCAGTGAAAGCCAGCACAGAGGTGACCCCCCCCCCCCCTCCCGAGCACCCGGCTGGGCACTGCCCCTGCGTCGTCTAGGTGACGCTCTGTTCAGTATCTAATCGGCCACCACAGAGCTACCACAGTACCCCTGTCGGGCCACCGTCATCATCGGCATGGTGACAGATTCCATAATTCACAAAGCAGCTCCTTCAGGACCGCCGGCTGCGTCTCTATGAACCGGGTCGATGCAGAATCCTGACCCAGAACCAGAAGCGCAAATAAGTAGCTGGATACTTCAGTTCCTGGCAGATAAGCTTCCACTTTGTTATGATGCAGCAGAACCCAGGCCAGAAATTGATGCCAAGCACTGATCTGGTATATTTATTTCAACCAATTTCAGGCAAAAACTGCCCCGTTTAGAATTCAGACAAGCCGGACAGTCGAGCCGGCATCCCCCGACATGTTTACATGCAGTTCAGGAAGGTGGGCCGTGAGCAGACCTGGTCTCTAACCCATGCCAGACCCTCTGAACTTTACGTACCCCCACGCAGTCTGAAAGCAACTTTGCCGTAACAGGTATGAGAGGACTTGTAGCTTGTTTACTTTAGGATATTTTGGATCTGCTGCTGATTCGGAGGATGGTGTGTAATAAATCCCCCGCTGGGTTTGTTCTTTCCTGTTATCTCTGCGGAGTTTCCTATGCAGCGGATGGCACTGTGGCTGACTGGGTAACTCCACACTTTCAGGGCGGGGGTCTCGGTTGCCACCCCCGTGGATCATAAACATGCAAGCTGCACGCATACGGAGCCAGAGGCAACAAAGGGAATACAGTGACAATACGTTTTTATATAAAATTACATGAAGCAAACTAAATAAAAGCTGAAGCACAGAAAAAACAACTAATATTAAATATTCAGAATCCAAAGTCCATAATTTTGGGTTTGAAATAATATCTGGTTGTTTACTTAAGGCTCAGTATCATTAATGAGGAACATTCTGCGAGACCAGCTAGGACACTCTGTACCGTCTCCCTGATTGGCATCTCAAAATGCTCAATAGCGCCCTCCCAAGGACAATTTACTGCTTGCGTATGAGTGTGTGTTTGAAGCATCCCTGCTGTCACAGCACCTCAGGGGCTGCAGAACTAGCTAGTCATGTGACCACGGTGGAAGTCATTAAAAGTCATATGACCACGGTGGAAGTCATTAATGTTATTCATTCAGGAGCCTCACCTTTCACATAAACCTGCCTCATTTTCCCCCAAACAAGTGGTGTTTTAGAGCAGTGACAGCAATGCAAAAATAGTAAAAAAACAAGCCTCTTGCCACATGGTTTGTCTTCAGAGGAGGCAGAAAGGATTCTGGGACAAAGCCGTGTCTGTCTGCCCAGGAGAAGAAGAAATTTCAGAGCGCTGACACCGACTGGACCAAGAGCTATTCCAGTTCTATCCGCTGGGCCTGAGTTTGGTCCAGTTCTTTTCTTTCTGCTTGCTTTGGGTCCAGGCCAGTGCTACTATCCTTCTGCTAGCCTTGAAACTGCTCCACTCCCTTGATATCAGCTAGTCCTGATCAGAAGCCCTGAATCTGGGTAACGACCATCACCTGTATCCATTCCGTTATCGTAGTCATCCCCAACTCCCACAAACATTCTTACAGTAGATTAAAATATATGTTAGATCTCTCAACAAAAGGAAATTGCATTCTGGGTTTTAGTATAACATCCATTATATAGTGTATTGTGCATTGTTTGGGAAGCAAATATGGTCTACATAGCTTACAATATCGTTTTTTTTATCCATCCTCGTGCCGTTTTGTAAAAATCTATTTACAGAAGAACCAGCCCTAAGGTACATCAACCATTTATCTTCTGGGATTTCAGTCTGTAGGTTTAATGTCCATTATCTTTAACCGCAGCCCAGCACTTCATTTCAGTAAAACAATCCATTTAGGGCAGTGACCGCAGTCATACTTTATTTTTGTTCACGTTCCAACTAGTCTAAACCAGTTTATTTTGAGGAAGATTAGAAACAGTGGCAGCGGTGCAGAGATTTTGTTTGGGTGCAATTTGGGGTCGAGGCAGTTTGCTGTCCCAGGTAGCCAAAAGTAATGAAGGGTTCTGATCCATCCATCCCAAACCACCCTCTCCCCGCCCCCCCCCCCCCCCCTTCTGTTTTGTTGCCCATGGCACCGAAAATGCAGCCCACACCTGTCGCCCGCTATGGCAGGAGCGTAAGCGATCTCTGAAACCACTCTGTGTCATTGATTATGTGTCCTAATATTGGGTTAATGTGACTTCAAGACCATGCTGGCATTCAAACAAAAGTATGTGCATTGATTCTCAAAGGGCAATCTATCAAACAACACACAAAAAAAATAAATAAATCACATGCGCACGACGGCAGGGCCTCCTGGCACTCCGCTCAAAGCAAAGTGCATCCTGCAGCAGGAGCTTATGTTTGATTCTTCTGGAGAATGCAATGTCTGCCCCCCACCAGGCCCCCACCGGGCCCCCACAGGGCTGCAGATCGAGCAGCACTCCCCTCTGTATGGGTTATATCGGTTGATAGGAGAACATTCAGGGGGAGCCCGATGGCAAGATTAATTGTGCACCCCCCACACAAACATTTGGTTCAGCCTCTACTGTGTCACTGTGTCAAATAGTTCAAATAAAATACATGCAACCAGCTCAGTTTGGTTACACTTTTGCCCCCTGCTGGTAAACACTAGTTAAGGCTAAGGTACGGCTTGGGTGCAGCTTGCATAATGTACAATGGAAAACTGCCAGTTTGCGGTAAATCCTTGGTTCTTAGCGGCAGTGGAAAAGCGGCGTCAGACATATTGCTGAGTTGACTACCTGCACCCTTTTTCGGACATCCGCGTCGTCTTTCCGGTTGGGAAGAAATGGAGGAGACAAAGGAAAGGGTCTAGCTTGAGCATCCGAGGGTTTTTGGCATCGGGTTTGGGACGAGGGATGCCCCTCAGGAAAGGGGAAGAGCCGGTTGTCCTAACAAGGGCAGAGTCCAGTTCCCTGCTGGCCTTTCCTCTGTTGCCCAACCCATGCGAGGCTCCGTCAAGACAAGTACGGCGGAGAGAGGGTGATCTGTACCGTAGGGATACTTCGACGATGTCCAGCCCTTGGCAAGTCTGTGCCTACTCTAGATTTTCCCAGCTGTTTTCTTTTATCCGTCTCCCAACACTAATGCAATTGAAGCTCTCACCTTATTTGCACCGCTTTACGGTATTTCAACAGTACTGGGCCGGTGTCAAGGGTTACCATGGGGAAGAGCTTTAAAAACACATTCCAGTGTGTGTCTGTTCCAATGCTCAGGAAAACAGGAATGTAAGAGAGGGAGAGCTACAGAGAGCAAGAGAGAGAGAGAGAGAGAGAGCAATGCTGTGAAGGAAATTCATATGATAACATTCGGCCATTTGCTTTGACACAATTCCACACAAAAATACTTGAGGATAACTCTAACATGAAGCTAAACCAGAAATATATAGATATATATATATTCCAGTCATTGTGTACTTTGCAATATACTTTCATTTGGTGCTGAATTCAATCTCAGAATGGCCTTGGCGAGAGGACTTTGTGACTTCTGCCAATGCTGCCTGGCCAATCTAAGTCCTCCCTCAATCGTTTGCTGGCCTTCTGCATTGTTCTGACGTGCCCGTCCTTCCCGGAATGCTGCTCGCCAGCGGCGACAGTACCTGAGCTGCGGAGGGACACAGGAATCTATAGGGAGTGTGCTGGGGTTACGGACATTCGCCGCGACACTCCGCGTGGAACGCCAGGGGCACACGGAGCGGGGGGGGGGGCGGCGGCGATTTGGCCGAGCGCCATGGACTGCAGATATGGGTGCCGAGCGGGGAACTGTACCAAACTAGTCAGGGAGAGCAGGAAAGGCCAGAATTAAGAGGTTCTGTAGGAGGGGCAGGAACACTGCGAACAGCGTCTCTATCCCCGGGGTGGAACAGCTGTCCGTCCAGCGAGGTGAAAAGCAAGTGACAAATCTGCTAACTGAACACAACGCCCTGCTGTCCTGTCTGCGTGATGTAAGAGGCCCCTGTCAGTCTGCAGGCAGATGTGGCTCGCAGGTTCTCATCAGCGGGAGGTTAGCAGAACAGAAGAGAGACCAGAAGTAGGTAAGAGAGACCAGAAGTAGGTAAGAGAGACCAGAAGTAGGTAAGAGAGATGCTTGGGAGGGAACAGAGCCACTATGGTGGATGATTATACTGCAGAGCTGAGGAATCAAACCTGTACCAGTAGGGGGAGACCAGTCCCGAGTCAGCCGAAACACTTCAGGTGTGTGTTTACATTGATAATGCAAATAGTAGCGCTAATCTTTTTATGTTGTTGGGGTGGGGAGATGGTTAGCGCTCTGTGATTTCGTAACCCCTAAAGACACTGCTCTGGGCCAGGGGGGTGAGCCTAAATGAACTCTTTGGGGGGGGGGGGTTGGCAGAGGTATGATATAAAGATCTTCTCCATCAGCATTTATATAAATTCTATATCCACCTCTTCCAATTAGCAAAGATGCTCTGACTGGAATTAAATACAGCGACAAATTTCCTTAATTTGTTACCTGATAACACAGGGGCCTGAATGGAAATTTAATGGAGATGTAACCTGCACATTAGCATATAAATTGCCTGAAAATTGAAAAGTGCATTATAATATTAAATAGTAAAAAAATAAAAAAAATAAAAAAATAAAAAAGCAATATCCCTTCAGCTGCCTTCTGGGACCTTCCTTTGAGAGGCAGCCTCTTGAGAAAAGGGCGTATTACCCAATAAAGTCCCCCCCCCCCCCCCCCCGATAAGATAAAGACTGTTCTTCACCGATTTTCCTGTGCTTGTCTCTGCTTTGTGTCTCTCTAGGCTTGTTTTGATTCCTCCGTCACCTTGTCTCTCCGCGACCTCGACACCCCATTTAAATCCCGCAATGAAATCCGGCTTGAAAAAAACATCCGCTGAAATGGATAAAAATTTAAATCCATTTTTTTTTGCTATCCTGACACCATCTGTACGAGAAACTCCAGAATCCCTGCAACAAACAGATGGCATGTTTCAGTGCTATTTTCATTACAGTTTTTTTTGTGTTCGTTTTTCCCTTTTTTTCAGGGAAAGCGTGAAAATAAAAATCAGGGAAAATAAAACTTTCATTTCAGCTGCCCTCTCGTGCAATAATGAGCGGCTTAATCCATTAACTTGAACCAGAGATGGCAATCCCGATTTTCAGGCTTGCGATCCCCAGAATGCTAAACACGCTAACGAGAAGCATGTTGAAATTCCTCCGCGTGTTGTCACCTAACGAACACAAGTTATTTCCATTTTCCACTTGGAAATATTAGCCCTAAATATTAGTCTCCTGTCTAGTATGAGAATCATGTGAGATACATTTAGGAAAACCCCTAAATAATCTATAGTGGTTAACTTGGAACAGATGTTCAAATTAGATGCCAATCCTTTTGTGAAAATGTGATTTTACGACAGGTGTCCTGACCTCAGAATTGGAAAAAAAAAAACCCATTGTCAGGGAAGAAACCATCAGGGTCTGGGGAGTCATGTAAGGGGCACATGTTGCCGAAATCCAGGGCGGAGGTTAGTTAGATCCAGATGAGTACAAAATCTTCACGCTGGGCTTGCCTGTCTGCCAAACAGACCCAAGGAAGCCATTCTTCAGTATTAGAGCGGCCGGAATTGGAAAGGCAGAGCACACGGTAATATGGAGGTGAAGGTGACACAGCGGATGCCTCTCCTGTGTTTAATTCATCCCGTGCGTGTGTGAGGGCACGTCTGCCGGGTGCTGCTTCAGCATCATGAACAGTCACGGTCTCGGGCAGGAAGGGAGGTGGCTTAGATTTAACCTCCACGGTGATGAGGAGCGGGCATGCGGGCGTAAGCGGACCAAGCAGCTGTCTAGGGCCCGGTCGCCAGCAGGGGGCCCAGACCAGCAGAAGGGGGCTCCGGCAAAATCTATTGAGGGGGAACCTCCCCGCCACCCTCCCCTGATTGGCGAAATCTACAAGGGGAACCTTCCCTTCCAATTCATAAAACCAATCAAGGAAGACACCCACCCACCGCCCAAAATTTATTTCTGGCTACGTGCCTGCCTAGGGCCCCTGAAATAGTAAATCTAGCCCTGAAGGCTACCAAGCCATGTTCCTTCTCTGTCACGCACCTGTATCCTGTTACTTCCTGTCTAAGCTCAGCACCTTGTCATGGCTTCCTGCACTGCGTCCTGCTCCACCTTCTCTCTCTCTTTCTCTCTCTCTCTCTCTCTTTCTCTGTCTCTTTCTCTTTGTCTATTTCTCTCTCTTCTCAAAGACTCTTAGTCTCCTAAGAGTCTCCTGCCTCTCTGCTTCTCTGCCGTTCCTTTTCGTACTTCTCTCCTCTCCCTCCCTCCTTGTCTCTCCCTCCATTCTGTTTTTCCCTGGGAAGCTGTGAAACGGCCCCCCCCCGAGAGTGGTGCCCGCGTGTCCCGCCGCCGAAGCTAAATAATGCAAGAGGACACCTCAGCGGGGGAGATTAGAGGGAAGCGCAGGCCGCGGGCTGTTTGGCACGTGGACCGGGACACTTTTCATCAATGTTAAGCCTGCCGCTTGCAGTTGGCAGGGGGGGGGGGGGGGGGGGGTTCTGCCATGAAAGGAATGACTGCATCAATGGGCCAATAGCCAGTGCATCACCTAGCAATGTACATTCTTATCGTTCTCCATTGGAGCACTGACAGTGTTGATTATGAGCCATGTGGGTAATTCTGCTTTTTAGTTAAAGTTTTACCAGTTCACGTTGAATTAACTGTGCGTAATTATTATTATTTTTTTGTTCATCACTGCATTCTTAAAGATGCTCCTTGGTCCAGGAGGTGATCACAAATGTTATACTTAGCGGGATAATCATTAATATGTAATACTGCATTAAAATATAAATACACACTTCTGTGAAAGTGCAGGCAATTTATGTTAGGAATCTGTTACTTAAATCCTGTATTTTCAACATGGTGTAATTATGTATTAGACGATTGTAAGTGCTCACGTTGTTTAAGTGCTGTGCTGTTGTTTCGCTTACTGGTAATTAATGTAGTGATTTAATTTCTGATGTCCTTCCCATCACCCCTGCCTCTGGGGCCCCCTTATAAGCTGATGGATGGACCTGACTAGCGGGGAAACGCAGACAGCCAGGGGGTAGTTCTGACGCCACGTGTGGTTTCGCTGTAGATGCGGAGAGAGAGTGTATTTGGCTGGGAGGCCCAGGCGTTGTCCTGCATGATCACGGAGCGGGTGACGGAGTCCCAGCAAGGGATGGAGGGGGAGGGGATTTAAAGCTCGAAGGTGGTCGTATCAGGAAGGACGTTTAACTGCGTCTGGGGCAGGGGGCAGCAGGGGGTGAGCGCTGATGCTGAGGAAAATGTGCTGCGCTGACCGTTTACCCCACGGATGTTTAACTGCAAGTGCTCATGTTGCTGCGTCTATTATAAGAGGAAATTGTGATCATCCATTATCACCTGACTGTGGGATGGGGCCAGCGGCTTTGGGGGGGCGAATCGGACTGGACTGTGGCCCTCACAGTCACTCTGTCTCAGTCACAAAGACACACAGACACGCTGGCATGCTGTACATATGAGGTGATTAAGCGACTGTAGGGAGACGCTTCTGTTTCAGTCAGGGTGTTACAGCGGAGCCTGTTTCTCTCATTATCAGCGTCAAATCCGGAGCCAGTCGGCTTCTCGCTGCCCCCCCCCACACGTTTCATTCTGTTCTTACATTTCTTCCCCCCTCCCCTTTTTCTTTTGTTCACTCATTCCATCTTTCTCTCCTCATCTTCTTTTTTCCACTCACGGGCACTCGCATTCAATCCCACATCCCTCTTCCCCGTTCCTCCACTCCACCCCCACCCCAAGCTGACTGACAGAACTCGAACCCACCCCCCCGATCCCCCCCCCCCCCCCCCCCCCGGCACCTGCGGCACAGCTAGCTTACGACCGCCGCTAACGGTTTCCATGGCAACAGAGGGAGGCAGCAGATCTGCGGCGAGTGCGCCTTGGCCGTCGCCGAGACGCAGCTATCGCTCCGGTCTCCTGGTTCTGTCGGGCTCCAGGAACAATGAAGCGGAGGTATTGCGTTACACCATTCCGTACGACACAAATGTTACACAAATGCATATAAGTAGGACACTCTGTTATCTCTTAGCGTGTTTTCTGTGTTATATTCTTTTATTTCCTATTTAAAAGGCTCCTTTATCCGAAATGACCTCATAATGGGTCACTGAGAGCTTTATCCAGTTTCTCCATGGCTTGCTATTGCTGCTGGAGTCCTCTACAGACACAATTCAAGGATACAACAGTAGTTCCCCTCCTGAGATCTGCGTCTGCAACTTTGCAGTCATGAGTTCAGTTGTGACACGAATGGAGGAGCTGGGCAGGATGTTTCGAGGACCTTTCAGCAGCTTTATGCTTCACGGGTATCCATGTTTTTATTATTATTTTTTTGTGCATTAATTTTAGATAGCGTAAGCTATGCGGCGCTAAATGCTGAACTGTCACCGAGCGGCGGTAATGGCCGGCTTCCAGGCTCTCAGACTGCTAAAGTGGCTCTTCGGGGAAATGATCCAATGGGAAATTGCTCTCCAGCAGGTGACACGGCAGCCACCGGCGTCCTCCAATCGGAATGCGCCGGCTGGGCAGGATTCTGGAACGTGCGTGTCGCCGAACTCATAATGTCCCTTTTAAGATTCTCGCTTTAAAAGCTTCAGTAATTATGGTGAAATAAAGCTTTGGACAGTATTGGCTGTCAGACCATAGTCAGCTATAAGAACACTTGTCATTGCTTATTTTAGAGAAAGGATAATGTCATAGCACCTCTATAAAAGGTAGAGGAATAGAGACATGTGAGGGATTGCGGTGCGCTGAGACAAGCATCTATATTTAGGTGGACCTGGCCCAGGAGTGTGTGTTCGAGTCAGGGTGGGGGGTGGGCGTAGGTCTGGCTCACTACCCGGGTACAGGTGCAACCAGGCCACCAGAGAAACACGAAACCCCAACAAAGAAGTACGGAAGGACTGAAGGACACGGTCTCACATACGGAGAGGGTTGCCTGCGCAAAAGAAGACCTCAACCCATTCATTTTCCCCTCTGCCTTTGTGCTTCCTCTTCCCAAAGACCATCTTTTGAAGTCCCGTCGCATCTCTGGGGTCACTGCGCTGCAGGCGGTCTTTGTGCAGCATAAAAGCTGCAGTGGAATAAACCGCGAGGCGTCTCTTCGGGGCCAGACTCGTCGCATGGGGAGTAACTGACCTCAGATCAGCCCGATCGCTTAGCTTCTGATGGCTGCGGCGGAATTAGCAAAAGGGCACCCTGGCCCGAAATCAGTTGTCAGAGTGAAGCATTAGCTGGGGAGGTCGATGCGGTTGCAAGCGGGCTGTGTCCGAGCCGAAGGAGGGATCGCAGAGAGTAATGCGACGGCGTCCTATCACAGGTGGCTGACGAACTGCCTGTTTGAATTTGGAGGGACAGGGACCTCATTTAGCAGCTGTTGCTGGAAGCAACTTCGAGCATGTGCTGAGCACTGATGCGGACTTTGCCTAATTGAAATTCCGGACCTTTCCGGCAGACACACAGACGACTGTCTTTTTATCCAATTTTCGGCAGAAATCTGGAGCGCTTCTCACTCTCAACTTTTACCTACGAAGAATCGCACGGCAGCACGCAATCCAAAGGTGTAATTTAACAAGATTTTTAAAGTTTTTAAGTGGCTAATTTGCAGTTCCCTAATTACTCCTTCTACCGCACGCTCCGTGTCTGACTGTTGATTAGGTCTGCATTTCTGTTGTTAGTCTCCAGCAGTGCTGGGCTTGTTTGGCTGGTGTTGGTGGTACTTGCCATAATATGACTACCAGCGCTCACTTCCTGTTGGAATTTAACACCCTTATACTTGCTAATGATTTGATACATGGTGTTGAGCTCACGTTTCATGTCGCACGTTGAGCCCTGATGGCTGATGTTAGCGACTGTATGCAGGCTGTGTAGATTTCTTTTTCACGATCATAAATTGAAAAAGCTCCTGCCCTTTCCCCCCCCCGCTCACCAGAGAACACTGGATCACAGCCCACGGAGACCTCAGGGCCGGCCTGTCATTTGCAGTTAGGTGCCAGAGCGACGCCCCGATTGAACCTGTGCCCTGAATGCAGCGAGACGCCCGGAGCAGGACGGAGCCAATGACAGGCCGGCGGGGGTGGGGTGAGGGGGGGGTAGCGGATCGAAACGAGCGGCCAGCGGCTTCAAGGAGGAGCTGGCGTTTGTGGTCGTTTTCCACTAAGTTCAGTTGCTTGGAATGATTGCTGTTATTCTTCCAGGACTCCCGGCTTGGACATGTGCTAAACATTCTCTGTGGATACTTCACATATAGTGAAAAGTAGGAGATGAGTTTGCCTGAAACACAAATACAACTAGGGTGAGCAGGAATCAGTGACCCCCCCCCCATTTTTTATCACAGACATGGTAGTTAAAATGCAGTCCACGTAGTTTGTTCTTCAATCTAAATATTTTGCCACGGACATGGAGATATCTTACAGTGGAAACGTTTGTCCGCGTATTGCCAGACTGAAGATCCCAGGCAAGCAGGAATGAAAGACCACCCCCCCCCCCCAACAATTCGAAAGTGTGAAGTGGCTCTGCTAGAGGCGAATGATCACTTTGATACTCGGTACAGGAGGTAGTGGTCGTTTGCACCCTTGTGAGGGTAGCAGACCCATTGGAAGGAACGGGTCTCATTCACTGGTATCACAGCGCTCATCCCAGTCAGTTGGCTCCCTCGTGAGGCTCCAATTTGGGAGGGATTAGTGGACAGATGCCTGCACCCTGAGCCCCCCCCCCCGCCCCCCCCCCCCACTCTCTCATTGCCACCATCTCTCTCTGCACTCGCCAGCTGCTTTCATATGGTAACGTTTGAACTTGACTGGACCGGGAAAAAAATCTTTTAAGTCAGCTGTGAAAAATTCCCCCCTTCTGGTCTTCTGTGGTACATCAATCCTGCATCAGTTCGCCTATCCAACCCCCCCACCCACCCCGCCCACAACGGGGGAGGGCGCACCGCTAATTAGCAGGAGCTCGTTAAAAATGATTGGACGGTCTGTTCTGGGGGTGCTTCCCCGAGCTGGTAGACGGACCCCGACATGGCGCCTCATCGATTTAACATAAAGGGCCTTTTCTGGGGGGGTTTGATGAGAGCTGGAGAGCGACTGCTGACTGCTGACTGCTGAAGAGCATCAGAGAAACCCCAACAAGGCGGGGCCAGGGGTGAAAGGAGGGGCAGCTTGCACCATATGTGAGCCAAGCAGACTGCAGGAACCCACAGTGACCCCCCCCTCCTCCCCCCCACCCTAGATTCCTCATTCCTGGATTTCAGACCACTACACAACAAACAAAACATACACCATCACTAAAAAAAAACGTTCAAATGGCTTATCTGTCTAATAGTCTGGGAATCCATTCGGGGTATAAACGTTAATCAAAAGGCCGGACATCTGGTTTTCATCGGCGCAGCTCGGTTGTTTGTTTTGCTTCGCTTTTTGTTTTACGGGCCAGTCTGCGATCGCAGCGGGCAGACGCGCACTGACTGACTGCCTCCGGCGTGCTCCTGGGTCATGATCTCACACGGAGCCTCAGGAGGTCTTGTTGCTGTAGCGTCCAGCAGCGAGGTATGCTGGCGACTAGGATGGGGACGGTCTCTGCTCACCTTTCCTTGCTGCCTCGTGTCCGCCATATCGCGTCCGTCTGTTCCCAGTTTGCCTCTAATACCGATCTGTCCTCTTCATTTGCACAGGCACACTATTGAAGGCTTAGTGTCGAAATGTCCGTACTACACCCACGGTGGATCGCTAATGAATAAGAGCAGCCATCTGAGTTTGGAGCTGATTATTGTTTATCGAATTATAGGATTATCCAGCATGGTTGAGGAGCCAGTGATATTAATCATCTGAGAAGGTAGAGTGTGCTGGTTTAACAGACTTTTCCCCAGACTATTTTTTCTCATTATAAACAAGCCCCCCCACCCCCCTCCCCGCCTGACAAGTGTTACTTGCGCATCACCTCATATGAGCCAAGCCCACATTGGTGTGATGATGAGATAAAAGGGAGTGGGTCTTAAAAATGATGGTCGGGAATCCGTGAACAAACCCAACCCCCCCCCCCCCCCACCCCCAGTCAGATACCGTCCAGAGGGGGAGAGCAGCCTGAGAGACAGATCAATAGATACCCTAATGAGGATATGAAATCGATGGTGTCCAGGGCATGAGGAATCCCTCACTGCCATCTGCCCTTTATGGCTCTTCTCTATCTACAGCGTTTCAACAACATTTTATGCATGTTCTCTAATTGCTGTGTTAATCAGATTTTATAGCCATTGTCTGATTTCCATGTCTTAATAAGATTTTTACGCACTTTATTTTGTGTCTTTTGACAACGTTTTATACGTGTCGTTTGCTTAAATAACTGTGCGATGAGATTTCTTTTTTTAAACGTGACTGCCGTTTGTTCTTGGGGTTGTAGTAGTTTGAAGGACTGTTGTCAGTTCGGTTCAGGTGCTCTGTTTCAGTTTTTGTTTATTTCTATTGTACTTAACTATTCAGAATGATTTAAAAATCTTAACTTGTAGCTTAGCTGTCAACGTTAACGTCGCGTCCACCAGATGCTGATATTGTTTCGGATCGCGGTGGCCAGTCAGCATCGGCACGTCGCAGATGTGAGGCACCATGGGAAGTCTGCCGCATGTGCCGCAATCCGCCCGTAACAGAGGGCTGGGAGTAGCAGAGAGCGGGTGCAGCTGTGTTTGCGTGCCGGGATCCCCACAGCTAACCGGCTCGCCCTCACAGCATCTCCCATCCTCTGCCCGCTGTTTATCCACGTCGATTCTCGGCCACTCGCTGCAGGTGCGAGAGATGAATGGCCCATGCCCCCCCCTCACCACGGCCTCAAGAAAAAACGATTCTCAGTGAGATAAGGCGACGGGCGCCTTGCGGATGGGAGTAATCTATATCATCACACGGGCCTAACGCCCCCCCCCGGTGGGAGCTTGCTTGGTGCCGGCTGTCGCTCAGCGAGGAGCTCGTCACTGTGACCCAGCCCATCTGCTTTGCACATCACTGGACCCGCTCTCGGCCCGCCTCGATGAGGTCGGCGCCGTGCCTTTGATCCCCGCCCCCGGCTCTGCGTGTGCGCGGTTCGCATGATCTCCAGGTTTCACGTGATTTTCCTCTCGGCGTTCCAGTGTCCCCCTGCAGTGAAAAAGCATGACGTTAGGGGAGCTGGTGAGTCACACTTGCTTCGATTGCGTGTGTCTGTCCTCCTCAGTTTTCTGCCCTGTGCTGCCAACTGGTGGCCAGTTGGGTTTGTTGGGTGGGTACCAGTGTTCAAATTGGGGGGGGGGCATGGATACCCTGGTAGATTTACGGGGCCCATCACTTTATAGGGGCCCTAAAACCTCTCGTCGGGGGGGAGGGGCAGCCCCACCACTCAGCAAATTATATATACCTGGGACCCATAATTCTTCAGATTTAAAGAGCCAGTCGGAGGGGAGGTTGGTGCCCAAGGTGATATTTTGGCCAGAATTTCTAGGTACGACTTTGGGGAGGGGCAGCGGTAAAGGCTGGGGAGGGGGTGGGGTGCGAGTTGGTGACCATAGAGGTTATGATTTGGAGATTCTATAAAATCACTAGTGACTGGTTAAATTTGGTCTGGTCTACATGTAGCCACACCCTGGTCATGGATGGATTGCAGGCTTGCTGAGACTTTAAGTCAGACATGTTGTTATGGAAGATGGGTGGACTCTTAGGGTCTGGAGTCAAACAGATCGGTAGCTGTACGGATTGCAGCGACATTAGAGGTGCCATTAGGGGAATAGGACACTCCATCTGGTATTTGAGCTGGATGTCAGTGATTGGATGGAATGAGACGGCATCCATCACATTACATTCAGTCTGTCTCTTTCATCTGGCCCCGCTGCCCCCCTATCAGTACATGTAGATGATTGGTGCAGCACTGCACATTTACATCTCTGCTAAGACTGACTGAGACCAAGGCCCTTCATCTCCGTGGCAACCGCGCTTGTGTACGCCCGACCTGATTCCGCGCAGCGCTCCTGTTTCTGCACCCGGATCGGCACGCCAGCCGGAAAGCTGGGAAGATGTGTGGGGGGTTAAAGCCTGGGTGCCACCTGGAGGGGGTCCGTGACTGAGGAGGGGTCGGATCGATATCGGGGGATAAGCCGGATACGGTTTGCAACTTCCCCCCCCCCCTTCCGCAGCAGAGAACAGAAAGATCAGCACTGGGGAGAGAGGGATGGGGGTTTGCAGTGAGGAAGGGAGAGAGAGAGAGAGAGAGAGAGAGAGAGAGGGAGCAGTGAGTCTCTGAGCAGCCAACGCCTCCTTCCTGATTAGCATGCTCCTCAACCATGCTGCAGCAAAGGCCTGTCAGAGACCATAGCCGAGGCTGTAATGTGTGGATCTGTACGTGTGTGTGTGTGTGTGTGTGTGAGAGAGAGAGAGAGACTGGATGGTGTAATTGTGTGTAATCGTGCGAATGCACAGTGAAAAAGGGATGACATTACTCTGGCCTGAGAATGCGTGGAAGCAGGCACTGGGTGGGGCGGGGGGCACTTATCGCTCTCTGTATGGGGAAACACGTTCACAGCCGGCCATCTCAGCCTTACATCAGTCAGCAACCCCCCCAACAGACACTGGCAGGCAGACGTGAATCTGTGCAGAACGGGCGGCTCGACCACCCGCTGTCAGCAGCGGGCGCCTGTCTCTGCGGGGGGGGGGGGGGGGGGGCAGGACGCGCACGTACAGGGAAAACATCTGCGTCGGCAGGGCAGAGTCTGCGCAGGTGGGGAGACGCACGAGGCGTGATCTCCTGCCTGCAGGACGGGGTTTGCGCAGATGTTCAGCTGCAGTGAGGATCCTGGGGAGCCGGTTACCCCTGCTGGAGACGCAGTAACTCACCGGCACTGGAGTCTCACACCTGCAGGCTCGCTGGATGCAGCTCACTGATAAGCTGTCTCTACATTGCCCTTCCGCGGCTTTCCCTGCCATTCGGCTCCAGGCTAATAATATGCCTGTATTCATGCAGAGGAGCCAACCTTATCATTAACCAATGATATGTTTCCAGTCAATGAATGATGTGGGATGGGCCACTCTGGGAACCAATCAGCATTCAGCTTGGGCCAGTACCCCTGTGGCTCTGCCCCTGTATACACCCCCCCTGGAGGACAATCGCATATGGCGATTGCGACTTGTATGGTGACACAGACTCATTCAATTGAATCCAGCATCGATTTCTGCCATTGACTCTCCACATGAAAGGGAGCCGGGGCTGCAGCTACAGTGGAGACCGAGGAGCCATTTATTGATTGATTGCCGGCATAATGTGTGGTTCTGTTTGTAGTGTCACTACATTAAATGTAAACTGTTTTGTGGGGGGTGGGCTGCAAGGCATGGTAGTTGAGTAAAATGTCCTACTAGGCGTTTTATAAGGCCTGTGGCCTGACTCCCTCTCTGCCCCCTCATGTGACTCCACTCCTCTGATGTCTGATTGGCCTCCCCATGAGGGGTTGGCTCCGATGACATCCAGTAGCCCCCCATTTCCCCTGTCTTCCCCCGCTCTTTCCAGTAGCGGTCCCTCTTCTCCATGACCATGCACCCATCTCTCTGCAGCTCATACCGACTGAGGTCTGAATGACACCAGTATTGGGTCTTGGGTTCCCCTTGTGGCAATGACGAAGGGTCACCGTATCTTCAAGAGATCATCGGAGAACCTGGCCTAGTGTACGCGTTGGTGCTGTATGGATGTGAGCAGTCTGCACTTTCTTTACACTTTTCCAGGGCTAGGTGATTTTGGGAGTTTTTGGGCTGGACGCTCTGTGTGCTGTTCCAGGAGCTCCCAAACTAACTGGCTGTCAAGCCTGGAACTTAAACCCACAGACACGTTCAGCAGAGGCCTACAAGAAGAGCAGGACCTCAGCATGAGCAGCAGACTCAGTGCTATTCGCCAGCCCTGCAGCTGAATAAATGAACTCTCGTTACAAAGGAGGTCAAAGTTTCTCATCATCGCCCGTCCACAACAAACAAAAATAACACGCATGCAATCAGCACGGTGATCGACTATCCCATGCAGACAGAAAATGGGTCTGATCTTCACAGGAGATGAAAATGTTGGCTGCCTGTGGCCCCATCTTCCCCCCCCTCCCCTTGAATGAGAGCCAACTTTGAAGGTTCTTCCCATCCCTACGCTCCACTTATTTCCTCTCATGCCTTGGCTGAGGTCACGCTCCAGGTCACAACTCCGTGATCCAAGCACTATTTCATGGTGCAGAACGTGCTAAGCTTGAGATCCCTTTAAAAAAATATTAGCTGGGGCAACAAAAATGACTTAGAAACCCACGAGTTGCTTAAAGAGCTCCTATATTTAAGTGATTTATGCATGAAAACTATTTAAAATTGATCACTTGGGTGCATATTTCAGGCCGGTCTGTAATTTTCAAATGTCGAGAGTCCGCACAGGCCCTCCTTTTTGCATGAACCACCATCTCGGGAGACTAAACGCATCATCGATTGAGTTTGCACTTTATTATTTAAATCACCTGAACTGGCCTTTGTCGCCGTTTCAAGCAGTAACGTTCGCTTTCTCCTCAGTCTTCTCGAACAGCTGCTTAATTACCTTATTTATCGTGTTACCACTTTAACAGTTCACAGTAATTACTGTACGTTTCTAGGGATCTATGTAAATTTAGCCGTGGATGAAATCCAGAGTAGCTAGTGGATCGGTACAAATCAAGGGTCTTGAATAATAGATTACGGCAAGCAGGGAGGTGAGTCTTTATTGTCAAGGGGCAGTACCAAGTCCTCTAGTGGGACGTCGAGTCCACTGGGGGCAGCCTGGGAAAGACCTTGTGACCATCACAATTTATGAAACGTCATGTGACCTTTGCCTCTATGTCTGTCTCTCTTTTGTTTCTTTTGTGTGGCGTTAAATCTGACGTTGGCAAATCGAATTAAATCATTGACTGAAGCATGACTTGGGGAAACCCCTCCCCCTCCCTGCACCTCCATATCTCAAGGGTAGTGTTCAGTTCCAGAGGTCGTGGAGTTTCCATGTCCTACCATGTGTTTTTGGGATTCCTCTGGGACTCCAAATCCAAGAACACACAGTTAGGTGAATTAGTGTCTGTGAATTACCCTTAGTCTTTGATTAAGTGCATGTCCCTTAATGGACTGGCATTCCATCCCTGTCCTGAACTTCCTGGGTTGGGTTCCAGGCTCATGGTGATCCGGTACTGGACAAGCGGTTATGGAAGATGGATGGCGGTATTCCTTTATTGTCCTCTCACCTTGTCCCCCCTTTCTGGCCACACTCGTCTTTTCTCCGCCGAGCCCCGCCTTCCTCCGGGTCGTCGCGAGGTCATTGGTTCTCGTGTGCCCTCCATCTGACATCATCGTGGGCAGCCGGCGCAGAGGATCCACACAGATGGGTCGATACTATTTCCAGCCCTCTGAGCTAGGGGGGTGCGGGAAGACTTAGTTATACATTTGTTTTCTTCCTCTCAGAAGCCATAGAATCACCAAAGAACATTTGGCCGCTGTCTTGTGTGGGTGGGACAGGCCGACGGGAACCCAAGAAATAAGCAAGGAGGGAAAAAAATGGATTATGTACGAGGGTAACAGACTCGTTCCCACAAGGTGCGGCGGCAGACTCCTCATAATGAAAAGCAACGTTCGCGGGGAACATTCCGGTAATGAAATCTCCTCCCCACAATGGGTGGCCCAGGAACCATTTGCAGCCATTTCACGCGGCACCCATTCTGACAGGAGCGCGTTCGGCTACTCGCAGCCACCGTAATGCCATCCACTTCTGGCAGCGGGTTTTACTCGTGCTGCTGGTGGCGGCCGACCGCTGCGATGTAACCGGAGCGAACGGAGCGACAATTAGCATGCAGCAGAAGAGCCGGCTCTGCTGTGCGTTAAACGCATTTAAATCGTACTCGCGCGGTACATCGCAACACTCGCTGTCTTAGGGCTGCAGTAATAATCGGTGAGCCGTAATACGACCTTCACCTGCCAATATACAAGCTGTTAAAGGGTTTGGGCTCTACGGCACAAGTGCGTTATGAAGCCCCAAAGCCGTTTTCTCAGCCTTGGGCAGTTTAGCGGCCGTCCACAGCTGCTCTGCAGGTGGATCCGAGTCGGCTCACTGATTTGAAGGCATCAGCTGTGCTTTCTTCTCTGCTGTGTGCGTCCTCCGCCATCCCCCACAAAAGCTAACTATGACACCAGAGAGGCGACACGTCCAAGCAGCAGAAAGCCCCACTTCCTCTCTCCGTCTTTCCTTTCACCCCCACCCCTCCCATACCCCCCCCCCCCCCGGTCATTCCACAGCTCCCCCTCCCGCCACCACGTACAGCCCCACCCATGAACCAGGCAGGAATCTTTGGTTTTGCCTCTGGAGGCCTGGTTTAGAGGTCAGGGCTGGGGTCGGGATAATGTGGGTCAGCGTGAGTGCAGCGCTGGTCTGTGCTGTGTCTCTCGGCAGAGCCTGGCTTTCTCGACATGAATGAGGTGAACCGGGATTCAGGCTGCAAAGGTGTGACGGGTGCGGGGGGAGGGTGTCTGTGTTGTGTAGTAATGCCCAAACGGGGGGTGAGGGTAGCTGTCCAGTTACTAGCCGTCATGCTCCAGCTAATCCCGCCCTGTCTCTGCGCCCCCGCAGCGCCCGCTGACACATCGCCATGACGACACCGTCCCCTCCCGTCACCCTGCTGCTCGCCCTGCTCTGGCTCGCCGCCGCCACGTTCCCCGAGGAGCCCGGACCGCTGAACCCCGTGCCAACCGACGGTGGGTCCTTCCACACTGGCAGGCTGAGGTCAGCTGGGCCCAGCGCCAGCTTAGAAATGTTGGGTGGGACTGAGGATTACCTAAGCGGGTCGGGGGGGGGGGGGGGTGGATCTGACCCTTTTTTGTTTGTGATGCTGCTACGTACAATATAGCCAGCAGTAGTTCTAGAAATGAGGGGAAAATATGTGTACAAATCACTTGGCTCTTTTAAAAATGATTTGCCAAAAGGGTATTAAAAAACTTGCTAAATACCAATTTCCTGAAACTTGGAGAGTCATACGCTTGGCCCCGGGCTGCAGGGAAGGCCAAGCTTATGATTGGATGGACCTGGGCCACCATGGCCCCCGAACCACCCCAGAGTATTTTCTGGAAAGCAGGGGGGGAGGGGGACAGTAAAATTTTGGGGGCCATGCAAAGAAGAAAAATGACGACTAACTTCTATTATGCACAAATAAACAGCAGGGCCGCACATTTTAGTAAGACAATAATTATGGCTGTAATGTTTTGTTGTTTATCCATATTCCACTAATATCTTATGATCTTTCACTAAAGTAAATCTGACACTTACAACCTCTTAATTTTGTTTTATTTTTCCAATAGATACGACACATGACACTCTAGTTAATATGTGATCCGGAACCAGAGTGTTCTGTGGTTTCCCTGTCGGCTACTGAACAACCTAATGAACTCCTCTGTATCTAAGGCACTTGGTGCCATGTCGTGTTTTTTTTTTTTTTTATTTCTAATCCAGTGGCCAATCAGATATCAGGGAGTGTCAGTGTCACCCAATAGCCTCTTTGAGGCTCCGCCTCTTGGGTAGGGGTCAAGAATAGAGGTCCAGGCTACATAGCTATGGGTCAGGGTCAGCAGAGGTTGACGTGAACTTTGGGGAGTGACTGATGTCCTGCAGAAGTCTGGGAAAATGATGAATACAGTATTCCCCTAATGTGCATGTGCATGTTTAGTCTCATGGTGTGGTGGCGTAAACAGCGGCCTCTCTGAGGTCCTCTTAGCTCCTGCCCCGGCAGGTCATCCTCCAGACTCCGAGGCTCGGTCTGGCTGGGAAAACCATACGCTCCGCAGAACATGTGCTCTCTGTTGCCAACGTTTTCCCAGCCGCGCCCCATGTTCTGGGTTCCAGGCTCTGTCCGCTGAACGCCATGTGACTCGAGTGGCGGGGGCCCGTGTGCTAAGCAGCTATGCAGCCTTGAGGAGGGGGGAGGAGGGAGGGAGGGGCCACGGAGTCATGTTCTTTCGCTGTCTTCCGTCAAGGGCAACGAGCCGATTTCCATTTTGCCCCTTGGCTGCACGAGTTTGCTGATATATTGCTGTGCTCTCAGCATCCCCCTCACCTCCAATCTGACTGTCCTCTGTTCTCTCAACCATTTCTTAACCCCTCACCCCCTCACCCAAAAAAAAAAAACACCCTCTCTTTACAGTGGTCCGTCGGTACCCCGTGTTCCTGGGCCGTGCTCATCGATCGTCGACGAGGCAAGAGCGGCTGCACATACAGAGGATCCTCAAGGTGAACCGGACCCTCTACATCGGAGCCAGGTAACCGGCATCAGCCACTACGCTTCCGCCACCCCCACCAAGGTGTCACATGACAGACATACCACTGTCATACACCCTTAACTGGGTCTGTATTACCTCCGCAATGTCAAGTACGAAATTAGCATAGCACTCCAGAGGACGCTGAAGCTCTCCAAAATTAGGTATTGTGTTACAAATAAGAACCCTTTAACTGCCAAAAAAATATGCTTCCTATTAAGCCAATGGACCCCATGAGCTAAGGAGTTAAATGGCCTCATAACTCCGGAGAGAACTTGCATGTGGATGTCATTACTGGGGAGTAGGGAGGGGAACCAGTATACTTTACACCAGGAAATGACCAGGTCTTCGGCCTTGGCGGAGTCAGAAATCAGGCCCAGTATTAAATACGTCAGCGATAACGGCAGGGTGTCCCGCCACTCCGCTTGATGGCCCAGAAATGAAATTCCTAAACTGGTAGGGCCGTTATTTAACAAAATCTTATTAACACTAGATTTACCGAGTTTTTATTCTCTGCTGAGAGTCCCAAGGTGTTTGTCACCCCTGCTGTGATTTTCGCAGGTCTTCAGCCCCATCCTCCTCCTGCTTTTGTTGTGCAAACACACCCATTACCTGTGAGGCCTGGCGCATTTGCATTTTTTACTCAGAGTAGCTCAAATCCAAGGCAGGCTAAACCTCTGTGTGTGACATGGAAACCTTCACAAAAGTCTGCCATATCTATACCAAATATCCCACACGCTGACTGACCTGCAAATATGAAAGACACACATTCACAAAATATATGGAAACACAAGTCTGTGTTATTTATAAAACAAATTGAGTGAAAATAGAATGAAAAGTTGCTAATAGAATGAAATGAATAAAATGAAAACATGCTAACACTTCAGTCTCCAATGCATGTTTGTATATAAATGTCATAAGCTGAGTGAAGTCATGGTCCATGGTTTTTGGCATGCTCATACACATACAGAATAAAATGTCATTTCATTTTCATTGGCCATCACTGAATTATAACACCAAAAGTGAATTTTGTTTTTGTGTGATCTCTCCAGCTTTGCATGTTTGGCTGTTCACGTTAAAATTGATGTATCCGTGCCTCAGTTCCAGGTTCATCTCTTCGTCATCTTTCTGCCTTTTGTCTCAGTGGTTACTGTCCCACACAGTCTGTCTATCTTTCAAAGTCTGTGTTTGCAGCGTTTGAAAACCCAGTGACCATCATCCCTGTATTTGGCAATGGAGTTCCTTGGCTAGAAGAATCGGAAACAATCTTCTTTTTCCTTTCCACCCTGTAGATGCTTTGTACAGAACGTAGGCATTCACGGCCACCAAGTCCAGCATGTTGTAAAACACAGCTACTGGCCACTTGCTTGTTGCTGCTCGTACTGAATACATGCGCGCCATTCTAAACACTGACGTGGAGAATTCCTCTCCCTGTGCAGTGTCCTTTGCCAATGGAGGAAGTTCACGGCAAACGTTATTCACCATGCCCAGTAAAGTGAAGCAGTCTGTGTGACAGTGACAGTGAGGTGAAGAAATTGTCCATTGTGACATTTCTCCCGTCATCCAGAAATGACTCCATCAGACTCATGACCACGTTCTCTGCCAGCCTTCACCAAGAACTGTGCTGAAAGTTTCACTCCAGGAGAACACATGAACATAGATGTACAGCTGTTCTCGACCAAGGTTCATTGTCCATGCAGTATATTTACATTTACATTTACATTTACAGGATTTGGCAGACGCCCTTAGCCAGAGCGACTTACATAAGTGCTTTGAGACTCTGCAATGAATTTCCGATGCTAGCTCAATAAGGACCCCAGCTACGAATACTATCTCTGAGAACGCCATTGAGTAGTGCAGAATTTTTATTTTATTTTATTTTTTTAAAACACACACCAGAAAAAGAGTCGAGTAAGAATATAGAAGTTCTACGTCAGGTATTTCTGAAAAAGAAAAGTTTTGAGTCGTCGCTTGAAGACATTCAAGGATTCAGCTGTTCGGACATCTAGGGGGAGTTCATTCCATCAATTAGGTGCCAGGACAGAGAAGAGCCGAGATGCGTGTCTTCCTTGTGCCTTGAGGGGAGGTGGGACCAGTCGAGCAGTGCTGGAGGATCGGAGAGATCGTGGTGCAGAGCGGGGTGTGATGAGGTCCTTTAGGTAGGATGGTGCCAGAGAATTTTTGGCTTTGTATGCGAGCATCAGTGTTTTGAATCTGATGCGTGCAGCTACAGGAAGCCAGTGGAGGGAGCGCAGCAAAGGAGTGGTGTGGGAGAACTTGGGAAGGATGAAAACAAGACGAGCAGCTGCATTCTGAATCAGTTGGAGGGGACGGATGGCGCTCAGTGGTAAACCCGCTAGAAGCGAGTTGCAGTAGTCAAGGCGTGAGATGACGAGGGACTGGACGAGTATCTGGGTAGCCTGGGTGGAAAGAAATGGACGTATCCTCCTGATGTTAAAGAGGAGAAACCGACAAGAGCGAGAAAGACTGGTGATATGTGAGGAAAATGACAACCGATCATCTATGGTAACTCCAAGGTTTCTAGCAGAAACCGAAGGACGGATCAGGGAGTTGTCAAAGGAGATCGCAAGGTCCTGGAGGGGGGATGAGTCAGCCGGGATGTAAAGCAACTCAGTTTTACTAGTTTTGAGTTTTAGCTGGTGAGTGGTCATCCAAGATGAGATGTCTGCCAAGCATGTAGAGATCTTAGTGGAGACATGAGTGTCTGAGGGAGGGAAGGAGAGGATGAGTTGAGTGTCATCGGCATAGCAGTGGTAGGAGAAGCCATGTGAGGATATAACTTCGCCAAGAGATTTAGTGTAGAGGGAGAATAGGAGAGGGCCAAGAACCGAGCCCTGAGGGACACCGGTGGAAAGACAACGTGGAGTAGATGTGGATCCATTCCATGTCACTTGGTATATCGCATCCAAGCCGGACAAATTTGGGATCAAGTTCTGGATGGCCACGGATTTGGAGACCAAATACGTCTGCAACGTGTCCCCTAACTTGGGAAAGGACCCCAGTCACCAGAAAAGGGAGAGGCTGGCAGAGAACATGGTCATGAGTCTGATGGAGCCATTTATGGATGACGGGAGAAATGTCACAACGGACAATTTCTTCACCTCACTGGCACTGTCACACAGACTGCTTCAGCGCAAAACAACACTACTGAGCACAGGGAATAAAGTTTGGTATGAACTTCCTCCAATTTCAAAGGACACTGCACAGCAAGAGGAATTCTCCGCGTCAGTGCTTAGAAGTGGCAGTGTCTCCTTGACAATTTATGCACCTAAAAAAACAAGATTGTGTGTGTTCTGAGTTCCTTGGACCAAGATGTGGCGATCTGTGAAGGCAGAAAGAGGAAACCCAACACGATAACAGACTATAACCACATGAAGGTATGTGAATGTGTGTATAATTTTACATCAGTGCTACAATGTTTTCTGATATGTACTATACAGGCCTATATAGAAAGAAGGTAGAAAAAAGCAAATACACTCATGACTCTCTCTCTCTCTGCTGTTATAGTGTGGTGTAAATGTGTTGGACCAAATGGCGCGCATGTATTCCGTAAGAGCAGCAACATGCAGGTGGCCAGTAGCTGTATTTTACAACATGCTGGACCTGGTGGTGGCAAATTCCTACGTTCTGTACAAGGCATGTACAGGGTGGGAAGGCAAAAGAAGATTATTTTTGAGTCATCTAGCCAAGGAACTCCATTGCCAATTTATGCCACAAAAGGCTATGGGGACAGAGGAAGGCTGCTGCTGTGCCAGGACTTGTATGGACAACTCAGTGTCAGGTACAGGAGAACTGCAACAGAAACCGCAGCAGGTTTACCAGTGCAAAGTGTTACAAATTCACTTGCGCCAAATGCAGGGATGATGGTCACTGGGTCTGCAAACACTGCAAAGTTTGAAACACTCAATTTTTTTTATAAATAAAACAGACTTGTGCTTCCATATATTTTGTGAATGTGTGTCTTTCATATTTGCAGGTCAGTCAGCATGTGGGATATTTGGTATAGATATGGCAGACTTTTGTGAAGGTTTCCATGTCACACACAGAGGTTTAGCCTGCCTTGGATTTTAGCTGCTCTGAGTAAAAAAATGCAAATGTGCCAGGCCTCACAGGTAATGGGTGTGTTTGCACAACAAAAGCAGGAGGACAATGGCCCAAGAAACTCTCAGCAGGGATGCTAGTAGGTGTTAGGCCCAGGGAATTTACGCAAATTTGCGTAGATTTGGCAGTTCTAGTGTTAAAGTCACGCATTGTTTATGACCTCGCAGATGTTTCTAGTTGACCACGACCGAGGATGCGATCCGAAAGGTTGCTGTCAGTCTCACTCTCACTGCGGAGGGCTATCACCCGGTGACTGGGGCCACGCCCAGCCCTGGAACCTACCCCAGAAAGCGGCAGGAGGGAAAGATCATTCAGCTGAAGGAACTAGAACCCATAAATAAATGTTCCAAATTCCAAGAAGATGCCTGCTGTTGTACCTTTAGGCGAAGCAGTTATCCTGAACAAACTCTTACCGTAATGGGTACACATGTAAAACTGTAACCCGCTGTGCAGAAACATATCTGAAAAACATTTTAAGCAAATATATCATTTAGCTAAATCTGAGCGGTATGACGACTTGGGGGTTATCTGTGTGTGTGTGTGTGTGTGTGTGTGTGTGTGTGGATTTTGCATGTTCTCCCCATGTTACATGGCTCTACAACTGCAGTCCAAGAGCATGCGGGCTATTTGGCATCTCCGAGCCGTCCGTACTGACTTTGTGTATGTGCCCTGTGTTGGACGGGCATCCGGTCCATGATGTATCCCTACCTTGGAGTCTGTGTTTCCCGGGATATGATCCAGGCACGCCGTGATTCTGTACTGGGAACGTGGGTAAGGATGGTGGAGCACAGGGTAGCCATGTGACTAGTGTCTAGAATAAGCTGTTGGACGATGGATGGATTTATTTAAATGATTATGTAACAAGTTATTATTAATAGCAGCAAGAGTAACATCCCTTTTTTAAGGCTACAGTAAAGCACAAGGCCAAGGAAATGCAAGGTTCTGTAACTCAAAGGAATCAGGCTAGGAAACGATGATTTAAACGATGACTGTAGCACATGGTGGCGAGAGGAGCGATGTAGGCTGGAGGCTCTCGGATCGCCCTCTACAGGCCGTCCCGGCCATCACACCCACACACGGACACTGCGCCGACTGCTGACGTACAGGAACTCTGTCGGCTGTAAACATACAAGCCCTGAACCAGCCAGACACTGAGTTTACCATCTGTAGACAGAGACAGCATGCCAGCTATGGACACAGGAACACTGTCTTGGCTGCGGACGCTGTTCCAGCCAAAGCCACATAGACAGGATGCTAGTCACAGACATATAGATCCTTTAGCAGGCATAGAATAGCATGTAGGAGAGGCCAGAGGTCACAGACACGTGAACACGCCTCACAGACCGGCCAAATACCCTGAACCAGCCTCAGACATGCACTGCACCACCTACAGACATACAGACAGGGCAGAAGACCAGTCAGACATATGTCTGAGCCACAGACTCTGCACCAGCCAATACAAGCTCTGTGTTGCAGGCTGGATGTCTGGCACCGAACACACATGGGTCATTAGCCATCAGCCCAGGTGCTCATGGGAAGTGGAGGACCTGCTGTAACGTTTTTTAACACCAAAGGAGCTGTAATTCTGCTTTTAATATGTCAATATAAAATGCACAATGTTAATCATAAATAACCCATGGTTTTTATAGGCCTTGTGTTTGCAGGCTCCTTAAATTACTGCGATTCTGACTAGGAGTAGTGAGACATGGTGAGATGGGAGCATGTCAGTGGAAATTATTTTCATATGCTGATACAGGACAGTGTTGAAGTGGCGGGGGCCATGAATCCCACAAACTGATGCCCTGTATGATTGTCCTCCCTTGGAATTCTTCTGATCACTACCTGGGGGATCCTTTTAAGTAATGAAATAAGTAAATAAGACCATGGAAAGGTATTTAAAGGTATATAAGTACTCTGTTTGTGTTATTGAGGCTTTAACCAATAGGATGGGAGCTTTGAAGGGGCTGGAGGTCTGTGATTGGTTGATTCCATCATCCTCATGGGTAAAACCAGGAGGCGCTGGCATGTGACCCCTGCCCCGACATAACGCCCTTCTTGCATTCCCACACGTCGGCAGCCATAATTAATGTGAGCTCGGAGCAGACACGCACGGCTTGGCTGACATCGCGGCGAAAAAAAAAAATGGCCCCATAAATCGTGCGACTGCTAATGGCCCACGGGGGGCGCATCGCAAACAGAGCAGCTGTTTAACGGTGACACGGTACGCGGGTTCTCGCCTCGGACTTAGCGATCGCGGCCGGCGCCGGGCACAGCACGGTTCAGCGGTCAGGCTCCCACGGTCCTGCTGGGTTTTTCCGTACGGTTAACGCCACATCCTGCCCGACAGGGATGACCTGTTCCGCGTGGAGCTGGACAACGTCGCGGGAGACGAGATGTTCTACAGCAAGGTGAGTTCTGCCTGCCACATTCCCCCCCCCCATTCCACCCACCATCACACGAATACACGTGAATTCTCCCCGCCGCTGAGGTTTACTCATCTGTTTGTCATTTTTCTGCCCAGAGGCGAACATGGGAGTCCAATAAGAATGACATCCGAATCTGCAGGATGAAAGGCAAACACGAGGTGAGAGTCCGAGGTGTCAAGGGCCAAAGGTCAAAGGTCATGCATAAATACACGTAAATATAACAAATACCTCTCTCCATAGAGGCCTACAGCCGGTTTGCTGCCTCACACACCTCCTGAGCTCTAAAACACCGCGTCTTATCAGTGGGTGTCTATGAACATAAACCAGTAACACCCCCACAAAATGACAAGTCCCACCCAGTGTGTGGGACGAAGGCTCTGGGGTGCAGACGCGGAGAGTACCATGGGAATACAGTGAAACCGGCCTGATTTCAGGAAATCACCGCAATCGTGTCAAATGGACGTTCAACTCACGGGAGATTCTAGGATCTGTCCCTTGGGGGGTGGGGGGGGCTGGGGGGGGGGGGCCTCAGCCAGCAAGAAATATGGGATGAAATTGCCAAATGGATTTAGAATATTAATTTTCATGCGGGCTGAGACAAAAAAAATGCAACGGCTGATGTCCCCTGCATGGGGTTCAGAATGACCTGTGGTTCAAGTCCACCGCTAATGACATTTTACCGCGGTGGCCGGGCAGAGAACATTCAGCAGTCTGAGTGTGTGACAGGAGCAGCTCGCCTACATGCCTGCTCCGTAATATTTCTATACCTCTGTGCACATGCACACCCACCGTTACTGATCTCCATCCCTCTGGAGTCCGTTTCTGCCCCAGAAATGATTTTGTCAGGTGTGAGTTATTAGCTGTCAGGGTAATTGGTTTCGTAATTAAATGTTTCTGGTTGACTGATCACAATGGACATACCCTCATAATGGAGTGAGAAACGTGATATTCCGGCCCTGTTCCCGCTGTCCCCCCCCCCCCACTCCGGTGCCGGTAGCACCAGGGGCTACCGTTTGGTTGAAAGCGAATGTACTGGGTCAGGTCTGCTTGGTTCCGAGGCCTCTGCCGCCTCCTGTGTCCAGCCCGGATGCGGCAGCGTTCCAGGGAAATTTTATCCGGCCTAACTGCTCGCTCATTTAAAACCTCATCACCGCAAATGTTTCAGTCTGGCTCGGCAGGTAATAGCCAGTGCTGTGTATCCCTTTTAAGAGCAAAAAAAAAATAAACTGCAGTCCGGAAATATCCCGCTTCTGTTTTAGCTTCTGCCTTTCGTTTCGTTCCTCAGCTTCAGGGCTGGCTTGTTTCTAGGTAATCAGATATAAAATTAGGTGCAGATTATTAAAATCTGTTTTCACACTCTACAGGATGCCAATCTGACTTGCAGGAAAATAGCAGAAAAGTAACGCGGGGCTTTGTCAGTGTCTCTGCTCTGCTTTCTGTGTTCCTGTCCCTCTCTGGCGGGGCCTCGGCCATATTGACCTTCGCAAAGCCTGCGGTGATGTTAAATGCGGGGTGAGCAGTGCTTGTAAGAGCGCGGCTTTTTACCTGGGAGACTGGAGGCTGGAACTTTCATGGTCATCACCTGACTGCCTTCCGGCTTCTGACCTCAGCTGCTTCTCCTCACTGTTCGAGGTCAGCGCGGTTGCTTGGCCGCGTGCGGACGACCAGTCCGCCCTGCCGCAGAGGAAACACGCCTGTTGCAATTTGGCCGCTGGATGACTTTGACCCTGTATGAGAGTTTACATGAGGCGTACGGCGTGGAGAAACCTCACCGCCCTCCATCCAGGAGCATTGTGGGTAGTCTTCTCTAGATACCAACGGTTAAACTGATCAGAGAGTGACTTTCTGTTTATTTTGCTACCAGCTAGATTCTTTTATGGCGTGCTCTGCTGATGTCACCGAGAAGCTGCATTTCATCATCGTTATTAACTGGGAAAACAATTTATTGAGGAAAAACAGACACTCACATGTTTTCAAACAGCCCACGAGTTCACCCATGTGGGCTATTTCCAGTCAGGAAGCTGCACTGGGACTGGGCTGGACCGGACCTCTTCGTTCTTGTTCCTTCCCTCTTTCTGTCTGTCCTCATTTCACTGCCCCCACTCCTCTGCGTTCCTCCATCTGTTTTTGCACATCTTTCTTCGCCCCCTTCCTTGCCTGGTCAGGTGACCATTCAGGGCGTGTAACACACACCCGCTTTGTTGTCTTATACCATAATACCTTATACCTTAACGCTATTTATCTGAGCGGTGTGTCGGTATTTGCTCAGAAATAAAAAACACACACACAATTTAGCATTAGAATATATGCAAATTTACATTAGCAAAATAAAAACTCATGAGAACTAAACACGCACACGTGCAGGTTCTGTCCCGAAATCTTGGTTTAGTTTTGTTTGTTTTCTGGAGGCTCATGTGGATGCATCTCTGCCAAGGGACACAGGTGGTGCTGTGCCGGGCCAGTGCCCGGGGGCTGGGGGGAGCTTTGGTGGGAGAGGCGGGGCAGGCTGGCAGAGACAAGGGAGCTGGATGGGACTGCAGGGGTCTGGGATTAGTACGGACAGAGAGGCAGACTAGCAACACGTGCAGAGACAGAAACCCTTGCAGACTGGCGGGGATCAGGACTTGAGAGAAAAGCGATTCAGGAGTTCGGAGTTTGGAGGCTCCTGGTGTTCAGTACTTCATAAATTCGAACAGTTCGTCCGCACGCACAAGCATCGGCCCAAAGCCATTAGTGAGCAGAACAGCAAACACCCCCGGTCAGTGTCGCGCACAAACTTTACAGGGATTTTTGGACCGTGACTCACCCGTCGATACTTGGCACCACTGACCCCATGTGCCGTGCGTGGCACAGCAAATACAAACTGGGGGTCTCTGTAATGAATGTGCAAACAGCAGGCAGCGGGAGATGCACACACACACACACACACAGAAATACACAGGCAGGAATAGGGATGGTAATTTCTCTCTCTCTTGCCCAGTACACTGTTGGCTCCTACTGTCATTCTGAGAAAAATGAGACCCCTGAAGGGTCTGTGTGTGGGAAATGGGAGGGGGGGGGTGCGGGGGGGTGGCCACGTCATCTCATTTGGATGGAGCATTCAGTTTCTCCAGTCTTCTGTAATTTCACTCTGTAATAAAAATGTCAAGGACTAGAAAGGTAACAAACATTATGTCTTTCTTCCCTTTGCCCATTGTGTGTCTTCTCACTCATCATTAACCATTTTCAATCTCTAATCTCTTGTTTTAGGATGAGTGTCGGAATTTTATAAAGGTCTTATTGAGCCGGCCAGGTGGTCTGTTTGTCTGTGGGACGAACGCCTTCAACCCGCTGTGTGCCAATTACACGGTAAGTACCTGTAGATCGAATGGCAGCTACACTGCAGCCAACTGCAGCTGTATATAAAACTACTGCAGCCATTGGGTAGCCATTGGTGGCCCTCGGGACCCTGGGTGGACCTGGACAGTGCAAATGGAACTCAGGCCCACCCAGTCAGTGTTCATAGCGAGTGATACAGTACAGTACAGAATGATACGATTGTGTCTGACAGGTATGTGTGTGTGCGTGGTTAGATCAATTGGAGGAAAAGTGCTGTTGAGAGGCGAATAGATTTTTCTTTGTCTGTTCGTTTGGTCTTAGTAATGCCACGGGTCATTTAAAAACTGATAAAATAAAATGCAGTGGAATCTGCTGTGTGATGTTGTCGCCTAGTGAATTGTTACGGGACTGGCCCACCTGATTTTCTGCCGGCCCACCCACGCTGTCATTTCTGGCTCCGGTATTGATACAAGACTAACTGCACAATTAATGCCTGCAGATCTATGCAGAGCCAACCACAGAACTCTGAAGTCCTTTAATAAAAATCCAGATGTGGATGGGTGTTAATTGTACTGGCTATCCTCTAATACAGAAATCAATCAGTACAAAATATCCATCTATGCTATGACCATATTCTGATCTATACAAAATCTATCTGAAATCCAGCAAGTGCAAATGATTTATGTTAGAACATTGAGTTTATATTAGCTAAAAACATTTTTACTCAACTGCAATAACATTTTGCGAGACCTTCATCCCTCTTTTTCACCAGGTCATATTGCTTTTGTTGCACAAAGTTTAACACTATATTGAGGACCCCGTAATGGAATTCAGTTTAACAAACTCATCAGAATGCAGTAAGTCACAGTGCATGCATGACTAAGTCGGTGTTCATTGATTCGGCTTAACGTTAAGGCAACAATCTGCAGGAAAAATATATTTCATCCGCAGGAAAGCTGGATGAGTGACCAGTGTGGAGCCAGTTTTCAACCTTCTTTAATTTACCCATATTTGTTTTGGTGCTTTGCCTGATGAGATGGGAACCTGCTGTCTGACACATCGCACACCTGCTGTCTGACACATCTCACACCGGCAGGATCGCACCTGCTGTCTGACACATCGTACACCTGCAGGATCACACCTAGTATCTTACACACCACACACTGGCAGGATCGCACCTGCGGTTTGACACATCATACACCTGCAGGATCACACCTGCTGACTGACACACCGCACACCGGCAGGATCGCACCTGCTGTCAGACACATCGTACACCTGCAGGATCACACCTAGTATCTGACACACCACACACTGGCAGGATCGCACCTGCGGTTTGACACATCATACACCTGCAGGATCACACCTGCTGACTGACACACCGCACACCGGCAGGATCGCACCTGCTGTCAGACACATCGTACACCTGCAGGATCACACCTAGTATCTGACACACCACACACTGGCAGGATCGCACCTGCTGTTTGACACATCATATACCTGTAGGATCACACCTGCTGTCTGACACATCGTACACCTGCAGGATCACACCTGGTATCTGACACACCACACACTGGCAGGATCACACCTGCTGTCTGACACAGTTCTTTCCTCTGCAGTCTTCAGAGAGAATAGGGCAGATTGATTTGTTGGTCTTACTGATTGTATGGTAGGCACTTGTTTTTCTCTTTCTGTGAAGATTCAAGAGCTTGCCTTCATCAGTTAAATCAATTTACATTGACTTTGAAATATGCTTACATAACTGCTGTCTGCTGGTGCCTGGTTCCTCTTTGTCTGTTGGCCCAAAGCTTGAGAGGGGTGGTATAAACATTGTAAGTCGGTGGTGGAGCTTGTTTTCTTTAGTATTCAGTAGTGATAGCCTGTGATGTTGCAGTGGGATCTATCTTCCTTCACAGAGGGACAGTCTGGAGATGGTCGGAGAGGTCATTGGTGGAATGGCCCGGTGCCCCTACGACCCTAAACACGCCAACGTGGCCCTGTTTGCAGGTAGAGTGTCACATTATGTACCACACATTTGTAGAATGTTCTTCTCACCAGTGAATACTAGAAACCCACTCTAGAAACCCAAATGCCCTCCCTTCAAGTATCACTCAGTCCCCTGCCTTTGCTGGCATTACAATAACTTAATGTTATTATAACTGCTACTGTGGAGGCCATTCTTTAAGTGCCATTAAATATGAATAAAAGGCTTGCCCACCCTCTTTGATCTTCCACTTGGCCCCACCCTTTCTATTCTTTCTGCATTGGCCCCGTCCTGCCAATCATGTATGTATGCATCATTTCTTCAGCGTTTGTCTCTGTCTGCCGTAACCCATGTCATCATTCTCTCCCTCTCTCTTTCTCTCTCCCCCTTTTACCCTTCCACCCCTCCCTCAAATTAACGCCACACCTTCCACGTTTGCTCCGTCCCCCCCTCCCCCCCCCCCCCCCACTCCCCTTATTTAGAGGGCAGCCTCTTCACCGCCACAGTAACAGACTTCCTGGCCATTGATGCCGTCATCTACCGCAGCCTGGGGGAGAGTCCAGCCCTGCGGACCGTCAAACACGACTCCAAGTGGTTCCGAGGTACTAAGTTCTGACCGATATGTCTGTCTCACATGTATAGCACTCGACTGCAAAAATAATAGGACTAGGTCAACACCCATCCTTTTTTCTTTTCTAATCAATGCCGCATGAATAAAACAAACATTAATAAGACTGTTTTCTTCAGCTTGCTTCTGTATACTGATATAAAATACAGGTGTCTTATACCTGCAACATAATATAATATAAATTATGGTCATCTCACACATATAACACTCCTACTGATAGAAATTACAGTTGTCTCACACTCCGGTCAAATATAAATAAATATTGTAGTATTTGGGATATAGCAGAGACATATCTCTCCTGCCTTTTTCATACTGTAATTCTATATGAATGCCCCCTTATCTTGGCCACCATTCATTTCGCTGTTTTCCTGCTTTGTGGCGATGCTACCCGTGTTAGCATTTATAGCTCTGCTAGTCTACATCTCACCCGACATTAGTGTGGGTGCTGTTACCATGGCGATCTGCGGTAAGCAGGGAGACGGGCTGTGTCAGTGTCCTGTGGTAGTGTGTGACGGGCATTTCTTTTCTTTTTTTTCCTCCTTTCAGAGCCATATTTTGTCAGCGCCGTAGAATGGGGGCCCCATATATACTTCTTTTTCCGAGAAATGGCGATGGAGTTCAACTACCTGGAGAAGGTAAGCTATGGAGCAGCAAAGCGCAGCAAGGGTAAAAACACGAGGCACATACCAGCGCTGCTTCTACCCTGGTACCTGTTACTGCGTGTGAGATATTTTAGTAAAAATTTGAGGCCAGAAAGGCCTGCAATCTTTCAGCATTAAATGGAAATGTTGGCTGAGGTAAACGTGATTGATCGAGGAGAACTTGGAATTCACCGAAAACTCGAAACAATTTTTCTGGGTGAGCATACGTGTTTGATCAGCTACAGAATCCACAAGGGTAGGATCTCAAGGGACATAGTGAGTGTTCCTCAATGAATTTATAGACGACGTTTGAATCAGCAATGGCATTTGGCTTTAATAAAAAGTATTTTGTCAGCAGGGATTGTTTACTTTTAACATGTCCTTCCCAAGGGTAAACATTTCGTTTCTTTTCTTTTTTTTCTTTTTTTTTAAGAAACTATTAAGGTAATTTTTTGGCTGGAGTGAGCTTCTCTGTATGTGTATGTGTGTGTGTGGGTGTAAAAAGGCGAGTATGTTTGTGTGAGCGACAGGGGATTGTTATCTGAGTCTATAAGTGTGAATGCATTTGTAAGTTGATGCTTGTGCACCTGGGCAGCTCCACAGATATTGTCACAAGGGTCCCAGATTTTTTGTCTTCCTTTTGAGTGTTTTTGTGTTTGGACATACAGGTTTTGCTAACGCAGTCAGGAACTGTCTCCAGAGTGACAGCTGAGAGGATGGCCACTAAAAAACTTCAATGTCTACTACTTACAACTTAATATGCTTTCTGAGTGATACTTCAACCACATTCGGGTTTTCTTTACTCTTAGACTCAAAGCCTCAATGCATTAATTTAGCAACAATGACTGCATCTATTCAGTCTTTTACAGAGTCATGAAGACATTTTGGCTCATTCTTCCATGCAGAATTGCATGCAATTCATGCAGTGTCGTTTCTCCGGTTTTGCTACAATGTACCAATGGAGTTTAGGTCTCAACTTAGACTAGACACTTTTCTTGCAATTCAGCCATTTTGTCATAGTGTGTTTCAGGTCATTGTTAGCTGCTCTTCAGCTTGCATACAGATGGCCTGATGTTCTCCTGTAAAACTGAGACTGATGCTAAAACCACGATATCTGACTCTTACTCTGGGGTCCTTACTGGGGAATATAGTGTTTGGTATTAATCAGACATAACGTCTCCATGTCAGACAAAAAAGTTCCATTGTTGGTCTGTCTGTCCATAGAACATTGTTCTAAGAACCTTTGAAGATCATGCAAGTGGTTTTTGGAAAACTTGAGATGACACAGTGTTTTCCCTCCTTGCTAGTTTGCCACGTATCCCGTTTTATTTCATTGTCACAAACCCTGACCTCAGGGGAGGCCGGAGGGAACGGCAGGCATTGTGATGCTTTTCCAGTGTTTTTTTTTTTATGAGCTAATAGGTGAATTTATGCGTTTGCACTGCATGACTCTGACTAGTGTAGTTAAACGACAAGATGCATCAGCAACTTTCTGAACCCTGGATGGGGTCATGAGCAATCGATTTGATTGATTAATTGAGCTGAATTTGATTGAACTAAATTTGATTGATGGCTCTAGATCTTGGTGCTGACGATTTCACTCTAATGGGCCAAAGTTAGTCTGATTCATAATCAGTTCAACGATCTGATCCTTTATTTGGCTTAACTAGGGGGGAATTAATTATTCACACCTTAATATTGCATTTTTGATTCTCTCCGTGTCTGTACACAAAATAAATGAAAGAAACTCTCAGTCATAAGGACGAGGTTTTTCTCTCCAGGCTCCACTCCCCTCTCCCAGCACCTGCTCAAATATCAAAGCAAATTTGACGTGAAAAATGATTTCCGATGCTGAAAATCATACGTGACGAATGATCTTTGGCATGTGTCTGCAGGTGATGGTGTCGCGGGTGGCGCGGGTGTGTAAGGGGGACCTGGGCGGATCTCAGCGGGTCCTGGAGAAGCAGTGGACGTCCTTCCTGAAAGCCCGTCTCAATTGCTCCGTGCCCGGCGACGCCCACTTCTACTTCAACCAGCTGCACTCCACCAGTCCCGTGCTTCATTTGCATGGGAGGGACATCATCCTGGGGGTGTTCTCCACTCCCACAAACAGGTACCACCACCTGGGGGCGCTATGGTAAATGCTGTGAACAGATTGGTGGCTATAATGACTCGATAAGCACTTCAGTTGCCAATACTGGATTAGGATTTGCTGATACCGAGATATTCCTGCATATTACCCACACCGGTAACACTTTACCAGAATTAATAATGTATTAATTAAACATAAGTAATAGCATTACTTAGAATTAAGAATTAATTAACCACAAACTAAGTCTTAGTTACATACTGATCTCATGCTTATTCATCTTTAATGACCTAGGAGACATCGCTTATCTCAAGCAGTTACTATATTTGCTACTTTATCTGTTAATTCTGTAAACCTACAGAAGGAACAATTAATGAATAATAATGGAAATAGTGGGAAATAGTCGTGTTTGTTCATCATTAATGAACCATAACGCATCTTTTATTCTCAAGTAGGGACTATATTTGCTCATGATTTGTTATTAAGTAGTAACTGAGATACTACTAAGTAAGGACGCCCCCTCGAGTAAAGCGTCACCCCTACATGAAAAGGAAATTGCTTGTTGGTGCTGATATGTGGTAGCTTAATTTCATTTGTCATAGCCAAAATAAACTAGCCAAAAATAAATACGTTAGTTCAAAGTTTAAGAATGGCTCAGTGAATGGCGACCTATCCATCAAAAAAAAAACCCAACCAACAGCAAATCCGTGAAAAATACTCCGTAAATATCAGCCGAGAGACTTTGAGTGGTCGAGGCATTCAGCTGGAAATTAGGAGCACCACTGCCATGAAGAGAAAAGGGCTGTTTACCTCGTACTGAAGGTATGTCTGCAGCCTCGACAACAGGCATTACCACTGGGCTCAGAGGGCTGAATTATGGGTAAAAAAAATCAAAGGGACAACAACACATAATAGCGTAATCACAGAAAAACATGTAATGCAGCATCAAAGCGTGGCTGATTGCACAGCTACATGGACAGTGTGGCAGACAGGCATGGAATGAGTCCCTGATAACAGCCCCAGAGAGCTGCAAACTAGTACACAGCAATTTAATGATATAATAAAGTGAGCTGGGTTACAGTATATGAGAAACCTGGGCCTCACGTGTCCAGTTTTCGGAATCTTTTCCTCTATCCCACATTCTCTTTTCCTGTTGGAATGTTGCCATTTTTCCACAAAGACCTTCATCTTCCATGCCTCTAGCAGATGATCTTTGCTAAACATAGATGTCATTTTTTTTTTTTGCCTACAGGCTGGAGTATAAATTTTGTTAATATGGCCAAACTAGTGGAGCTCCCTCCTTGACGCATTGAGGGGCGCCTGGTCGAAAACAGCAGAGCTCGGTTGCCCCCAGCTTGCTCTCGGGGAATAATAGCACCCCCTCCCCACTCACCTCATTATCTGTAGCGGGTCTACAGTCAGAAGGAAAATCTGTTACAGTGATGGACGTGATTGGACATGGTGGCCTGGGCTCACTCCCAAGGGAATGGTTTACCCAGCTGGACCCCCTGCCCTCCCACCTCTGAGCCAATCACAGGCTGTCACATCGAGCCTCACACAGAGGTTGTGGGGAACCAGTCCAGCTCAACCATCCAATCACAACTCAAAGCCCGCTCAGCCATCCAATCCGGTGACGACTGGGAAGTGTGGCTGCTGGAGTTGCTTCCTGATGCGGCACCATGGGGCACAGCAGTTGGCCGGTCCATCCGGCTCTCCCTGTGTCTGCCGTCCGCTGAGCAATTCAATCGCCGGGCCGGAGTGTTCCCATGCTATCGTTTGGAAAAACAGCCTGTCTCTCCAGGGGCCTTTCATGGCACAGAATTCCCACAATGTAATTTGCTTTAACAAATTCAGAACACTGCTTTTATGTGAGTGTGATGAGCAGCCTGTGGTCCTCTTAAAGATAATGAAAAGCATATTTACATCTAAAGAGATATTTACAAAGTGTGCCCTGTTTTATAATTCAAGAGTGTGCTGAGTTTACTACTGGCTCACATGAGAAGCTTAACATTAATGAATATCGACTGCATCGCAAGGGAAGATGGAGGGGGTTTATGGGCCGTGTGGTTATGAGGCATATGGCAGAAGTTATGGCCGACGTTCCTCCATAGGAAAGCTCTCCATTTTTTCCCTGCAAGTCAGGTCCACTGGATTGACGGAGACCATAAATGCAGCAGAATCTCTATGAGAGTAAATTGTTCCTGGAAAACTCCCTCTGGATAGTGGAGATGGTCTTGCATTGTATTACACCACACTGAGGTCGAGCATTTAAAGCGGTAGAGTAGCATGCCTGTCGGTTGACGTGTGTGAGGGTATCTTCTGCGGTGGAGGTCTCTTGCTGATGCTGGTTGTCCACATTCCGCAGCATTCCTGGGTCAGCCGTGTGCGCCTTCGACATGCAGAAGCTGGCCCGGGTGTTTGAGGGCCGCTTCAAGGAGCAGAAGTCCTCTGAGTCCATCTGGACACCGGTCCCAGATGAACTGGTCCCCCAGCCCAGGTAGGTATTCCCCATGAGCTGGGCATTCTTGGATCCATCTCCACATCTTCACCTATGTGAGCAACTATGGTGCTGCTCACAACATCACCACCAGTATGACCAGTACGACATTAGAATGACCTCCCATCAAGTCCTCGTAAACATATCCCACCCTTCCCCTGACCTTTGTTCTTAGGCCAGGGGGCTGTGCCATCCATGGGTCAAAGTTCAACTCCTCCACCGCCTTCCCGGATGAGGTGCTAAATTTTGTGAAGACTCACCCGCTGATGGATGAAACAGTGCCCTCGCTCGGTCAGAGACCTTGGATTGTGAAGACAATGGTCAGGTGAGCTATCATCTCGTTCATCACCAACAGCTCCACAATGGGGCCCAAAAAGGGTTTAGGGACTCAGAAATATTAATAAGTCTGTGCGAATCCCAGTTTATAATAACAAAGTCCACTTTACAACTTGCTGTAAAGATTAAGTATGAACTCTCCAGCAGACTCCAAATATGAGGCTGTGCCAGGTATGTTCCCACATAAACACTGTACTTTGTATCTTTCTAAGTACTGGATTATTACCAATGATGTATCTGTTATTTAGGATGGAACATTCTATGTAATTCGATGCAGTCCTGCACAACTGGTTTTATTCTGAGGATATAAATCCTTAGAAATCTTTCTGGTTTTCCACCAGCTACACTTGGTATCCCACTGTTTCCAGTTGTTTTTTTTTAAGTCCTAATGGGCAATCATCAACCACATGGGGAGATGTAATCCAGACCAAAGGCACCCGGCTGGCATTTACACTCACAGAGCATCATCAAAAGACACCGGCATAGTGTAAAATCTTGCACTTTACGAAAATATCCAAAGTGACATTAATACGGCGCGATTGTAACTAGAACAGTATCCCGCATGTCTTGTGAGCCAGCAAGCATTATTTCCTGCTATGAGAAGCACACTCTGCTATGTGGAACACAGGTAACAAGTAAGACTGGTGGGAACAGGGAGAAGGAGCTGTCATCTCCTTCTTATCCCTTCAGGTACCAGCTGAATATGATGGAGGTGGACACAGAGGCGGGGCCAAACAGGGACCGCACCGTCCTCTTCCTGGGCTCCACCAGAGGGACCGTCCTCAAATTCCTCATCGTGCCTGACAGGGACAACCCCACGACCACCACCAGTGTGTTCCTCGAGGAGCTTGAGGGCTACAACCCAGACAAGTGAGCATCCCTTAAACAACTAAAATATGCTACCAACCACAAACACTGTTTAATAAAGCTCTCTGCTTAGCCGTTTAACAAAGCTCACTAAGATCTGCATTAAATAGACAGTTCTTTTGCAGCTCGACGAGCAGAGTATTGCACTAACAACACAAGGGTTGTGGGCTCAAATCCCAGGGAGCACACATAAATTGTAACCCTTCCCCCTACTGTAAATTACTTTGGATACATGTGTCAGATGAACTGAATAAATATAAGGGAACCGGAAGCACAGAGGAGGCTCTCTCTAGGACCTGACTTGTGAATCATAGCTACTTTGCAGCCACTGTGCTGCTGTTGCGTGTGAGTGATTCCCAGGAAGGCCTGTCCAACAGGCCGTCTGCAATCCTGCAGTAGTGATGGGCTGGACTTGACCATATCTTTTACCCCGGAAAAGCCCTGAGTCGTGTCCACCGCGTTTTTCCCCGGCCAGGTGTGGCGAGGACACTCCCCAAGCTCGCTCTCTGCTCTCCATGGTGCTGGACCGGCCCAGTGCCTCTCTGCTCTTGGCCTTCTCGTCCTGTGTGGTGCAGGTATCAGTGGCTCGGTGTCAGCTCTACGCCGGCTGCACAAAGTGAGTCAGACCGCCATCGCAGAGCATGCTCATTCCCGCCCGCAAAGATCCACACGCACGCGGACAGCTGCCCGCTCTCACACACACTGACGCTCACAGCGATACAGCAGCGGCACAAAGTCTCCAGCCCCCCTCTCACGTCCGCCGTCTGTCCCCAGGACCTGCATCGCCTCACGGGACCCGTACTGCGGCTGGACCCGAGGAAACACCTGTTCCTTCCTCAGACCGGGGACCAGGTGAGAAATCAGCCTCACCCATGCGCTTATTTCAATACTAAGTACAATGTGCAGTGAAATGCACAGTTACTGCCAGAGGGTTACCAGGGGGATATAAGTCAAAAGGACATAAGACATCCGCAATAAGCTTTAAACATTAAACAATGATGATACATATTCATAGTGTACTGGCACTTGTGTGTGAGTTTGTGTATGTGTGTGTATGTGTTTCAGTATGCATAGAGTTTCTGTATTTCTTTGTGTATTTGTGTGTCAGAGTGTGTTTGTGTATCTGTGAACATGCCAGTTTTTTTGTGTGTGCATGTGTTTGCTCATGGGTAGTAAGGGCATATGTATTTACACGCACAACTTCTGCCCTGTGATTGAATGAGTTTGTGTACATCTGTGTGTTTGTGTTTATGGGTGTGCATGTGTTGGTGGGTGTGCATGTGTTGCTTTGCCTGACAGAGACAATGCGTATGTGTGTGTGTGTGTTTGTGTGTGTGTGGGTCATGTTTATATATCATTGTGGGGACCAAATGTCTCCACGATGTGAGAAAAGCCTGTTATTTTGATATTGTAGGGACCATTTCAGTCCCCACAAGGGGAAACTCATTTTTATGAAAATCTATGACTACAATCAAAAAACCAAAAACGCCAAAAATCTTGTATTTTGTTTAGTTATTTATAGTTAAGCTTAGTGCTGTCATGAGGATGCTGTCATGTTGGGATTAGAGTTTTGCTTGTAGAAATGAATGGAGAGTCCCCACCAAGACTTGAATACAATCATGTGTGTGTGTGTGTGTGTGTGTGTGTACGTCTGAGTCTCCTCTGTCCAATCCTCCAATTCACTAATGAATGAACGGCCAGGAGAGGAAGGTCAGCAGGATGGAGAATGTGTACAGGAACATTTAGGATGTATGGTTTAGACCAAGGGGATCCTCACGCCCCCTAAAATTCTCACCAGGGCAGCTACATCCAGGTAAACATTATTTATGAACCTAAAAGCCATTCCGACACAGTGAGGCTGCACAAATTGGCATCATATAACAGCCACAATAATGAAGAGAAATCAGGCATTTCCACTTCATAAAACGATTATTTTGTTTTTGTTTTTTTTTTCTTGACGGCTTCACCGCAGTGCTTGGTTTCGTCGGCAGTAGTGCCTCCATTCCCCCCCCCCCCCCCCCCCCCGCCTACATGCACTGCTGAGTGACGCTCCTGCGCTGTCGGCTTGTCACGCACGCCACAGACGCGATTCATTTTTTATAACAAACACTGCGCTCCCACGCTGTGTTTTCGCCATGATTAGCTCGCGAGACTTCTCCACTCGCTACTGAAAAGTAAGTAAAGGTGAATCTTCCTCAGCCTCCAGGTTGGGAACCTTTGAGTTTACTTTGCCTGTACTTACATTTCAAGCCCTTTTGGCTTTTAAATCAAATGTTAATTGCTGCAGAAAGGTCAAAGCACTCAGCGAGTTACACAGCGAGTTACGCAGCAAGTTCCTTTAAGAGAGGATTGCCTGTCTGCAGAGCTAACCAAATAATCCAAGAGGTCTCGCACGTCGCGACACAATACAGGCAATTTTGAGATGCCGATTCATCCGAGTGCATCTTTTTGGAATGCGGGAAGGAACCGGAGAAAACATCGGGAGAACCTGCAAATTCTGCACACTTAGACGTAGAGGATGGAAGCTAATTTCTTTGCACTATGTGGACACACATCGGGGGTGCAGGTGTTCCAGCATAGCGTAAAATAATGAAGATGAACCACTTTCCCTCTCCCTTCTGTGGCAGGTTGCCATTTGAGCAGGACGTGGACCACGGGAACACGTCCCATCTGGGTGACTGCGACGGTAAGATTTTCGCCGGGCGGCAAAACACGGGGGGGGGGGGGTCCACTTGTCCCGCCAAAGGTTTTATCTGCCCCATCATCAGTACTTCAACCTGACTTTTAAATAGCATAGTTACTGGAACACGAGCCAGCATTGTGTTGCCAAAAAGGCATCCGTGCCAGACAGAATCCCCCCTTGCCCTTCCTTTGTGCTTGTTTTGAAGTCAATTGGCCTTTAAGAAAAAAAGCAATATGTCCACCGTGGCAAGATCTACAGCCTGGGAAGTCCATCAGAGGCTGAAACAATCCACTGATGTGAATAACCCCGTACCAATAGGCAACGTGCATGCGTACATGCGTACATAGACTCCATTCAGGTCAACACGTTTCTGTCATTACTCAGACTGGATCCTTTATTTGTGGATATGACAGCCTGGTTTGCAGACACCAGTTTGTCTGAGGTGCTGGGAGGAAACTGCCATATCCTGCTTTTGTAAAAAAAAAAAAACAATAGTAATAAATGAGTCTTTTAATCTAAATGCTGTAGTCTGTCGTAACCGATCAGCAGAGGGTTATAATCACAAAGAGCTCACCATTATACACTAGCGAGGAGCATTGCGAAGGAACACACCTATTTTAATCGATCGGGCGGCACCTGCCCAGAGAAACGTTTTGGGGAGTAGAGGACCTCTCCAGCCTCTGTTTTTGCGGTTGCTCCTCGGCCCCTTCAGGTACCGCTTCGCTATCGCGGCTTTTCCGCTAGCCGGTAACAGATGGGAACGATTACGGGCGCCGCCAGAGAAACGTTTTCAGCAGCAGCGCCGATGTTTTGACTGCGAGGAGCGGTAGCCGCTGTCGTGGTTTTGCTGCGGAACGGCAGCTCGGCAAGGAAAAAAAAATAAAAAAATCACGAGAAGGGGAACGTGGAGTAGATGTTGCGGAGGCCCTCTGGGGAAGCTGAGACCTGTCAGTGGCCATTTAGATCCGGTCAGAATGCTTGATATGTTTTCCATATGGGAGCCTCGCTCTGTATGTGTTTATGCACCATTAAAAAAATCTACCTCCTCCAGCTTTAGCCGAGTGACATTTTTGCCTTTCGGAGCAGGGTTACCTCAAATCATGACGTCAAGCTTATACAACCGGCTTGGGCCAGCATGGTCACTCATCCGTGTCGAAATTTATTTTTAACCGCGCTTTTACGGCACGGGTGCGAACGTGGGCGCTCCCTTGTTATTGGGCTCAATGGGGCTGTTGTGTTGCCACGGCGAATTCAGGAAGCCCCGCCCACCGGCTGGCACAGGGCCGCGAAGCACACGCACTATCCGCTAAGATGGTCACGTCCGCCGTCCCCGTTACGCCACGCTTGACTTGGCGAACTTCTGGCTCTCCGAGAGTCAGTCTGTGTTACTGGAAAACAGGCTGCCCATCTGCAAGGAGTCTGGCGGGAGGCAACACCCACCGGCTGGGGGGGGGGAAGGGGGGGGGGGGGGCTCAGGGGGGTTAATGAAGGGAGAGTTCAATATGGCCCACAGCAGAATGGCTATTCATTAGAGACCCGCAGAGAGTTCAGACGAATGAGAAGACACAAAGCGGGGGGGGGGGGGGGGGGGTGGGAGGGGTTGAAGCCCTGGAGACCAGAAAGGAACGGGAGGTAGATGAAGCTCAGGTTGCCGTGGGGACGGAGTATAGAGATGGGAGTAGGAGAGGATGCAGATGAGGACAGCTGTTGAGAATTCCTTCCTGCCCATCACCACAGACAAGATGTCTGTACCCCCCCCCACGGTAACCAAACCTCACTGGTTTTTCTCCCCACCCCATTTACTGTAGTGCTCTCAGTGTCGGCGCCATGGTGGGCCACTGGAGGAGATGGGGGGGGGGAGACTAGCCCTCCCTAAACAACCATATGTGCCCTCCAAAAAAATTCACCCCCCCAGTTGGCAGCTTTTTCCATTGACACCCCCATCTCACCGTCGACAACTTTTCCTATAACCCGCCCCCCCACCCCTGTTGCTCCCTCCCCCCCTTTGAAAATCTCAGCCCTGGCCTTTACATTTGTTCTGGCGCATAGACTCCGAGCTTACAGGATACTGACAGCCATCATGCAGGCCAAATCCCAGCAAAGTTCTGAAAGGGAGCTGGACCTCAGATCCAAAGCTGTCTGAAGCCTTTCAGCTGGACTCTAATTAGAGCTCAGCCACTGCACTAACAATGTTGTGATGCCATCTGGTTTCGTTATTTTCCATAACCGCTTATCTAATGCAGGGTCACGGTGAACCGGGTCGTGACTGAACTTAACTGGGAAAAAGTTCAGTGCAACAGAGTGTGGCGGCCAGCTCATATTTTAACTCGGCGCAGCTGGTGAGAGCAGAGCTGCCCAGGAAATAGGGGACAATGCCTGATATCGTCATATTAACACCACCGCTGCTGATGGCAGTGCCAGACACTGCACAGGACCACTGCCACTTAATGTGAATGAAGAGTTCATTTTAGGCAAAGTGCTGTGTGCAGAGTGGCACTCACTGGCACTGTTAAATAGCGTCCATCCACATATAGGCATAGTCCTCGCTCTTTCGTTTTGCGGTCGCTAACTGATCAAAGAGTGAAATGCACAAGAGTTTAGCTACAGTACATCTGCTCGATGTTTACATGACAGCAAGATTTTGGCATTTGGAAATGAGGGTTGCCCTGTCCTGCTGAAACAACGCAGAGGAAATAAACCGGTTAGGGTTGTTAAGGAGCTGTAGAAATGTAAAAATAAACACAAAAGGACATAAAGGAAAATGTGATAATTACGTGGTAAATGCAGTTTCATGCAGATTTGCTCGATAACTTTGTTTAACGTGGGATTACATGGAATTAGGCATCACGTATAAACAAAAATTCTTATTTGACAACTGAACCAAATTTTTGCAGAAACCCAGAGTGCATAAAGTAGCTATAGGAGAACAGTCTGTCGGGAAAAACAACATGCAAGTACAAATCCATTCATTCATTCATTCATTCATTCAACAGTCATGTAACTTTAACGATAAACCTCTGGGTTTTTGCCAGTGGCATTTCATAGAGTTACCTTGGCTGACAAACTTCTCCTCTTACTCATATCATATTTTGGTGGAGTTTGTTTCACTAACAAAGAACCAACATACATTTTCCAGCAAATAAAGATTTCGTAGGAGTGAGAATTGCACCCTTTGTTTCTGCAGATTATTTGATGTCGCACGTCTTGGAACATTAGTCAAACATTTCAACTCAGGATTTCTCCTGGTGTTTTTGGTGGAAGGGTGGTTTTTCACAGCTAAGTGAATTAAGCAGACAGTCAGAAGATAGATTAAAACTAGTGAAGACTGCCAACGTTGGCCGCCTGTCATGCGACGCACATTCAGATGCCGCACGTCTTTGACTTACTGCTCTTCTTGTTCAAGCCAATATGCTCTAACTGCATCTGTGGATTATCTTACGCATTATTTATTTTTATGCAACCATATGGCAGATAAAACCTAATTCTAATGATGTTTAGCACTTATTTTTCTCTGTGTCCTAATTTATCTGTTTTATTTTGACTCTAACTTGATAAAAGTTATTTTCTGAAGAGGATTTCATATTCATCTCCTAGATATTCTCCATCGGGCTGAGTGTTATAAACCTAATGAAAACGAAGAGGTTATTTCCATTTTAGTGTAATGAATAAAATTAGTTGATATGCTCACAGCGTACCTCCCTGAAGCAACAGAGAGGATCTATCCTGGGTCTTCTAAATAAAATAAGGAAGAAATGCCTGCTGTTGATGTTCACTCTTTATTCAGCCGCCCTTTATCTGCCCAAGGTCTATAACATTTTCCCACTAGGTGTCTGAATATCGTGTCTGTTTATTTGACATCCTGACCCCCATCTTGGTCTGTGTTTTGCGGCCGATGACTTGACCTCCGCCCCCCCGCTTGTCTGGGACTTCTCTCCTCCCCCAGGCCTGCCGCAGAAGAGCTTCGTGGAGGAGGTAGACAACCTGGTGTCCATCAACCTACTGGTGGTAGCTGCAGTGTCAGCTTTTGTCACCGGGGCGGTGCTGTCTGGCCTGGTGGTGTGCTGCATCATGGGGCACAAGCGGCGCCCGCGAGCTCGTGGCGCCGGGGCTGGTGCTGTGGGACGACACCGAGGCGACAAGACCCCAGGTGGGAGCGGATCTGTAGTGAGTGTCACCCGGCCTGGCGGTCCTGGTGACCGGTCCCGCCCACAAGCAGAGACCTTCTTCATGATGCCCAATGGATGGCCGGAGCCTGGGGACCTGGATGCAGGTTTGCTGCCCACACCAGAGCAAACTCCTCAGCAGCAGAAGCGGCTTCCGCCTGGTCTCCGTCTCTCCGACTCCGGTTGGGACCAGAGCCAGACGTACCTCGGGCCGGCTGGGACACCATGCCCCCTGACCTCCTCCTCTATTTATCTGAGTTCCAAGCTTCTGCAGGGCGGTGGGGGTCGACGGGAGGATCTGGCCGGAGCCAACTTCCCCATGGAGCGCCAGTGCTTCCTTTCCCTGAACCGACCCTTGGAGCAAATGGGCCGCGGAGGCGGCGGCACGGTGCTGCGTAACTCGGCGGTGGAGTACCGCTACCCGGCGACGCCCCAGGACTCGCCTGATCGCCGGAGGGTGGTCTCGGCGCCGAGTGCCCAGCTGGACTTCGGAGAAGCCCTGCGCTGGGGCCATGGGGGGTACGCCTTTGACAGCGGCGGCCCTGCTCCCCCAAACCCAGGCCACCACCGCCCCAGTTCCCACACCCACCACAACGCGGCCCGCATTCCAGGGCTGCACCAATCACGGGGGTTCAGCAACGTGCCGGACATGGGCCACTTCCTGGGCAAAGTCGCGCGCGAGCGGACTCCTTCCGGCCAATGAAAGGAAGCGATTCCGGAACACAGAACCCAGCCCTCTAAACCGACACCCCCTGAAGTCCTCTTCGCCGACACCCCCCCATGCACACACTAAGTCTGCTGCCCTCCCCCTGCATACCAATCATACGCAGACATTTGCTAACCGTGTGACGATATGACACGAAGCCGATAACAGGAGATACTGAGGCGCTCGAAAAGCACTTTACTGAGAATCCGGCGTGATTCCTGTTACGAAGCAATCGACTCTAGATCAGCCAAGTTAATGTAACACGTCCATCCGATGCGTGACAGGCAAATGGCGTGCGAAGGAACTTGGGAATTCATGAGTCAGTATTGACCGTGGACTGCACACTCCACACCCTGGCCTAATGTGAAATATGGTGAGAAATTGCTGGGGTTGTCACTGCAGAAAAACCCATCAGAGGAATGTAAGCAGAATGCCAGCAGGCAGTGCTGCCCGTAATGGCGGGTTATGTTTGGGGCCCTCTAGTGGACACTTGAAGCACTCTCAGCTGGAGCACACTACTGGATGGTTGCTCCAACACAAAGTTATTTGTATGTAATTCAAAGTGGGAATGTAATGGAGAAGAAGGGACCAAGAGGAGAGAAAGTATAAGACTCTTCATTTGATGTGTCACTACCAGGATTCTAGTAGGAAGACTCTCAACTCCAAACTAGCTGAACTAGTGCATACAGATACACACCTGGCGCCACCTATAGGTGGTTCGGAAATGGCCGCCATGCCACATCCCTCAGCCCAATAACTTGTGACTGTGTGGGCTGGACTCTTCCTCTCTCATCCTTTGCTACTTCTCTTCTCCCATGACCTCATTGTAGTGTCGGGGCGTTTTGTACAAGGCCTTCGTTCAGTACGGGACAGAGCCATTGTGGGGGCTGAGCTCTTTGCGTCTCCTTGTTTAAAATTGTGATGGCCCTTATCGGCGTGATTTATTACCCCCTCCCCAACTCCTTATGAGCCACTGTTACTTGTAACCCGCAGCCCCAGGATTTGTACTCGAAGGTTATTGGTGTTCGCTGGTAGATTCCAGGCCCGTGAGCAGCCAATGAGCTGCCCTGTTCTCATTTGTCCACTCGCATATACACACACACATACAAACATGCACACGTATGAAAAACAGAGAGTCACACATTCAAATACAAGGCAACATGCGTCGAAAGGCAGATGCAGACCGATCTCCCCTCCCAGGTCTGCGTGGTCGTCTTTCTGGAGCAAGAAACAGGCCTGGAGTTGAACTAGTGGGCGCCAATTATCTGTGCGCAAAGCTCCATAATGAACCACGCAAGGATCTGCTATAGACACTCTGGGAACGATTTAAGCCGAGGCATTTTAATGTGCTTCAGATCTCCGCCCCTGGCTGAGTTACCTTCATTTAGTGGAGTGATTCAGTCATTTCAGGCTGCGGTTAAAATGAAGAGCCCGGTATTAAAAATCAGGTCTGATGTTGGAAGCAAAGACAACCACAATAAAAAGCCTGGGGAAAGGTGTTACATTGTGTTTCTGTGTGTGGATATGAGTGTGTAAAGTTCTTTGTATCGTGTGCTCTCTGATATGTGTGTACTTGTGATAGGATCTTTGTGTGTGTGTGTAGTATTCTTTGCTTCTTTGTGTGACTGCATTTGTACAAGCCACCCACATACCCCCCCCCCCCCCACCCCCTCTTGTCCTAGCATTCCAGCACTGCCCATTACCATCATTGCCCCCTCAGTAAAGGGCCGTCCCGGGCAGGACCAGCCCGTGAACACTACAACCAGAAAGCGGCGGACGCCTCCCTCACATTTATGAGCTCCATAAGGCCACTGTGACAGCGGTTATTGGACCCAGCACAAATTCAATTACGCAACAAACCGGAGCCAAACTGAGGTGTGCATAGGATTTGTGCAGTTCTGCTGCTCATGAGATAACCAGATGGATAACACCGGGAAGCGATCGAGCGACCGCGGGCTAATCTCGGCGTGAACCTTCCGATCTCCTAGAAGCAAGTTGTGCTAGAAGGCGCGAACCTCGTCCCGATGTAGCTGCACAAATTGGCCACCAGATGGCGTACCCTTAACCATGGAAGAATACTTGCCATGACGCGATATGTCCCCCGTAAAAGACGCCAGCACAACGCTAAGTGTGCGACACCACGGGCAGGCACTGTCTGTGAGTGTGCCTTGAAACGAATGTGACGGATCTTTAACTCTTTGTGTGATTCACGTTACTCACACACTCGGAGGAATTGCTTCTCTCCTGAGCTACAAACTGCCCCGAATACCCCTCCGTATCCTAACGTCTTGTACTGATAATTCGTAAATTTCAAATTTGATGATAAGCACAACAACTTTCACATTGTAAAGTTGTAAACGAAAAGAACAGACCCCATTGAGTTTTTCCTCTGAATTATTCTGAATATTCTGCTTCTTTATATTAATGAAACAATGTGAAATACGTCTCTTGATTTGGCTTGAATTGTTTTTTTTTTTCTTTATTTTTTTCTTTTTTTGACCGGTGTGTGCTTTGCTGAAGAAACTGTGAACGTGAAACCAGCGATTTCTCCAATGGCAAGAGTATGGAGGCATCTAGCTTTTCACTCAGCGCAGAACTTTTTTTGGGGGGGGCGGGGGAGCCGTCTGTTGTTGCTATGGCAACGTCAGGCCCGCTGCGCTTAGAGACATTAGAGTCCTCCCTGGGTGTATTGTATGTAATCTTAGCCCTCATATGCGAGGGAAAAGCCTAAGATGGCCACTGTGTGGACAAAAGCATGTGCGTGTGTGCCTACTCTACACTAATCTTGTGTCTGGATGTCTGGCATTACTGTGGAAAACGCTCAAACACACAGACACACATATGCGCACATTCATATGCGCACTTACGCAGTTTGCCTTTACACGCATATCCTTCTCTGTTGGCCTGTCATTCAGCGGACGCTTCGTTAATCTTTTTTCTTTATAATAAACATGCAAACATGAACTCCCGTGAAGATTGAATATTCTTTCGATGCTATTACTTATTTAGCAAGTGTTCTTTCTGTAATGATGCGCATGTATATTTCAATGTGGGGAAAATGTGTTTTACACGCAAAAGCCAAACATTGATTTAAGTTTTAAAATGATGCGACCAGATGGGGGCGCTTTAGTCTCACATACACAAACGACAAAGATTTCCTGGTCTGAGGTACGTTTTAAGTAGCAAACGGCGGATAACAAGTATTTAGCTTTATATATATATAATCAGTAGTTTAAGAAGTTTGAGTAAATCATTAATAAACAGACACCGGTACATATTGACGTCCTAACTCATCGAGGCTTGAGACTCAGTCCGTCTCAGTCGTGCGCAGAACTTAGTGATTTATTTTAATTTGCGTTTTATGAAACAGAAACAGAATATCCCAGTATTATTTTATTAAACACACACTGAAAAATGTCCCCTTTTAAACTCAGTGTTGTAACGGTGACGTGGCAGTTTCAGTTTAAGTCACCTTTCCTAAGTGATACGTGCATAGCGTGAGTCCACGATGGAATACATTTTCAGCCCACTGGAAAGAGGTTTCATTCTTTTTCGAAATGAATAAAAAAATTAAAAATGAAAGTGAAAAATGAAGTGTCTTTTAAGATATTTAGCACACGCATACACCTTTTTGAACAGCTCAGAAGTGAATTCGATTTGTATTCAATCAATTCTGTATAATGTTTTCAGTAAACAATAAAATGCAACAAAATCCCAACAACAGTTTGTTGTGGCGATCCATTCACAGATCTGGTAATAACTGCCAGTCAGATTATATTGTTTACAGTTCACGGACTTTGCATTAAACCTGAGAAAAAATCCAACATGAATAGGGGAATAGCAAATGACAAACACAATTAAATTCGCCGTGATAATTCTAATGAATACCATTTTTATTTTGGCCGTCTCGTTCTTCATCAGCACGAATATTGTCTGCATTGAGCAAAGTGTTATTATAAAAAGTGGTAAAAGAAAACCTAAAATCTCCAGTAGTAATATGAACGTCTCCGACAGCGGCTCATCACTCCTCTTATAGCACATCTTCATGTGCGCAGGAAGGTTCTCCTCAATGAATGTGGCACAAATGGTGACGACTGTCACCCAGACGAGGATGCACACGCAGAAGGCAATGGTCTTCTGGGAGTCCCTGGCCCACCTCTGGAGAGGAAACTTGAGGAGCACGCAGCGGTGGATGCTGATGGCGGTCCTCGTGAAGATACTGGCGTACATGTTTATGTAGTGAGTGGACACCAGGAAGGTGCAGAAAGCGGACAGTTGCATCGGCTGGAACGCGTCGTAGATCCTAAAGGGCAGGAAAAGCACTAGGGCGCAGTTGGCCAAGGCCAGACTTAGCATATACACGTGGGTGTCATTCCAGGCTGTCATCCTGCAGAGGAACACGAAGACGGCTGAGCCGTTCACCAGGAGCCCCACGACAGCGACAGGGATGTATGCAATCCCCAAAATCAGCTTCATGCCTTCCGGTTCGGGCCCGCTGCAGTCGTTGCTTATGTTTGGCATCATCTGTGTCTAAGAAGAGATGGACAATCAAACAAAGTAAATCTGTGCAACTGGGCTTGCACTTCTGTCAAGGAAATGGACCCTTGGGACCCCCCCCCCCCCCCCCACGATCCTGCACAGGAAGAGTGAGTATGCAAAGTGGATGCATGGATTTATTTTATGTTTTCGCGTTTCATTTCTTTTTATGTTTTTCTAAAGATCTGTATTTGCTTTACATTTGTATGCAGCTGCACTGAAGTGACGTGATACATGCGCATTCAGAGAATGCATGAGTGCATTTTGCCCCAGTCTTGCCCGGATTTGCATATGTGTGCAGGTGTGGGTGTCATGATATTCAGCTCCGCTTGAAGAGGCTTCAGCCCTCTGTAAGAGAAGTGGGTCAAGGTTTGAAGTAGCAATTCTGAAGTATAACTATTCACAAGTTTTTTTTTTGCATGTTTTTGGCCTATTAAATGCACGATTTGCCCTTTGGCTGAAACGGTCTAATGAACCGAAGTCTGAAGCACAAAATGAGCTGATTGCGCCCATTTACTGCACCGGGTCGTTAACTGGCTGCAGCATCAGGTGTAAGACACGCCTTTGGATTTGCGCTACTGTGCTGTAGCAGCGATCCTATTTCCCGCGAACAGGTTTCACCTAATGATATCCCATTATAAAGCTCATATATAAAATATATATATTTAAGGGTGATAATGTCAATGAACCCTTTAGAACTGTCTGACCTGACTGATTTAAAATAGCCATCCATCAACAAGATGGTTAAGATTAATTTTCATATGTATAATGAAAATAACATGGTTATCCTCATCTCACCAGTCAATTAGCAGCACGTTTAACAAGAAATGAAATACAACGGCCTTTTGCCGCATTTTCTGCCATAACATTATGACATCACACGCACCTCATACCACCGGTTCAAATACTGTTCCACTTACCTGGTGCGGCAAGGTCTCGTACTGTGAAACAGCACACACTGCAATGACAATCAGAACCGGACTTGGCTTGTCATCTAGCTAACGCCCAGTGTAGTGTAATGTTGACTTGAGGCTGTTTTTTGCTCTGTAAGTAAGTTTGAATGATACCAAGTAAGGCACTTGACTGTAAGGGATCATTAGTTTATGCTTAGGAGAATATGGTAAGTATGATTAAATAATGGCAGCTGAGTCTGGTACAGAATATTCCTGTGCTTGTTTTATGAAATAACCAATTAATTGATACACATTTTTTCCACTAATAAATATCCATCTATCCATTTTCTGTACCTGTTTGTCTTATTTAGGGTGGTGGGGGTACAGAGCCTATAAGCACAAGGCAGGGAACATCCCAGGACAGGGAACATAACAGGACAGGGCACCAGCCCATCACAGGGCACAAGGCAAGGAACAACCCATCACAGGGCACCAACCCATCGCAGCGCACCAGCCCATCGCAGCGCACCAGCCCATCACAGGGCACACTCACACACCATTCACTCACACACGCACACCTACAGATGTATGGTTTTATTTAACGATCAAAAGTGCTAATAATAAGGTTTAGTTCTCCTGTATAGTATTCACTTTCAATTTTTGACCTAGCTTCCTATTGGTTAAACGTGCTATGTTGCCATGGAGACTGAGGTTTGTAGAAAAAATGCCGATCCCACTTGTGGTCTTTTGTCACGTACTGCTTCTGTCAGACTCATGTAATTGGTTCTCATTGAAAACCACTTTTTACATTTGAAACCTACTGTGACGTGTTTCCATGTTACAACAGGATATAAGACACACAGTGGTTTTCAACACACAGTGAACTTCAATTCAAGGCAACGTAGAAACAAGAAAAACCATAAAGGGTCTAAACCAAGGCAGGCGTCTTATAAACAGCACTGAGGTCACACAGGCAGGAAATGCATTCATATGGGAAGCTGTTTTAGCTTTAATCTATTGCTAGAGGAAATCATAAATTCAATTGTAACTAGTTAGAATGCAGAGTCTTAATATCATAAATTCAATTGTAACTAGTTAGAATGCAAAGTCTTAATATCATAAATTAAGTTGTAACTAGTTAGAATGCAGAGTCTTAATATCATAAATTCAGTTGTAACTAGTTAGAATGCAGAGTCTTAATATCATAAATTCAATTGTAACTGGTTAGAATGTAGAGTCTTGATATCAGAAATTCAGTTGTAACCTTCTATAATGCCAAGTCTTGATATCGAAAATTCAATCTTAGCTAGTAAGATTCAAAACATTTTTCTCCTTCATTTCAATAGGAGTTGGAATTAGTTCGAATGCCACATTCAAATATCAGGAATTCAATTGCAACCAGCCAGAATTCAATTGTGCAATTGAATTAGAACTAGTTACAGTAGAATTCCTGATATCAGAAATTGGCATTTTTCAAGGACTAACGTAGTGCACTAAATGGTGTCATGTCGATCTGGATTTCGTCTTCTGCTTCTAAGTAAGTAAATTAATAAATTGCTTCATTTCTTTATGGATTGTCCAGTCGAATAATATGTTTGCTTTCTTATTTCACAAACAACAGTGCTGAACAGTCTCATATAAAATGCTACGAGTGAATAGCTGATATTTTTAAACAGATATTTTTAATCTTACCTCATTTATTTCCATGAATTGACAGCGCTTGTCGGATGCAGTGTAAGATGCAGTGTATCTGTTTACACTAGTGATCTGTCACGAGGCTTGGTGGTTGGGTCCTGCCCTTCCGGAAATGTCGTTTCACTTTCTTCCAGGTTAATAAAAATATGTCATTAAATTTTTGTAAAGTTAGACATGACCTCCAGCAGAAGGACTGATTTGCTACTGAGGTGATAGAATGTTTTATTTAAAAGAGACAATATTCCAATACTAGGTTCAGAGCATAAAAATACTTCACAGTGATTATTTTACCATTAACAGCAGTGGATTACATGCAGTGCTGAAGTTACCACATGTTGCACTCATACACCAACGAAGAGTGAATAAGCTAATTGAATATGCACTGGGTAGTAGAAATGTATCTTTTAACTGAGGTTAATTTGATATATTTCTGTGCAACAGTCACAGTTGAATGTCTGCCTGGTATTTGCTGAGGAGATGTGTGAGCTGTTTGTCATGCATTTAATTAACAAAAACTTACGCTAAGAACATGAAGTGACTTAAAGAACTTCCCACAGAATCATATCATAATATATAGAGCGAGTGTGACCACAGTTACAGATATGTCATTATGTTTTCCTGTCTGTAGATTTTTCAGTTATTATTTTGGGTTCATGCTGGAAAATGTCATGGGTTAACAGGCTACCGACAGCTTTAGTACTCGTACCTGCTGTAATGTCTCCAGTCCACCGCAGGATCTAGGTCAGTGCAGGCAGGAACAGTCCCCTTCCATCTCCCATTCACACCCTCACCTGCTTTCATCTATTATCGGTTTGTTTTACATTGTTTTACTGCATCACATAAACCAGGTCAGTGTTGTAGGTTCACTACAGTCAGCTCTGTTTGGTAAATATGGGCACTTTCGCCACATGAAGCATTTCATTATTTTACCACAGCACCCAGAATGCACTCTGACGCCACAATTTGGCCCAACTGGGGAACAGGACTGTCTTCCCCCGGGTAGCTCAAAGCTTATGACGGGGTCAAGGAGAGTTTAAAAAGGACAACAAAACCATCTAAATTAGACAGCCCGGAGGAGAACTGTTCCGAGGGGACTGCTGCCACCTGATCAGCCCATTTGTACAGCTGGCACTATGCCCATGTGTTTGGAGGGCAGCGGGCACCAAGCCCACCTGTTCGGGGGCAGCTCAAACCATGCCCACCTGTTTGGGGGCAGCTGGCACCAAGCCCACCTGTTTGGGAGCAGCTTGAACCATGCCCACCTGTTTCGGGGCAGCTGGCACCATTCCCACCTGTTTGGGGGCAGTTCGAACCATGCCCACCTGTTTGGGGGCAGCTGGCACCATTCCCACCTGTTTGGGGGCAGTTCGAACCATGCCTACCTGTTTGGGGGCAGCTGGCACCATTTCCACTTGTTTGGGGGCAGCTCAAACCATACCCACCTGTTTTGGGGCAACTTGAACCATATCCACATATTTGGGGGCAACTTGAACCATACCCACTGTTTGGGGAAAGAGCTGCTTCCCCCTGTGTTGATGACCACAGTCCCATTGTTGCAACAACCTCTGTATAGTTGCCTATACTTCCCAGGAAATGTTCCTCGTCTCCTGTCCATTGTTCCAGCAGGTGACACAGGCAGGGGTCTTTACAAAGGAGGAATAATAGGACAGTGACCTCAAACTCTGCTGGAGACCAGTACTGATGGTTGAGGGGGAACAAAAGGTCTCTGGCCACCTCCTGGACAGTTATTTCCTGGCTCTTCCAACAGGGAAAAAGCAGGGATTTATAGATGATTTCCAACAAATCCCACAGTCACTCCAAGTTCGTCTTGAAGCTGAAGGCCTTGCCTCTAGGTCGGCATACAGAGGGGCCCGTCATACAGCACTGCTAACATCACCGGCTGCCAGTGAATGCAATTCCCTGCTGAGTGCCAAGCACAATGGAGAATGAGGAGTCCCACTGTCCAAACAGAGCCTTTATTGCTGACGACAAAGAAGCTACCTCTTCAGAAACTGACCCTCTGCCTTGATGCTTCCTACGGATCACTGGACACAGGTCAGCGTCTGCTTCTTACGGTCGCTGCAGTCTCTCCACAGTGAGCTTCTCTATCATCCAGACGGGAGCGGTGTCGTCAGGCCTCTGAAATGCAGGGACGTTGGCACAGGTCATCAGCATTACGAGGTAGGCGACTCAGCTGGCTCTATTTGGAAGCCCAACTCCTGTGGAGTAACCTGCCCCTCGGGCTCCTTAAAACTCAGCAGCCAGCAAAAGGCACAGTCCATTCTGAATGGCCCTATAGGGCAGAAGCATTACACAGTCACAGCAGGTAACACAGTAAGTCATCTCAAAGTGGCTTAGGGTCTTGCAGAATATACTCCATGTCCCCTCTTACTGGTGATTGCGTCAAGATTAAAGAGCTGATCAGGGTGATCTCCACTATAGGGATTTCTGCAGCAATCTCACATTTGGCACCCCAAAAGAGAATTACCACTCATTTTGTCATTTAGTGCAGGGGACGAGCATTGCTGTCAATACAGATCCCTTCCCACCATGGTTCAGCACACATGTGAACCGCGGATTAATTGCAAAGTTCAGCCATAATAGTGTGAAATACAGTTTTACTGTCGCCCGTACTTTTTAAAGTAGTAATACCCTAAATCTCAATGCTACGGAAATCCATACAGGACAAGCATTCTGGGGTTGAAATTCATTTCTCACAATTCCCCCCTTATGTGTAGTACATGGTCGGGAACTGTAGATTTTGAAAAGATAATGATGGACATCCTCTATGAACTTCTATGTAATGCAGAGCTGCAGTGAAATGATACAGACAAAGCTGTTGTGTGTTCATGGGAACGAGGCATGTTAGAAGTTCCTTGAACTAAGTGTTCTTTAAGTTCTTTAAGTAATAAATGGAAAGAAATGTAATATTTATCTCCTTTTTTTGCTGATCCAAAAAATAATCCGAACCATGACTCAAAAACCATGATACAATCTGATCTGTTATCTTTGTGATCCATTGCACCCCTAGTGAACTGTCATCACCCCTAGTGAACTGTTTAAAACATATAATGCAATTCAAGAAAGCTACAGAACTATGTCTTCCTTTTGGTTGTTGACCAACTATACACCACCTTCAGCTTGTCAAGGTCAACTAACTGTCCCTAATGCCCCACGACGTCTTAGGAAGGACATATCTCTTTGTGTCAGTGAACGTGTCAGGGGTTTGAGGCACAGGTTAGAGTGGTTCACATACTCAAATACTTGCTGCCGGTTAGATATAGCTGAGCTGAAGTCGGGAGCATGGACAAGAACAATGTCTAGGTAGACTGTGCTGGCAAACTGAGGCAACGAGATCAGTGCCTTTTCCAATGTGTGTTCAAAGGTCATTGGGGCGTTGAAGAAGCCAAAGGGCATGACTGTGAACTGCCAGAGGCCCCAGCTGATGGAGAAAGCTGCCTTATTTCTGACCTCAGGTCTGAGTTCCACTTGCTGCTCCTGACTTCCACACGGTCCAAGTGCATGGAAGGGGGTACGACTCCTTAGAGGTCACCTAGTTTACCTGGTGGTAGGTAGTCAGTCTACAGCCTCAGCCAACTCTCTGCGGGAAATCAGGGCTCACTGATCCGGGTATTTTAGAGTGGATGAGGCTTCTTGCTAGTGAGCCAATCTGTAAGCAGTGTCCTTCCAGTGACATTTCCAAGTTCGCCACCTTCTGGATTTCAGTCCTCCTTCAGGGGGCTTTATTCTGCTCTCCCTGCACTGCTTCTGCCACTGAGGTCTGGGCCACTACACTGTGATTTAGGTCATTTTCCTTGGTTGCTGCTTTTGACTTTGGAGAAATTATTCCCCCCTCATAGGGGTTTCTTCAAGAACTGGAGAATTTAATACCCAGTGCTTAAAGTGGGCAACTACTCACTGGTACACGGTGCCAGTGCCTATTTGTTTCTATGAATGTTTCTTGCAGATTGGCACCCTTCGTAATCAACCAGTAGTAAACGACAAGGTAAGTACCAGCACCTGTTTTTTCACTTCAGTCACTGGTTATAATGAGACACCATAATGGTTATTGTGGTTGATTGTAATTTATGTAATTCAGGCTGGGTTTAGGCGTGGACTGGATCTCAGTGCCACAGTTGGAATGCACAGTGTGGCAACCCTGCAACTAGATTTGATTGTGATTTTGTTGATTTGCTTTCGTACCAATTTCTCTTTGGACTCCTTCTATTTTTCCATTCTCTATTGTTTTTCTTTTCCATTGAGCTTTCTTCTTTTTGGCACTGGTCATCTTCCACTGCACCTGCATCACTTCATTCTTGTTGAGGCTGTTTATTTAATCATCTCTCAGCTGGACTACAGCACTGTTTTTGTACATAAATGAATAAAGTTTACTTCACTTAATGAGGTCTGGCTTTCTGCACCATTGCCACCTTTGAGGTTTACCATCCAGCTACAGCTCTGTACATGTGGAATCTCCCTGTTCCCCTTGTGTTTACTTGGGTCCTCCCATATCTCGTTTTCCACTAACACAGTGCTGGAGCCAGTGCCAGGCTTTTTCCCAATCTGCAACTGGTTCCGCACGTTTCCGCAGCAAAAAATACTGGCCATGAGCCAGAAAAAAATGCAGCACCACTGAGAAGCTGCTCTCAGAATCTGGAAGTGTGATGTCAGCAAAAGTGGGAGGGGCTTAAAAGGACAGCGGTAAAACAGCAATTGAGAGTAAACTCACGTACACACACATACTAGGGAGATATACAGCCTTTAAGGAGAGAAAAGTGGATGCAGGCAATAGAATCATACTCTGAAAACTGTGAGAATTAAAGGCTCTTTTTTCATTTCAAGACCTTATAAAAACTTATGAAAATAAATCCGAAAAAGTGGAATTCAGACGAACCTTTACTCTCACTTCCGCCTATGTAACATTTCGGTTCTTTTTTGAAACTGGTGGACATGGCGGCAGGTTCTCGAAAGGCACAAAGCGAGAACCAGGCCAGCACCAGCAGCGTGTTGGAGGAAACGAGGTACCACTGCAGCAGATGAATTGAGTAACCATGCCAGGCTGTGTTCTGCAGGTCTTCTCTGACTTACTTATGAGAATGCTCTCTGGATTACTCGATTGGTTTAGCATTTAAAGTATAAAAATGGCAGATTTGTTAGTTGTTTTCTTCATCTTCAACTACATGTAAAAACCTGCCTTGAATACCAGTCTTTAACAATGTCATTTTAGAATTAATATGGTATTATATGCCTCAAATTTTAATTTGTTTTTAGATGAATCAGTGAGTTATTATATAATTTATGTGTAATTGATCGCTTTATTAAGGTTTGGTCAGTTCTAGCCCTCTGAACACTGGAACGATGTGCATGCATGAAACGGTGATATAGGGAAGGCACACTGGTTAAGGAGCTCCACCAGGAAATTCATAACTTAAAGAAATCTGATCTCTCTTTTCGTGAAACCACCTTGCAACACGATGTGTCATCAGAGTTCATTTTAAAAAACGTAACCCTCCCTCCTCTGTAGTTGCTACAGCGTTTTCTTTTTCTTTTTTTAATTCGTTGCGTGGAGTATCTGTTACGTAACATCATCATTATCAACCACAAGAGGTCACTGTCTAACGTCTTCAATCAGCCTTCACAGCCAGTCAAGAAATAGCGAAAAGTACTGACAACCCATGCAGTTTTTTGCAAATCAGAATCAGACAGGAAGTGGAACCCTGTATGGGGCGGGGGTAGGGGGGGTCTGAATAAACCACTCAATATTTATGAGTTGTTATACATGGGCCTATTTATGATCACAGTCTTAAAGATGCTGCATGTTCATTTGTCGTTATGTTGTTTTACCACTTTAAAGCAATACAGGAGAAACTAAATTGTGATCAAAAAGTAATTTTTCCATATGGGTATTGTACATATTGCATGGTTAAGCAGTATTTGATTCTTTTTAAAACATACCATGCAAATGAAACTTAGAAATGCAAAAAGGCTCTACTTATTCATTCATAATGTCCCCATGAAAATGCATAACAATATCAATTAATTCACAAATTGCTTCTACACATAGAGACTCGCAGAGTCTAGCTAGTGGGCCTAAGTGACGCTTTGGCAGCACTGCTATAAGAGCAAAATAAGTCAAAATGCAAAAACATGGGACAGAATTCAAGGCGACGGGTGGGAATATCTTGACAGCATGAAAAATGAATGTCTGATCAGAGCTACTAATGAAAATTCATATTAAATGGGTTGAAAAGCACAATTTTTAGTGCAAAATTGACCGTTAAACTGTTCATTTTTCATTTTTTAATATATTTTGGGACAGTAAGAAAAGGTTAACACTGAAGGAGGTGGAGCTGCACACTGGCAAAGTGGGATTGAGGATCTGTCTGGCTCCATCTATATTTAAACCCTGCCTAAGAGTAAGTTTAAATTTATCAAAATGTTAGTTCTCCACAGTTTTTTTTTATTTCCCTGTGAATATTATACAACCTTTTATACAGAAATCAGAAAATAAAAGAATTAGCACTGAAGATTAGCACTTAGAATATCATTGCCACCTAGACTTGTGGTGTACTTATAGTACTTATGGTGTACTTATGGTGGGGTAAGCGGGAGGTAAATCCTAGTACAAGGAGGGGAAGGGGGGTAAATCCTAGTACAAGGAGGGGAAGGGGGTAAATCCTAGTACAAGGAGGGGAAGGGGGGTAAATCCTAGTACAAGGAGGGGAAGGGGGGTAAATCCTAGTACAAGGAGGGGAAGGGGGGTAAATCCTAGTACAAGGAGGGGAAGGGGGTAAATCCTAGTACAAGGAGGGGAAGGGGGGTAAATCCTAGTACAAGGAGGGGAAGGGGGTAAATCCTAGTACAAGGAGGGGAAGGGGGGTAAATCCTAGTACAAGGAGGGGAAGGGGGGTAAATCCTAGTACAAGGAGGGGAAGGGGGTAAATCCTAGTACAAGGAGGGGAAGGGGGGTAAATCCTAGTACAAGGAGGGGAAGGGGGGTAAATCCTAGTACAAGGAGGGGAAGGGGGGTAAATCCTAGTACAAGGAGGGGAAGGGGGGTAAATCCTAGTACAAGGAGGGGAAGGGGGTAAATCCTAGTACAAGGAGGGGAAGGGGGGTAAATCCTAGTACAAGGAGGGGAAGGGGGGTAAATCCTAGTACAAGGAGGGGAAGGGGGTAAATCCTAGTACAAGGAGGGGAAGGGGGTAAATCCTAGTACAAGGAGGGGAAGGGGGGTAAATCCTAGTACAAGGAGGGGAAGGGGGGTAAATCCTAGTACAAGGAGGGGAAGGGGGTAAATCCTAGTACAAGGAGGGGAAGGGGGTAAATCCTAGTACAAGGAGGGGAAGGGGGGTAAATCCTAGTACAAGGAGGGGAAGGGGGGAGCCAGAGGATCATTGGGGTGGTTCGTTCATTTCATCATGGCAGGTCATGTCAAAAGGAAAGATGATCCACACAGCGGTTCAAATAAATCTGGGGCTTATTAACAAAACTGAACACAAAAGGGTAAAACCACAAAATAAAGGGACCATGAGGGGTCAAAACCAAATTGATGAAACAGAAACCAAGTCAGGGAGCAACACCAGGAACACTACAGTACTTAACAGGACATACTACTAACCCTGAAACAGCAGAACAACACAGGGTAAGAGCCACACAGGGAAAACAGCCACAATGAACTAACAAAGAATTGACCAAAAGCAGGCACTTAAATGTATAACTAATGAGATATAACACAGGACAGGTGGAAACCATAACTCAGTTAACCAATCACTAGGACTCGGGGCAACAAGGAACAGGTGGCACATATTACAATGAACAAGCATTGGAAACATTAACAGAAACTGAGGGCTAACAACACTAGGAGAGACTAGGAACATCACAATTAACCAAGGCACTGCCAGGATAAACCTTAAACAGTGACACAAAGCAAAACACAGACAAACAAATTTATTTTTGCACAGCGCGTTATCACAACATTACATCGTCTCAAAGCGCTTTACAGCATCCGCACCCAAAGCCCCCAGTGAGTAAGCCGTAGGTGACAGTGGCAAGGAAAAACTCCCGAAAAGGAAGAAACCTTTAGAGGGACCAGACTCAAAGGGGGAGCCCATCCTCCAGGGGCCGGCAGGGATAGTCAAATAGAAGAGATGGTTAAGTGCCAAGTCACACTGTCCAAATCATAAAATTTGAGACATAACCGGGGAGCGGGGGGGGGGGGGGGGGGGGGTGACAAGCCGATGCCAACTCTCCTTCCAATCGCCAGGCAACCAGAAGTGAGGCAGCGGGTCATACATGGAAGATGGCACAGGCAAAACGCGAGCTGGATGCAAGGACGTCATGGGTAGAGGCGACGTCACACGTAGTGGTGCTGAATATCTTGATAGATTGAGGTCTCCAGGCAGCACCCCCCAGAAGGGTTATGGGAAATAAAATGTGCAATTAGTCTAAGGGGAGACTATAGGCAGTGCTAACAGTTAGGTGAGTGCAATATGAAGTGCAAAGTGCACTACCAATACAATACCAAATGCTAGGGGAAAATAAACCAATAAATTACATCAATTATGAGGCTGGCCTCTGGCTCAGCCCATAGAGCTACACAGCGGACCAGGGAGCAGGGGACAACACACAACCACACACCAAATGGGATGGCAAGTGACACCTGCTGGCCAAATGGGGAAAAGGCACACAGGACATGGCCAGATGGGCTCTGACAACTCAGGATGGGGTATTTGGTCTGATCTGTACTCACTGATGACGATGACAACAGTCCGGTATTTTGCTTTCAACTAGGAATGTATCTATGCGAGGCCTATACGATACACATCTTGATGGATCCAATACATTAAAGATATATATGAACACAACTATTAATATGATACAATATGATTCACCCCGATTGAAATGAGATTCTACACGATTTGATTCAACACAAAAGATTCAACACAATTAGATGCCATACAAACGAATATAATGCTATGCAACTCAATATGGAACAGATAGGAACTGTTTAGAGAAAAGGGATCGATCTTAATATAAAATTATTGGTTAAATATTATCGGTCACATTTCTAAATAATAAAGGCATAGGGCCTCTTTTAAGAATTATATATTAACAAATCAAATTTTTACTGATGCAAAGATGTTAGAAATGATGCATCTAAAATGCATCCCAATTTGTATCCGGTACAGACCCAAGGTCTCTGGATATGCATGTGTAGCCAAGAAATTGTCCATGCTTGGCTACAATTTTGTGTCTGACCTCCTCAGGTGATTCTTGGGTTTTCTTTCTATTCTGTTTGCTCATCGCAGTTCAAACAGTAGAACAAAAATGGAGAGTAGACTGTTATTTATTTCTGTTCATATTGCACCAGTGAAATGTATCCTACCGGTTCATCCAGCTGATCGTAGGTCAGTTCTGTCCTCAGGTAAAGCACGACTTTGCTTAGTTTCACTATCAATCAAAAGGATTGTATATGTGGATGTGTGCTTTTTTATTTAAGCAGTTATCCAGAAGAAATTTCATTTGGAGATTGCCCTTGGCTGCCAGTTTTTTTTGCTGAATGTAGGTGCCTGAAATATGGCGGGTCTGGACCAGGGCCAAGGGCTTAGATTTAAGTCCTTACCGATATTGAGGGAGTACTGCGTGTGTGTAGAGGGGCAGAGGGCTTGGGACTGATTTGGTCCGTACTAATGTTGAAACCAAACCTAAACTCATTACCAGAGCTTAGTGAGTATCACTGTATCACTAGGCTCCAGACGCCCCCCTCCGAACCTTTATTGGATAAGCAGTTGGAAGATGGACATACAAATGTTACCTAAACGTCATGCATGTATATATACACTATATAGACAAAAGAATTAGGACACTTGGCCATTACACCTACAGGAACTTCTATGACGTCCCATTAGAAATTTATAGGCATCAAAGTGGAGCTGGTCCCCCCTTTGCATGACAGCTGCCCCTCTTCTGGGAAGGCTTTCCATAAGGTTTTGGAGTATGTTTGTGGGAATTTTGCCCATTCATTCAGAACCTCTCCTTGTTTCATAACTAAACAGGCTACAGCTTTGCGTCACCCAGCCATTTCCACAAGCACTCATCACCGTTCAGCCCATTGCAGGCATGCTGGAACAGAAAAGGATTTTCCCCAAACTGTTCCCACAAAGTTGGAAGCGTAGAATTGTCCAAAATGTCTTGGTTTGCTGAAGCATTAGGAGTTCCCTTCACTGGAACTAAGGGGCCCCACCCCTGAAAAAGACCCCCATACCATTATCCCTCCTCCACCAAACTTTACAGTTGGCACAGTGCAGTCAGGCAGGTAACGTTCTCCTGGCATCAACCAAACCCAGACTCATCCATCAGACTGCCAGACAGAGTAGTGTGATTCGTCACTCCACAGAACACGTTTCCACTGCTCCAGAGCCCAGTGGCAGCATGCTTTACACCTGACTTAATGCAAAGGCATCCAATAACATTACCGGCGGTCCCTAGGTTACTAATGAGATCCGTTCCCTATGACCGTCTTTAAGTAGAATTTGTAGGTAAGTTGGAAAAATAATAATTCAGTACTACTGTATACGGTATAAGTAATTCAGTACTTATACAGTATCCAGTACTGATATACACAATAGCAGTAATTATACAGTAATAATAAAAGAAACTACATACAGTACTTTACCGCGAGCTGACAAACCACTGAAGCCACGCAATGTTTTTATGAGAGTCACAAAGTAGTGAGTACATTTGTTATTATGAACTATTTTATTTAGTGCGATTTTTTATATTACAGGCTTTATGACAGTCCATTCGTAAGTATGAATTGTCCATAAATTGGACATCCTTAACCAGGGCACTGCCTGTACCACGCTTGAATTCACTGAGCTCTTCAAAATGACCCAATCCTTCAGAAATATTTGTAAACCTGACTGGCTGCATGCTTGATTTTATATACCTTTGTGAATGGGTGTGAATGAACTATCCAAATTCTATGATGAAGAGGTGTGTCCCGATACTGGTGTCCATACATTGTATGTATATTGAGATAAGTGATGTATACATGTACTTTAAAACATGCTTTATATGTATAATGAACGTGAAATATAGAAATTGCTCACAGTCATCCATAACTTCCAAAAAAGGCTTACCACCCCTTCATCAGAAGACAGCAGAGAAAATACAGACTGTGCCAGGGAATGATGTTGTGTGGACAAGCAAGAAAGTGGCAGGAGAAATCTCTCTCTCTAAAATGGACAACAGGAAATGAAATGCACAGTAGAGAAAAGACACAAGAGAAGAACAAGCAAAAGTTGTGAAAAATCACAGTTGGAGAGAGTCAGCCTATTCGCCATGGAGCCAAAAAGGGGTAGGGGGGTAGACAAGCAGGCCAGGGAAATGGAGCGGAGAGAGGAGGGGGGTGAAGTTTGTTGTGACATGGACAAAGCACCCAACCACCCTCACGCCAATAATTTCCACACTTTTCATCTAGTGTTTTTTCAACAATTTCCTCTCCTGGTCTTTAGATTCCTGCCTTTCATTCACACCTGCCCCTTGTCCTTCGATTACCTCCCACTACCCAAGTACCCACTCGCTCGTTCCTTCTGTTGCTGTGACGCTGTGTACCTGTTGAAAGCTGCTATATACTTTACACTTTGCTTTTGTGAATTTAACTGATTAGGCCCAAGCTGATAATGGTCGAGATAGTACATGAAGGTTATTTATCCCAGTTTGTAAGCCTGCATTCAGCAGAACTGCTCGGTCACAGTCAGCCTGGCCACACTCTGCCTTGCCCGGATTTTTAGCACACCTGTGGCTCATGAACTTGTTTACTGGTGGAGTGTTTCAGAACGCTGTTTTCCTCCCCTCTACATGAGACATTACGTATTCTCACCGTACTGAGCCTCATTTCCTGCCTTTCATGTTTGCCTATGACTTTGACCTGATCGCTCAGTTTTCTTACGCTTAGTTACTCATCTTGCACTTATTAACTTTGTCCATAAGGCTGTGGCTGGACCTACAATCAAATTCCCGTGTTTTGACTGTGAATTTTGGAACTGCACTTGGGACTTGCATTGGGTTTGTCCTCACGTGTCCCTTTCCTGTTCTATAATGTACTGCCAGTGTTTTGGATCTGTCCCAAGGTTTTGGGAATAAAACTATTTGCTTCTGCAATTCAACCGTCTGTCTAATTCATATATTACACCAACAGAAAATACCCAGGTTTGCTATATTCATAAAAAGCATGGCATGTTGGTCTGTTTTTCCTGATATTTTACTTAGTCTAGTTCATAGTTTGCATCACAGAATAATTAACATTGTATTGTGTAATGAATGAAATTATGGGTCTATACATTTTACTGTACATGTCATGATGGACATACTATCCATAAATATATTGTTTATACTGTTTTAGATACACAAAAAGATGTGAATAGACTGTGAAAATCGTGTTGAATAAATACTTACAATGTATGCATTTATAGGCCATGATGTTTGTTTTGAATGTTGTTGTGACGGTAGATTCTGGTGCATTGATATCTTTGGCTTGGAGCTCTCTGACTGAATCTCTCCTGATCACAATGGATAAGGAAAAGTGAACATCAGACTGCGGTGATTAACTGATGACTCAGAAACACAATTATCTGCATGATATTTATGCACTCAGAATGAAATTTCGAGTGATTGTGTCGGTTTAAGTACAACCTCTTGCCCAGATTTTTTAAAAACATCGACTGAAACTGGTTCTCATTATGTGCCTCTGGTCTGGTTCCTTGAATTTCTCTCGGTCTGGCGAGTGGGGCTAGGAAATAGGTCAGTCCAGTGTGGCAGTGTGCACTGACTCACCGGAGAGGAACAAATGCAAGTCTCCATAGCAACGGCTGCTGGCCTTCCCATCCCTGGGAAACGAGTATGAATCAACATCGACGTGGGGGCAACACAGTGGAACAAGCCCTTTTACAAAGACCAGAACCAACAGAAGGGAAATGAATTATGATATATTTCCTGAACGCCCATGTCAAGTATTTTCGGCGTGGTTCATGTCTGTGCTCACTTCCATATGTGCATTTTTGCTTAGCTTGCATGTTTACCTTCACATCTGATTCACATTGTCTCCATCTGACATAATGAGACTATTAAGGGCGTCTGATTACATTAAATCTCTACCTGCGCTCATCTGTGAGAAATGCCTCAGGGTGCAACTTTTCCTGTTTAAACTCCACATATGCACATATAGTTATTATTATTTCAACAGATGAGTTATAAGGCATGATTTGAATAGAGTAATTGAATCCAACTGTGGGATATTCAAGGAAGAGACGTCTTACGCACAGGCAAGTGCTTTGAATACAACACAACTCTGCGCATATGGGAAGTGGACATGTTGACCTATGTTGATTATAACAGCAGTGGTGTCTTAAACCCCACCTCTGAGACCAGGGTTCGAGTCTCTACCATGGCTCCCTATGTGTGTGTGAATGATCTCCCTGTGTCTTTGTGGGGTTCCCCTGGGTACTCCAGGGAGTTACCAAATTACCCGTAGGTGTGAACAATGTATGAGTGTGCCCTGCGATGGGTTGGCACCCCATCCTGAGTTGTTCTCTGCCTTGTCCTCATAAGGTCCGAACCCCCATAACCCAGAATGGGACATGCAGTTACAGAAAATGGATGGTGTATTACACAAATTAGTTTTGCATCCAATATGTGGTCATGGTTGGAAGATAGAGCTGTTTATTCTGTTTTGATTTGGAGGCATGAGAATGAATTTTGCAGCATGTTGAATGGATGGTCCGGCAGAAAGGAGAAAAGGCTCCAGAGAGACTGGTGCCTGTAGAGCAGTGGAAACACATGCAGGGTATTGAGAACTGACACCTTGATGGACCAATGAAGATGGTGAGAACGCTGGCACAACTCTCCCCCAACTAAAGCAGAAAGTTTGCCTGTTATGAATCATCACACCTGTTTTTAAGCAAACCTTCTACCCTGGGAGTTGGTCGTTTGTCAGCAGAACACAGTCACAAACATTTATAGTAAAGTAATAAGTAAGGGGTAAATGCAATGTTCCAGTCCAAATTTCAAGAGATGATACTGAAGGAAAAAAATTAATTGAGTGGCTTTGGAAACATTGGAACATGTTTGGAGCATTTGGAAACAGATACAGTCTCTGAAATATTCAGTTCTAGAATGCAGAGTGTGCCGAGGCCATGGTAACTACGTTCTGGGGCCCAAGTTGAAATGTCGGGGTAAACATACATCAACGTCAGCAGTGAAGATTCAGCAATTTCAATACCAGCGGGGGTCTGCCAGCGTACAGTATATATGTCACGGCTCCACTGAAACTGCCTTGGCCCAGTTTTTGTCAGGAAGTCACCTGAGAGATAACACCTAGACCATGGAGGAGCCCCAACACTAAACTGGCACACTGACCCACTGTCATGTGCCAGTGGGAAGTAAATAGCATGGTGCTGAATTACCTCACTGCACAGGCGGGGGAGGCCCACAGGATTAGTGCTCTTTTAGAAAGGAGTGAAAATAGACAGATTACTAGCTTGAAAGACTGCAGTCCCAGGAGGATGAGATTTACTGAAGGCGGGATCCGAAAGTAATCCCCTTGTGATCATCAATTAATTTGCTGTGTGCGCATGTTTAAGAAGGAGATGTCTCCTGTCTCCCTCACACCTACTCAGCATGATATTTTATTTTTTCTCAACCACACAATGAGAAAAAGTACTATCTGCATGCCCTTTGGTTGTAAGCCCCTCCCTCCTCCCCCACGTCTCACTCTCTCTCGCTCTCTTTCTCAGTGTTTAACTACTTTTAAATACTCTTTGTCATTATGTCATATATCCAGTGAGGGATGTTTGCTGTGGATAAATAGGGAACATAAATATAGGAATTACAAGGCATTAAACCATTAACCTGTATGCTTTGGAAATATTATTGCTATTAGTTATAATAGGATTATTATTGTTGTTGTAGCTGTTCATGATACGAGTACTTCCATGATCAACACTGGAACAGTGTAACCTTGGCAGAGTGGTCGGTGTTGAACACACAACATGCACACAGCACTGATTTCCTTTACAATATGTGTCCCCACTCCTGAGTAAGAACACATTCGGCAAAAAGCTGAGACTGAAAGTGCGGCAAAACAATTTGAGCCGAACACAGGATCATAGAATGAAAGCATAAAAACAGGGGGGGGGGCAGCAGCCGGAGGGAATAAGAGGGATGAATGTCGAGCAAATTAATTGGGATGAAAGGAAAGTTGTAGAAATATTAGTGTGTGTGTGTGTGTTTGCAGGAGTGACAGAATAATGGGAAGCAGAGTGCAGAGAACATGGCGTGCCCTACTGCCGCTCCAGTAACCTACTTACGGTAATCTCCCCTCTCCTTGTTTCATAACTGAAGCAGCTACAGCATTGCGTCACCCAGCCATCTCCACAAGCCCCCATCGACGCCCAGCCCAGCCCATCGCAGCCAATCCCCCTATCACACCGTGACACACACCCTGACAATTTTCACCGCATCGGTCTGTGGGTGCGTGTCTGAGAGAGACGGTGTTACAAGTCCTTGTTAGTAGATGTGGAAAAAAATAAAGATTTTAGGGTAATATTCCGGGTGACACCACTGATTGGATAAAGAACACTGTACAAGGCCTGTGTGTTTACTCACATTACCTGTTTGTACTGGATAAGCATACGGTAAAATTAAGTAATATAGCCTAGCCTCATGGGAAAGGGGCTGAAATAAACCATACTGTTATTTCAAAAATGAACATGAGTTTAAACTGGCTGACATAATTATGCAATAAAACCAAATTAAAGCGACTAAACGTACATTGTTTTACCAAGTAGGTTTTATTGCACTGAAAAATTTGTGTAGGGCGGAAAAGAAAACCGTAAAAAATCCTTAACACTTAAAAACAGAATATGCAACAAACGTTATACACCATTAAAAACCAGCATAAAGTATAACATGATGGGCTGGCCCCCCATCCTGGGTTGTTCCTTGCCTTGTGCCCATAGCTTCTGGGATAAGCTCTGGACTCCCCGTGACCCAGAAGGATAAGCGGTTTGGAAAATGGATGGAAGGATGGATGAATGGAGTATAACATTAAACACGTAAATACAGTCAGCAGTTTAGTTGAGAACATTTCTTAAACCAGGAACCCCTAAATGAAAATAGACCAGAGCTGGGGAACCCCTTCCACTAAAACGTGATCACGTAAGTAACTAGGAATTAAATGCGTATATGGATTGATAAAATGCTACAGACAGTTCGTTAATTCATAAAACCTTTCTGCAGACCCACTACAACTGCTCCACTGACCCCCTGGTGTATGAAACCCCCAACCCCGCAGCATTAAGAAACCATGACGTTTTGCTGGAGTGATGTCGCGGACACCTTTCTACACGCGGCGGGTCCTACCTTAAGCACGCGGAGGGCGCGAGCCGGCTGGCCGCGATCACGTGAGCGCACGCGCTCGGAAAGTGGGTTAGTTAGGAAGACTGAGAATGAGAGGAACAGAGCAGACGAGCGTCTATCATCGTCCGTCAGCGGCTCCTGCGGCTCCTCAATAAAGACACGGCTGCTACAGCAGATATCAAGAAAAAAAGCCTTTATTTCAGCCATGCGTTCAGCTTTCTACTGGTCTTAAGCAAAATTATTAGGAAATATGTCACGGTCTGTTTTGCTTTTAGTTTATTACCTAAATTATTGACGTTACAAAATAAGTTATAGTTCAGCTCGCTAACAGTATAGTTGGCTGTTCTGGCAGAAATATTTGTACTTTGGAGTTTTGTAATTTGAAGACAAATTGTCAACATGAGAGGTAAGTTGGTTACTTGACTATACGAGGAAATATTTAGCCGCACTTTTATTTTTACCTGATGCATTTAGCAAGAAAATAACATAAGTATTAAATAAACCCGGTAATTATGTCTCTGATGTATTCTGATTATTTTTTCTGATAGTTATATATTGTAATCGTATTCTTAAGCGCTTGTTATTTGCGATATTCTCGACTACTTAAACTAATAGGATTATTACTGACTATCTTCCTGCATAGACAGTGATTTTTTTCTTAGCATTTGTGTAGATATTCCAGTTAAGAGTTAGTCGTTTTATGTGGATAAAATATCCTACATTTTTGAATAAGAAACATATACATAAAATATCACTACAGGCAAGTTTTACAGTATTTTGCAACGAAATTAAGTGGAACAGATTGGAGAGAGAGGCTGATGAGAAGATTGTTCAGAGGCAAACAGACGGGAAATGTAGTTTTGCGGTGCTTGCAAGAAAACATGCAAGAAATGGGTAGAGGTAAACTTATGACATTATGATCAGTATTATTATCAATATCTCTGACAGAAATAAAATTGACGATGACTATTGTCTTAGGTGTTAGCACAATATGTTACTTAATATATTACATTTTCTTGGATTCATTTAAAAAATAAACAGATGTTAAACTACTTCCACGACCAATTGAAGATGTAGGTCACATCTATAAGGAAGGGTTTCACATCTATAAGGAAGGGTTTTTTTCAATGTCAAACGCGTGTCCGTGTGCGTTTTGTTGCTGTAATATTCCAGCGTGTTCTGCCGTGTGAGTGGGAGTCGGCTGTTCCATTGACCTAGTTATGTCACTGGGGATTACGCAGCATTTATGCAAGTGGGAGGAGCCAGCTGATTAGTGGGAGTGGCTTGTGGGATCGAAGAAGTACTGTCAGTTGCACAATTATTAAAACATTTTCTAGCTTTTCAAACATTATACCAGCTGACAACGCCAACTTATAAGTATTCAGATTTTATATTTATGATTCGAGTTAACTTTTGTTTTCTTAACTAATATTAACGCTTACTGCTTTAATTAATGTTTCAACTGGTAAATATTTCTCTTCACAGAGGTTACCGTACTTTTATTAATGTATCTTGTGTGTGTGTGTGTGTGTGTGTGTGTGTGTGTGTGTGTGTGTGTGTGTGTGCGTGCGTGTGTAATAATTACCTTGTGGGGACATTTTTCAGGTTGCCCACAATATAAAGCTCAATTTTATAAAAAAAAATCTATGAACGCAATCAAAAAACTAAAATAGCCATAAGTCTTTTTGTATTTTGTTCTGGTTACTTATGGTTTGGATGTGGACTGGTTATGAGTTAGGATTATCATTATTAAGATAATGGTTATGCCCACAGAAATGAAAGTCCCCACAATGATATGAATATATGACCTGTTTGTGTGTATGAGTGGTATAGTAAAACTGTAAACTCACACTTTCTGTTTTGCGGGTGCTGGTCTCTGTTGGGCTGTGCCACAGCAAGCCAGGGCATGCTGGGAAAAAAGCATGTTGGGGGGGGGGGGGGGGGGTCATTGCGGTATAGCAGACAGGAACTTGGAGTTCAGATTTCTGTCAGCCATATGGATTGTGTGTGTGCCCGTGACAGGTTCAGCTAGACTGTTTTCAGAAGTGCTCACTTGGTCAGATTATGGCTTTGGAATTGTGAAACAGATGGAAATAAAGCCGTTTGCCGCCCATCCTGGCAGATCTGGTTTTAGGGGAGAAACATTTTCAGTCACACTCCACTACTTCCAACCATGGTGCTGTGCAGCAGGTCTCCATGTGGAAGTTGTGTGATTCAGATCACTGCCGTTAAACCTTCTTAAGCGGGGCCTGCCCACTTGCGGACGCTTTGGCCATTAGCTGCCATACTTTGCGGTACTAGCCTCACCGGTCAGAGAACCTGTGGGCCGGGCTGCAGTTGGGTAAGTGGAGCAGAACAGGACCCCGGGATTTCAGTCTGTGTCAAAACTGGTTTAGGGGAAAAGTGATGCTTTAGTTTAACGCAGGAGCAAGTCGCTTCTTTGCTGTGCTAACATTGGGGCAGGGAGTCTGTTATATGTGCAGATTATCTACATGGACAGATCTTCAGAGCCATTCTGGAGTGTGACCGCGATAAGCCCAGTGCCTACAGGGTTAATATGACAGGGGGAGAAATGGCCAACTGACACACTGCTCGACATTTTAGCTGACCCACTTAGCGATACAGTGAATGGCCAACACCTGCTCACTTTGGTGACACAACGGTTGCTGTTTGTCACAAAGTGCGAGCAGCTGAAATGAGCCTTTCTCAACACACATTATAGTTATTGAAGTGCAATTATGCACATTGTTACTGAAGGAAATCGTACAATTTTACATTTAAGTACACAATGTACAAATACAAAAGAAACGCTCTTTTTTAAAGAAAGCATCTGGCCAGTTCACTGTACTTCCGTTTATTTCACTGAAAGAACTCATTTAGAAAAGCTGATTTCCTCAGGGGTTGAAAAGTCATTCCACACATATAATATATATCTTTAATAACTTGTGGGTAATCTATTAAAATTTAAATGGCTTGAAAAAAATCCATACTATAAATTTAGAAAGTATTTTAAAGTATTTCCCTTTTTTTAGTACAATACTGTGAAAATGCTACCAGCTTTTTATGAGGACCCTGAGTCTTTAGGTAATGATTCCCTGTCGGAAACTATTATCTCGGAATTGCTTTTCTGTATCTCATTTCGTTCTACCTTAATTCCATGGATGGAAAAAAAAAACAGAAAAGCCAGTGTTCAAAAGCCTCCGCACACACACCCCTTTAGCTTTAACAGTGGGAAAGTATGTCAGTAGGACAGCTTGTCTGTGTAACGTGACTGCAGCAACACCCAATAGGACGTGTTAGAGCTGAGGGTTTTTTTTTTTCCCCACAAAGCAGCCAATAAGAATGTAGCCGGAGGGGATGGGGAGGAGCTACTGCGTTGCTAGGGTAACTATCTTTGAATGAGCATGTTTGTGGAATGCAATCTGACAGCAGTTATATAACAGTGAACTGAAACGGAAGTGGGGGGGGGGTATGTATGACCAGGCGGAATGACTAGAGTGATTTTCCATGGCTACAGTGAGCAAGTCCAGTATGTATTTGGAGCAGTGGGACACGTCGTCAGTGATCTAAACAAGCTGCCCTACTTAACGTCACTGCTCAGCGATCTGTTAAATGTCACCCGGAAGACTGACAATATAGAGCCTGACATTTTATCAGTATATTTACCAAGAATGTGCTCTCTGTTGTGTTACTATAGACAGTGAAGACGTGGCATATGCCGCATTCATAGAAGACTGATGTCTTATTGACTCAATTAAACGAAGACTTACTTTCGCAGACATAATAGCATGGTGTTCATAAAAGGAAGGCTCATATCCCCAAAAGACATTATGTCAACGATAATTATCTGGAAAGCGGAGCTAGTGCCATTAAAAGAAACGTGGGTTAAGCTACATTTTTGTGTTAATGTCGAATGCTGCAGAATGATTTGCTCTGTTCTTTTGGTCGTTTGAGCGAGATTTCCTAATTAGCTAGATTAATCCTTGATCCTTAATGCCTTAGGTAACGAAGTTCATTGCCTCATTCAGCCCAGTGGGAATTCAACCAATGACAATTATTTAATAAGTACTGGGGAACTAAACAGTAAAATTATTTGTATAATGAAGTTTTGTTTTGCATTTGTTTGCAAAAAGCAGTTTCTTGGGGCGTGCCAGAGTAATTTCTTGGAAATGCACTTGAATCCTCACAAATGCCTTGTTACGTATTTTCGATGAGATAAAAGAAAATGAGGCCCGTAGTTGAAGTCATATGACAGCCAGTTATTGATAGATCTGTGCTATTACATCATTATGTTTATCTTCCCATGATGCAACACAGTCGATGAAATACTGGGTTTCCGACTTAGGAAGTGCTACTGTTCAAATACAGTGGAATGGAAGTAGCTTCATCTATGGGTAATCTTGGTAGATGATAGTCTATCGAGTAGAATATGAAGAACCATGAAGTTGGCCTTATTTTGCGGTGCCATGTCGTTATGGTAAATTGCTCCATGTTTGAAATTGCCTGAAATAGCTGATGGTGTTTTTTGCAAGTGTAGATGTTTTTGCAAGTTCACATGCGGCAGAATGTGAAATTTCACTTCTCCCTCCTTGCTTTCTAGCTCAAATCGAGGTGATCCCATGTAAGATTTGTGGGGACAAGTCTTCAGGAATCCACTATGGAGTCATCTCCTGTGAAGGGTGCAAGGTGAGCCTCTTCTGTTTTGTTCTCTTCTCACTTCACTGTTAATGAGGAATTACATATAAAAACCGGAACGTTCACTGCAGAATTGGACAATGCAGCAGACATTCCTGATCTAGTGCACACTGAAAGTCTGTTTGTTTTTTCAATGTCAATCTCAATGTCAGTGTTATGGAAACACTCCTGGCAACCTACTGTCTGCATTCTTATTTTTACTATAAAAGGGCATGTTAGAAGGGAAACATCTCTAGATCAAGCTGCTATGAAAAGGTGAAGAGTAAATCCTTGTTTCCCAAACCTCTTCATCAGTACTTACAGCCATTCCATCTTTTTCTTGTATTCCACCATCAGACAACCTGAATAAACTAAGCAAACCAAGAAATAAATAGTCGAAGCACAAATCTCCAAAACTCACTCAGTTCATTTTTTGTTGCCTTTGAGATGGGACCTGATGACCTAAAGTCACGTTTCTTCATCACGTGTTACAGTATTCAGAACCAACATCCACTCAGTCCTCATTTAATCCAATGAAAAACTTCTGTTAAATTTCCAAAACTCCAAAAAATGTCCAAGCAAGCTTCGGAAAAATCACGTCCCACTTACTCGGTGAGTTTTGTGCATTTGCTCTTCAGTCAGTTAGCCTATAATTATTAGCAGGTTAGCTGCCTAACCTCCCACATGAGTGCGATTTACAAAAAAAACATGGTCATACAGCAGAAGGTTCCGTTCCTGGCCCCTGGTATCGCCAGGGCAAACTGTGTTAATGTTAACCGAGCTAACAGTGCTAACTCTGCCAACCGTCCTCTCCGGCCCTGTGCGTGAAAAGGGCTTTTTCAGGCGCAGCCAGCAGAACAACGCGATGTACTCCTGCTCCCGGCAGAGGAACTGCCTGATCAACCGTGCCAGTCGCAACCGCTGCCAGCACTGCCGCCTGCAGAAGTGCCTGGCACTGGGCATGAGCCGCGACGGTGAGACGGCCTCAGGGAGGCGCTGGTGTGTCGTGTGCCGGGGACCTGGGATCGCGTGTCAGGCTTCTGGTCAGATAATGGTGCCATCAGAACAAAGCATTTTGGCTAGTGCTTGCCTGTATGTTTGTTTTAGCGTGTGGGAGTGTTCAGGTTTTACTGTTTTCAGTGTTTTTTGTTCTCCGGAAAAACTCACCCAGTCCGGAGGTTATTGGAAGTTGTCCTGCGTATGGAGTTTGCGTGTTCTCCCTTTGTCCAAAGGCACAGATAACCGGTGTCTCTAAATTGCCCACTGTGTGTGTGTGTCTGTGTGTGTATGTGCGTGCGTGCGTGTGGGTTTACATAGATCACATTTTAGGACCAAATTGTCCCCAAAGTGCAGTAAAACCTGAAATTTTCCTACTTTTGGGGACCTCTTTTGAGGTCCCCATTTGGATAACCTCACTTTTATAAAAAATTGGTGAATGCAAAAAAGTAAAAATGCTAAAAGTCTTATATTTTGGTTGGTTACTTATGGTTAAGGTCAGGGATGGGTGGGGGTTATGGGTTTCCTGATTGGGATTAGGGTTTTTCCCATAGAAATTAATGGATGGTCCACATTTAGATAGGAAGACCAATTTCCACTATTGCCTCATACCTCTGGGACCGGGGTTCAATGTCTGCCGTGGCTCCATGTGTGGAGTTCGCATGTTCTCTGCGTGTCATTGTGGGGTCTCCTCTAGGTACTCCGGTTTCCCCCCATAGTCCAAAAGCATGCTGAGTTTAATTAGAGTTACCAAATTGCCCATAGGTGTGCCTGTGTGAGTGAATGGTGTGTGAGTGTGCCCTGTGATGGGTTGGTGCTCTGTGATGGCTTGGTGCCCTGTGATGGGTTGGCGCCCCAGTCTAAGTTGTTCCCTGCCTTGTGCCCGTAGCCTCTGGAATAGGCTCTGGACCCTCTGCGACCCTGATTAGGACACATGTGTACGGATGGATGGATGCTTAGGATGGCTGAATGAAACCTGCTTATGTTCACAAACCTCTCCTACGCCATTCTGTGTAGTTGTCATTTCACTTGTTTCCCATTAATTAATTACATGATTAGGCAAATGTGGTTTGCTGGTGGTCGTGTATTGGGCAGTTGCTGCAAATCCTGGGGTGACTTTGGGAGAGGCTAAGCTAACACACTTTGACAGACATAACATCACAGTTTTGCACCAACATGACGATCATTAAAACATCATTTTCTTTGATGGCCTAAGACTTTTGCTATAGTACTGTGTGAGTGTGTCTTCGAACCCATCTGTGATCTCTGTTAACCTGTCTTCCCCGTGTGTCTCCTTACAGCAGTCAAGTTTGGCCGCATGTCCAAAAAGCAGCGGGACAGCCTGTACGCCGAGGTGCAGCGGCACAAGCGAACGCAGGAGGGTGGGGCCGTGGGCGTGGCCCCTGAGGAGGATGGGGCGGGGCAGGTGAGGGGCCACAGCCGTGCCAGCAGCAGCAGCAGCTCCAGCACCTCACTCAATGACTTGGATGGGCTACTGTTCGACCTGCCGCTGATGCTGGATGGCTTGGGAACCTACTGTGGCCCTGAGCTGCTTCTGGGAGCTTCTGTGGGGGGTGTCGACGACCTGTCTGCACAGAGTTCCCCGGAGCAGGGCGGGCCAGACGGCACGGATGGTGGCCACGTCACGCATGGCTATCAACTGCTGCACGACGCCGGCGTCTTGGCGCACGAGCTGCTCAGCCCACTGTCCAACGGATGCTCGCTGCTCGAGATTGGTACGTCGCCATGGCAACATGCCTCAAAGCATCTATGTGGTGTTTCATCCGTGTCCCTCATTCGGTGTGAATTTGCTGATACGTATGTCTGTGTCTGGACTTACTGCGTGCTTAATGCCGGTAAGATTTCATTAAGCTGAACGCATTACAAGGGCATTACAAGTTTACATGTAGCTGTTCGACATCCGTAATCCGTATTTAGTGAAGGGGCACGATGAAGCTGGAGGCTGTCCTATGAAATACAGGACATGAGGCTGGAGACACCCTGGATGAAATGCCAGTCCATCTCAGAGCACACACTCACGCTCTGCAGACAATTTAGAGCACTGTATACCAGTCCATTCCTCAAAGACCCACGACCGGTCCATATTTTTACTCCCTCCCAGCTCCCCAAGGACTGGATTGGGAAACGCTGAGCTATAGGCACAGCAAACCACAGGAAGTAACTCCCCACACACAAAGCCGAGGGCAGGCATTGAAGCCCAACATTCATAGAGTGATGCTTCAGTGTCACCCACTGCACTACCACGTTAGCCGAAGATAAAATGCCATGAATGAAAATCCCTCCCCCATTGAGTTAGAGGTTTGTGTTGGTGTCAGTCTTTGTGAGATCCTTAACTGCTGCCATCTGTCCCCCCACAGAGCGCGTCACACAGAATATTGTGCGTTCGCACATGGAGACGTGCCGGTACAGCAACGAGGAGCTTAGGCGTCTGGCCTGGACCCTGTACACCCCGGAGGAGATGCGGAGCTTCCAGACCAAGGTCAGCGCACCACTATTGCTGGCCCATGGGCGGGATGGCCTCAGCGTCCCAGTTCTGGGTTGATGCAGGAGTCACGTTCATGCATGGAGAGCATAAATCTGCACTCTGCTGCTCCTCTAGGAAGGAAAAAGGCATCATTTCTGAATTTGTCTTTAAGCCACTGTGGCCATGTGATCTTTGCACTGTAGTGGTGGGTAGTTCAGGTCAAGAGAGTAAAATTCCAGACCAAGATTTTGTTTCAACTGACCAGTTGGGTAGTCTGTGACTGTGACTCTTTATACTCAAGTGATTGGTTGAAACAATTCTTGATCTGGATTTTGCTCTCTGGACCTGAATTATCAATAAGGTTGAGCTTTTTCAGTCAATACTGCAAAGCATCAATCATGTGCCTCCGTTTTCATGTTATGGTGTAAATGGAGCCAGGTCTAATGGTAGCCAATCAGTGGGTGAGCGCTCTACGCAGGAGTGTTATATGTGAACCTTGCGTCCGCCTGCAGTCCACAGAGGCCATGTGGCAGCTGTGTGCCCATCACATCACCGGCGCCATCCAGTATGTGGTGGAGTTCGCCAAGCGCATCACCGGCTTCATGGACCTCTGCCAAAATGACCAGATCGTCCTCCTGAAGGCAGGTCAGTGACGGATGGTGTTCGTCACAGTACGGCTTCAGCGCCACGACGCAGTCGAAACGGAACGTTGCCATTTGCTTCTTTGCCACTAATGGCTCTTTTAATGCTATTAGGCACATATATCTGCCAGTTAGTACTTTGTGGGATGTTTCTATTAAGGTTAAACCAGAGGCAGTTTTGGAGTTTTTAACTAAAGCCAATGTAAAGCACCTTATTTAGAACTTTATCATTTATAAGTAATCTCGTTAAGGCTGTCTGTGGCTTATGGTTTTACTAAATTTTTAATAATTATTAACTTTTATATGCAGCCTGGGTTTCACCATAAATATAGCCCTAGTTGCTTACATGGTGTGAAAACTCAATTAGCTAACTAACTAACTAACTAACTAACTACCTAACTAAGACACATGAAGATTCCCAGGCTGTCCTGTTAACGACGCCCCTTCCCTGTCTTCTCTCGCCTCCACCTGTTCATGTTTCCTGTCTCTTCTCTGTTATTGCTGTGGAACAACATGGATCCCTCAACTGGGAAGCTAAACTATTGACACTTAATTTAACTGAAATATATAATTACATTTACCTTTACATTTTAAATTTTGGATGAAACTCTTGGATTTTGGTGATCTGTTATAAAATTATATTTTCCTTGGTTATTTTTTTAATGCTTCCAAAAATTTTCCCTTTCATTATTTCGATTTGGAACGAAACTAATTACTGCATCTGGGTCTGACCTCTTTGGAGTGCCTGGTGCCCTCTTGTTTCCCACTCACTCACTCTGTTCTCTCCCTCCATCTCTCTCTGTTTTCTCTCCACCAGGATGCCTGGAGGTGCTGCTAGTCCGCATGAGCCGGGCGTACAACCCCATCAACAACACCATGCTGTTTGATGGCAAGTTTGCCAGCTCCCAGCTCTTCAAGGCCCTGGGTGAGCCAGTCGCCTGACCGTCTTCTACATGCCCTCTTTATTGTGCGTCTGCTCAGGCTTGCGGATTGGTAGATGTGGGGGATGTGCCATCCTGCTGACTGTGCAGGGTTTCTCTGTCCCCCCCAGGCTGTGACGACCTCATTGGCTCCGTGTTTGAGCTGGCCAGGGGCCTGTGTCGTCTCCAGATGTCCGACGAGGAGATGGCACTGTTCACTGCCGCCATCCTGCTCTCGCCAGGTACGTCAGGAGAATGCGGATGAGTCACACAGACACGCTTTGCGGTTTCTCTGCTGTTTTACCCTAATGTGTTGTCCTGTAGCAGTAATTATGGTGCCCCTTCTCCTCCTGCAGACCGGCCGTGGCTTACAGACATTCTGCAAATCCAGAGGTTGCAGGAGAGGGTCTACGTTGCACTGCAGTGTTCTCTCCACCAGAGTGGCGCCACTGAGGAAAAACTGGCCAAGGTAAGGCAGCTGGACTGCTTATATATTATGTTCATTATTTATTTTAATAATGAGGCAATCTTATGTAAAAATAGTTTACAATTAATGTAAATTGTGAAATATTGTATTTATAGATGGTGTCCAAGTTGCCCATAATGAAGTCCATTTGCAACCTCCACATCGACAAGCTGGAGTTTTTCCGGCTGGTCCACCCAGAGACAGCATACAGCTTCCCTGCCCTCTACAGGGAGGTGTTCGCTAGTGACATCTCCTTCCCTGACTTCGCTGAGAGTTAAACTTTGTCCTTTGTCCTTTGGGGCGGGAGGGGGGGGGGGGGTAGGAAGGGGGTAGGCTGAGAAATATTGAAACATGAGAATAGTCTTGCAGAACACTATTTAGGAATGTGCACAAAGAGGCCCTCTGAATCACTGCGTGATCATCACAGTGGGCCAAGTAAGGATATATACACAGTCGTTTGGAGATGCCACCCCTTACGGAATGTACCCCACATTCATGTGACCCAGCTCTGGGAAGTGGGGGGGGGGGCAGATGTCCTGGAACCCAGCGCAGCCTGTTGTGGAGCAGTTATGAGCAGTTATGAGCACAACAAGGTCACAGATTGAAATCCTCATATGAAACTTACATTGGACACTTCAGAAAGCTATGTAGGTGTGTTTGGTACAGTGAAACACCTAAATGAGCATCAGAGCAATTAATTCCCAACTTCAAGCCAAGTATTTTTAAAAATTCTGTAGCTACACTGTGTGCTTTCTGAAAGCGGCACTACATTTTTTTCCATAATTAAGAATGTAGTCTGCAGATTTTTATATTATTTGTTCAGCTAACAGGTAGCACAATAGCTTGGTGGATATCACTATTACCTATGATCTACAGGGTTGGAGGTTTGAACCCAACCCCACTCTGTGTGTATGTTGTATGTTCTCCCAGTACTGTGTGGGTTTGCTCCAGTTACTCCTATTTCCATCTGTGCTCCAAAGTAATGCAGTTAGTAAATTAACATCTCAAAGTGTGTATGTGCTCTGTAATGCAATGTTTCCTTTTCCGGTCTTCGGGGACCCCAGACAGTCCATGTTTTTGCTCTGGGAGTTGGGAGGGAGCAAAAACATGGGCCGTCTGTAGGTCCCTGAGGACCAGGTTGGGAAGTACTGCTGTAATAGTCCTGAATTCTGTCCAGGGTTTTCCCTGCCTTGTGCCCTGTATTTCCTGGGTTAGGGGTCAAGTTCCCTTATGACTCTGTACTGCATAAGCAATTAGAAAATGGATAAAAGGATGTTTAAATAGCCATTTGGAAGGGGACCATCAACCAACATTTTTTTGCTGTTTTACATCTGTGGCGTACAGATATACTGTACAGATATACAGGATGATAAAATGCTGCATTTTACTTTATGCACAAGGCTACATGATAATATAAACACAGCACTGACCGACATGGTTTAGACCATTAACACAGAGACAGACATATCACAGATAACGGATATTAAAACTGAAAGACCACATTCCTACCTCTCTTCTCCTCTGACTAATGCCTTCAGGTAATCATTTGTAACACAGTTACAAATGCGCTTCATAAATAAGAATGTTGCAGCAAAGAAGAAATGTAAACCTATTCATGAACATTAACGAGAGATCGACTCGCATTATAAATGGTTGGTGGGCGGATAGAAATAAAGAATTATAAGCATAGAAAAAGGAAGAAAGTGATGAAATCTGTTGATCTCTCTCCACTCCTCAGAAAACACAAGCTGAAAGGTGGATTTTGGTTCAATACATGCGATGTAGTATGTGTCCATGCAACCACGACTGTAAAATACGACTATTGCTCAATAGACATTATGGGACCATGCAATGAATCGGATCCACCTGTGCTTGTGGATCCCCTCCTGAGGGTCAGGAGCCCTAACTGTCCCACGCTGTACCAGCTCACCCCTAAGCTTCAGATACCCATCAGTACCCATTCACCAGTCTTCTGTTGCAGAGATTGAATGGTGACCGACAGGTTGTTGGCGTCTGAGTGTTATGGCACTGTAAAAATTGTTTTCATTTTCCAGTTGTACCTCAAGTGCCCCTACCTGTAAGAGTTGATCTGGGGATATGTGCAAATTCACAAAGTCACTCAGGAAGATTACTGATTTTTCATTTCTTTCTTCATCCCCAATGTCATGTTCTGTTAAGCAAGACACTTTACACTGAACGGAAGACCTTAAACCTTGATCACTGTGTACAATAGTTCTTGTGAATGTCCTTGTGAATGTTAATCATAAACGTGTCAAAGACTTTGTCCGTGTCTTATTTTGATGTTGTTACATGAAGCTAAAAGATTTAGGATGTAAAAGTTGTATATTCATTTAATTCTTGAAATGTGTCTAGTTGGAGATATTTTTGTCTTCTGGTATCTTTTTTATTTTGTCCTGTTTAGGTTATTTTGTCTTGTAAAATTGTCATTCTATTTTTTTAAAAAACAAACAAACAGATGCCATTTCCAACAATACAAATGTCTTTCATGTCTTCAGTCATACATTTGTATGGGTAAGAAAGATATGTATTGTTGATGAAATATATATATATATATAATGTTTAAAGATACAAAGTATAAAGTTAATAGCAGAGATATATTGTTGTATAACTGGAACCCAGTTTGTTGTATTAAGAACGTAATAAAAGTTTTTACACAAATTGTATGAGCGGTTTAAGTACATTAAGGTTGCAAAATCGATGGATAATATTCAGAATCAACATTAAACTTTGCAATAGTGCCCTCTAGTGGTTGGAAGAATAAATCGCAAAAAAAAAATTAATGCAAGTTAAAAGATGTTTATGAAAAACGTGTCATCATATTTATTATGCTGATTCCATCTATGCTGGTCAACCTAATCTACTAAGAACATACAGTTTGGAAAGCTTTCGTTATCGGCATTGTGCAACTGTACTTCATGCTATTGTTTTAGTAGCATATATATATATATATATATTATATATATATATATATATATATATATATATATATATATATATATATATATATGTGCATGTGTGAGTGAATGGTGTGTGAGTGTGCCCTGCGATGGGCTGGCCCCCCATCCTGGGTTGTTCCCTGCCTCGTGCCCATTGATTCCGGGATAGGCTCCGGACCCCCCGCGACCCAATAGGATAAGCGGTTTGGAAAATGGATGGATGGATGGATGGATATATATATATATATATATATATATATATATATATATATATATATATATATATATATATATATATATACATATATATATATATATGGTGAATCTCCAACTCCAAATGTAAGTAGTCCCGTTAGGGTATTTAATGCAACAAATGATGTTGGCGTTAACTGCAGTTAACACTGACTAGGCACCAACACCAACCATGCTGTGTTGTCTTCCTGGACAGCAGGGGGCGCCTTGTTCCACGTAGCGGGTTTGCCTGGATTCCCGGCCCCTTGGGAATGCCAGCGTGCCGTTTCGTAGAGGAAGTCGCTCTGGTTATTGCGCTGCGGGATTGTTACTGGGCCGCGGGGGAAGGCAGCGGAGCGCGAGAGCTGAATGCGTCCAGCAGCCGGGCGGAACTGTCCGTGAAGCCGTTTGCGAGAACTTAGGCATAAAGTCCGCTTCCAAGATGTCCGTGGCGGGTCTGAAGAAGCAGTTTTATAAAGCCAGCCAGGTTAGAGAGTAACTTTCTTTTTCGGCAGCGTATTCTGCCCAGGACACAAAATGACTCTTAAAGTCCTATTGTGTGTGTGTGGGGGGTTGTGTTATATGCTGAACATCGTTGAATTACTGCTCAAAAGTACTTGCTGGATCATTGCTGATTAACTGAAATAATAGAACATCCCGTTTTCCCTAAGCGCGTCTTTAATAGTTAATCTAATACGTTTGTAATAGTTGGCAGCTTCGGTTCCCGAATTAAAGTTTAAACTTCGTTGCACTTTCATACTTTTAAGCTGAGGTACAGTCATAAATTCCAGTCTTAACGTGTGGCTGGAATTGCATAAGATGTTGAAAAGTGCCTAAGTGAAAGTTTCCATTATTATTATTTTTTAATTTTTCATTATTATTTTGTAATTGTTTTCTTATTTTAATCATTCGTCATTGTCATTAGTCATACTGGTGTTGTTCAAATTCATTAACTTTTAACTTTATTGGCGAAATGAAAGGCATGCCTGGACGGGACGCCGTTTCCCCCGCGGCTTCTGCTCTTCTTCTGCTCTTCTGCCGTTCTCCTGTCATGCGTTTTATATCCACAATTAAAACATGTCCGTTTGCTAACCCATCCTACAGCATATTAACTGACACTGCTTGTCGTGGAACCATCCGTACTGCGTCAATGAGCATTTTAGTAAGATTTTGTTCCGTCTCTGTAGAGCTCCCTCGTATGATTTGGGGCACGTTTGACCAGTTTTCGCAGATGTTCCAGTGACTGAGGGGCAATGCAAGGCTGAATGTGCCTACGTGGTGATGTAAAATACAAAATAATGCGGTCTTATGACAAACCATATGAATCATAAGTACACAATAAGTGACGAAGCCGTATGTCTCCTTAGCGCCCAAGAATGTAGTCATGAGATGACATATGTAGTGGAAAAATATTTTGTCTTCCATGTACAGCGTTCCTCTACGTTCCTTTGTTACTTACGCGTTGAGTAGCATCTGGGGGGGTTAAAAAGCCTGCTTTCAGGAGCCTTCTGCCCCAGTTCTGCTGAGCTCAGCAAGGCAGCTGCTCTCCCCTCCCCAGCTTCCTGTGGACCACCCCCTGAGTGACGGGCAGAGGCTGGGAGTGTTGTGGGAAAGCTCTGTGCAGGAGAGCAAATTCTAACCTTCAGTGGTGCTGATGCAGCAGATAACTGCTGGGTGGTTATGTGTTATGGGTCACCTAAAGGCTCTTTGTGTGACATGTAGCGCTTTTCAGCAAAATGCTAAACTGCTTCAGAGTAATAGTAAGAGTGTTAGCAGTGGGTATTAAAATAATATTAGTAATAACTAATTTATGAGAGAAGGGCTCGCAAGCAAATTTCATCAGACCTCATGTAATTTATAGATCCCAGTTAGGTGTTGCATTTCGGTGTAAAACATGGTCTTTGCCAGAATGGGCATTAGTGTCACTGCGAGGTGTGTGTTTGTAGGGTTTCGGACGATCTCCGCACCTAGAGGTGGTTTTAGGAAGAGCAGCCTCTGCTCACAGCTGTGCTGACCGATGCAGGAAGTTGGACTTTCAGGATGTAAACATATCCTGTGACGACCTCCTGGGCTGCAGCCATACGCGTTCAGATACACTTTCTCGCTCTTTCCTTCCCCAGCACTGTTTCCCTCCCCCTTGTTGCCCTTATCCAGTCCGAACACTTTCAGATGCAACCCGGGCAAATTTATGAATAGATTTCCTAAGATAAGCTCTTTCACAAAGCTGATTCTTCCTAAGGCCTTTCTGAATGACTGCATTATGCTTAATACCGTCTAAAGGAAGTATGGAAGACCTCTGCGTATTTCATATGGATTCCTGAAAGCATACTCTGGGGGAGGGCAAGCCATGTGTAGGCGAGTAACTGGTGGGCCTCACCGGCTGTCTGCTGACCTGCCTGCGTGTCCGTTAATGGTCAAATGTGACCTACCAATTGTGATGAGATTCAGTGTTTGCCTCTCTTCCCTTTGGTTGACTGAAACTGTCATTACCTTTTTTTCCTTCTCGTGCTTTTAATTATGAAGGCCCTGCAGTGTCTCCCTCTCAGCGCACACGCGGATTGCTCTGTCACCTGCCACCAATTTATTTAACTGGATGTTTCAGGCGTACTCATGGCAACTGAATTCATCCTGAGTCTTTAAATTGGAACCCTTCAGGTTCTCGTGACTCTTAGGATTGTGGTGTTTCTTTTCGTTTGAGGGTTTGTTTGGAAGGCTGGCTGAGTTCTAGGCCACTTGTATGGTGCTGCAGGTGGCGTCAGAGGTAGACCTGGCCTCAGCTCAGTGTGGAATGTCTGCAATGCTGTTCTGCTCCATTCCCAGCCTGTGGATAACACCCCAACATGCTGATCTGGTTCGGGCATGTAAATACGCTCCTGGTCATTTTTAGGGGTATTGTATGGCTGCTGTCTTGACGTCACTCTTAATGTTTGTGTTTTCATGCCAGTTCCTGCTTTATGAGCATAACAGTGCTCCATTGTCTTGGTGGTGCAGTGAGTTGCTTACGGAGAAGGTGGGAGTCTGTTTTATGGCCCTTTTCCACTAGCATACGGGAACCGAACCATGCAGTGAGGGGAGACTAGTTACAGCACGTTTCCAGCTGGCTTCGGGTCACCCCCTTTAGAAGGGTCAACTCGTTAAAGGCGTGGCCGGGTTCGGAGAGTGACAGTGATGTGAAATGAGAGACGCTTGTTTACTGTTGATATGGAGTAGTACTTGATTTACTAGGGTGGGAGGTGGGATCGATTCTGCTACAAATAGCGATTCTTCAAGGTGGCAATATTGATTTGACCATGAGAGTCAAAAAAAAAAAAAGAGAGAAAGAAAATGAGTTCTAAAAATCAGTTTAAACATGTTACTGAAATGTTGTTGTTCACATGTGGTACTGAAAGTATATTTGCCGGGTTGCGTACAGCCTGATTTTGTTATGGGAGCGACATACGGTAATTTGGCATGGCGCTATCAAGAATGAGTAAGCGTTTGATGAGGCTGTCCTTACAACACCTCAATTTAAAGCCACAACTAATCTCAAGTGTATGAAATATAAACTTTCACTGAATATCTCACTGAGTTTCTAAACAAACTGAACTATTTGTGCTTTTTTTTTAACCTCCTCCCATTGGCTTTCCCCTTACTCTGTGTCTTGCACTTTCATTGGCCGTTGCTCATTGCCATACTCCATTGCCGATTGTTCTCATTGGCTGTAGCTTGTTGCTGCACTCATTGCCAGTCGCAACATTTTTCCCATTACAGGATTTGGAGTTGCCCATAGGTTCAGAAATGTAGCCCGCTAGATATCTGATGAGCATCTGTGATGCATCAACGACTCTCTCCGGTCACGTCTTTGAACTAATAGCGATCAGGCCCTGATTTGCCTGTGCCAAATGAATAGCGACTTGCCTCTGATCTGGGGTATTTGCTTACGATAGGCAAAAACTTTTGGCAAGTGGAAAACTGGAACAAAAATCATATAGTGTAAACTTAGCGTTATATTTTAGCCAGGTCTGAATTTCCTGGCAAAAGCACACACTCAGATGATGTAGTTTAAAATGAGTCAGTATGTTGGATGTGTTTACAGAAAAATATCAGGGCTCGGTTATGTTCGGCATAACCGAGCCAACAGACATTCTGAGTCTTATCAACTGCACGCTCTTTCGTGTTGGGGTAATTTATTGAGATGCCAAAATGTTCCCAGGCTACAGGTTGTGATGTGGGAGGGTCTTTGGGCTCTCTAGCACTAGCTGTAACTCAAAGCCCCAATTAGCATAATGTTTCCCATGTTGAACATCTACTTGTGAATTTACAATTCATCCATCTCAAGAAATGTATTTGTGTCGTTGCGCATTCCAAACTGAAAATGCTGTGACCAAAAGTCCCACGACAAGTGTGTGTTCCATTACAGCCCTTGTCTTCAGCAAAATATGTTTAAAAATTGTGACGCATATTGACTCTTCGAACATATATCAATATAATTTCGATTCGGGCAGACCCTGCTGATTTCCCACCCCTGCGATTTACTGTGTGCTAATTATCGCTAGCAAGTCTGTGAGTTGCCGTCTTATTTTAACGTCAGACACTAGTGGAATAGCGTTCACTTGCATAAATTCGCATTTAAAATCCATTCTATTCGCCTGTTCTGTAGTATTTAAGTAGGTGGTTGGAAGTTTTCAAGTTGAGTTATCAGAAATGCATCAGTATATCACCATGTACAATACAACCAGTAATGAATAATATAGAATATGCCCTTCTTTCCTTCAGACGATCGACGCGTATCGAAGTAGAATATCAGTATCTCCCTGCATCTCGACTAATCAGATGGTAGTGAAACAACCAGCTTGGTTTGGTCACACTTTGCGCCCTCCTAGTAAGCAGGGCCTGCAACACTGCTGATCTTGTAACGTACAATAAATAAGGGACATTTCAGGGATGCGTTAAAAGGGAATACATCATCAGTTCACCAAAGGAGAATATTTGCTCTTATTGAAAGATGCACGTGTGACCCCAGCAAACAGATGACAAATCCTGGCATTACCAACAATTAACAAGACCTGTAATGCAATAAACAGATATATACATAGTTAATATGGATAGCACAGACCAAAGTGTTGATCAGGATCCTTCACAAAGTGTGGGTGGACCTTGCAGTGATTTGACTTGGACACAGAATCATAACTTAGTATGTCAGGTGCGTGGAAACCAGGAAAACGGAAAGTCTTTCTGAAAATATACAGCAAATCATACATCCCACCTGTTACTAAATCAGACAAAAATCATGCATATCGTTCGAAGTATTTTCAAAAGGAAAAACTTAGATTGAAGAGTGAACGTTTTCCATCCCTCAAATATAGGGACCTGACAACATCACCTATTACTTCACCCATATTGAGCCCAGACAAATATGACCACCTTACTCCTTATATCGGTATAGGAAATTATATAGGTCCCTAAAGGGCAGGTGTATAATTACAAATAAGATATCTGGTGGCAAACCGGTGTTTGTTACAAGCCATGTGGACGTTGGGCCAAGTCGGATAATTTACAATGGAAAGCCATTAGTTCGCGATATGACTCGGTTCTTGGGTTGTGGCAGAGAAGCGCCATCGCATTTGGTATCAGCAGTGTCAGGCTGCGGCTGATGTCTTCCTGTCATCCGTTTCCTGTTGTCTCAGCGTTGACCTACACTGCCGCCACATATCCTCCTCCATACTTTGACAAACAGAATTGGGTTTGTCAAAGCATGTCCTTGTGGGGTGAGACGCAAGCCGGTCTGCAGCCTGACTTTCCTGGAGAGATCTGTCCTCTTCTGGGCCTGTTTGAGGAGCTCGGACCCTCTGTATCAGGCAGTTGCGTATCTGCTGTGTGAAAGTGTGACCAGTGGATTATCGTTTATCGTCTGTTGGCTGCTAGTTTTAACTCCAGCCCTTTCGTCTGCTTCAATGAGTACGGTTACTTGTTCTGTGTTAATAAAGTGTCGACTTTGTCTAAATTACCCCAGTTATGATTTCTTACAGACTGATTTCTAGAGACTTGAACTTTCAAATGTTTGAAGACACCAAAATATAAGTGGTTAGCATTTAGCTGTATTTTTACCAGTTGGTGTATGGGCCAAGTTAGATGACATGAAAGGTTTTTTTTTTTTTTTTTTTGTATTTCACTACTTTAGCCTCAAGGCCTTTAGCCTCAAGCTACCATGACGAAAGTTCTGATCAGGTCTGAGTGGTAAATAAGTCATTGCCTCCGTATCGCTCGTGGTACCGTGGTTACTGTTACGCCTTTATAATGAGAGCATTGGCTCAGGTGTAAGAACTACTTTAAGAACAACAAAAGGGAGACAATAGTTTGCATTTACTTGTGATTATCTGTGTTTATATATATATTTTTTTTAATGTGTGCATTTTGTGCTTGATTTTCTCGGGCGTCCTGCTTCGTGGCCTGTGTGTTGGTCTGGCCACGTCGGCCAAGTGGTGCGAAGCAAGTAGGGCAGTCTGGTCGTAGTGAAGGAAAACAAGATCGGAGCCGTTACCCACATGTCACACGGTAGCATGTGTCTGAGTCACAGACAAAGCATGCAGATGCTCGCGTTGCTCACGTTTGAAGACTTGATTCTTGGAACATGCAGATAGCGTAGAGAAGTAACATGCAGTATGAATGCCTATGGAAGTAGAGAGGAATTGCTGGACTGTAATTTGAAGAAACAATTTAAGCCACGTATCCTGAAAGTGTTATGTAACAAAAATGTGTTTCTGGTTTATGGATATATTTTTGTTTATTCGTATGTCGAATCAGCTTCAGTAGAACTTATTTATCACTGTGAAGGTAAAACATTGTTTGTATCAGATTAGAATATTCCCCATAATCCCCCCCATAAGTTTTACTTTTTTTTTTTCTTGTGAAGCAGCGAGCTTCCTGATGAATTAAGAGGAAAAAACACTAAGCTTTTGAAAATGCTAAAAGTTGCTTGTCTGTGGAAGTGATTGTGGTGCTTTTGAGATGCATGGTTGCTCTTGTGGAACCGTGAACACGAAGTTCCTCGTTTATGCTGATGTTCAGTGATCAGGCCTCCCTCGACCTTGAGGGGCTTCTCCCGTATCTGTTATGACTCTCAGCTGGGAATGGACAGGATGTTTAGTCTGTTATCTCTGTTCTTGAAATTTGTACGAAACTAGCGAAGCTTTGGCCCTCTGCTACTGTTGGGGGGGGGGTGGGGGGTAAATGGACGTCATGGTGCATAATTCATTAATGCTCTTTTGTCATTTGACTGTCAGAAGAAGCTCTGTGAAGGCAGTAGTGTGCTGGTCCTCTGTGCTTTGTTACGCCGTCGGCCCCCGTGCACACAGATGTGCGTCCCGCTCCGTGAGCCAGAGGCTGCCGGGGTGGCCTGCAGTTCTGCACACATCAGTGGAGACCAGCCCCTTTCTCTTGTAATGGCATAAGGAGGATTCAGGGTTTTGCCATCAAAGAGAATAGTAAGAACAAGGAGAAATGATAGCTGACTTTCTGGTGCTCACTGATACCACTTAGGGCTGAGTGATTTGTAAAAAAATTAATGCAGAGTTTTAACCTGAAATTTAAAATGTTAAAGCACACGCACACACGCACGCACGCGCACACACACGCACGCACACACACAGAGTACCAAATGGAACACTTACTATTGTGACTTGGAAAACGAGCATGATACTTCAATGCATGGATAATCCACTAAACAGCCGTGTTTAAATTTGCCGAACATTTGGGGGGGTGTCGCTGATCATCCTTTTAAAGCTTTTGTGGAAAATGATGGCTCGTTGGACCAAATTTAAAATCATTTCATGAACCATCCAAAGCAGCGGTGCGCAAACTCAAAGTACTATGCCATCTGCGTACCACCATTACGACATTATGCCCGAGCATCAAGAACAGTATACAGGGCAAGAGCTTCTCTTATTTTCCCTGAACTAGGGCTCATATTTTGATATTTTCTCTCTCTGTGCTGAAATTTACACCCTCGTACGCTATACCCGTCTTTCTTCCACCATATTGCCGAGCAATCGAGAAGGAGAATTGTAATCGATGATTTTCAGTAATTGCGTAATCGAGTGAGTAATCGTGACATCTCTGCTTTTCCGAAGTTTTATTAGATTACCTGTATAAACTTTGTTTTCATACCTCCTCATACCTTTCATACCTCCAGATAATTTATCACAGCACAATTTGCAGACCTCTATGCTTTATTTTTGTTGTGGTCTCTTATTTTGGTCGTTAATGGTATCACACGTGGTATCGGTTATAAGCATCAGCACTTTGTCACAAGGGTGAGTACGAGTACATAAGCACTGTATCTAACCTGATAGAAATACAAGTATTAGTGCAACCCTGCTTTGTTTTAGATTTTCATGTGCCATATAAAAGCCTGAATGTTAAACCTGACTGTCATAGTGGCCCGATTTTTGCCCCTGACCATGAGGCAGTGTCACATTTTACCCAACGCTAATCACGAAGTGGCCTGTGTTACATTTGCTGTGGACAGCTGTAGCAAACCCTCCTGCTTGTGGGAATGTGGGCGGGGCTCATTTGGCTGCACGTGTCCCCTCTCTGCATCTGTCTGTTTCTGTCGCACTCTTTTGACCTTTTCCATCCTAAGCAAATTTTAACTTATTTTTTAATTGTCCTTTTTAGATTCCGGTGTGTTATCTACATGCGGTCTGTTAGAGATGTTGTTATTGCATTGCCGTGCGTTTGGTGTGGATGTTTCGAATGGCATCTGAATTGGTATCTTGCTCTGCTCAGTCCTGAGATGCCTCTGCCTAATCCCGCCCCCCCCCCCCCCCCCCCCCCCCCCCCCCCCCGATCACAGATGGTGAGTGAGAAGGTTGGCGGAGCAGAGGGAACCAAACTGGACGAAGACTTCAAAGACCAGGAAAGGGTAGGCAACCCGGAACACATCTGCATTTCTGGAGTCGGGAACGATTTCAGACATCACAGGCCAGACAGTCTGCTCTCTGATGTCCGTGCTGGTGCTGGCTATGTGACATGTGCTCTGTGAAGCCTGTAACTTCCATGGAAAAGCTCTTCGGAGCAGAGCATGTTAGCGGAGCAATGAGAATTTCTGGTCATTGCTCACAAAGTGGTACGCTCCCCCCCTCCTCACAGCCACTGCAGACTGCTCTGCTCATTATCGCTCCCCCTTCTGGTCGGTTTTCACCCCGCTCCAGTGAAATTGCTCACTGCTCGCTCAAAAAAATATATATAAAAATCTGCGTTGTATTTTAGCTTAAATTGGTGCCTGGCATCAAAATAACTGAGCAGCCAAATCCAGATTCAAGCAGAAATTATTTATTTGAAGATGTTCGGTACCAATCCGGTATGCAAAAGCAGGGCTGTCAACTTTGGTCAGCTGGCTGGCGTGAGATTTTCAATTGGAGACCAGTCTGCACACACATGCACACGCATTTACATGCAGTAGTTTTAGTGTCCTGTAAATAGACTGCAGGGTTTGCAAAGTACCCCAGTGCTTTTGATGTAGGTAATTTTAGGTTTACAACAGAATAATGTAGATTCTCTGTAATATTTCTCGTGCGAGAGTCTGAAAACATGAGTTGCGTCAAATGCGTGAGAACTGGCAACCCTGTGAAAGTTGGTGTGAGATGGAGCGAGAGATAAGGTGACGCTGCAGTTTTTTTTCAAATATGCTGCTCTGCACTGGCTCCCTGCCAATATCCTTCTGCTCCCGCTCCGCTCACATGCTCTGCTGCAGAAAGGAGCGGACAGTGATGGCACACCTGTGCAGCCCCCCAGGTGTGCATTGAAATCTGCTGCTGTGTTAATCAGTGCCCTTTTACTGGACACAATACAGTCATTCGCCTGCCCAAAATTCAATAGCTTTTCAATAGAAAATTCCAGATGCAATTTGCATAGGACCTCTTTGGGATCTAAGGGAAATCCGCTGTAAGAGGATCAGTGTATGTTTAGTGCTTGTGAATATTTTATTAGCATTTGCTGTAGCCTGAGTGTGTGCTGACTCATCCCATGCCTATACCTCTGTTATAGAAAGTAGATGTTACCAGCAAAGCTGTGGTGGAGATCATCTCTAAAACCTCAGAGTACCTGCAACCCAACCCTGGTAAGTGTGTCTGTAGAGGAGTGGTTTTTATAAGGGGGGGTGAACAGGATCGGGGGGGGGGGGGGGTTCTTATGAATATCATGCAATGGGGAGCCTTATGCAACGTGTCATGGCGGCTGATGGCAGACTTTTCCGTTGCAGCTTCCAGAGCAAAGCTGTCCATGCTGAACACCATGTCGAAGATCCGTGGGCAGGTGAAAAACCCTGGGTACCCGCAGGCAGAGGGGCTACTAGGGGAGTCCATGACCAAGTACGGCCGGGAGCTGGGGGGAGGGACACCAACTTTGGTAAGCCAGAGTAAGGGGTGGCATCTGAAACATTTGGGCAATTCGGTGGATTCTGGGATGAGTTGGGAACCCAGAGAAACCTGTTAGCCGTGTTATCCATCCTGTGCTGTGTACGTGTGGAGATTGTAGTGACGATCTGCCTCCTCCTGTGCTTTAGGAGGCGCCCTCTTTGATGTAGGGGAGTCAATGAAGAGGTTGGCTGAGGTGAAGGACTCCCTTGACATCGACGTCAAGCAGAATTTCATTGACCCTTTGCAGAGTCTGAACGATAAGGACCTGCGAGAGATTCAGGTAGGAAAGGAAACCCCGCAGGGCACTACTGTGGGAGTCTGTTTGTGTGTGTGTGTTCATTTTAAGTCTAAAACACTCTCTAGGAATACTAACTGTGCAAGTGTAATTGGATTTCATGTTTTTTTTTTCAATTGTACCCTAAAAATGCAATCTCATACTTTCCTGCGTCATGGACAAGATTGCAGAAATGTTGACAGTGTTTCCTGTCACTGGGCTTTTCTTGCGGGCATCCTGTAATGGACGCCATATGAGATGCAGCTGAGTTTAACTTCCTGTTGCAAAAAAGCCTTAATGAGAAGGCTGAACTCCCGTAACCTAAATCTGGCCTGTAGTTTTGTTTTCAAAGTTGCATCAGTGCTGCAGGTGATCTGTGGAGGTGCCCCCAACCCTGTACTCACATTATTGTCTCCATCAGCATCACCTGAGGAAGCTAGAAGGGCGGCGCCTGGACTATGACTACAAGAAGAAGCGGCAGGGGAAAAATGGCGGATGAGGAGGTGCGGCAGGCACTGGAGAAGTTCCACGAGTCCAAGGAGGTGGCTGAGATCAGCATGTATAACCTTCTGGAGACTGATGTAAGATCGTTTTCCCTGTGCTACCCAGGGCGCTTTAGGCTTTGCTGTATTTCTCCAGTTTTGAAAAGAACACAATCAGCTATGCTTCGTAGAATGTAAGACTGATTGTTTTGGGGGGAAGCATCATTTCATTATTTCCTGTCTGCGTAGATTGAGCAGGTGAGCCAGCTGTCATCGCTGGTGGAGTCACAGCTGCACTACCACAAACAGGCCGTGCAGATCCTGGAGGAGCTGTCAGATAAACTGAAGGACAGGTCAGAGTGAGTGAGTGATTCAGTGAGTGAGTGAGTGATTCAGTGAGTGAGTGAGTGATTCAGTGAGTGAGTGAGTGATTCAGTGAGTGAGTGAGTGATTCAGTGAGTGAGTGAGTGAGTGATGTACTGAAAGCTCTAGCCTGAAATTAGGCTATTTTTGTCTGATTTGTAACTTTGCTATTTTTCCATGGTTTGTGTTTTAAACATGGCTGATTTGTTTGCCACCTCTGTGGTTTTAAAACACATCATGGCTCTTCCTTCACAGCCATGTTAGTGGGTGACAGCACTGCCAATCAGTTAACCGTTCACCTGTCTCACTGTGGCCATGACACATACTCTACTCTTGTCACCTGGTTTGGCCTTTCTGTGCCTTGTAAACATTGACCGTCGGGCCTGTTGATGATTCTCCCAGTGTGTGGTTAACCATGACGTCTCGGAACTGGCAGTGCAAGTTTAACCCATATGAGAGGTTTTGTATGCCTCTGATTTGCATGAAGTCCGTTCAACCCCTGTTTTTGCATAAGAGGTCCATAATAGGGCGGTTTGGGGTTCTGTTATGCTGAGACAGGTTGACTCTGCTTGAATGTTGGTTGGTCCTTTGTTCGTTTGTTTATTTATTTAAAAATGCAGTTCTGGGTCCGTTTCCCCTGGCAGGATAAATGAGGCCCAGTTACGCACCCGCAGAGAATACACCCCCAAGCCGAAGCCGACCTTTGAGTACAGTGACCCTAACCAGTCAAACGGCAGTTTCACCCCTTCTGTAGTTCCACCTCCTCGTTCTGCAGGTGAGACGTGGGCTCTCCTCTCAGTTTGACTGACATGCCGACTGACCAATGGGAAACATTGCATACCAGGTCCCAGTGGGAAACATTGTATATCTGGTTCCTTGGTTCACACATGCAGAAGGATTGATAATCTTTTGCATATCTGCTTTTGTGATGTTGCCAGCCTCATCGTTCCACAGAAGGTCGCGGAAGCACCCGCGTGAGTCAGAGTGCGCACACACAGCTGGTGTGGAGGCTGGAGGGTGCACGTTCACACACATATATGCATGTTCACATGTTCACTCAACACAGGTTGCATGGTGGGTTTGAGCTTGGAAGATTATGACACATTTAACTTTTCATAAATCTGTCATTGATTTCATATTGGTAACACCAAGCGCAATTGGGGGGGGGGGGGGGCAAAGAATGGCCACCAGAGCAGGACCCCACTGCTTAGCCATGTGCTTGTCCTCTGGTTTGCTGAGCCAAAGATTAAAGCAGAGCTGCTGCATTCCTGTGGCTTGAGTGACATGTCAACGCTGCCTGGCCTCACCGCACACGCTCACTTTGTCACGATCGCTCACCCTGTGGCAATAAACTGGGAATCACTTTCGCATCTATTCCTGTGTGACTCCCCTTGTTACAGGCCCCCGGGGAGGGGGGGGGGGGGGGGGGGAGTGTGCTGAGCAGCCTGGAGGCTGTTCAGTGGAGACGTGGGTTTGGGGAATAGGTGTGTGGAGTACTAACCGTGTTAGGGGTACAAGAGGCTCCCTGCCTGCCTCTCTGCGTCCACACTGCTACGTTTTCAAGCAAAAACCATCCCCATTCATGCACACTAGAACAAGTGTCAGTGTTGGTGACGTGGCTAATGGCCTACACTGGGCGTTCACGTCGACAGTGACTAGTACAATACTTCCTTTTCGCACATAAATGTAGAAGTAACTCGTAGCGTGTCACGCTATGAAGCTGCATACAGCCGTTGAACGTAGCTCCTCCATATCCGCCATGTTGGAATGGTTTACTTTCCGTGTAGGTGACCAGGGGACCGATCAGGTTATGAGTAGGGACCAATCAGGCTGCTTTTAGAGTCTGCATTTTTATAAGTCTGTTTCACTCATCCATCCTACAAGGCTGTGTTTTCAGAAGTATACGTATGTGAGAACATTTACAAAAGTCTCCATTTTTGGGGGCTTAAAACGGAGACTCATGTCTTTGTTTTTAAATGGAAACATAGCAGTGTGGACTCAGCTTTAGTCGTGTTTGGGTTGAGGAAGGACACCACTGACTATGGGGGTCTGGTTCAGTCCCTGTTACAGGTAGTGGGGTACAGGGTGAATTTCCCCTACGGTTTACCCAGCAGCACCCAGTCTTCCATGAGCTTCTGCTTCCACACTAGTCACACCGACCATTTGGGGGGTGAGCTAAAGGTCATGGATGCATTTTCTAGAGGTCTGGGTCCTGCTGGAGACGCTCTCACCTTCTCTTGATATCGCTTTGATTTGATTTCACACGTAGCCGCCTCTTTCCTTGCGCTGACCTCCCCCCTGTACGCCCCACAGCAAACGAGCCCTGCTGCAAGGCCCTGTACGACTTCGACCCAGAGAATGAGGGCGAGCTGGGCTTCAGGGAGGGTGACATCATCATGCTGACCAATCAGATCGACGAGAACTGGTACGAAGGCACCCTACGCGGCCAGTCAGGATTCTTCCCGCTCAACTATGTTGAAGTGGTTGTGCCACTGCCTCGCTAAGTTAAAGAAGTCGGGGAAGGGGTGGGGGGGGGGGGTTGCTGGTTTTCAGAATCCAGGGTCTTCATGACTCTGCACTAACTTTGTCAGCCTCATATGCATGTTTTCTAGACATCTGCAGGGTTTAAAGGACGGTAATTGGCAAAGGGGAGGAATGTCAGAGTTCTAATCACACTTTAAAAAATGCAAACTATATACATCTCTAACACAGTCCCAAAGCCACAAATGAAAATCGTGCCAGAAATGTCAAAAGGCCATTCATCACATTTACCTTGCCACAAATTCATAAGGAAAACGGGCACAAGAATTGATAGACCTCCCTTCAGCACACTGTGCTCCATGTTAGAGGCACTTTTTTTTTTGTTAGAGCTTATCTTGGTTCTTGGCTCCACCTGGTGGACAGAGCATAACATAAGCTTGCAAGCATTGTAGGTTCATGGTGACACAATGGTGTACTGCGTGAGGTTACTTAGTGCCCACCAGTAAGTTACCACTAATAGTACCTAACGTTTCATGGGAACACGGGGGGTCGTCTTCAGATATATTTCTCCTCTCCTCCATTGATCTCGGGCAACACGGTTCTGTTTGAGATATCACAAGTTAGCTACAGGACTGGGGCCTGCCTGAGTGCCTCTATGTGGGGTGAGGGTTGCACTGTGCCTTGTCGAGGTGGTCTGCAGCCTCCGCCTCGGACCCCACGACATCCATGCTGAGCCACTCGTCTGCCATCTCCTACCCAGGCGATGGAGGGAATCTCACTCTCTCTCACCCATGTGGTTAAACATGGAGCTTGATACCCCTGCCAGGAAGAGCAAATGACTGACTTTATGTGCCGTTACATGCTGGTCTAACACATCCTTGGCAGATGACACTGCTGGCGGTGTCTATAAGGGGGGGGGGTGTTGCCTGTGACATGTATCCTTAATCTAGAGCTGGAGGAATGTCTTGACTTTGGAGTTGACTGGGAAACATTTCCTGTGAAGATGTAGCTGTGGATGAGCACAGAAGGACGATAAGCGTGTAAATGCTAATATGCAAAGCGCTGGGAATGTCACTGGATCACAGCCAGCAGAATTACAGGGGCTGTGTAGAGGTAGAACTGGGTGTCATTAGATGGGGCTGGATTGTGCCACCAAGCTACGTGCAACAGTTGAGGGGGAAAAAACGAGCCATGTTAAATGCACCCGTCTAACCCTCTGTTAGTCTGCGGTTTCATGCAACAGATGTGTGACCGGGGTCCCTGCTTCTGTCCTGTGCTCACCCTCCCCCAACAGTGCCAATTTTTCTGTGCTTTGCTTTGTTTAAAAAAAGAAAAACACTTAATCCCTTTCGAATCTTAAACTTGAGCCGTTGGTTTACAACTTAATGTTTACATGTTTCTTTTTCTACTCGAGATCGAGAAGGACCTCCAAATGGCGACCTCGCGAAAGAATTAATTAGGGAAACCACGTGTGGTTCCTCGGTGTGAACTAGCAGGCACTTGGTAAGCCTGAGACCGTGCCTGTGACTGCGTTGGTCTGGGGGTATCTGTTGGTACTAGGATGTGTTTCTATGATGGCGTGATGGTTGGCCATCAGAAAGGGGGCCTTAGTGACACCTTAACAGCTGACGGGGAGAGGATTGTTAGTGTCCTCAGAATGAGGCAGTTTCGACCTCTATGCCCGTTGACCTTCGTTACACTACGCTTTTTAACTAAGGATTTTCTATGTATGGTCAACATGTAACTCAACAAGAGTATCAGAACTATTTGATATTAAATAAATGCATTTTGTTACAATAGTATTAATATACCAAAATCATATTGTAAAATCTTATATAAAAGTTCTTTCATTCTGCATGTACGTTTGTACCTTTCAAATTATGCTTTTTAATGGAAAATGTGCCTATGTGACCAATAATTGAATTTTTCCTTGTTATGCATAATCTTGTTTTTTTATTATAAAATTAAGATATTGTCTCGTCTGTCTTCCTTAAGTAAAAACTGTTGAAAAATATTAAATCTGTTTATTTCTCTCCCTTGTTCCCTCTGAATGAATTAATAAGTCTTCATTGCATTTTGTTAAATTCTCAGTAGAACTTGGAGTACCGGTCATATGATTTCTGTGCAGAAAATGTGGCTGATGTGGATCTGTGTGCTGTTTGTGACCAAGTACTTGGTGACTTAATTCATCCGTTTTCTAATCCTTAACCCGCTAATGGATCATTAGCCTCTGGGCTGGTGGCTTGGAGTCCAGCCTAGGCAAAAATAAGATAAGAGAAACTTTATTTATCCCGAGGGAAATTCTTTTGTCCTTTACACTCTCAGTGCAACAATAGGAGTAAAGGTAAGGTGAAGAAAATAATAGTGCAAAATAACTGAGTGGACTAAAACTAAAAATGGAGCCATTGGCAAGGAAGTACCCTGGATGGAATCTCTTTGGTCTGCAGCATGGGATCAGAGGGCCCAGACAAAGCCCATGTAACACAGGAAACACTTACAAACCCCATGCATCATGCATTCAGGAGAAGGATTCAAACCCGCCCCCCCCGCTCCCCCCCCCTTGTGTAGGCATGAGGCAACAGTGCGATCCACTGTGCCATCCAACAGAAGTCCTTAAACGTTAAGACTTAAATACAGTGTGTTCTCTTTATGCAAGCTTAAGATGTCACAAATTGCATAGTTACACTACTTTAACACTTTCTTTGAATGGTGTATAAAATATGCGAATATCCAAAATTTCGAATGTGCATTTGTTAGTAGAAAGCAACTCTTGCGTAAATCAAGGGGCCCTTACAAGTGAAATTGCCTTGAACGGGTGGAATTCACACCGCTGCATAGTGAGGTAAGGGTGTGACCCCGCCCTGTGACACTGACTGGTACCGGCAGCGATTTGTAACGTTGGCTCCTCGCTTCCCCCCAAGCCATGTACTCGTAGTGCTTTTCTGTCTTGGATCGGATGCCGCCTGGGCGCCCACATCATTTTTCTGGAAATTACCCCTCATCACAACGATGAGCAGGCCGGTGGGAAGCCTGCAGAACTGGAGCGAAGACAGCGAGTTCAGGGGGAATGCCATTCAGCTTCACGGCAGCTATAAAATAACGTTCACATAGCTGTACCTGTCACAGGATAATATGCTGCGTAGCTGTCTTATTTTTATAGTGAATTGGCTGACGTGGGGAGACAAGACACTTGGCTTGTGGTGTGGGTAGGGCTCTAAAAAGGTAATCCAAACAATGTCTCAGGCAGAAAGCAAGTATAACAGGTCTAATCGGGATACAGATTAGATATTACCGGGGTTGTCAACTTCGATCAGCTGTCTGGAGTGAGATTTTCAATTAGAGGCAAGCCTGCACATACAATATATTGCTGAAAGTATTGGGACACCCCTGCAAATCATTGAATTCAGGTGTTTCAATCACTTCCATAGCCATGGGTGTATGAAATCAAGCACCTAGGTAAGCAGACTGCTTCTACAAACATTTGCGAAAGAATGGATCACTCTCAGGAGCTCGGTGAACTCGAGCGCGGGTACCGTGACACGATGCCACCTGTGCAATAAGTCCATTTGTGAAATTTCCTTGCTACTAAACATTTCAGGCCGCTGAAAATCACAGAGTGGGGACAAACGCATGCTGAGGTGCACAGTGTGCAGAAGTCGCCAACTGTCTGCAGAGTCAATGGCTACAGACCTCCAGACTTTATGTGGCCTTCAGATTAGCTCAAGCACAGTGCAAAGAGAACTTCATGGAATGGGTTTCTATGGCTGAGCAGCTGCATCCAAGCCTTATATAAGTGCAATGCAAAGCGCCGGATGCAGTGGTGTAATCCACGCTGTCACTTGACTCTAGCACAGTGGAGATGTGTTCTCTGGAGTGACGAATCAAGCTTCTCTGTCTGACAATCCAATGGATCAGTCTGGGTTTGGCGGTTGCCAAGAGAATGGTACTTGTTGGACTGCATTGTGCCAGGTGTTGTGCCAAGTTTGGTGGAGGGGGGATTATGGTGTGGGGTTGTTTTTCAGGGGTTAGTTCCAGTGAAAGGAACTCTTAATGCTGCAGCATTCAAAGCCATTTGGGAAATTTCATGCTCCCAACATTGTGGGAACAGTTTGGCCCCTTTCATGGTCCAACATGACTGCACACCAGTGCACAAAGCAAGGTCCATGGATGAGCGAATCTGGTGTGGAGGAACTTGACTGGCCTGCACAGAGCCCTGACCTCAACCCGATGGAGCACCTTTGGGATGAATTAGAGCAGAGACTGCGAGTGAGGCCTTCTCATCCAACATCACAAATGCTCTCCTGGAAGAATGGTCAAAAATTCCCATAATCACACTCCTAAACCTTGTGGACAGCCTTTACAGAAGAGCTGAAGCTGTTATAGCTGCAAAGGTGGGCCACCGCCATATTAAAGCCTATGCATTAAGAATGGGATGTCATTAAAGTTCATGAGTGTGTAAAGGCAGGTGTCCCAATACTTTTGGTGTACATGCATACGCAGTTACATATATGTAACAGTTTTATTACCTTGTAAATAGTCTGTAGGATTTGCAAACTACCCCAATGCTTTTGATGTAGCTAAGTTTTGGTTTATAATGGAATGACATAGATTTGACGTAAGATTTCTTGCGTGAGAGTCTGAAAGCGTGAGTGCATGATAGTCGGAAACCCTGTATTACAATTGTTTTATATAATTTATTAAAGCAATTGTGAAGGAATTTAGCTGCATCATTTGAAAAGAGTGCCGTCGGTCAATGGCTTCAGGAAGGAGAAATTTCATCACCAGCATATTCTAGTTTCTCAGTGACCCTGGCCAGGATGAGTGGCTAGAAGATGGAGGGAAGGATGGATGGATATTTTCTTTTCCAATACAAAGTGTTTGCACTCTATGACCTGTATTTGGTGGTGGAATGGTAAGTTGAAATCACTCTTTCGCAAACCGCAAACTCAGTTTTCCTGTGTAGCCATTTCATACCCATTTCCCGAATGAGTCAGATTCCATTTCATCGAACAAAGTAGCTCTTTGCAAAGCCCCCAGTCCTGAGTGTTTTGCTCTTTCACTGTTCTGCTGTGTCTGGTCGCTGGCGAATTTTGCTGTGTGACTTCGAGCATTGCAGTCCCAGTGGCTACACAATCTTCATCAATCATTTGTCCTTAGACGATTTGTCCTTTTGAAGAACCTTAATTTCAACGACCATCCCTCTCTTTCTAGAATGCGAAAAAAAACGACAGAACCGACACATACCTATTTATACCTATATGTTTTCTCTAAATACCCATGGATGCCTGTTTAGCAATTTAATATCTAAATATATGTGATTTCCACCGATTTCTTACACATAGGCCTAGTTTAGGTAATATTTTAGGTAATAATTTTAATTAAATTTTAATATTTGTATACTGTCTTTCCCCAATTAACTTCTGAAATATTTACCAGACCTCCGAGGTAATCAATAAATAAGTTGACATAAACTCAATTGCTATTCAAATCCTGAAACTGTCGTAACAGGTGCACGTTCCGACCTGCCCTCACAATTTCCTAGCCCTCAGTTGTAGCGCCGCCATGAGGCGGACAAAATAGCACACCCCCTCCCTACCCTCCCCTTTTCAATCTTCAAAAGGTTCCTGCATTAATATGATAATAAAACAGATAATCCTGCCTGTCATTAAAGTTCAGATTCGTTAAGCACATCTGGTATTTTTTCCAGGACCAGTGGAAATGCTGTGTGTATATATGTATGTATTTGTGTAACTGCATTACCATGACTTATAGATGGTACACTTTTTTATTTATAAAGCTTTTTCGCATGTTAGCATTAAAAATAGGCAAATTGATCTATACAGTCTATAGAATGCAACAGCCTGATGGCGGGGACGGATCTTCCGTAGCCCAGAGTGGATGGCCAATCGCCTATTACTGTGGGCGTGAGGTTCCCGCAAACACAAGCCGAGAGTGACGGATCCCCGAGCCGCTCAGATTACTACATCTTAAACAATAATCTTATTGCCAGCTTTTCGAAAAATTCTCCTGACACCTTCGATCGGCATGAAGACCACCACCGGCAAGGAGCGACGCCCGAACAGTGAAAAAATCCCGGTTTAGGTTTAGAATTGGGACACTTCCAGATTGCGGTATCACCATTCATTAAAACGCAACTGAAAGGCAAGACGCCGCAGATTGTCTTAGCCGTGAATCCGTTTGGCTGGAAATCACGCTACGGCATTCCCTGCCAGTTCATTTAACGCATGCACTGGCAATAAATGCAGCTTTTCTGGATTATGCACAATTGTTAATTATTCCGTGATTAACTTTTCCTGTAAAGCATGCTTACGGTGACATGTGGAATTGAGAGGGAGGAGAAATGCATTGCATTTAATTGCACAGAATCTGCGTGGTTTCCCGGTGAAATGTTATCTATGAGACCCACTTCTCACTGCTGCTCTTTGTCCCACCGCTGCTAGCTTGCGACCCTCATGGCGTCTACACCTTCAAAGCAGCGAGCCGGGCGGACCAGAGCACAGCTGCCGGCGTGCTACTACGAAGGGTACCTTGAGAAGAGGGCACACAAAGAAAAGGTACGGAGCATACGCCTCTGCCATTACGCCAGTCACTTCCATGCAATAAGACCGTATTGTCGGAGAACTCCTAGCTACCTTGTCTTGAATGAATTTTGCATGAATTAATCCAGACATCAAATCCCTTCACACACCTTCCCTGTCCTATGCAAGATCCCGTTATATAAGACAGATGTGGCAACTGACTGCAAACACCGTGCGAACCACAATGCAAGGAAATGACTCCAGACACCTCTAGTGAGAATCAGGCGTGCAGTTAATCTCATTATGAATCATAAGTATTATTCGCGCAAGACTGTCCAGCTAAGAAAAGCATACGATTCATTTCCAGTCCTCCCACGTCCAAAGACCTTAAGTTAACCCCGAGTTTTTTTCCCCTGTATTTTGATTCTTCAAATAACTATGAATTCTGACTGATTGAACAGTCGAACAGAAACCATATTACTGCAGCTTCACACGAACAGTCTGATGCTAAGGCATAAAATTGCGGGAGGGGGGATGTCAGTGCGGACCAGCAGCAGGTTTCGCAAGTTATTTTATTCGTATATGTACTGTACTTAGGAGCGTCTGATATGACATATAATAATATAAAGCCACACGGGAATTACTTTGCTCAGTCTAGAGCTGATTTCCTTTCCTGCCAAATCGTATAGACGTCTGGAGGCTTGTCATTCATTGTATAGTTCAATTTAGAGTGACAAGCAACGCCGATGTCAAAGTATGAATTGTTTAATACCCGTTGTCTGTCAGTTAATTTATACCTAGATATTGAAATATTTTGGTGGTTGCACATTCTTGCAATCTACCGTTTAAATTGCCAACTACCGATGGACAGGTAGAGTTTAATACACGTCTGAAAAATAATCACGGAGAGATGCGGCATCTTATTCCGATTATAAAGCATATCTATAGGCCCTGCCTGCGTGCTTTTAACGCGTTAGGGTAGGAAACAGATTTATAGATCGCAATTAGTATAAGCTTCTGAAATACAGGAAACTGGTTATATCTGAACTATTTATCAATGCTTCCTTTCACGTAAGTATGGATATTCAGTATATTGTATTTTTGTATTCCGAAGTGTGGTATGTCGATGTGTGGGAAACAATGCCGGTGTTTTTAATTACATGCCGTTCGCGTCCTCTCCTGAATAAGAGGCTGCTCAGGCAGACTGACAGACAATGCGGTGCTCAGCTGGTGCGATCGGAGTTTGCTGGCTGTCTCGGGACACAATGGACCATCTGTCCTGGTCTGGACTATTCCGTATGGTAGATGGGTGCGTGTAGAGGGAGGGACAGGGAGGAGCAATTAACTGAACATTTGTAATTAGGGTGGGTAGTGGGGGTGTCACTTGTAATGAGTTTGGACTTCATGTCCCAGATGAGGTACGATGCAACTCAGCTGCTCATCTCCCAATCAATCCTCATAGAAATGGACCCAGGGGGGCTGCATCCCCCCCCCCCCCTTAGCTTGCTATTCATGGCCTTTTCCCTCTCTGACATGGAGTACCTCATTGACATCTGGCAGATATCACCAAACCATATTTCTATACTTTTTAACAAATTCTATTTACCAAAAGTAAATATGAAAACTATGCTGCTTTAAAGACATTTCTTTACACAACAAACATCCATCCATTTTCTGCAACCACTCATCCTATTCAGGGCCACCAGGGGCCCGGAGCCTATCCTGGAGGTTATGGCCAAAAGGCAGATAACCCAGGATGGGGTACCAACCCATCACAGGGCACCAACCCATCACAGGGCACCAACCCATCACAGGGCACACTCGAATACACACCATTCATCACACACTCACACACCTACACGCAATTTGGTAACTCCAGTTTTTGTCAGTATGTTTTTGGACTGTGGGGGGAGAAGACCCCACGACGACACATGGAACCTGTGTGGAGCCTCGAACCCACGTCCCAGAGATGTGAGGCGACAGTGCTGACCTCCACATCACTGTGCCTCCCTGCACAACAAACAGCGCGATATATACGAAATCTAACTGTGACGTGTAGTGGTACGGAATAACACGGCAGAGCTGCATTAGTACGCTGCACTAGGTGATTTGTTGCTGTCCTGTCTCGTTTCTCTCTGTGTGCACAGGTGTCACAGCGGCTGTGGACCTGCCTGTGTGGCAATGCTCTGTACTTCTTTAACAGCACCAAGGACAGTGCTGTGAGTGTCAACTGTGCCTGTCTATGATAAAAGGGACGGAGATGCTCTGGTAACATTCAAAAGGAGCAGGAGCTTAAAAATCCCTACAAACCTTTGTGTCTGTGTTACACACACACACCCAAACAAACTTTAGTGTCTGTGTCAGTCTCTGTGTTAATACTGTAAGCAAACAAACTAAGCGTCTCCCACTTGGGCGTGTGTGTGCGTCTGTCTGTCTGTGTATGTCGCACGAACAGTATGCAGAGAAACTCGACCTGAGTGGTTTCATTTCCCTGACGGATGATGACAGCAGAGGCCGAAACCTGGAGGCAGCAAGGCTGACCCTGCGTCTACGGAGCGGGGAGGTCACACTGACGGTGAGGGTGCGGGGGACAGGGCCGTGCTGAGGTCACCAGGCTGCTCCTGGTTTCTTTGGACACATCAGCATTCTGCGGTACAGTAGCGCGAGAGAGTGTCGCAGCATTAGCTGTGTTACTGCAGCACTCTAAGGTGTGACTTTCTGCACCCCACCCAGGCTCCCAGTCTGGAGGCCCGTGAGCTGTGGAAGGGCTTCATCTACTCTGTGGTGGAGGTTAGTAATGTTACCATTAAGTCCCTGCCTGCTTTCTGAGTTATTTCCTGAGCATTTCTATGCCATTCTGTAAGAATCTATGAATACATTCACGACGCATTATAATGCATTCATAAAGCATTATAAACATCTATATTTATAAAAAGGCATAACACATTATAGCCATGCTTATTATGCATTATGAATATAGTGCATTATAGATGAGAGCTTTATTACCCTATTTCCATTCATTTTATGAATGCAGCTCGGCATTAATCAAGACGAATTGATTAATTAAGATGAAAGAAAATGATATAATAGATGAAAGTTAAGTTTAAAATTTTCTTTTTTGAAAAACCACTGATGAAACTGGATTTGTTGAGGAATATTATTTAATGATAAAACATTCATTGCTCATAATTTTTTCATAATAATTTGCATATTGATGTTATTAGAAGATGGCTGCATAATAGATTACAAGGTATCTATAACGTATTATAGATCACAGCTTTAAGTAAAGTGTTACCACTTTTCCTGACCATATTTAATAGTATCGAAACATTAATCAACGCTGTCCCTTCTGGGCTCAGACCATAGTGAAGTAATCGTCTTATTCCTCATCATCTACTTTGTTTTTTATGTTTACTGGAGCTGTTGTTGAAAGACAACGACGGCACCTGTAGGCTTGGCATGTTTTCCGCCCTTCCATAGCCTAGTTGCTGATTTTGGTCAAGGTCGCCGGGCTGCCTGGAGCCCATCGCAGAGAGCATATGGCGCATCCTGCATGCCATGACAGTGTAATTTGTTTGTGTTGTGTGAGGTTTAACCTTGAAGGTGGTTCTGAAGCTCTCGCTGGTTCTCTCTTCTTCCCAGTTGTCTGTGCCCAGCTCCTTAAACCTGCTTCCGGGTCAACTTTACATGCTGAAGGAGGTAGTGGAACGAGAAAGGGAAAGGCGGAGACGCAAGCCACCGCCAACCCACCCTGCCCCGGCCGTGCCTCTCTACCTCCCCCTAGTGGGGGAAATACCCGCGTGAGTTTAACCCCCTGCAGACTGAGCAGGGGAAATGAGAGACCGTTTTCTCAGCTCACTGGCGAGTCACGAAGATGGCAGACGAAGGAGTGAAAGCGTTTCCACACCCCAAGCCTGAAGCACACGCCAGGAAAAAGGCTGATGCTGATGGCCAGGCTTCGGCGTGAAAGAAAGAACGTGTGAAATAAAGCGTTTATTTTATTTAATGTTGACGGCAGCACTGATGAATAAAAAAAAAGCTGCAGCCAGTTCGTGCTTTAATGGGTACGGCAGCTTTGTACTGGGGGTAGATTTTAAATGGTCCAAAAATACATAAGAAAAATGCACAGTGGTCGGCAATAACTATATACAGTTACAAAACGTCTATCAGCTTGGTGTCGATCCCTAATTTACACCTTAACAACACAGTACACTTTTTAGTTACGTAAGAAAGAATATTTGGGATATGCAATGTCATCATCCAAGTGCATGCTTAAATATTGTATCAGACATATCGGAAAATTTATTTTGCTGTACAGCCAGTACTGACAGAGGGGGGTTTATATATATATATATATATATATATATATATATATATATATATATAATATATGCTTAAACACGCCACCTTGTGTAATACTGAAGTCCCCAACAAGGAATAAGTGAAAGTGAAGCGTGTCGACACCCGTGCAGGAAGCCGCATGCAGGAGTGGTGAAGGCTGCGGCGTGTGACCAGCGGGTGACTCTCCTGCAGGTGCTTCCAGGCCGTGTCCAGGACCGAAGCAGAGGTGCTTCTGGAGAGGCACCCGGACTGCGGGAACCTTCTGCTGCGGCCGGGGAGGGACGGCTCGTCCCTGGCCGTCACCACCCGCCAGGACCTCCACGGGTAACCCCCCCCCCCCCCCCCCGAGCCGGTCTTGGTCCCATCACCAGCCGCCTGCATTAATTATTCCAGTCCAGAGAAGACTGATTACAGGTAGCGACTCTTACAGGTATCAGATTAACCTGTTGCGGCTGAAGTTATGTTCTCCATCCTGTCCAGGTCAGTTTTCAGACACTATCGAGTTACGCAGAAACAAGATGGCGGATATTTGATTGAAGTGGAGAATCCAGTAAGTACTTTCTGTGAATGTGTGTGTGTGTGTGTGTGTGTGTGTGTGTGGGGGGGGGGGGGAGATCATCCATTCATTGGGAAGCATCTTGTTGCCTTTCCTCCCATTCAGTGTTGCTTAAGTACCCCTACAGTCATGGGCATAAATGACGGGGGGGGTTGTGACTCCCTCAATAATCATAACAGGACAATACAACCCCCCCCCCCCCCCCCCAAATAATCATATTGTCATGATATATGGGTGGGACGCCCTTGCCTACTGTACAGTAAATTTGAAAATTTCTTACTTAAAATATGTTTTGTACTTTGATTTTTTGATGTTTGTCTATTCATGCGATCATTTTACATTTTGAAATCATTTTACAGCATCCTGGCTAACCTTCTGGCGTGCCTCATCACTGCACAGAAATGACCGAGATTGTTTTCGAGGGTCCTTCGAAAAGCTTATCTTAAGTGGTGCTTTATAGTGCTGTTCATCTTACATTTGTCGTAGTGGAAAATCTGCAAGTGGAAAATCTAAACTGTGCAGTTTGTCTCTAATGTTCTGCGTGACATAGATGCTCCTCGCTTTATGATGGTCCGACTGACGAAATGCCGCCTTCACAATGGTGCGATAGCGAGGTGCATTTGGTAGTCAGCTTTGAATTTCGATCTGTCCCCGGACTAGCTATACGGCGTGCGATACTCTCTACTGATGCCAGGTGATGGCGGCATCCACCCAGCCCCGATTCCAGTCTCTGTAGTGATCGTGAGCGCAAAGATCTCGTACACTGTTTAGCGAAGTATCGTACAGTTTTTTTCCCTGTTTAATTTAACCATATAAAGTATTCATTTTTTTTAATTTACTTATTTATCATATCGTATTCATATTCGGCTTGTGAAATTTTCCACTTCTGGCAGAGTCATCGGGACGTAGCCGCTTTGTAAGTCGAGTAGCATCAGTATTTCTACCCAGTCTTTAGATAAAGGCCCTCACCGGCCACCTCTGTTCCTTCACCCCCCTTACCCCCCATCCTCCTGCTCCTCCTCTCCGGCAGATTCCCTGTGCCACTCTGCACGATGTCATCGACCGTCTGGTGGAGAAGACGGCTGGAACGCTGCAGCCTTTCCTGTTGGAGGAGCCGTATGAGGGAAACATCAGTGAGACCTGCACTCTGACACAAAGCAGCAGCGTAAAACATACTCACACACACAAACAAACATGAACATCAGTGAGACCTATACTCTTGACATAAAGCAGCAGCGTAAAACATACTCACACACACAAACAAACATGAACATCAGTGAGACCTGCACTCTGGCACAAAGCAGCAGCGTAAAACATACTCACACACACAAACAAACACGAACATCAGTGAGACCCGCGCACTCGAACAAACCAGCAGAATAACTCTCAAACGCGCAGCATGCACTCGCGCACGCAGAACACACATGCACACGAAGATAGGCACACAAACTGTTCTGAACAAACTGCATCCACCTAAGCATTCTCATTCGCACAAGTTCATGTGCCCAGATCTCCTTCCTGTGACAGTCCACAAACAGCACACGTGTAATTATGCACACAAGTGAATGTGCTGGGCGCTGATCCTCCAGCTCACCATCACTAATCCGCTTACACCTTGTAGCATCCAATAACGTAATAACTACCAATAATGTCATTACTTTTTGTGGAAATTGTAACAAGTTATTACAGTATTGGTTCAAGAAGTGTTACATTATTGGCCAGTCATTACCTTATCGACTTCTGTGATTCTTTTTATTAAGAATGGAAGTATTTGTACTTGGCAGTTATTACTCTGTTGGCAGTTATTACATCACTGGCTTATACTCGGCCTCCTTTCAAACGCCCCACTGCAGCCTTCGTGAAGTCAAACGATGAAAACGGCGAAAGAAGCCTGCATCAAACCTTCCAATCACCCCAGCACTGCACAGTGCCGGCACTGCCCCCCAAACCAGGTGAGTCACCCATGACACCCCAAGCACACATCTTCTGGTCAGTCTTTCCTATAAACCGATCTTAAAACGGCGAGGTAATTAGAGGCACTTATACAGACCTGGCTGTTATCACACTACGCTCGTTCACCATCCCATGCTCGCGTGCTGCATGCTCACCCGTGCAGGATCTCTCCATGATCACTGGTTCCACCTGGTGCCAACAGAAGAACATGAGGAAAACGTCTACCTGAATGAACCGTGTGGCCTCCGCCGGGCCAGCTCTGTACCCCCCCCATCTGGACTGGAGCCCCCTGCACTGCCTCCCAAACCAGGTGGGTCCCACCTTGCTTCTGTCAACCCGCCATTTAATTTTGTTTCCCCAAATACAAATCTGTGCAGCTTTTTCCCCTTCTTTATTGAGTTGTGTGATTGGTTGTTTCAGGGAGGAAAGGCTTCCCCCGGCGGAATAACTCCTCTCCTGGCCCCCCCAAGGAGCGTTTCTGCAGTGAGGCTGGTAAACCTCACTTTCTATCTCTCTAGGTCTTGTTCATAAATGATGATAAATGACACAGCACTCTAACACCCCCCTGACGCACCCTGATACCTGACCTCCTCAAATCTTCTGACTCGCCAGGAGTTGACAAGAGAGCTCTGAAACCACTGCCCCCACCCCCAGACTCCGAAGCGCCAGATGCCTCAGAGGCTGATGGCCAACTGAGGCAGATGAGCCTGGTGCCAGACTCGGTAGCCCAAGGTGAGCGATGTTGTCACCCAGCAACCATATGGTTTGTGTCATTCACCTAGATGTCGGAGTCACAGCTGCCGGATGCTCAGAATTGCACTTGATATGCTAGTTACAGGAGCTGTGTTTATTTATTCATTCATTCTTTCTTTCTCTAGATGAATGCACTGTGTGCAGGTGCTGAGGGGCCTGACCCACCTCTTGTGTGTTTGCTCTTACCCCACAGCAGTAACAGAGGAGCTCAAGCTGAAACTGGAGCTGAGACGAACCAATCAGTAGTGATCTCTCTGGAGAAGTCTGGCCAATCAGGAGGAACCCTGAAGAAACCCAGCCAACTGACGCCGACGACCTCCCCTTCTGAAAACAGCCAATAACGTTGCACTGATCAAGAGGCAGCTTCTCCCAGATCCCAGCCACGCGGGTGGCCAGCTGCTGTGAAAGTCCTTCGACAGAAGTCAGCGCACTGGCTGCTCATTACTGCCCCCTACAGGCACCGCATCAACACCTTAGGAAAGAGCCCCAAGCCAGCATGGAGTGGTGAATTCTTTATTTTGCACATTAAATGATACAGATCATTTCAAAGGCTCATAGGATTATGTGACGTCCCTCCCCAGTGTTATTCTGTTTCTCTGCGTGAGGCGCTCTGCATTGCCACACAGTCTCTCCTTAGCAGAGAAGCCCGTTGCTGTTGTATGTACTGTGAATTAAAGGATGCATTCAGTAGACTGATCCTCACTGAGAATATATGTATGTGTATGTGTGTGTGTGTGTGTGCACGCTCCCTCTGAGTCATTCGGTGTATGTTTAAGCCAGCCATGGGCTGGAGTAGCATCCCTGCCCTAGAATACATCCTACACATACCAGCCAGGGACAGTAATTTGCAGTAATGCAAAGAAAATGCATCAGAAGCCACCCACCCTTTCATTTTACACCATGTTGGTGCCACTACTCTCCCAGCCCCCCCAAGAATTAAATGAGAGATCACATTTCTGCTCCCTAAACATTCTCCTCTGGCTGTTTCCTTTAATAACACATTTGTGCACCAACAGACAGAATGAAACACTCACTCGATCCTATTCTACCTGCCAGACGGCGAGGCAGCACCATTCTCGTTTACTTTATTGACAAAAGCAGCCAGTGCAAAAACCTCAATAGTCCAGGAGATTCTTGCAGTACATTTCAAACAGGTTTTATGGACAGCTGAGACGGCTTACAGTGGTGTGGATTAGAATCGGTACCACTACCTTTACCAGTATGTAATTCAGTCCAATTCACGTTAACTGAAACCAGTGAATAATATTCAAGTAAAACTTGGGAATGGTTTCGAAAAATGGCTTTCTGACTACAGAAATTGGACTGAGAATATGCAGTCAGGAAAAGGGTATACAGTTTTATTCCCCAATGGTACAAACAATCTATTCCTGTGTCTTAAAAGGTACATTTACCTACAGCTATGGAACAATTAGCAGACCCTTGAGGGTACAAGCCCCAGTGACAAATTACCTACAAATTGGTACTTTTTTTCTGACAATGTGATTGACTCAATTTTCAACTAACATTTTAATAGTTTGTTCTGAGCCTAAATTCTCACTCCAAGACTAAAATACAAATTCCTATTTAATTCTTTTAATCAAATTTGAAACAATTGCATTCTAATACACTGCCCCCCATACCAGTGTGTTTCATATAGTACAGTTATATTAACCAGCACACATACATAGTACAGTGCAACATATCCCCGCCCCAGTGCTGACAGAGATCCCAGCTGGTCTAGTCGGCTTCACCGCCTGCTGCAGAAGTCCTCAGTGAAGCTTGGAGGAGCAGCAGCTTTCTGCTGCTTAAAGTACGTTTGTGCCCGGGCTGGAATTAAGGAGTTATTTCTGCTGAAGCTTTGCAATGCGCTGGCTTGCTAAGGAGTGAGTTTAGACATTTAGGGGTGTGGTAACCAGGGCAACGTTCTAGTGAGCCAGGTGTGGATCTAGAGGTAAAGGATGGCATCTCGACAGAGTCAGAAGTAACACCATGACATGCCAGGTGAATGACCCACCTGAGAGATGATTCGATGACACTGAAAGGCACAGGAAGAGTGCACAAAACAGGAAGGGGTGGAGTTTATACTGGGGGGGGGCATGGCACCATGTTTCTCTGGCTCTTTGGGAGAGATCATGGGAGATTTGGAAAAAGCTCGGTTCAGCCTGCCAGGGCGGGGGGGTGGGTGTGCGTACCCTAAACCCCACCTGATCCAGATGAGGGTGGGGCTCTGCTCAGCTGGTGGCTATGGGCTAGCCAAGGCTGGCACTGGAGCTACTGGTGGCGCTGTTCCTCTTCTGCCCGCTTTGCACTACAGTAGGCACCTGTAGGCCCATCTGCACTGTGAAGCTCCCATTCCACACCTGCAGGGGGCGACAGAGATCCATATGAGGACGGGCACCCCCGGAATATCTCAGTCAGCTCGCCTGCCCATGTCTCAGCTCACCATGAAGGCCGGGACCACAGGCTGTGGGAACTTGGTCCTGAAGGTGTGGATCAGCTGCTTGGTTTTGGCATTGTAGAAGGACAGCACCCCTACAGGAGAGACGCAGAAGGTCCAGCCCGCAAGGGCGGCACCCAAACTATCAGTGTTATCCTCTCGATTAACATTTACCAACAAAACCAAGAACCAGATGCTGCTAGAACAGCAATCTACTCCCAGGACGATACAGTGCGTCTGCAAATACTTTTCAGTCATTGCTGTATCAAAATGTATTAATCACCACGAAATAAATGTTGCAAAAAGAAATTTTTATGCATGTTTGTTAAGTGGTTCAGCAACTAGGTCTTTGGAGAAACTTCTGATCCAGACAAATCAAAACTACTTCTTCAAGGTTGAAAACAGAATAGTACTGATTGGGCTGCTGTTCTGTGGTGTGCAGGCCCTACCCTCCTCATAAGCGCAGAAGATGCCAATGCGATCTGGTACTGGACAGTCCAGGGTTCTGGCCTTGTTGTTGTGCTTGGCGGTGAAGCTCTGCTGGAGCCAGTTGTTTAGGTGGAGGCACCAGGATGCTGCGGTCTTGCCCAGCTGGTCAAATCGGCCTAATGAGCGGAGGGCCACGCCCACCGCCAGCGCCTTGCTTTCCCGGTCGAACCACACCTCCCAGTACTGTTGACCTGCGTCGATTGCAGTGTCGCCTGTAGGGGGCGAAGTGGTTAAGCGACGAGACTCGCCACCAAAAAGCAAACCAACTGCTGTACCCACAGGTAACACGTTATCCTAACAGTTCAAAAACAGGAGTACAGATGTTGGTGTTATAAGTACAGGCACTGAGCGAGTAACCCCACAGCACTGCATGCGCTGCAGGTCGGCCAATCAGCGGAGGCCACGCACCCAGCACGGTGTAGGACTCCGCCGTGAATCGGTCCCGGCCTCCCCGTGCCGTGGGGAGCTTCTTTGGTGACATCGTGGTCCTGGATGGGCAGGAAGGCATCGAAATTGTGTTAGACACCAACACACACACACACTGCACCCCCCTCCCCCACCACCTCTCTACGGACCTCGCTGGGGAATGCATAGGTGAGTTGGTTCGGTTCTTGTCTTTGCGGATGTCCTGCACCTTCCCTCCGCTGCTGTCCCACTCCACGGACTGGTCCTCCACACGCAGATTCTGATGGGCCGAAGCAGCGTCCAGCTTGAAGTTGAAGGCTGGGGGGGGGGGGGGGGTACAATTACATCCACCCAATAACTTCATTTAACTCCCTTAGAACCAGAACAGACTATTTCTCCAAAGTGTATAGAGTTACCACAGTCAAAGCAGCAGTGTCATTTTTGGACCCACACCTGTAGACGCATAATAGTTGAATGCCTCTCACTCATCTCGCAGTACGTCATGCATTGGACCACACACACAGCGCCCCCTAGCGGCAGGAGAGCTCACCGTGCGTTTCCAGGTTCACCGGCTCTGAGAACTCCCCGGCCACCGCCTTGTTGCATGCTTTCACACGGAAAGTGATGTACTGGGTGTCAAAGCGAAGGCCTGGAAACCCACACACACACACACACACACACACACACACACACACACACACACACACACACACACACACACACAGAGGTTTGTATATATACCAGTTACAGATTTTTTTTATTCCACGTTGTGGGGAAATCTGGTCCCCACAACGAAATAATTACAAACACACACACACCATGTATGTCAAACAGACACCTCGCTGGTTAACCATCTCCGACTGAGCTGCCGTGTTGCCTACCAGCTGGGCATGCTCTGGGCTCAATAACCAACGGCTCGGGTTAGGAAGCGGCCCTCCCTTCAGCCATTACCACAGGAACTGCAGGCGTCTGTACTTTACCTGATCATAGGCCTGGGTAACTGCCTGAATCTAGGTCTGTTTGTGGGGGTGTAACATGAGATCTGAGACCCCAGCAGGACCGAAAAGGGAATCAATTACAAAGAGCAAATTAAGTATTAATAACTAGCTAATTAATTACCAATTTAATTCAGGGCTGGACATGGACATCAGGCACCAAGGACAAGTCACATGACAAAGCCATTCCTGCAATGGTGCCCTATCACCAATTTAATATTAAACTGCTTTACGTTTCATATAAGTTAATGGCTTCCCCTTGTCTTGAAGCAAAGCATCTTTTCTTTGCTACTTCTTTACAGTTTTTTAGCCCCTTCTCTGCCCCAGTGGTGTCACATGCTTCTGTCTGTCATCCCAACTTTACTTTCATGTTAATGCCTAAATTTTATATCTTTAACGTCTGAAATATGAGGAGGACTATTTCAGCACTGGGACGAAATTATTCCTAAGGAAATGGGGGAACTTCTATCACGCCACAAACACAGAGTTTGGAAGTTCTGGAAGAGCTGGAGTTTGCATTTGTTTTGTTATCTCTTTGTGGGGGTGTTACCTGTGAGTGTGTGTTCCATTTGACGGATGTCCTCCACGACCATCCAGGGGTGGTCCTCCCTCGCGCGGGGCGGGCCTTCGTGGTTGGTGCGCCGGTACTCCAGGATGTAGTGCTCGATTTTGTCGTCGTGCTCCGGGAGCTCCCACATCACGGTCACAGTATTGTCACACACCCTGCATTCAGACACCAGGATCTCTGGCGTGCCGGGGACTGTGGGACAGAGCATGGGATTCTGGGTGACCATGTGGCTCTCTGTCACACGAGACTCGGAAAAGCTCTACGTCCCGTGGCACCGGCAGCGAGATGCATGTGCCACAGGATGCACAGAGAATGCCAGGTCGGTGGCTGGAAGTGGTTAGGAGACAAGACAGCGAAACAGGAAATGAGCGAGGGAACTGTGCAGTCAGACCTGGCAGGAATTTCAGTGCCTGCAGCGTCTTCCTCTCTTGATTAAAGTCGACCATCATGTGACTCATATTGTCGCTGACCTTGGCCTTTAGGGACAGGCGGAAGGCAGGGGCCATCGTCACGCTGTATACATAAACACACACAGGCTGTAACACCAATTAGCGTGATACTGCCACGGCACACCATGCACTACAGTACAGAACCACAATAATCAAAAATCAAAATCGTGTAAACCACTACAGACTATACGCACACAACAGCTGCTAGACCTTGCATGCAGATGGAGCACAGAAGACAGCAAGACACAAAAACTCAAACTAAAGAGGAACTCAAATGCAAAGCAAACCCCATTTAGAGCTCACACAAACACAGCAAGTTGCTAATGAGAAAGTACGTGATGAGTATGTGATGAGTATGTGATGAGTATGTGATGAGTACGTGATGAGTACGTGATGAGTACGTGATGAGTACGTGATGAGTACGTGATGAGTAGTTTCTTTATATTCTCCAGATCAACCAGAGGTGACAAATTGCCCTGTGTGGCAAAGCACTCAATACCCAGGACTAATAAACTACAGAACTCCCCATCTACCCCAGTTCCATTACTGATTCAAACCAGGATTTTTCTCAGCTAGAAATAATAAGAAATATAAACCAGCGCCACCCCACAAAGATAGTCACCCGCATCTCCAGTCAGCAGGTCATGAAATCAGGGCTCAAAAGCAGGCCCAAGCTGAGTGAACCTTGTGATACATTTAACAAAAAGCATCTTCCACCCCTGAGGAGATCTGAACAACTACAGGTAAAAAAAAAAAGACAAGAGCACACATGGGATAAGCGTGCTAGGATGCTACAGCGCGTGGACGACACTACAGTACCTATCCTTAATCTCTTTGGCCGCCTGGAAACAGGAAAAGGCAGAGGGACGAGACAGACGCGGGACAGGGAGGAGTCAGAAGAGAGAAAGGGGTGAGTCGAGTGGAGGACTGTGTCCAAACACACACAGGTAACATGAGCCAGGCCATCCTTCCTGGCGAGGGGTTTAGTTTCAGTGGAGGTAACTCTGACTGTAAAGCTGGCTGGAAGCTGGTTAGAGTTACATCATCATTGCATTAAGCTAACATGGGAAAAAAAACATATGTGCTTGATACTGGTCATCTTTAACAGTGTATTTTAATTGGCACAAAAGGCATGTTTTATTGAATAATTTTTTAAAAAAGTTTTATCTGCATACTTGTATTGCAACAGAAAAACACAGCCCACCTGGTTGAAGCCGTCGGTCTCGGAAGAGCACAGCGCCTGATTGGCCAACTCAAGTAGCTCCTCCGAGCTCTCCAGAGCTTTGGTGCAGGCGGTCAGCTGACTCTGATGCATTTTGGGAAACAAAAAGTCTGTCTGTGCTGTTTTCATCCCTTTTTTCTCTTGTATCCCCAAATTTCCATTTAATATTCCTTGAAATTAACAGAAGTTACTTGCTCAGACTAGAATCAAATGTGTTGTAATGGAACTGTTTCATCTGAAGATTTCTACACTGCATTCACAAGTAAAAATTCGCCTCGTCTTTTGTCACCGTGCCAACTTCTGATTTATATGCAGGTTCTTCCCTGTTCCTCAGCCCTATGGACATGACAACTCAAGGACTCTCACCTGCAGCTCGTAGATTCGGCTGGCCCTCTCCTGCTTGATACTGGTCACCATGCTCTCCTTCTGCTCATCCAGTACTGCATACAGGGAGCTGAACTCCGACTCGAGGTCCTCCTGCACGCGGCTAGAATTGGACTGGGGCAGGCAGGGAGATGAGGTGAGGTCAGATGAGTGAATGAGATGTTCAGATGTGGCACAACCTCGGCTCACCACGCAAACATTTTGAAGACAAAAACAAACTCTCCGATTTGTTTTACATGAAGTTTTGGATAAACCTTTTACTAATGACTAACTTAATGACTTACAATGATCACCAATGACCAGAGATTTTTTTTCCTCTGTAGAGGATATTAAGCCTTTGCTCACACATCTTATACTGCACGTGTCATTCGGAGTCCTGTTGTTCCTTATTGAGGACATTTAGGGCTTTATGATGACATCATATGGGGGGGGTGTGACCTTGCAACTTTCTCTCCCTGTCAAATCAGAATTTTTTATCAATGTAAAAAAAAATGTAAAAAATCTCCAATGTTTGTAGGATATGGTGCCTCTAGCTTTCTCAGTGACACACAGGACATATTTAGCTCTACCATGAGTGCAGATAAACAGCGATGTGCATTCGCATGCAAGATGGCTCCCATATCCTCTCTGAAACAATGCCAAATAGGGGCCACAAGCTGCAGACTGCTTTATACCAGCACAACCCCCGTATGACAGACACTTCCTGGAACATGCTGGTTGACGTCCACTGTGAGCAATCAACTGCACAAAGCTGCCAGAGTTTAAGACAGGGGGAAACCAGCAGCGCTGATCACATGCACCGACTATGATGATACCACCCTCTTCATGTCCTGATCGATGCAGGATAGATAGATCAGATAATAGATAAATGTGATCAAATATCTTCTCTCTGACTGAGGGATATGAAAACTGCCAGCGTATCACCAGCTCTCATGAACTCTCTGGCGACTGGTGTTCAGAACTTTTTACCTCTAGATTTTTCAGGCTCTGTTTCAGGCAACAGATGAAGTTCTGGATCTCCTCATTCTTCAGTGCCAGGGTGGTGGAAATCTTTCTCAGAGTCTCCTGGAATAACACACGGGCCCGGGGGGGGGGCAAAAAGCACTTAACACGGTTCACAGAAAACTCCAAGGAAATACAACATTAGCATCTGCTCAGTTTCTTGATTTATTTCGAAGTTATTAAACAACCAAAACAATTTTGATCGAGCAATTGAATCTTCCAGAAATTTAGTGCTATCCTATATAGCGCTAAAAAGCTGATGAAATATACATTATTTAAATGGTCCCAACCATCTTTTGAGAACAGAGCAGTGCAAGAGCCACTATACAACTTTACTCAAACATCAGGATTTAAGTTTGACATCTGCATAGGCATCACAGTTAAGGCACCCGTCATTCAGCAGAAGTAACCATCCCATTCAGTGAGATGCATCAAGGCATCAGCCAGGCGAGGGGGGGGGGTGGATTTCTCAGTTAACTGGGTTAACTTAAGCTAGAACTCATGACAGTCCAATAAGACTAAGCAAAGAGGATTCCTACTGGACAATCATTACTTCTAGCTTAAGTTACCCCAGTTAACTGAGACATCTTGCTTCGTGGAACATCCCCAGCGATTAAAATGAAGGAAAAAGCAACACGCCCAGATAGCCTCAAACACTCAGTCTCTCAGACTGTCTGGCATAAAGCCGTGGTTCGGGAGTCCTTGCGGTTCAAAACCAGGCCTCTTTTGACATATCAGCATAGGGGGACGAACAGACCTATCTACACTCCACCCTAATTTCATTCTGCCCGTGCTGTGTTGCTGATCCCGTGTTGCTGGCGGTAAATGCATCCCCTTGATCACAGGAAGGTATTCGGCTGAAAGACTGAGATCCTATTTCTGTTCTACCTGATCTCCAGAGAGACTGTCCAAAGTCAGGTGTGGCTCGCAGGCACGTATGAACCGAGAGCTGGGGGCTTCGGGCAATGAAAGGCACAATGGTGGGCTACCGCCGCAGAAATGCCCGCCTCGGTTGCAAAATAACACGGCGATGCTGTCACTTAGCGCCGGGATGCATCCATTCCAAAACACATACACAAGCACTCATTGTGAATCACAAACAGATCCTTTCACAGGACGCTAGGCTACACGATAGTGATGTAAGGGAACATGCAGGCAATAACATCACTCTCACGCTCCTACTTAGACTATCTCTATCTTTGTGCAAGGAAAACAGCCGTCCATACGCAGCGGACTCGGAAGACACTTTACCTTCTGATCTCCCATATCTCCGGACTGCCGCCCCGGTTCCAGAGGCTTGATAATTCGAATACCTTTACTAGTAATCCCCTGTCCGCCTTGACTTAAACAGTTAACCCGGTGAGCACTGATGCTTAGATATTTCACATTGCTACGCCCGGGCCCTTTGCGTGCGCGTTACGTAAATTCAGGAAACGTAAACTGGAACGATGGGAAATGGAGTTTAGTGACGGAATGACGGAATACCGCCGCGTATTACTAAATGTCCTGATGTACAAGTGTCCTTTAATTTGAACAAAAGCATTTTAGGAAAAATCTATGCATGGAAGGTGCAGTACTAGTCAAAACTTTGAGTACACTACTAGAAACTATGTTTTTTTTCGAAAAAGTTTTCTTAAAATACTTAAAAACGAAAGAATTCAATAAACCTGTAAGTACCATACACAACAAATATGAGGCGCCAAAGTAGCATTTAATCTTGCTTTTGTAACAATAGCCACTATTTTCTTTGATAACTGCTTCAGGAACAGAAGGCATTTAGGTAAAAATCAGTACAAAAATTATCCACCATGTCTTCTCAGTCTTCTGCAAGAATTCCCTGATATTTAGAGTGTGTGTGTGTTACTTTGCTCTTACTTTTCTTCACACCAAAAAATTACTTTCTACCAAAAACATTCCCTGATGGAGTCACGTGCCACTGAAGTATGCTGTGACAGTCATCCTATTTGAGACTGGCTTGAATTTGGTAAAGATCACCAACTCTGTCATCTGCAAAGGCAACCTTAGACCATTGCACTGCCTCTTCTGTGCCTGACGGTAAGGAAAATTAAGCAAGTTGACATAAAACTTGCTTTTATTGCAGTGTCTCTACTGCTGAACAAGACGTCAGTATTGAGGTCCTAGTGAAATGTTATATGAAACATGTACCATGTACAGTGAGGTCAACACATGAGTACATCACAACGGATGGGTGACATAAGGGGACATGAAGACATGTCAGGTATCACTATTTTAAACTGGCTTCCATCATCAGCTAGAGGTGGACAGGAAACACTCTGTGTTCAGGTGCATTGTGGGTATGTACAAGGCTGACATAGATACTGACATCTGGGCATATGCTGGATAGGAAATCACAGGGTGGTCTGTTACACACACACACACACACCCATGTTGGTATACCTATCTAAATAGGGACCTTCCATCCCAATCACGAAGACCTTAACCCCCACCCAGACCAAACCATAAGTTCCATAATCACAGATTAAAAAAAAAAAAAAAGGTTATTCAAATGGCGACCTGAAAAATGTCCCAAAAAGTAAGGAAGTTTCAGGTTTTACTATACTTTGGAGACATTTTGGTCTCGAAATTTGATCTAAGCAAACTGCCCCCCCACACACACAGACACACACAGACAGACTTATATTCATATCTTTGTGGGGACCATCCATTCATTTCTATGAGCAAAACCCTAAGCCCCACAAAGTACTTGTCTTTTGGCATTTTTAGCTTTTTGATTGCAGTCACAGATTTTGATAAAATTGAATTTACCCTGGGGGGGGACCGAAACAATGTTCCCACAATGTCAAAATAACAGGTTTTTTTATCACATTGTGGGGACATCTGACCCACACAGACACACATGCAGACACATAAGGCTTTTAATATATTGGGTGCACAACTCTGTCTGAACATTGAGAAGACCCATTTCCTTTTTTCTGGGCCTGATTTCTTCTCAGAAGCAGATTCCCCGCAGAAATTGACATGAAGCACCACGCCCACATGCCACAACCTAAAATACAGAATAGCAGTATTAAGTCATTTGAACCGCACACTTTGAACCTCAACAGAAGATACTGCCCCATTCTGATGCCATTTCATGACTGAAAAAAAATGCCTTCATGCCATTTGTGGTTCTCTCCCTCTCCCCCTTCATGTGGACGCCCTCCACTCTGCTTATCAGCGTGGGAAGACACACCATGCAGAGAGACAGCGAGTAAAGTCACTTGTCTTTACTGCAGCAATGGAACTGGGACACAAAACAGCCGTTGGACTCATGACAGGTAAAGACACAATCAGCGCTTCTATAGAGTTTGTGTTACGCTCACGTGCACCAAATCATTTTTGGTTTTTAGAAATGCTGCATTTCATATTATACAGGAAGCAGGAAGTAGTTCAGCAGTTGAATTATATATCATATCTTCAGCGAGAAATTCAAGAGTTGAAAATGATATGTAATATTCTTTAGAATTTTTTACATTCTCTTACTTATGACTCTGTGTTTCTTCTCGCTCTGTTCTGTTTTAATTAAATGGCAGCAATTACATATATTCAGATGCTTTGATAATGTATATATTGATTGATTATTTACAACAGTACAGTCTATCCAGAATTTGAAAAAAAGAAAAGCACAAAACATAAGTTATAGTCACAGCATTTCCTTTAAAATCTAGTCCAACCATAGAACAATAGAATTTACTGTTCGAATAACCAAAAGTGTGGTGAAGCTCTGAAAAGAAATGCAAACGTGGCTTCTGCAAAACAATAAGAGGCTTGTGAAAATGAACCTTGACATTCCAGACATTCCAGTCATCCATCATCCTTGATTGGAATGAGCAGGGATGGAGAAACCGACAGAACACGTCTGATTTAATAAATGTCAAGAAATGATAAATCATTACCTGCATTACACATGGAATAATTACCTGAATCAAAGAGGGGATTATAAGCAGTTAACATAAATGGCCGCAGAATATTATACTGATATAGCTGATTAAGGTTCTTGGTCTGCATGTCTAGTTAGTTTAATTAATGTTTCTCTCCTTTAACATTAAAAAGCATCTCCACCGTGCCCAGAAGTCTGTATTTCAGAGGCACATGCAGCTTTCTGTCTGTGATTAACTTCTCTGACACATATCCTCTCTTCCCCATCGTCACAGTGTTGGCGTGTGTGGAAGCTGCTGTGGGCTGGTGCACAGTGTCCCAGCCTCAGGAATCCTGGGCCACCACCGGGGACTCCCTGACACTCAACTGCACCTTCCAGGTGCCAGACAAGTCTAGGGTTCGAGTGACCTGGTCTCATAGTAATGGATCCCAGGCAGACCGTGTGCAGGTGTCCTCCACGTTTCGAGACAATAGAATAAACGTATCAGATGATGGGGACCCCAAAGAGCTGGTGTACGAGGAGGTGGGACACAGTTGGTCCAAACTGACTCTAATGAATACTAACTTCAACAATCAAGGGATCTACTTCTGTGAGGTGACAGTGGAGATCCCAACCCTGGATAACTGCTCTGGCAATGGAACAAACGTTATAATTGGTAAAAGGCAAAGTATGTGTGTGTAACAGACCGCCCTGTGATTTCCTATCCACAGTATGTTATAGGGTTGTGGTTTTTCCTTCCCCGCCAAATCAGAAGTCAGAAGCCACTCATGTAGATCCAAATTCAGTCTTTATTGCTACAATGAGGTTACAACCAAGGATGGATACTGGCAAGTGTGTCCAATACTCTTTTACAGGAATTTTTATACAAGTTCTTATCTCATCACTTAAGCATCATCATTCCCTCAACCATTCTCAATCATTGTTTTCTCCCTTGATCCACACCCCTAGGTGATAAATTTGTCGGTCATTTCTTTTACTGTTTGATCCCTCGGCCGAACATAATTGTGGCGCGACCGTCTCTAGTTGGTTTCTTAAAAATACTCAGCCGTGAACTCAGGCGAAACCCTTCCCTTCGGTAGCAAACCTTGGCAGCTTCAGCTTGTCGCACAATGTCTAACGAAAGGGTTGATAATATATTCATCCTTCAACGTGGTGAAAAACTGCAACACTAAAAAAAGGTGGATATTCATACAATCAGGGCTAACATAACATAGCTAATAGAAGCTCTGAGGCTAAAATAAGCTGCAGATACATACTCAGTCGATTACATTGTGTTGATTACATTATGATGATTACATTGTAATGACTTCATTATGAGTATTTGTTATGCTTTTTAACAATGTCATAATGGTTATGTTTTACGTTGTATAGTAAACAATATTCCATAATAGCAACACATGAGACTGGAAAAATAAGAGTGAAAGAATTTTTTTAATTTAATTTCTACATGGATTTATGGTGTATTAATTAGCCCACATACATCATGTATTTATTCTATGCAAGGTTTCTAAACTGACTGACTGTAAGCATTGCGTGACAGTAAAAAGTCTTCCTTTACCTCTTCCCCCACAGAAACTTCGTCTCCAGCCACAGAGGGTAAAGTAGAAGTTCTCTTTGTGTGTCTGTATTTGCACACGTTTTGGGAAGACAGGACAGAGCTGCAGTGAGGTCATAGAGTTTGTTCTGTATGCTTGCTCTGTAACAGGAAAGATCTGAAACATTTATTTTGTCAGTACACAGACTATGACACCACAAGATCATATATTTATTCTATGCAAGGTTTCTAAACTGACTGACTGTAAGCATTGCGTGACAGTAAAAAGTCTTCCTTTACCTCTTCCCCCACAGAAACTTCGTCTCCAGCCACAGAGGGTAAAGTAGAAGTTCTCTTTGTGTGTCTGTATTTGCACACGTTTCGGGAAGACAGGACAGAGCTGCAGTGAGGTCATAGAGTTTGTTCTGTATGCTTGCTCTGTAACAGGAAAGATCTGAAACATTTATTTTGTCAGTACACAGACTATGACACCACAAGATCATATATTTATTTTGAATTGACCATGATTTTAAAGTCAGATTTTTTTGTCAGCCTATTCCATGCAAGAATTCAGAGCAATGGTACTCGAGTCCCATCATTCGGACATGAATGCATTCGGTCTTGTTATGCACAAGTTTATTTTTAAACTTGGCCTTATTTCAGGCTCAAACACTGTTGGTTTTATGGAATATTTCTCATGTGCTTTAATCCTCACATGGTCCCTGTTTTGCCTTCATATGGTCCTGAAATCAACACAAGTCCTCTTCTCCATGTCCAGGCTGGGAGATCTGGCTGGGAGTGGGAGTAGGAATAGCTTTTCTGCTGACCGGCATGATGTTGGGATTGTCCATCTATTGCTGGAAGAAGAGGCCCAAAGGTAGGCCATTGTTCTAGTGCTGATTCTGCAAAAGATTCTTTATAACAGAACATTGGAGGTACCTGTCCAAGGAGTTAGCAGTAGGAGAAATTACACTTAAACCGCCATGGAGAGGTGCATTACCATTAACCACTATGCGTGTTGAGAAGGGTAGCACAACACATGACAGCTCCCAACTTAATTTCTCGGTGCAACGTAACACACATATGGATTGGCCCATCTACATTCTTTATTGCAGCAAACCTTTATTGCAGTAAATCTTAGAGTAATAGTTTAAGAACAGACTTTGTGACCAATAGGCTGCAAGTTCAGTTCCCAGGAGTTTGTAAATAAAAGTTCTTCTTCTGATTGTGTGGTTAAGAGAAGCTCCTTCTTCTGCAAGCATTGTTTCTGTTCCCTTCCACTGCAGCACTTATACAAACCCGTTTCGTTGGATTTCACTGCCATCATCCAGTTGTCAGCTCTTTGATCTTTTCTCGTCTTTCCTTTAGAAGATGTGACCTATGCCAACATTCCACGTGCTCGTCGCCCCTTCAGTCGAGCTCAGCCCCGCAGCCAGGTACCGGACCGCAAGCGAAATCAGGTCACCTGCCTCAACCGGTACCAGGACAAACCGTGTCAGGCCCCGAGCCCCAAGTCCCTGGAGGCCCTCACCAAGCTTGGGGGGCGGAAGCCTGTCCAGACCAGTGGCCTAAAAACATAAGCCAGCATCTGCTCGGGTTAATAGTGTATGTGTACTGAACTTTTGTATATAAATATACATATATATAATTATAATTTTATCATTTTAAAATTCAATTATTGTGATTCTGTTTTGCTCGGTAAAGCCTATTAAATGAGTTAAATGCCTTTCAGGAGTGAATTACTTTCCAACTTGGCTAGGGCTTGTCTGTACCACTGGCAAAAGCCATGCAATATCCGCGCCTTGCTGTCTCCTCAAGCTCTAGCATTTATTTAAAACTGTTGTTTGCATTGAGCTTGTAGGATGTTGCTTGCTTCTACATGGCACTCTGCTTCGCTTCAGAGGGACTCTGCTTTGTGCACAGGTTGTGGTGCGCTTTGCCAGCTGTAGTAAAAACAGATTCAAGAGAAGCCTTTCTTCTCAGCGCTATTGTACTGATCCATTATTTTTCCAGTTAATCTCTTATGTGATGAGCATGTGGAGAGGAGTTCTAAATTTTTTTTTTTTGGGGGGAAGGGCATGCAGCGCAGATTCAGTAGCAATAGCCAAGGGTGAGGACTCATCCGGATGTTGTCCGGACACCCTGGTTTTCCAGCGCTGTGTCCAGACTGCTGTTGGGTGTCCTCATTTTAGCCCCTTTGTCCTCCTTTTCCCCTCCCCCCTTACCCACCCCCCCGGCAACAACCAGCACTACTGTCTTCTACCCTCAGTTGCACAAATAGCATGAAACACTCACACGCACATACAATGGAAGCCGGGGATGTCTATGTTTGCAATTATTGTTTTATGTTGTTCTTGCAAGACAACGAGATAATTATCTCGAAAGACATATCATTCGCAGCTTCAGTAGTATGTGTCTGATGTAACCTCCTTTTCCGTTTTGGTCATGTCAGTGATCAGCTTACTACTGACACCTGGGTGCAAACTGAGACTGGCTTAAATTAAATTTTCTCAAATTTAACACGGACTCCTCCAGGATCTTCTGCACCTACAGTCCAAAGTCATCTTTAAATTGCCATATGATTGTGTGTGTTTGCCCTGTTCTGCAGCTCCACCAGTTAACCTGTATAGGATAAGTGGTGAGACAATGGCTATGTAAGTGTGCGGATCAGTGGGCTAAACCTCTGTGCCTATTACTGGAAGGTCGCAAGATTGAACTTGGCCTCAAATACTAATACCATGCTACTTTGGTCAAATCTAATATGTATGGCTCATATTAGCTGTCCACATGATAAACGGTGGCATGTTTTAAAGACTTATATTTTATATTATATTAACTAGCACTTTTATTAATAAGCTTGTGATATGAGTTTTAACCAATAAAAAATGTTCTGTGCATTATGCTTGTGCTTAGTGTTTTTTTCTAGAACGGGAACTTGCTTATTATTTCAATGAGGTCAGTTAACACAGCATGACCACAGGAGTGTGAAGAGAAGTGAAGGTTTGAGGCAGTGCAAGGAAACCAGACCACAAGAGCCGGTTGTGCTTTTTAGCATGAACATTTAAACAGATGTCATACTGCAGCAAAGCGCTCGCCGCTTTCAGCAGTTACCGTTAATAACTATGGTGTCTTTGCTACTGTCAGGAAACAGGAAACACCAGATATTCCATTCCACACTTTACCCATCCGGGGCGGCATGGTGGTGCAGTGGTTAGCACTGTCGCCTCACACCTCTGGGACCCGGGTTCGAGTCTCCGCCTGGGTCACATGTGTGCGGAGTTTGCATGTTCTCCCCGTGTCGTCGTGGGGTTTCCTCCGGGTACTCCGGTTTCCCCCCACAGTCCAAAAACATGCTGAGGCTAATTGGAGTTGCTGAATTGCCCATAGGTGTGCATGCGTGAGTGAATGGTGTGTGAGTGTGCCCTGCGATGGGCTGGCCCCCCATCCTGGGTTGTTCCCTGCCTCGTGCCCATTGATTCCGGGATAGGCTCCGGACCCCCCGCGACCCAATAGGATAAGCGGTTTGGAAAATGGATGGATGGACTTTACCCATCCATATGCAGTAGCTAGATAATGAATCCATTAATATAAATAGTTTTTCGAGGGTGAAACAGGGGCGGCCCATTCTAAGGCCTTTTGATTATAGATCTGTCCAAAATTCTCGTTCTAATTATCCAAGTTAAAGAAGTGACATCGCCGCATTAACGGGAGGTTACTTGTTTGGTTCCTTAAGCTGGTGGGCCGAGTCTACAGCTTGGCAGCATAATCTTCTGGCCCAGAAAACTGTACTGATGCGAGCACCATCATCGTATGACCACCCACCTCCCCCGCCATGTATGATGTTGGGGGGGGGGGGGGGAGCAGGAAAATGCAGTCCAGGTAAGACGCCATCACAAGCTGAACATTTAAATTATCTCCCGCACAAGAATGAAAGTGCAGTGGTGATGAAGCTGTAACCCACATTGCCTATGAGGATGGCAGATAGGAAATGTGAAGAAGGCATTGGCTGTAAGTGCCCCCGTCCACTTCCTGCTGCTTGTTTTATTTAGGTCATGCCGCTTAGGGCGTGACCTTCAGGCTGTGCTTAAATGCACACGCCACCAATTCGAAAAGAAACGCATGCGGCTCCGTGATTGTTGAATATTCTCCACTTCCCTCCTGTGCCCCCTAACCCCCCCCCCCCCCCCCCCCCCCCTACTGTAAGTGCAAGCAGATACCGGATTCAGAGACATCAAGCACGATAAGGTCGTGGGCTTAAAAAGCGATAGTGAACCCCCTGTGAAAATTACTGACATGTTGTGATGCTCTCTTATAAAGACTGGGTTTAGCCCGTACACTCATCTTTTAAATCTGCTTCTCCTGTACAGGAGTCCAACCCAGAAAAAATAGGGCAGTGGTTTAGTGCTACAAGAAAAGTTGGGTAGGCTATACATATTCGTGGACACCCTTACATGCCACTAAAAAAATTAAGATAAACTATCTGACATATAAGCAGGACTGCACTATCATTAAAACCAAATCATCATCATCATGGAGCGTAAGGGGGCATTCTGGACCACACACTATTTCTAGGTATTTTTAGCCAGAATAGCAAAACACTACAGTGTGTATGCGTATACATTGTGAGGACCAAAGACCTTTTTTTGACGCTGTGGGGGCCATTTTTCAGTTGCTATACACTCACTAAATTAAAGCGATGACTAGAAACAGACCGCTCTGATTGGACAGAAAGTATCCAATATGGTGAAGTTTCAACATGACGACGGCATAGTGACCAATCATTGAGACGTGACGTTGGCAGCGTTTTCTGCAGAGGCTCATTGTCATGGAACGACGTACCACACAGCCTGTACTGTATTACGAATCAGACCTTTCATGGTCAATCGACGCCCCACCACAACCATATAGACAATTTCCACTACTGCAAACAGACATTTCAAAATAAAGACAAAATAAAGACCTGGGTTCGGTCCCGGGTCCTTTCTGTGTGGAGTTCGCTCCTCTTCCTGTGAAAACGCTGGGGGCTCTGGTTTCCTCTAACAGTCCAATAAGTGAGCAGGGCAGGTTGATTGGCGTGTCTAAATTGGCCCTGTAATTGGGTGAGTGGCCTATGGTGTGTTGGTTACTGCAATAAGCTCCAGGCCCACCTGTGACCCCAGTGGAGATTAAGAGCTTATGATAACGGATGGATGGAATAAATTATGCCTAGGCCAATATCTGTGTTGCATGAGTCCAATAAAACAGCCTTGCTATAAATTTATCACTCCACAATATCTACCAACAGAATTTTTTAAAATCAGTTTATGACATTGAATGTTTATGAACAAAAAACTAAATTTTAAAATCTTTGGTAAATACCTCTTAAAGCAGAAGCCTGACAAGCATGGAAAGTGTGCAGAATCACTAGGAAGATCCTCATGTTACTGTAAGTTATTACGCTTCAACAAAATAAAACAAAATGTTACAAATTATGATATTTTTAACCTGTGAGCTGTTTGTCTTTGGAATGAACCAAGAAAGACTGATTCTTTGGATTTTGGTTCCATCGGTTTCTCCATTAGACGCTAAGCAACTTGATTTTTTTAGCTGCGGATTCGAAGAGTGTGTGCAATGTCACGACCAGAGGTACAGCATTGCTTATCTCGAGAAAGGAATACTATTGGCTCCTGTTAAAATCTTTAATATAGCCCTAATTTTAACAAGCAATAAAAGTATATTGATATAAAGGGTATTGTATTACCCTATATCTCATTTTGACAATAGACCGATATAACGTAAAAGTTTAATATACCACACAGTGCTAGGCGAGGATAAAAGTTATTGATCGGTGGCGAAGTGTTGGATAAGCAGATGATCAATAGCAATAGTTTTAGGATGAACGCCTTTATTGAAAAAATAAAACTGAAATTAAATAAAACATAAAGATGGTGTCCCTAGTTGTTGGCTCTTCGGGGGGGAGCACAATGCCTCATTTGAGGGGGCATCATCTGCGGATGCCCTTCTATGACACAAACCCTGAGTGTGGAAATTGATAAGTTTGTGCCCAGCTAGAAAAAATGGAAATAAACTTGTATGGATTCAGATGCTTATTTAATGTTATGTCTATTAGCCAACTAACCTTTATTGCAAAAGGTATCAACCTGCATGCTACAGTACGCAATGATAACTAACGTTAGTTTATTTACTGAAAAATAAATACTTGGCCTGTGTACCATTTTCAATCTCTATGTGTTTTTTTGGGGGGTGGGGTGGGATTTGTGATTCTTGCAAAATGTCTGGGGGGGGGGGGTAGTGTGCCAGTTTGTGGAAAGGGTTAGTGTGGTTTGCCATTGCAGGCTAATTCAGAGAACGGCACAGAGTATATTTGACTCAATCTTTTTAAAATTGCAGAATGACAGGTGAGCAAACGATCATATATAGAGTGAACCTTGCTTTGCAATTAAAAAGGGCGTGTGAACAGCGTTTACCCACATTTACCCTCCACATCAGTGCACACATCACGGACACTTTACAGGCACCAGTTCTGCTTAAGAGTTTGAGATTCAGGAAATGCAGGAGGAAATAAGAGTTTGCACAGTCTCACACCTCTAGTTAGATGTCACACGTGTGGCCACAGTGCCACCCACTGAAATGCTGTGGTTTCATTCATGAGATTTGGAAGATCTCACCTCACTCTGTGTATATACAACCTAGAGAACTGCTATAGTTTCAGCAATATGACAGCTATACAGTATACTGTTACGATCCCCAGTCTAGGGTTGAGGATGGACAGAAAGGTAAGGGAAAGGGAGAGGGGAAGATGAGATAACCAGGGAACGGGAAAAGGGAACACGGGAAACAAAGGGATCTTTTTTTGTAGTTTTTAATATTTATTCACAAACACGTTTTACGAACACGAGGTATAACAGCCAGTGCCCACTGCAGCCTCAGCTTTACGTTTTCGGCTGACAGTAGTGTAACTTGATATGGTCTTCTGCTGTTGTAGCCAATCTCCCTCCAGGTTACACATGTTGTGCATCCTCAGATGCATGTTCAAAATCACGAGATAACATTTTTCCTCATTGCGGTGCTTGATGTGAACATGAACTGAAGCCCCTGACCCGAATCTGTGTGATGTTATCCATTGCACTGTAGCCGCGTGATTGGCTGATTTATTAACTGCATGAACACACATGTTCCTAATAAAGTACTAAGTGAGTGTGCATTTATATTATTATGGACCATAATATGGGATTAAAGGGGGAATTTGTGCTGTTTTTTTGGTGCCGAAAGGGAAACGAGAGGGGATTACAAACAATGGAACTTCAATAATATGCTAATTGCAGCTCAAGGTTGCCAGTGGTATTTTCCAATCATGATGGAGGTGGGAGTGGTTTTAGTAAAATTCACCAATCAGGGGGAGGGGGGTTTTGCACCAGCAGATCAAAATTTTTTTTGCCATGGGGTGCCCATTCACACCTACGGGCAATATAGTAAGTCCAAGCAAATGCATTCACAAAACTGCATTTTTACTAGTAAGACTCTTATTTTTATTAGTAACAATTAAGTCATGATGTGTAAGCCATATACTAACAAAAGACAATTTGGCTTGCCATATATGGTGATAGTCAACCTGATAACTGAAGTGGGTACTACACAACGTAGAATAATTTCTGGAATTTTCCATTTAATATTTCAGACAGGTATGCAGGTAACTGAAACCATGGGAAGTTATACCACTGATAAGGGGAAACCACTGTGAATATGGATGGCCTCAAAAAAATTCAGATGTAATCAATTTGACACATATTTTCAATGCCTTAATTAGTTCAACTTAAGTTTAAGACGTTATAAGACTTTTTACGGGCCAGTATACATTTCTCTACTATAATACATTCTTCCACTTCCAGCTGCAGGTTGACACAGCAGGAGAAAAATTTACTTCCATAAATACTTCTACAGTTGTTTATAGCTGAATCATCTCCAGAGGAATCCTAGGAGCCTATATGTTTTACTGTTTGGGCCCTTTCTGCCTCTTTTTATGTGAAAATACATTATTTCACTATACATACAGCATGGATTCCAGAATTGTGACCAGCCTCAGCTTTCTGTGTGCTTGGTTCCTCAATTATTAAAATAATTATTATTAAACTTCAGACACTTTGTGAATTTTTTAAAATATACAATACCAAAGTGAGTGTCATGCCCGGCTCGTCCGCTCCTCGTGTGTGCCACGCCCCCTGATTACCCGCATGTGCTTCCCTGATCGTCTCCAGCTGTGTCCGATTACTTTGATCAGTCTTGTCCTATTTAAGTCTTAGTCTTGCTTGTCTCCCTTGTCCGTCATTGTGGTTATGGTGTGGATTGTACCTGTCAGTGTTCCCAAGACCCGATTCCCCTATTAAACCCCGAGTATTGCCCCGATTTGGACTCGTTTGCCTGTTCTTCGCACGCCTGCCCCCACGATCGCCGTTTGCTCGACCGCGATCGTGACAGTGAGGTTCTGCTATTTTCTAATTTGTATCACTTTTACTTCACCTAATAATATCATTTTCATTCTTCAGGTGAAATAAGATGACATCTACTTGGAGTCTAATCTGGGCTGTGAGTTCCTCTACAGGAAGAACTGACCCCCACCCTACAACTATATTATTGTGCTGAAATGATTCCTTCCCGAATCCCATTTCTGCAGTTCTAGATTTGTACTGAAATAATGCTAAATAAAATGAAAGCTTTACAGGCTCCCCCAATTCTGGCAGAATGAATTTACATAACTTTTCCAAAACTTTTCCAGTACCATAAGAAAAATTTCCAAAATCCACAAGTTTGCTTTGATTTGATGATCATGCAGTTTCAGATAGTAATATTACAATTTTCGGTACAATAATAGCCAATCTGCTTACCAAATAAACAAAGACGGTGGACAACGTTTGCCAATATGCAAATACCGTTCAATTATTAAGAAAATTAATTCCGATATTGAAATAATTATGATTGGTAGAGGCAAACGGACTCAAAAACAGGAAACTGTGATCAATAAAATTTAAATACGTGCAAACAAATAAAACAATAAAAAATGGAATAGCGAGCAAAAAAGCAGCGATCTGAAATATACGAAATCTGAGCAGAAACAGGTGTTTACTAAGGTAGTTTTCAGTAGTTTTACTAAGGTATTTCAAAACTTTTCCATGTTTGCCATGACCGTGGGAACCCTGGCTTTTGTAAATTTATATTAATTTGTGGATATAAAATACAAATTAATACTAAAGAATCTTCTCATATTTCATATAGTGAATACAAATAAATGCTTATTTAACCCTTTAGCAACAAAACACACCAATTACACAGATGGTCATAAAAAATATATATTTTAATCATGTAAGTATTATATTCTTGCAGATGTCCAGTGGGGAGCAGCAGCTGGTCAATGTCCAATCGAGCCGAGCCATCCTGCTCAAAATCCCGATTTCTGTATATGCCAAATGTGATATATTCCGGTGGAGGTGGAGGGCATGGGCTCCTGCAGTTGAGAGACAAGTATTTACTGACCTTATAAACATCCTTCAGCAGTTCAGTGGTGACACTTAAAAGTTTTGACTGGGATTGCTGAGGGCTACTTGTGTATACATGCACCCCCTAAACAGCATGATGTAACTCGGACTGATGGGGGTGCAGCCCAGTTCTAATTTGACCTGCATCCATGGTATTTAGGCTCTGGTCAGGTGAGGTCTGAGGAACAGGGAAAGGCCTGTAGACCAAACCTGTATGTTTGGGTTGCCTCCTTGTGTCTGTGTGTGAGGTGCTGAATGAGGAGATGCACTCACTGCATTGCTGCTCATCTCCATATGGAAGGATGTGCTGGGCCACTGACTTTCTGAACCAGCTTCATGTAAGAGTGGGAGGAAATAGTGAAGGTCATGCTCTCTCTCAAACACACAAACAGTAGGTCAATGTAGTAAAACAGAAAGTACTGTACCTGAGCTGCTGCGTGATGGAGAGCCCAGGCTCTCTACACTGGGCTGGGGGGACAGGGGAAGGCCCTCCTCTATACTGGCCTCCCTCAGGCGGGGCTGGGCCTGCTCCCGAACATCATCTGTACCAGAGGGCTGCGGGGCTGGGCGCAGGCAGGCATGAGCTTGAGGAGCGACATGGAGAACCAGCAGCAGCCAGGCCTGTGCCACCAGTACCTCTGCCTGTAACTGGTCCTTCCAGCTGGAGGACTGGCCAGGAAACACTTTTTTGAAGTTGTAGAGTAAATAGAATACCCAAATAAGGAAAGAAGCGACGCTCATGAGGAGCAGACACAAGGCCCGGCATCTCCACTGTGGCTGCCCCTGAAACAAGCCACAGGCCAAGGTCAATGGCAGTGCTAGGAGCAGGGCCAGCCCGTACATGCAGGCCAAGCTGAAATGTGGCGGCTGGTACTGGCAGACGGGCTGGCCCGGGTGCAGTGCAATTGCCAGGATCCATTCGACAATGGCTATGCCCTGCATTATGGCCATGCCGATCAGCACCCCTGCCAGGGGTCTGAAACCGGAGCACTTGAGCAGTTGCGCACCCTGGGTCGCTTGGCATGCTGTGGCCAGGACAAACAGCGCCCCCCAGAGGGAGTGCCGGGCAATGCAGACAGTGTCGTCCCGCTCGATGACATACGTAAAACTGAGGACGCAGAGCATGAGGACGGTGGCGAGGAGTAGGAGCAGCGGTGCCACCCCACTGCGAGCCTCAGGCTCTCTGATTTGACGCAGGCGGCAGAACAGCACCAGGGCCAGAATCAGTGAGGCTAGGGCCCCGTTGCCTGCCGCCAATGTCACTGCCTGGCCCCACACTGCATGCAGGTTACACAGCGGCCTCTTCGGGAAAGAGCCACAGCCTTGAGGAGAAGCCTCATCTTCGGCAAAGCCGCTGCCCACCAGGGAGAAGATGAGGAGGATATGCAGGAAGGAGGGAAATGCCATTGCTGACAGAAACAGAGAGAGACGACAAAATCATTTTATGGGTGGAAGAGGCGTTAGTCCATTATAAACAGTGTACCACAATGTAGGACACATCACCTGTCACTTTTGTGACATCTCAGCAACATACTATAAGTGTTTAACCACTGCAAAAGAGTGTACTGTGAGATAAGCAGGCTTCTACAGTTTAGGAAAACAAATAGAGAATTTTCTTATATATCTGAGTCTTTCAAAAAGAAAAGGAGGAGTGGATTACTTTATAGCTAATTTGCAGGTTTGATGTACACATTTCGGATAGGGGGGTTACGTACCTTGTCGACGACTGTAGTCTTCACCAGCTCTCAAAACACACCAACCACCTGAGTTCATTTTCATACAAATGCCAAGTACTGCGGTGAACTACGTATTTAAGAACGCTTGTCACGTGACGATTATTACGTCTTCTAGAATCTCAGAAACGTCAAAATTGGCACTTCGAAAGAGATAACGTCATTTTGAATACAAGCAAGAAAACTTCGAACAAAAACAAGCAAATGTGGCGAATTCGACTTCCTGCACATAATTGTTCCCTTGAACATTTTTAAGTAACCCTAAGGGGAAAACGTAAAGGTGTTTGTCGCAACCGATTGTATTGTAAGGAAACTAAGTAAGACTTTAAGAAAAATGTTTTGTGCAACCGCCCCTGGTTCCAAGTTCCTTTGCGGTCTTCACCGAGAACTTTTGTAGCTTCTGGCCACTTTCGTGTGTCCCTTTTTCACGGCATAACAGGACCTTAATGTTAAATAAGCATGTGAGACTCAAAACTCGTAGGTTAAAGTCAACAAGTAACTTCATAAGAAACTACACCGCCACCCTAAAAATGGAAGATGAACAAGTCGTTTTGTTAGTTCTTTATTAGTAATGGGGGGAATAGATTGTGATCAAAATGGGGTACAGCATCTTATTTACATGTAATTTCTACGACGCGCGACTATAGATGGATAGTTCGAACTTGATTAAATAAATGTATGTATGTATAAACAAACAAATAAATATTGTACAAAAGGCTCTCTGACTTAAGGATGTGGTATCCAAATCTCTTGTTATTTGGTTAATCTTCATTAATTCAGAAAGGATACTATTCGGAAGCAGCCATTCGTTTATTGTTTCCCTGGTTGTACATGGGGCACGCAGGGAGCGAATTTAGTTGCGGTCTCCATTTTTTCTTTTCAGTAGTATTAAATATATGTCTTGTTAGCTTTAGCTTCGCGGTTGTAGCGAGCAGGGATACGTTTGTGAAAGACCTGATTATTTACCTGTATAGTACAAAACAAATGTGTACTACTCCGCTGCAGAGGTGGAGATTTCAGGTCCAGAGAGTACAAATCCAGACCCAGATTTTGTTTCAACCAACCACTTGAGTATAAAGAGTCACAGTCACAGACTACCCAACTGGTTGGTTGAAACAAAATCTTGGTCTGGATTTGTACTCTCTGGATCTGAAATCGCCACCTCTGCTCCGCTGCATACTGAAACATGCCTATCAGCCTTGTACTACATTTTTGACTGAAGTATTACGGTCAGGAGCGGAGCTACAGGTGTGGCGGGCGGGGCCACCGCCCCTGGGTCCGGGCCCTACCCTGGATCGGAGAAGGCCCTCCCCCCTGCAAAATGGGCACCGTCGCATATAATAAATACACATAAATTTATATTGACATAATTCATCCGAAGCTCTTGACAGTTGGAATAGAATAATGAGAGTCGTTACGTGACTTGCAATTTTATATATCTTTCATATTTTGTATACATTCTTATTATGGTGGGTGTATGGTGTAATTTCTAATTATTTCAAAACAAAATCTGTAAAATCCCTACAAAACACTTAATTTACAATACATAGTAAATATTTTGAAGTCAAACTAAGCTGTTCCTTTCGTATTTAATGTGTTTCTGTTTGAGGAATTTGCAACAAAACTGCAGTGCATGATGGGTAGGATGTCTAACGTCCTCATCCGTCTGATGACATACGTTAAGACTGGGAAGGTGCGTAATGTTCATACCTGGTTGCGTTTGTTTGTCCAGAAAGTAATTCAATTTCGCCGCGTAGGTTACGTTCTTAAAAACTGCTTGGATATATCCCGATTATATGCCGTGGACCTTTTAATTTGTTTGCAGTTTCGCCAGGTAGACTACCTTCTTTAAACTGCGTTTAGTTAGACTACATATTTCGGGATGTTTATTGTAGTCTTTGTAAATATATATATAGTTTAACCTAACCCAGTCACTTAAGTGAGCAAGCCAGCTCAACTAGGTGTCGGTCCCAAACCCGGATTAATGGGAAGGGTTGGTGTCAAGAAATAGAGTGTATCTTCACTGCATCACTGATGTCAAAATGTGGGAAATATGTGGTTGTATAAATAAATGCGTTAAAATAGGTTAATGATTCTGTGCTGTCTAAATTGTATTTAAAAAATCTAGGCATAGCCAAACAAATCTCCTGTCTGAAAAGGCGTAGAAAACGCAGTTTAGCCACTAAAACGTTACAGTTTTTGTGAGGGACAGTCCATTAATTCTACCAATTTGAATGTGTAATTGAGCATGGATGTTGTTTTCTATCCTACCTGGTGCCTGATGAGCTACACAGGTCTGCTTTGGGTAAATACCAGGAATAGGTGTGGCTCATCAGAAGCAAGGTAGGATTACTGGATAGCAGTTCTCTAGGACCGGAGTTGGAGACCCCTGTTGTAGTCCATCTGCCTCAAGGTTCCACACGTTGTGCATCCTGAGATCAGGTCATGTCAGTGGCCTTTACTACGAAGCAGGGTTACTGGCTTATCGGGGTAAGTTGTCCGATTTAAAGTAATCTGGGCAAAATGTACGTGAACGAATACGAAGTCCATTTAAACTGTGGTTCGACAAGTTATCCTAATAAGCCAGTAACCCCGCTTCGTAGTACAAGCCACAGGTTGGGAAGCATGTGCTGATGCAGCTTGTTGTTACACCCACCACCCGGCTGGCAATATACACAGTCCAGCCCCACACTGGAAATGGCTGGTTTTGATTACTTATGGCACAAGAAGTTCAAGCGATGTCTGCCCTTCGTGGGTGTGGCAAAAAGGTGGAGGCGCGCGGCCGGAGAAACGGAAATCGGTGGCTGTTTTCTTTGTGGGGTCCGCGCGCTTATGCGTTAAATGGGGGGGGGGACTTCTTTTTTCTTTCTCCAGAAACCTAAACTAGGGCACAAGCCGTGTTTGCGCTTTACCTTGTATGCGGTTGCGGATTGGTGAAATTGTACCGCAGTAAGGAGTTTTTTTTGCCAAATGGAAGAGGCGCTGCAGCCGACGACAGAGCGCGTGGCAGAGTTACCGAACTGACCGGGAGCTCAGACTGTCCTGAGTGCGCGGAATGACTCTCTCATTTCGCTGTGATAAGCAGGAAGAGGAGACGGGTTTTCTTACGATAAGGGATATTTGGCGTTTTTCTTCTGATCGGTACTGCAGTGAGACTGAGTGTTGTATGCGGTAATCTCTGGGCCGCGGAATGGTGACGCCCGTCATATTCGCCTGGGACGGAGTTATATGGACGCTTGAACGGACTTTTCCTTGCCCTGCCGTACAGCCATCCTCCAGGGCCGCAGCTCACTGCCTCAGACTGGTAATGTTACTCTAAACAGTCCAGCTACTGTTGTATGTCGCTATAAAATGTGAAACCTGTTTCTTTGAATACGTTCGAATATATTCCCGAGTAATCCTCTTGAAGGGAATCACTACTTATTTTTGTTGTTGATGTTCTTGATTTACTATAGTGAAAAGTTTATTTACTTTGGTTTACAACCACAAAGACCAGACGTCTGTTGGTTTATGTGCTTTTATTATTTCTGTATATACCTGTATCAGTAAGGTTAACTTTTGTTAGTGTGTGTCTTATTTCACTGAGGAGTTGTTGACTCTTACCCTTGAACCTGTGGGAAAGAAAATGGGGTTACCTAAAAGGAAAAATAATATACTTTTATAGTTTACACTCTGTTGTATTTTCTAGTGTTATAGTTACCTAGGAGTTGGAGCGCCTCATCCATCCTGCTGGATCTGGTAAAGGTGATTCCATTGTTATGTCTGATAAACATTCTAGCATATATCACACAAGTACGTTGGCCTCCTTGTCTCCTACGTCCGCTGAAGCCTTCCTTTCCACATATTTAGCAAACACACCCACCTTTTGGAGCTTTTCAGCACGTTACTTGGAGTGGGGCGCAATTTAAAACATGAATTATTTCAGGAAATTCGCATTTAATAATTTTGGACTGCTGGTAACTGAAACTGTAGGAAGCAAAACCACAGGGAGACCACTGTGAACATTTACAACCTCAAAAACACTGACCTGGTTAAGGCATATTTTGAAAGCCTTAATTGGTTCAACTCAAATTTTAAGACGTTTTATGACTTTTAATTGTCCCGTGACACCTTGTATACATTTATCTGTCCTAACATGTTCTTCCTAAAATGTCCTACTGATCCAGCTGCAGGTTGACACAGCAGGAAAAAAAATTGCTTCCATAAATACTTCTACAGTTGTTTATAGCTGAATCCTCAAGAGGAATCCTAGAAGCCTATATGTTTTACTGTTTGGGCCCTTTCTGCCTCTCTTTATGTGAAAATACATACAGCATGGATTTCAGAATTGTGACCAGCCTCAGCTTTCTGTGTGCTTGGTTCCTCAATTATTAAAATAATTATTATTAAACTTCAGACACTTTGTGAATTTTTTAAAATATACAGTACCAAAGTGAGTGTCATGCCCGGCTCGTCCGCTCCTCGTGTGTGCCACGCCCCCTGATTACCCGCATGTGCTTCCCTGATCGTCTCCAGCTGTGTCCGATTACTTTGATCAGTCTTGTCCTATTTAAGTCTTAGTCTTGCTTGTCTCCCTTGTCCGTCATTGTGGTTATGGTGTGGATTGTACCTGTCAGTGTTCCCAAGACCCGATTCCCCTATTAAACCCAGAGTATTGCCCCGATTTGGACTCGTTTGCCTGTTCTTCGCACGCCTGCCCGCACGATCGCCGCTTTGCTCGACCGCGATCGTGACAGTGAGGTTCTGCTATTTTCTAATTTGTATCACTTTTACTTCACCTAATATCATTTTCATTCTTCAGGTGAAATAAGCTGACATATACTTGGAGTCTAATCTGGGCTGTGAGTTCCTCTACAGGAAGAACTGACCCCCACCCTACAACTATATTATTGTGCTGGAATGATTCCTTCCCGAATCCCATTTCTGCAGTTCTAGATTTGTACTGAAATAATGCTAAATAAAATGAAAGCTTTACAGGCTCCCCCAATTCTGGCAGAATGAATTTACATAACTTTTCCAAAACTTTTCCAGTACCATAAGAAAAATTTCCAAAATCCACAAGTTTGCTTTGATTTGATGATCATGCAGTTTCAGATAGTAATATTACAATTTTCGGTACAATAATAGCCAATCTGCTTACCAAATAAACAAAGACGGTGGACGACTTTTGCCAATGTGCAAATACCGTTCAATCATTAAGAAAATTAATTCCGATATTGAAATAATTATGATTGGTAGTGGCAAACGGACTCAAAAACAGGAAACTGTGATCAATAAAATTTAAATACATGCAAAAAAATAAAACAATAAAAACTGGAATAGCGATCAAAAAAGCAGCGATCTGAAATATACGAAATCTGAGCAGAAACAGGTGTTTACTAAGGTAGTTAACTATTGACTTCCGCTCGTACATTTCCGTTAGCGCGTTGCAGAAAGCAGCGGGAAACAAAAATGATCAAGGCTACGACTAGTTTCCAAAATTTTTCCTCTCAGTCCAAGAATTCCAAAATTAATTCAGTGCCTAGAAAAATAATTTCAAAACTTTTCCATGTTTGCCATGACCGTGGGAACCCTGGCTTTTGTAAATTTATATTAATTTGTGGATATAAAATACAAATTAATACTAAAGAATCTTCTCATATTTCATATAGTGAATACAAATAAATGCTTATTTAACCCTTTAGCAACAAAACACACCAATTACACAGATGGTCATAAAAATATATATATTTTAATCATGTAAGTATTATATTCTTGCAGATGTCCAGTGGGGAGCAGCAGCTGGTCCATGGCCAATCGAGCAGAGCCACCACCCCCCTCAAAATCCCGATGACTGTGTATGCCAAATATGAGATCTTCCGGTGGAGGGCATGGGCTCCTGCAGATGAGAAACAAGTATTTACTGACCTTATAAACATCCTTCAGCAGTTCAGTGGTGACACTTAAAAGTTTTGACTGGGATTGCTGAGGGCTACTTGTGTATACATGCACCCCCTAAACAGCATGATGTAACTCGGACTGATGGGGGTGCAGCCCAGTTCTAATTTGACCTGCATCCATGGTATTTAGGATCTGGTCAGGTGAGGTCTGAGGAACAGGGAAAGGCCTGTAGACCAAATCTGTATGTTCAGTGCAGTGTTTGGGTTGCCTCATTGTGTATGTGTGTGAGGTGCTGAATGAGGAGATGCACTCACTGCGTTGCTGCTCATCTCCATATGGAAGGATGTGCTGGGCCACTGACTTTCTGAACCAGCTTCATGTTTTAGTGGGAGGAAATAGTGAAGGTCATGCTCTCTCTCAAACACACAAACAGTAGGTCAATGTAGTAAAAAAAGAAAGTACTGTACCTGAGCTGCTGCGCGATGGAGAGCCCTGGCTCTCTACACTGGGCTGGGGGAACAGGGGAAGGCCCTCTTCCACACTGGCTTCCCTCGAGCGGGGCTGGGCCTGCATGGCAATATCAACCAGACCCGAAGGCTGTGAGGCTGAGCGCAGGCAGGCATGAGCTTCAGGAGTGGCATGGAGCACCAGCAGCAGCCAGGTCTGCACCACCAGCATCTTTGCCAGCATCTCGTCTTCCTTGTTAGGGGACTGGACAGGAAGCGATTTGTTGTATAGCTGGTACGTAAAAAATATGGCCCACACCACAGCAGAGATGTAGCACATAATAAACAGGCTGACAATTCTACATTTCCACTGTGACTGCCCCCGAGTCAGGCCACGGGTCAAGGCAATTGGTACTGCCAACACCAGGGTCACCATGTATATGCAGACCAAGCTGATGCGCAGCGGCTGATACTGACAAACGGGCAGGCCTGGGTGTAGTGCAATCGCCAGGATCCACTCAACACTAGCAAGACCCAGCACTACAGCCAGGCCTATCGCCACCCCCGCCATGGCCCTGAAGCAGGGGCACCGGAGCAATCGCACACCCTGGGTCGCTTGGTATGCAATGCTAAGGAGTAAGAGTGCCCCCCAGAGGGAGTGTCGGACAATGCACACATGCTCTTCACTCTCCATGACATGGACAAAGCTGAGAGCAGAGAGCATGATAATGGTGGCTAGGAGCAGGATCAGAGGTGCCACTCCGCTGCGAGCCTCAGGCTCTGTGATGCGTCGCAGGCGGCACAACAGCACCAGGGCCAGGATCAGCGAGGCCAGGACCGCCACGCCTGCCGCCACTGCCACCGCTACACCCCACACTGCGTCCAGGTCGCACAGGTTGGTGAATGGCCTCTTAGGAGGGAGCCACAGCCTCGAGGAGAAGCCTCATCCTCTGCAAAGCTGTGGCCCACCAGGGAAAAGATGAGGAGGATATGGAGCACTGAAGGCATTGCCATTGCTATGGAGAAAGAGACGAAGAGATCATTTTGGGTCTGAACAACATACCATCAGTGTTTAACTACTGTATAAAAAGTACTGTGAGATAAGCAGGCTTCCACCATATAGGGAAAAAAAACGAAGAAGGCAAAGGATATATTTGAGTTTTTCAAAAACAAAAGGACAAGTGGATTTCTTTATAGCTGATTTGCAGGTTTAAAGTACACATTTCGGATGGGGGGGGGGGGTTACGTACCTTGTCGACGTCTGTAGTCTTCACCAGCTCTCAAAACACACCAACCTCCTGAGTTCATTTTCATACAAATGCCAAGTATTGCGGTGAACTACGTATATAAGAACTCTTGTCACGTGACGATTATTACGTCTTTTAGAATCTCAGAGACGTCAAAACCGGCACTTCGAAAAAGATAACGTCATTTTGAATACAAACAAATAAAAACTTCAAACAAAAACAAGCAAAAAGTGGCAAATGGTAAAAAGCCTGTACATAATTAATTACTAGGATGTACAGGTCAGCTCTACATGCTCTATGGTAAAGGGGTGACTTTTTTTACTTGATGTCAGATATTGTGACCCCCGTGTGACTTGTGAAAAAGCAGCAATACATCATTCAAAACGTCTTTTCGCCGTCTATACACACTTCTAATGGTGTTTTCAAATTATATCGAGCATTCCTGATTCCAAAAGTAAATGTAGAGCACCAGACTACACGGTATGGTGTATCACAAAATTAATCGGCGTGTTTCCGCTGTGTATTTGGGTTCGGTGTTCATTAGGAGGGCGGGGTCTGTTACAGTCCTGCTTCGGACTGCAATGAAATCTTTGTTGAAATCCGCTACGTAAGTCTTCTTCTTCGCTTCGCTCACAATACCTCGGTCTGCCCAGCGCTTCAATATTTATAAGCTAAATAATTGTTGATTTCAGCGCACCACCAACGGGCAACTCTGATGTTTCGGCCACACCATCCCCACCGTCCCGTGCATTACTGTCTTCGTGAGGACCTAAGTCATTACAATATCTTGATTTTATAGCCCGAAAAACACACACACACGGACAGACAGTTAACTTTTAAAACGCTGCATTGAAGTACTTAAATAAACATTACCGATATCTTTAAATATTTACTGGCCATATATTTCAGACATGAAGCAGCTTTTATAAAAGCCACACACTGGTTTTATGGCGCCGCTAGATTCACCATGTTCTCATGAAGCCCAGAACACTGAAAGTCCACAAAAATAATTGAGAAATGGACAGATGGGGTTTGGTGACTTATCAAAATAGATATACTGTAAAACGGAGACAGTTAAGACAACTTAAAATTTCAAGGCAACTTACTGCACTAGATTTTTGAGTTTTGAGGGCAACTCAAACTTCTACGTTTTTAAGAAAACCACCTATTGTTATGCCGAGTAATTATTTGTCGTTCCGATAATTTATCTTTCATATCTATAAAAACTTCAAATGTTTCGTTGTACATACTAAGGATTGCTAACAACAAAAGTTGTTCCGACCTATTCTTTTCTTAAGGTTTATCTTTCATATGTGTAAAAACGTCAAAATTTGAGTTTAGCATGCTAAGGCTTCGAAAGGCAGGTATTATATAACAAGTCATATAACAAATAACTAGGTGGTGGCTTTATAGAAAAAAGGCGAAATTACCTTTACCTTATTGTATAATTACCTCAGTTATGTAATGAGTACTCAGCTCAGCCATAACGGACAGTTAGAAGTGGAACTTCTGATACTTAAATGTATAATTACCTCAGTCGAGGAACGTTAGCTACTCTTCTCATATGGCTATTTATGTGTTTGTTCATCCACGTATAAATTTATTGGTTACAAAAAATAAATGAAACACTGGCATGGTTTAAACTGAACCATTATATGTATATAAACTTAGCACAAAAAGTAAGAAAATTTGTGTTTGGCCGATTATTTCTTTGTTGTGACAAGACTTGTTGGCAATAAATCTTATACCATCGGAAAGCCTGTTGATTTCCCTTTAAAGAGTTGTAAGGAGGGGTGGCATGGCGGTGCAGTAGTTAGCACTTTTGCATCACACCTCTGGGACCCTGGTTAGAGTCTCCGCCTGGGTCACATGTGTGTTTGCATGTTCTCCCCAATGTCATCGTGGGGTTTCCTCCGGGTACTCCGGTTTCCCCTTCCACAGTCCAAAAACATGCTGAGGCTAATTGGAGTTACTAAATTGCCCGTAGGTGTGAGTGTGCCCTGTGATGGGCTGGTCCCCAATCCTGGGTTGTTCCCTGCCTCGTGCCCATTGCTTCCGGGATAGGCTCCGGACCCCCCGCGACCCAGTAGGATAAGCATTTTGGAAAATGGATGGATGGATTTGTAAGGAAAACGCATTTGTGGACTGAGTAGAGTTCAATATGTGGGTTGTTTATTTAACTATATTTTCTATTCAGATTAATTTCATGAGTGTTTTCTTGGAAAAAAAGGAAATTTCTAAGTGAGCCCAAACTTTTGAACAGTAGTGACGAATACAATTAAATTCATATATAGCCAAAAAACACAACAGTCACACAGATGATCATATACATTATGTTTTAATCATGTAATGATTACACTGTTGCAAATTAATTCCAGGTCTTCTCCCAATGGGCAGCAGCAGTGGGTCTATAGACCAAACCTGCATGTTCAGTTCAGTGTTTGGGTTGCCTCAGTGTGTCTGTGGGTGAGGTGCTGAATGAGGATCTGCAAAACTGCTCTGCTGTTCATCTCGGTCAGCTCGTACATCTGCATGTGGAAGGAAGTGCTGGCCCATGGTTCTGCACTTCCATTCCTCTGACTTCCAGAACCAGCTTCATGTAAGAGTGGGAGGAAATAGTGAGGGTCATCCATCCATCCATCCATTTTCCAAACCGCTTATCCTACTGGGTCGTGGGGGGTCCGGAGCCTATCCCGGAAGCAATGGGCACGAGGCAGGGAACAACCCAGGATGGGGGGCCAGCCCATCACAGGGCACACTCACACACCATTCACTCACACATGCACACCTACGGGCAATTCAGCAACTCCAATTAGCCTTAGCATGTTTTTGGACTGTGGGGGGAAACCGGAGTACCCGGAGGAAACCCCACGACAACATGGGGAGAACATGCAAACTCCACACACATGTGACCCAGGCAGAGACTCGAACCTGGGTCCCAGAGGTGTGAGGCAACAGTGCTAACCACTACACCACCATGCCGCCCCTAGTGAGGGTCAATGTAGTAAAAAAAGAAAGTACTGTACCTGAGCTGCTGTCATTGAAGACAGAGTCCTAGCTCTCCACAATCCACTGGGGGGACAGGGAAATTCCCGCTTCTAAGTTGGCCTTCCTTAGGTGGGGGAGGGCCTGCACAGAAACAACGTCATTGGGATCGGAGGGCTGCAAGGCTGGGCGCAAGCAGATGTGGGCCTTAAATGGCATGGAACAGTTATAGCAACCAGGCCTGTGGCACCAGCACCTCCGCCTGCAAGTGGTAATTCCAGCTGGTCATCTCATTCATGAATCGATAGTAAAAGAGACAGGTGGTCCACAGCATGGTGGAGGTGAAGCTCATGACAAGGGGCAGAGGCCAAGGTCATCGGCACTGCAATGAGCAGGGCCAGCCGTACACACAGACCAAGGCCATACATAGTGGCTGGTACTGAGGGACCGGCTGACCTGGGTGCAGCACAATTGCCAGGATTCACTCAACAATGGCAATACCCTGCATTATGGCCAAGCCCACCTGGGCCTTGAAGCAGGAGTGCCAGAGCAGTCACACACCCTGGGTCGTTAGGTATGCTCAGGACACATAGCACCCCCAGAGGGCGTGCCAGGCAATGCAGTCATGCTCAATGACATACCAAAGCTAACGGCACAGCATGAGGACAGTGGCCTCTGTGATGTGGCACATCAGCACTGGGGCCAGGCTCAGCAGGGCCAGGGCCACCTGCTGCCACCGCCACACCCCACACTGCATCCAGGTCACATAGTGCAGGGAAGGGCCAAACACACACTGTACTCAAATCTTTGTGGGGACTGTCCATTCACTGCTATGGGCAGTGAATCCCACAATGACAACCTTAACTCCTGTCAAGCCCTAAGCTTCACCATAAATAACCAAACAAAATACAATTCGTTTGGCAGTTTAAATTTTTTGATTGCAGTAATAGATTTTTATGAAATGGAATTTCCCTTTGTGAGGACTGAAAAAAAAATGCCCCCTACAACGTCAAAATAATAGATTTTTAATGTATATCTAACCCACAAACACATAGTGTTTTGCTATTCTCTCTAAAGATACGGTTTGTGATCCAGACACCTCCCTTACCCCCACCCATACAGTCGTACATCCACCTTTATTTAGCAGCGTGTAAGAGCCTGCAAACAAACATGTATAGTTTACCCACCATTTTGTTTAACAGCTACACCACTGCTTCTAACTTATGGCCTATTTTTTCTGGTGTAGATACCATGTTGACCGTCAGCCTGTACAGGAGAAGCAGATTTAGAAGATAGGTGTGTGGGCTGTTAAGAGAGCATCACAACATGTCAGTAATTTCCACTGGGGGGGTTCATTATCGCTTTTAAAGATCAAGCCCACGACTTATCGTGCTTGATGACTAAGGCAGGTATCTGCTTGCACTTCCTGAAAAGTGAGTGGGGGGGGGGGTGGGATATGAGGGAAGTGGAGACTATTCTGCAGTCACTTTAATCACTGTACAACTACACTTGCTGTCAACAGGGCTGTGTGTGGAGTTGAGCATCGCCGCAGTACAGGGATACTACATCTTTGGTTGGATTGACCATAATCTGGTGGTAGACACACACACACACACACACACACACAGCAGAGTTCCCCCCTTCAATGTGCATCGTATGTTGAGGTGAGGACTTGTTGTATATTTGGTCTGTTTAAATACATACCACCATCTTCAAAAAATAAAAAGTCCTTATAATTTTGTACATGGCATATAAAATGCTTCTGATTCTGATCTAGTATGATACATATTTGAAGACAAATCTCTGAGAGTTAATGTTTGCGATATGAGTTTATGTAATTGATTTTGAAATTGCTGACATTCCGAATCTGAAACCTTTATGCCCCATCAAACAAACTTTACTACACTACAACCAAGCATTACTTTGAAATAATATTCATAACACTGCAAGAAGTATTAGTGACTGAAAAAAAAGGCTTTGTGTCATTTGTGGTCATCGCCCCTCCCCTCCATGTCCCTTCTAGATGTGAGTGTGGGATGCAGACAGACAGCGAGTAACGTCACTTGTCTTTACTGCAGCAATGGAACTGGGACACAAAACAGCCGTTGGACTCATGACAGGTAAAGACACAATCAGCGCTTCTATAGAGTTTGTGTTACGCTCACATTCATCAAACTTTTTTAATTATTTCAAATTTTACAGGAAGTAGGAAGTAGTTTTGCTCTACATTAACTGCACCTTCATAATGCCTTTATAATGCACAAAAACGTTTTTTTTTAACTAATTATTTCAAATTATACAGGATGTAGGAAGTAGCAGTTGAAATATATATAATATTTTTAGCAAGAGATTCAAGAGTTGTAAAACATATTCTTAGGAATTCTTTAGTCTTTTATGTATGACTCTTCTTGTATTGCCTCTCTTGTTTGACAGCAATTACTTAGATTCACATGCTTTGATATTGTATGCATTAATTGATAATTTACCAAAAGTTGAATAACCAAAAATGCACCTCTGAATGCATAAAATATGCTAATCTAACATTCCAGTCATTGACTAACCTCGATTGGAATAAGCAGGCACAGATACAGACTGCAAACAAATAGCTACATTCAGTCTCACTTGTTTGTATATGGCAAGAATGATAAATCATTACCTGCATTACATATGGAATAATTACCTGAATCAAAGAGGGGATTATCAGCAGTTAACATAAATGGCCGCAGAATATTATGCTGTTATTTATAAGCTGATTAAGGTTCTTGGTCTGCATGTCTAGTTAGTTTAATTAATGTTTCTCTCCTTTAACATTAAAAAGCATCTCCACCGTGCCCAGAAGTCTGTATTTCAGAGGCACATGCAGCTTTCTGTCTGTGATTAACTTCTCTGACACATATCCTCTCTTCCCCATCGTCACAGTGTTGGCGTGTGTGGAAGCTGCTGTGGGCTGGTGCACAGTGTCCCAGCCTCAGGAATCCTGGGCCACCACCGGGGACTCCCTGACACTCAACTGCACCTTCCAGGTGCCAGACGAGTCTAGGGTTCGAGTGACCTGGTCTCATAGTGATGGATCCCAGGGAGGCCATGTGCTGGTGTCCTCCAGCATTTGAGACAATAGAAGAAACGTATCAGACGATGGGGACCCCAAAGAGCTGGTGTACGAGGAGGGGGGACACAGTTGGTCCAGACTGACTCTAAGGAACACTAACTTCAACAATCAAGGGATCTACTTCTGTGAGGTGACAGTGGAGATCCCACACCTAGAGAAATGCTCCGGCAATGGAACGAAAGTTCTAATTGGTAATTTGGGACACATAATGTCGCCACAATAGGTTGTAGTGATACGTGGGGCTGCAACAAATAATAGAAAAACCTCATTTTACTTCCCCATGGAATTGTGATGAGCGTAAACTAGCTCACATACATCATGTATTTATTATTGGCAAGGTTTCTAAAAGGAGTGACTGTAAACGTAGCGTGACAATAAAGTCTTCCTTTACCACTTCCCTCCACAGAAACTCCGCCTGCAGATACAGAGGGTAAAGTAGAAGCTCTCTTTGTGTGTCTGTATTTGCACACATTTAGGGAGGACAGGACAGGGCTGCAATGAGCTCATAGAGGAGCGTGTTCTGTATGCATGCTCTTTAACAGGACACACATCTGAAACATATATTTTTTTCATAGTACACAGACTATGACATCTGTGCTAAAGGGCTGCGGGTTTAGTCTGCCTGTTATGCTCAGCTCGCACCCTGCGAGTCCCGCCCAGTTCCTGCTCTCATTGGACGACTTCGCCAGAGACACGTGACCAATAGGGACTCTGACTGAGGCAGGCGTAAACTGGACGTTATCCCCGCCATGTTTTTCCTTTTCTTCTTTTAGAACGCGGGTTTAGTCATATCGGGAAGGGAGCGATATACCGCGCTGGGAATCTTTGATTGTGTGCGTTCAGATACCCGTAAGTTTCTACATGTGCATTGTACAAGAGTGTTTATGTTGGGATATTATATACAGTTAATCGTAAATGAGCCCCTTAAGTGCGGCGAACGTTTTATTTTCTAACTTACTGCGTAGATTTATGTTTCATTTACCTCGGATGTCATGCAATGGCTATGTTTATTTTTAAATGGTTTATATTTACATACTTATTTATCTCAACAAATCTTATTTATATTACTTTGTGTATTATGATTGTTTATTCTATTAAACTTGCGGGATGGCCGCTTAAAGTTACCGTAATACAACGACGAAGGTAATATTGTGAACTGTTTATTTGATACTGGACTCTGTATGTATAACGGATTTATATTCTTTATTCTATTTTTGTTATTTCTACTTTCAGGACCACACACACACACACACACACACACACACACATACTAGTACAGAGCCCTTGTTCCAAGCCTTTATTAAAAGTTCTGGAGAATATACTCTTGGCATCTTCATTGGATGTACCACAGCGGCCACACCTCTCTCACCAATCAGTAATAGTAGGCTAGTTCGGCACAACAACATCACAAGATCATATTTTTATTTCGGATTGACCATTTATTCTTCCTGATGTCAATGTTTTCCTTACATGACATCAGATCTGTGGTAGGTGAGTCTGGCCTCAAGTCTCCATATGAATGGAGTCAGTCTTGTCACACACAATTCCATGTATTAGGTTTTGACCCCGGCTCAAACATTATTCTATTATACATGCAGCATGGTTTTTCAGACCTGTGGTCAGCCTTTCAAAATCCTATTTCTACAGTGCTAGATTTGTATTAGCCACTGTCCGCACCTGCCTCAAGTCTGCCCCCATCAGGCCCGTCCCTAAACAGGCAGCGGTCAGGACCCTGAATGACTACCATCCAATGGCCCTGACCCCCATCATCATGAAGTGCTTTGAGCGGCTGGTCCTAGCACACATCAAGAAGAACATACCTCCCTCCCTGGACCAACATCAGTTTGCCTACTGGTTAAACAGGTCATCTGAGGATGCCATTACATTGGCCCTCCACACTGTGATCCTGGTCCCCACATGGGAAAACTGTATTTTTTTTAAATCTGTGACTGCAATAAAAAATACTAAAAATGCAAAAACCCTTGCATTTTGTTACTTATGGTTATGGTTAGGGCTGGGTGGGGGTTAAGCTTGTCATTGTGAGCATTAGTATTTTTCCCATAGAAATAAATGAGCAGTCCCCAAAAAGCTATGATTACACGACTGTGTTTGTGTGTGTGTGTGTCTGTCTGTGTGTGTCGGTTAAGTATATATTACATTGTGAAGACCAAGTTTTTCAATCCCCACAAGGGGAAACTCAGTTTCATAAAAATCTGAGTGCAAAGAAAAATCTAAAGATGCCCAAAGTCTTTTAGCTGTTTGGTTACTTACGGTTCAGATTGTCATTGTTGGATTTGGGTTTTTCCCATAGGACTGAATGGGCAGAATGAGACCCTTCTTTGTGCCTGCTTATAGATTTCAGACTCACCATAACCCTACCTTGGATAAGAAATCATACGAAAGAACAAAAGGTCTGTGACATGGTAAGAAAATGCATTTTGGTCACAATGTAGGTCAGAATGTCCCATAGTATTGACCCCTGAACATAACTGTCATGTTTACCTGATTAGACGTCACTAAAAATCAAGTCAAAATCAGTCTAAAACCATTGTTTAAATGTTGTCTTGCCGATTACTCAGCAGTGTTGTGGACGTAACACAGAGCATAGCAGGTGAGTGCCCAAATAAAGGGACTGTGCTCCTTCGTATTAAAATAAAACATGAAAGCTTTAGTAAATTATGTTAAATTGTGGATATAAAATACAAATTAATTCTAGAGAATCTCCAGCATGAATCTTCTTATACATCATATAGTGAATACAATTAAATGCTTATTTAACCCTTTAGCAACAAAACACACCAATTACACAGATGGTCATAAAAATTACATATTTTAATCATGTAAGTATTAATAATCTTGCAGATGTCCAGTGGGGAGCAGCAGCTGGTCCATGGCCAATTAAGCAGAGCCATCCTCCTCAAAATCCAGATGACTGTGTATGCCAAATGTGATATATTCCGGTGGAGGTGGAGGGCATGGGTTCCTGCAGATGAGAGACAAGTATTTACTGACCTTATAAGCATCCTTCAGCAGTTCAGTGGTGACACTTAAAAGTTTTGACTGGGATTGCTGAGGGCTACTTGTGTATACATGCACCCCCTAAACAGCATGATGTAACTCGGACTGATGGGGGTGCAGCCCAGTTCTAATTTGACCTGCATCCATGGTATTTAGGCTCTGGTCAGGTGAGGTCTGAGGAACAGGGAAAGGCCTGTAGACCAAACCTGTATGTTCAGTGCAGTGTTTGGGTTGCCTCATTGTGTATGTGTGTGAGGTGCTGAATGAGGAGATGCACTCACTGCGTTGCTGCTCATCTCCATATGGAAGGATGTGCTGGGCCACTGACTTTCTGAACCAGCTTCATGTAAGAGTGGGAGGAAATAGTGAAGGTCATGCTCTCTCTCAAACACACAAACAGTAGGTCAATGTAGTAAAACAGAAAGTACTGTACCTGAGCTGCTGCGTGATGGAGAGCCCTGGCTCTCTACACTGGGCTGGGGGGACAGGGGAAGGCCCTCCTCTATACTGGCCTCCCTCAGGCGGGGCTGGGCCTGCTCCCGAACATCATCTGTACCAGAGGGCTGCGGGGCTGGGCGCAGGCAGGCATGAGCTTGAGGAGCGACATGGAGAACCAGCAGCAGCCAGGCCTGTGCCACCAGTACCTCTGCCTGTAACTGGTCCTTCCAGCTGGAGGACTGGTCAGGAAACACTTTTTTGAATTGATAAAATAAGTAAAACACCCAAATAAGGAGTGAAGCGATGCTCATGAGGAGCAGACACAAGGCCCGGCATATCCACTGTGGCTGCCCCTGAAACAAGCCACAGGCCAAGGTCAATGGCAGTGCTAGGAGCAGGGCCAGCCCGTACATGCAAGCCAAGCTGAAATGTGGCGGATGGTACTGGCAGACGGGCTGGCCCGGGTGCAGTGCAATTGCCAGGATCCATTGGAGAATGGCTATGCCCTGCATTATGGCCATGCCGATCAGCACCCCTGCCAGGGGTCTGAAACCGGAGCACTTGAGCAGTCGTGCACCCTGGGTCGCTTGGCATGCTGTGGCCAGGACAAACAGTGCCCCCCAGAGGGAGTGCCGGGCAATACAGACAGTGTCGTCCCGCTCGATGACATACGCAAAACTGAGGACGCAGAGCATGAGGACGGTGGCGAGGAGTAGGAGCAGCGGTGCCACCCCACTGCGAGCCTCAGGCTCTGTGATTTGACGCAGGCGGCAGAACAGCACCAGGGCCAGGATCAGTGAGGCTAGGGCCCCTATGCCTGCCGCCAATGTCACTGCCTGGCCCCACACTGCATGCAGGTTACACAGCGGCCTCTTCAGGAAAGAGCCACAGCCTTCAGGAGAAGCCTCATCTTCCGCAAAGCCGCTGCCCACCAGGGAGAAGATGAGGAGGATATGCAGGAAGGAGGGAAATGCCATTGCTGACAGAAACAGAGAGAGACGACAAAATTATTTTATGGGTGGAAAAGGCATTAGTCCATTATAAACAGTGTACCACAATGTAGGACACATCACCTGTCACTTTTGTGACATCTCAGCAACATACTATAAGTGTTTAACCACTGCAAAAGAGTGTGCTGTGAGATAAGCAGGCTTCTACAGTTTAGGAAAACAAATAGAGAATTTTCTTATATATCTGAGTCTTTCAAAAGGAAAAGGAGGAGTGGATTACTTTATAGCTAATTTGCAGGTTTGATGTACACATTTCGGATAGGGGGGTTACGTACCTTGTCGACGTCTGTAGTCTTCACCAGCTCTCAAAACACACCAACCACCTGAGTTCATTTTCATGCAAATGCCAAGTATTGCGTCGAGCTACGTATTTAAGAACGCTTGTCACGTGACTATTATTACGTCTTTTAGAATTTCAGAAACGTCAAAATTGGCACTTCGAAAGAGATAACGTCATTTTGAATACAAGCAAGAAAACTTCGAACAAAAACAAGCAAATGTGGCGAATTCGACTTCCTGCACCTAATTGTTCCCTTGAACATCTTTAAGGAACCCTAAGGGGAGAACCTTTATGTGTTTGTCGCAACCGATTGTATTGTAAGGAAACTAAGTAAGACTTTAAGAAAAATGTTTTGTGCAACCGCCCATGGTTCCAAGTTCCTTTGCGGTCTTCACCGAGAACTTTTGTAGCTTCTGGCCACTTTCGTGTGTCGTTTTTTCACGGCATAACAGGACCTTAATGTTAAATAATTTAAATAAGCATGTGAGACTCAAAACTCGTAGGTTAAAGTTAACAAGTAATTTCATAAGAAACTACACCGCCACCCTAAAATTGGAAGATGAACAAGTCGTTTTGTTAGTTCTTTATTAGTAATGGGGGGAATAGATTGTGATCAAAATGGGGTACAGCATCTTATTTACATGTAATTTCTACGACGCGCGACTATAGATGGATAGTTCGAACTTGATTAAATAAATGTATGTATGTATAAACAAACAAATAAATATTGTACAAAAGGCTCTCTGACTTAAGGATGTGGTATCCAAATCTCTTGTTATTTGGTTAATCTTCATTAATTCAGAAAGGATACTATTCGGAAGCAGCCATTCGTTTATTGTTTCCCTGGTTGTACATGGGGCACGCAGGGAGCGAATTTAGTTGCGGTCTCCATTTTTTCTTTTCAGTAGTATTAAATATATGTCTTGTTAGCTTTAGCTTCGCGGTTGTAGCGAGCAGGGATACGTTTGTGAAAGACCTGTTTATTTACCTGTATAGTACAAAACAAATGTGTACTACTCCGCTGCAGAGGTGGAGATTTCAGGTCCAGAGAGTACAAATCCAGACCCAGATTTTGTTTCAACCAACCACTTGAGTATAAAGAGTCACAGTCACAGACTACCCAACTGGTTGGTTGAAACAAAATCTTGGTCTGGATTTGTACTCTCTGGATCTGAAATCGCCACCTCTGCTCCGCTGCATACTGAAACATGCCTATCAGCCTTGTACTACATTTTTGACTGAAGTATTACGGTCAGGAGCGGAGCTATAGGTGTGGCGGGCGGGGCCACCGCCCCTGGGTCCGGGCCCTACCCTGGATCGGAGAAGGCCCTCCCCCCTGCAAAATGGGCACCGTCGCATATAATAAATACACATAAATTTATATTGACATAATCCATCCGAGACTCTTGATAGTTGGAATATAATAATTGGAGTTATTAATTGACTTGCTATTTTATATATCTTTCATATTTTGTATACATTCTTATTATGGTTGGTGTATGGTGTAATTTCTAATTTTTTGAAAACAAAATCTGTAAAATCCCTACGAAACACTTAATTTACAATACATAGTAAATATTTTGAAGTCAAACTAAGCTGTTCCTTTCGTATTTAATGGGTTTCTGTTTGAGGAATTTGCAACAAAACTGCAGTGCATGATGGGTAGGATGTCTAACGTCCTCATCCGTCTGATGACATACGTTAAGACTGGGAAGGTGCGTAATGTTCATACCTGGTTGCGTTTGTTTGTCCAGAAAGTAATTCAATTTCGCCGCGTAGGTTACGTTCTTAAAAACTGCTTGGATATATCCCGATTATATGCCGTGGACCTTTTAATTTGTTTGCAGTTTCGCCAGGTAGACTACCTTCTTTAAACTGCGTTTAGTTAGACTACATATTTCGGGATGTTTATTGTAGTCTTTGTAAATATGTATATAGTTTAACCTAACCCAGTCACTTAAGTGAGCAAGCCAGCTCAACTAGGTGTCGGTCCCAAACCCGGATTAATGGGAAGGGTTGGTGTCAAGAAATAAAGAGAGTGTATATACCTTCACTGCATCACTGATGTCAAAATGTGGGAAATATGTGGTTGTATAAATAAATGCGTTAAAATAGGTTAATGATTCTGTGCTGTCTAAATTGTATAAAAAAATCTAGGCATAGCCAAACAAATCTCCTGTCTGAAATGGCGTAGAAAACGCAATTTAGCCACTAAAACGTTACAGTTTTTGTGAGGGACAGTCCATTAATTCTACCAATTTGCATGTGTAATTGAGCATGGATGTTGTTTTCTATCCTACCTGGTGTCTGATGAGCTACACAGGTCTGCTTTGGGTAAATACCAGAAATAGGTGTGGCTCATCAGAAGCAAGGTAGGATAGAAAACTACTGGATAGCAGTTCTCTAGGACCGGAGTTGGAGACCCCTGTTGTAGTCCATCTGCCTCAAGGTTCCACACGTTGTGCATCTTGAGATCAGGTCATGTCAGTGGCCTTTACTACGAAGCAGGGTTACTGGCTTATCGGGGTAAGTTGTCCGATTTAAAGTAATCTGGGCAAAATGTACGTGAACGAATACGAAGTCCATTTAAACTGTGGTTCGACAAGTTATCCTAATAAGCCAGTAACCCCGCTTCGTAGTACAAGCCACAGGTTGGGAAGCATGTGCTGATGCAGCTTGTTGTTACACCCACCACCCGGCTGGCAATATACACAGTCCAGCCCCACACTGGAAATGGCTGGTTTTGGTTACTTATGGCACAAGAAGTTCAAGCGATGTCTGCCCTTCGTGGGTGTGGCAAAAAGGTGGAGGCGCGCGGCCGGAGAAACGGAAATCGGTGGCTGTTTTCTTTGTGGGGTCCGCGCGCTTATGCGTTAAATGGGGGGGGACTTCTTTTTTCTTTCTCCAGAAACCTAAACTAGGGCACAAGCCGTGTTTGCGCTTTACCTTGTATGCGGTTGCGGATTGGTGAAATTGTACCGCAGTAAGGAGTTTTTTTTGCCAAATGGAAGAGGCGCTGCAGCCGACGACAGAGCGCGTGGCAGAGTTACCGAACTGACCGGGAGCTCAGACTGTCCTGAGTGCGCGGAATGACTCTCTCATTTCGCTGTGATAAGCAGGAAGAGGAGACGGGTTTTCTTACGATAAGGGATATCTGGCGTTTTTCTTCTGATCGGTACTGCAGCGAGACTGAGTGTTGTATGCGGTAATCTCTGGGCCGCGGAATGGTGACGCCCGTCATATTCGCCTGGGACGGAGTTATATGGACGCTTGAACGGACTTTTCCTTGCCCTGCCGTACAGCCATCCTCCAGGGCAGCAGCTCACTGCCTCAGACTGGTAATGTTACTCTAAACAGTCCAGCTACTGTTGTATGTCGCTATAAAATGTGAAACCTGTTTCTTTGAATACGTTCGAATATATTCCCGAGTAATCCTCTTGAAGGGAATCACTACTTATTTTTGTTGTTGATGTTCTTGATTTACTATAGTGAAAAGTTTATTTACTTTGGTTTACAACCACAAAGACCAGACGTCTGTTGGTTTATGTGCTTTTATTATTTCTGTATATACCTGTATCAGTAAGGTTAACTTTTGTTAGTGTGTGTCTTATTTCACTGAGGAGTTGTTGACTCTTACCCATGAACCTGTGGGAAAGAAAAGGGGGTTACCTAAAAGGAAAAATAATATACTTTTATAGTTTGCACTCTGTTGTATTTTCTAGTGTTATAGTTACCTAGGACTTGGAGCGCCTCATCCATCCTACTGGATCTGGTAAAGGTGAGTCCATTGTTATGTCTGATAAACATTCTAGCATATATCACACAAGTACGTTGGCCTCCTTGTCTCCTACGTCCGCTGAAGCCTTCCTTTCCACATATTTAGCAAACACACCCACCTGTTGGAGCTTTGCAGCAAGATAGGCACAAACATGCTCTCACCTGAGATTACTGACGATAAAAGCACTGAGTGTGGCGATTCGGATCCTGAGATTCACCCAGTCTTCCTCGGTAATCCCTACACTTGTACGAGGCAGTGCGGTACACACCACCGCCACGCACTGTTACAGCTATGTGGGTGTGGCCTCTCTCTAAATACGATATAATGTACTGTACTCGTCCTTCATAAGTATTGGTTTTTGAAATAAAGATTAAAAATGGTTTACTTAAACACAAGCATTGCCATAATTGATCAGTTAATTGTGGTGGCCACTATACAGTGTGGATGATTCACGCCCCCATGTGATGCTGTGCGATTTCAGCACGTTACTTGGAGTGGGGCGCAATTTAAAACATGAATTATTTCAGGAAATTCCCATTTAATATTTTTGGACTGCTGGTAACTGAAACTGTAGGAAGCAAAACCATAGGGAGACCACTGTGAACATTTACAACCTCAAAAACACTGACCTGGTTAAGGCATAATATTTTGAAAGCCTTAATTGGTTCAACTCAAATTTTAAGACGTTTTATGACTTTTTAATGTCCCGTGACACCTTGTATACATTTATCTGCCCTGACATGTTCTTCCTAAAAGAAACAGGCCCTTTCTGCCTGTTTTTATGTGAAAATACATTATTCTGCTATACATACAGCATGGATTTCTGAATTGTGACCAGCGTCTGCTTTCTGTGTGCTTGGTTCTTAATTAATCTTCAGATACTTAGTGAATATTTATTTGATTATAATATACTATTACACACTGAGGTTCCCCCCTCATTCTTATCACTTTATTTCACCTAGTAAAATTATGAGCCTGGCCAGCTCGTCCCCTGCCCACATGTAATGCCCAAAATTTGGGATATCTCAGTGCGTGTTAGAGCTCAGCCGTGGGATGGAGCGCGCATTGCCCGGCACTTTCTCGGGACTTACATGTTGGTCTCCTGCCAGGATTGAAAAGGGCTCCCCAGTCTGAGTGAGGGTAGGTGATGATGGCACGTCCGAGTGTGAATAGCTTTGCAGTGTCAATGTGTTGGTTCAATCAATTATCACAATAACTATAATATCAATTTGCACTTTCTATGTACGTCTGTTTTTTATATATACCTATAATCTCTTGTATTGGCAGTTTTATTCCTCTTAATGATATATGTATATAACTATAATTATTTGATATCACTTGATAAGGGATTATTTTGCATTGCCTTTGATCCAATGTCTTGGAATTGATTCTAATGCAAGGTTGTTTTGTATTGCTTGTAATGAATAGTTTTTAGAAGCACTTAAGTGTGCCTGTTTGTTCCTTCAAGAGCCCTATATCACCCTCAAATCACCTTAAAATATTCTGTGATATCCTCTACTGGAGGAATTGACCCCCACCACCACCACCACATTATTGTGCTGGAATTGTTCCTTCCAGAATCTATTTCTGCAGTTCTAGATTTATGTTGTGATGATCCTAAATAAAATTAAAGCTCGCATATTTGCTTCTTGCAGATCACGTGGTCCTGTTGGCGTTGTTGGGTGGTGACCTGCAGCCTGCACTGGGGCGGTTTGCAGCTGAGTGTGAAGCAGCCAGGATGAGGATCAGCACCTCAGTGTGAGGCCATTATTCTCGACTGAAAAAGGGTGGATTACCATTTCCTGGTGGGGGATGAGTTGTTGCTTCAAGTGTAGGAGTTTAAGTACCTTGGAGTAAGAGAAGGGAACAGGAGATCGACAGATGGATTGGTGCATCATGGGCAGTAATGCAGACGTTGTACCATTCTGTTAGGGTAGAGAGTTAACTGAGCCAGAAGGCAAAACTCTCAATTTACCAGTTGATCTATGTTGCTACCTTCACTTATGGTCATTAGCTCTGGATAGTGACATAAAGAGTGAAACTGCAAGCATGAGTGGCAGAAATGAGTTTCCTCCATAGGGTGTCTTGGCTTGAAGAGAGGGTGAGGAGCTCAAAGCAGTGCTACTGCTCCTCTGCATTAAAAGGAGCCACTTGGTGTTTTGGGCATCTGTCTAGAATGCCTCCTGGATGGCTACCTGGGGAGATGTTTTGGGTATGTTCAACTGGGAGGAGGCCCCAGGGCAGACCGAGGACACGCTGGAGTGATCTCTTGGCCTGCCTGGAAATGCTTTGGTATTTCCTTGGTGGAGCTGGCTGGTGAGAGGGAGGTCTAGGCATACCTACTTAGGCTGCTGTGCCGTGACCTGACCCCAGGTAAGCGGCGGATAGTAGTTGGATTGGATGGGCTTTAGTAAATATTAAATTGTGGATATAAAATACCAATTACAAAGATGATATACATTACTTTAATCATCAAATTATTATACTGTTACAAATTTATTCTAGTTCTTCTCCCAATGGTCAGCAACAGTCTGCTCATAGCCAATTGAGCACAGATGTGCTCCTCAGCATCCAGATGTGTCTCTCTGGCAAGGTGCAGAACTTCTTGTTCCAGTCTCAGAAAAGAAGAACAACAGGAAAATATAACAAGCACATGTCCTTCAGCTGGTACTCTGCACCCTGTACACATACAGCTAGTCTTCCCCCCACCAGATTAATCCCCACCAGTTTTAATCATGCAATGCATGTACTGTTGCTTATTTATTCCATCCAAATTTCTGTTGGTATCACAGTCTCTGAAAACAACAAAACCACAACAGCTGTGGCAGAAGACCTCCACAAATATCCCTCAGCTGGTACTCAGAATCCTGGAGACAGTCAGCTTCCCCCTCCCCTCCCAATGGTCACCAAAGCTGCCTCTCTGTGTAATAAAAAGAAAGTGCTGTACCTGAGCTGCTGTGCAACGCAGAGCCCTGGCTCTCTGCAATCGACCGGGTGGACAGGGGAATGCCCTCTTCCACACTGGCCTCCCTTGGGGTTGGGGTAATCAATTCCTTGTATAGATGGTGTGCCAGATAGATGGCATAGCAGTGGAGTAGCTCATGATGAGCCGACTCGCAATGCTGTATCTCCACTGTGGCTGACCCCAAGCCAGACCACAGGTCAAGGTCATCAGCACTGCTATAAGCAGGGCCAGGCAGACCAAGCTGATACCCAGCGGCTTGTACTGACAAACCAGCTGGCCTGGGTGCAGTGCAATCAGCAGGATCCACTCAAGAATGGTGATACCCAGCGCTACAGGGCAGGCATGGGCCTCAGGAATGGTGTGCAGTAGCAGCAGCAACCAAGCCTGTGCCACCAGCATCTCTGGCCTTTGTAACTGGAGGACTGGATGTTCAGCTTTGTCATGGCCCGATAGTGAGCCAGACAGATGCCCCACATCATGCCACAGGTGAAACTCATGATGAGCGCAAACATGACCCTGAACCTGGACTGTGACTGCCCCTGAGCCAAGCCACAGGCCCAGGTCATCGGAACTGCTATGAGCAGGGCCAACCCGTACATGCAGATGAAGGCAATTTGCAGTGGCTTGTACTGACTGACCTGCTGGCCTGGATGGACCACAATTGCCAGGATCTATTCAATAATGACGATACCCTGCATTATGGCCAAGCCTATTGCCAGTGCAGCCAAGGCCCTAGAGCAGGAGCGTGCCAGAGCAGGAGCGTGCCGGAGCAGTCACACACTCTGGAAAGTTAAGTATGCGATACTCAGGAAATATAGCCCCCCCCCCCCCCCCCCCCCCCCAGAGAGCGTGCTGAGCAATACACACACGCTCATCACTCTCGATGATGTGCACAAAGCTGAGAACACAGAGCATGCAGATGGTGGCGAGGAGCAGGAGGAGGAGCCTCTGTGATGTGCTGCAGGCGGCACAGCAGCGCCAGGATCAGCGAGGCCAGGACCTGTATGTTCAGTGCAATGTTTGGGTTGCCTCAGTGTGTCTGTGGGTGAGGTGCTGAATGTGGAGCTGCACTCACTGCGCTGCTGTTCATCTCGGTCAGCTCGTACATCTCCATGTGGAAGGAAGTGCTGGGCCTTGGTTCTGCACTTCCATTCCACTGACTTGCTGATCCAGCTAAATGTAAGAGTGGAAGGAAATAGTGAGGGTTATGCTCTCTCTGAAACACACAGACAATATAGCAAAAAGAAAGTACCATACCTGAGATGCTGTGCGATGCAGAGCCCTGGCTCTCTACAATGGGCTGGGGGGACAGGGGAAGGCCCTCCTCCATACTGGCTTCCCTCGAGCGTGGCTGGGCCTGCATGGGAATATTATCTGGATCCGAAGGCTGTGAGGCTGGGCGCAGGCAGGCATGAGCTTCAGGGGTGGCGTGGAGCACCAGCAGCAGCCAGGCCTGCACCACCAGCATCTTTGCCAGCATCTCATCTTCCTTGTTAGGGGACTGGACAGAAAGCGATTTGTTGTACAGTTGGTAAGTTAAAAATATGGCCCACACCACAGCAGAGATGTAGCACATGATGGCCAAACTCACAATCCTACATCTCCGCTGTGCCTGCCCCCGAGTCAGTCCACAGGTCAAGGCAATTGGTACTATTAACAGCAGGACCAGCCCGTATGGGCAGACCATGCTGATACGCAGCGGCTGATACTGACAGACAGGCTGGCCTGGGTGTAGTGCAATCGCTAGGATCCACTCAAGAATGGCAAGACCCAGCACTACAGCCAAGCCTATCGCCAACTCCGCCATGGCCCTGAAGCAGGGGCACCGGGGCAATCGCACACCCTGGGCCGCTTGGTATGCAATGCCAAGGATTAACAGTGCCCCCCAGAAGGAATGCCGGGCAATGCACACATGCTCCTCTTGATAACGTGGACAAAGCTGAGAGCACAGAGTATGACTATGGTGGTGAGGAGTAAGATCAGCGAGGCCACTCCACTGCGAGCCTCAGGCTCTGTGATGCGCCACAGGCGGCACAGCAACACCAGGGCCAGGATCAATGAGGCCAGGACCACCACGCCTGCCGCCTCTGCCACCGCTACACCCCACACTGCGTCCAGGTCACACAGCGCAGTGAAGGGCCTCTTCAGGAGGGAGCCACAGCCTCGAGGAGAAGCCTCATCCTCTGCAAAGCTGTGGCTCACCAGGGAGAAGATGAGGAGGATATGGAACATGGAAGGGAATGCCATTGCTGACAGAGAGACGACAGAATCATTTTAGGGGTGGAAGAGGCATTAGTTCATTATAAACAATATACTGCTATGTAGGACACAGCACCTGTGACAAAGTCAGATCAGCATAGTGTCAGTGTTTAACCACTGCGGAAAAGTGTATTGTGAGATAAGCAGGTTTCCACAGTTTAGGTAAACAAATGGAGAAGCAGAAGGATACATCAGTCTTTCGAAAGCAAAAAAGTGGATGAAATTTATTATTTTTTTAATTCCCACAATTTTTTACTACTAGCCTACTGGAATAGTTCAGTACACAATGGGAGTACAAGTGCAACGTGCTTTTCTTTTGTATCCAGCGTACTGGTGGTTGGTATTTTTGTACATAATTTGAGCATAATTTGCAGTCTTTAAAGGACACATTTCGATAGGGGGTTACCTTGCCGAAGTCTGTCGTCTTCACCAGCTTGTAAGTCACGATATTCACCTATGCTCATTCTCATCTGAATTCCCAAGTATTCTTTTAGCTACATGTATATATAAGAACGCTTGTTAGGTAATGATCTGATTATTGCGTGTTTTAGAATCTCAGCAACGTCAAAACCGACACTGAAAAAAACGACACCGAATAAAAACAAGCTAATTTCTCAAGTCGCACTTCCACTAGTATGCTGATGTACCAGGATCAGTAGTGGGCCATTACAAATTCTCAAAATATCTTAAATTCCACTTTTGCCAATTAAGTCCTTGAAAAGTATTACACGGTGGTCCCTCCTTATCGGTGGTTTTGTTACCCGTGGTTTCAGCTACCTTGTCTCCGAAAATGTTAAATGGGGAAAAAATAATCAGTTTTAAACTGCGCCAGACTGAGCAACCTGATGAAATCCCACAACCGTCCCAGCCGGGGTGTTTTATCGAGCAATGCTACCTATTGCGACGTGCTGTCGAGCCTTTCTGCGCATGTGCAGTTCCACCGTTTTGGGGTTTTAGGGGTTTTTGGGGGTTAGGGTAAGGGTTGGGGCTATCGATTAGCACTACGGTAACTCAACTCGTCATACGACATATATCACCCCTCCATCCAGCGTATCCATACTGTTGAGTACCCACCTCGGTTATCCGATCTATTGTCGCGGTATGGTAATGCTTGTCTTCAAGCAATTGTGTTTTTTAAAGAGGGATCACATTCACATAACTTTTATAACGGTGTATTGTTATAAATGTTCTACTGCTGTTAATAGAACATCATAGTTGTCTCTTATTGCCCCTAATTTACAAAATCAACTTTATCATAGGTATTTATGTCTAGGAAAAAACGTAATATGCTGTATGTAGGTTGCGGTGCTCTCTGTGGTTTCAGGCATCCGCTGGGGGTCTTGGAATAAGGGGTGGCTACTGGATTTAGTCTAATGTTGAAAACCATCTAATGTTGAAAGTCTACAGGGAGTGCAGAATTATTAGGCAAATGAGTATTTTGTCCACATCATCCTCTTTATGCATGTTGTCTTACTCCAAGCTGTATAGGCTCGAAAGCCTACTACCAATTAAGCATATTAGGTGATGTGCATCTCTGTAATGAGAAGGGGTGTGGTCTAATGACAACACCCTGTAAATTATATTAAATTGTGGATGTAAAATACAAATTAATTCTAGAGAATCTCCAACATGAATCTTCTTATATATCATATAGTGAATACAATTAAATGCTTATTTAACCCTTTAGCAACAAAACACACCAATTACACAGATGGTCATAAAAATTACATATTTTAATCATGTAAGTATTATATTCTTGCAGATGTCCAGTGGGGAGCAGCAGCTGGTCCATGGCCAATCGAGCAGAGCCATCCTGCTCAAAATCCCGATTTCTGTATATGCCAAATGTGATATATTCCAGTGGAGGTGGAGGGCATGGGCTCCTGCAGATGAGAGACAAGTATTTACTGACCTTATAAACATCCTTCAGCAGTTCAGTGGTGACACTTAAAAGTTTTGACTGGGATTGCTGAGGGCTACTTGTGTATACATGCACCCCCTAAACAGCATGATGTAACTCGGACTGATGGGGGTGCAGCCCAGTTCTAATTTGACCTGCATCCATGGTATTTAGGCTCTGGTCAGGTGAGGTCTGAGGAACAGGGAAAGGCCTGTAGACCAAACCTGTATGTTCAGTGCAGTGTTTGGGTTGCCTCCTTGTGTCTGTGTGTGAGGTGCTGAATGAGGAGATGCACTCACTGCGTTGCTGCTCATCTCGATGTGGAAGGATGTGCTGGGCGTTTGTTCTGCACTTCCACTTCTCCGACTTCCAGAACCAGCTTCATGTAAGAGGAAATAGTGAGGGTTATGCTCTCTCTCAAACACACAAACAGTAGGTCAATGTAGTAAAACAGAAAGTACTGTACCTGAGCTGCTGTGTGATGGAGAGCCCTGGCTCTCTACACTGGGCTGGGGGGACAGGGGAAGGCCCTCCTCTATACTGGCCTCCCTTGAGCGGGGTGGGGCTGGTGCGGGGCCAACACCATCAGGACCTGAGGGCTGTCGAGGTGGACGCAGGCAGGCGTAGGCCTCAGGGGCAGCGTGGAACAGCAGCAACAGCCAGGCCTGCACTGCTAGCACCTCTGCCCACAACTGGTCCTCCCAACTGGTGGACTGGCCGGGTGTCATTTTCAAAATATGATTACAGGCCACCCAGATGGCCCACAGCCCACCAGAGGTGCAGCTCATGCAGAGCAGCCACAACATCCTGCAACGCATCAGTGATTCCCCCTGAGCCATGCCCCCGACCAAGGTTATTGGCACTGCTACGAGCAGGACCAGCCCGTAAATGCAGGCCAAGGCGATGCTTAATGGCTGGTACTGGCAGACTGGTTGGCCTGGATGCCTCACAACTGCCAGGATCCACTCCAACATGGCGAAAGCTGGTATTACAGCCATGCCTATCACCAGTGAAGCCAGGATCCTGAAGCCGGTGTGCCGGAGCAGTCGCATACCCTGGGTAACTTTATAAGCCGCGCTCAGGACAGACAGCACCCCCCAGAGCACATGCCGAGCAATGCACACATGCTCCTGACTCTCAATGATGTGCGCAAAGCTGAGAGCAGAGAGCATGATAGTGGTGGCTAGGAGCAGGATCAGAGGTGCCACTCCGCTGCGAGCCTCAGGCTCTGTGATGCGTCGCAGGCGGCACAACAACACCAGGGCCAGGATCAGTGAGGCCAGGACCGCCACACCTGCCGCCACTGCCACCGCTACACCCCACACTGCGTCCAGGTCGCACAGCTTGGTGAATGGCCTCGTTAGGAGGGAGCCACAGCCTCGAGGAGAAGCCTCATCCTCTGCAAAGCTGTGGCCCACCAGGGAAAAGATGAGGAGGATATGGAGCACTGAAGGTATTGCCATTGCTATGGAGAAAGAGACAAAGAGATCATTTAGTTTGTTTAACTACTGTAAAAAAAAGTACTGTGAGATAAGCAGGCTTCCACCATATAGGGAAAAAAAACGAAGAAGGCAAAGGATATATTTGAGTTTTTCAAAAACAAAAGGACAAGTGGATTTCTTTATAGCTGATTTGCAGGTTTAAAGTACACATTTCGGATGGGGGGGGGGGGTTACGTACCTTGTCGACGTCTGTAGTCTTCACCAGCTCTCAAAACACACCAACCTCCTGAGTTCATTTTCATACAAATGCCAAGTATTGCGGTGAACTACGTATATAAGAACTCTTGTCACGTGACGATTATTACGTCTTTTAGAATCTCAGAGACGTCAAAACCGGCACTTCGAAAAAGATAACGTCATTTTGAATACAAACAAATAAAAACTTCAAACAAAAACAAGCAAAAAGTGGCAAATGGTAAAAAGCCTGTACATAATTAATTACTAGGATGTACAGGTCAGCTCTACATGCTCTATGGTAAAGGGGTGACTTTTTTTACTTGATGTCAGATATTGTGACCCCCGTGTGACTTGTGAAAAAGCAGCAATACATAATTCAAAACGTCTTTTCACCGTCTATACACACTTCTAATGGTGTTTTCAAATTATATCGAGCATTCCTGATTCCAAAAGTAAATGTAGAGCACCAGACTACACGGTTTATCACAAAATTAATCGGCGTGTTTCCGCTGTGTATTTGGGTTCGGTGTTCATTAGGAGGGCGGGGTCTGTTACAGTCCTGCTTCGGACTGCAATGAAATCCTTGTTGAAATCCGCTACGTAAGTCTTCTTCTTCGCTTCGCTCACAATACCTCGGTCTGCCCAGCACTTCAATATTTATAAGCTAAATAATTGTTGATTTCAGCGCACCACCAACGGGCAACTCTGATGTTTCGGCCACACCATCCCCACCGTCCCGTGCATTACTGTCTTCGTGAGGACCTAAGTCATTACAATATCTTGATATTATAGCCCGAAAAACACACACACACGGACAGACTGTTAACTTTTAAAATGCTGCATTGAAGTACTTAAATAAACATTACCGATATCTTTAAATATTTACTGGCCATATATTTCAGACATGAAGCAGCTTTTATAAAAGCCACACACTGGTTTTATGGCGCAGCTAGATTCGCCATGTTCTCATGAAGCCCAGAACACTGAAAGTCCACAAAAATAATTGAGAAATTGACAGATGGGGTTTGGTGGCTTATCAAAATAGATATACTGTAAAACGGAGACAGTTAAGACAACTTAAAATTTCAAGGCAACTTACTGCACTAGATTTTTGAGTTTTGAGGGCAACTCAAACTTCTACGTTTTTAAGAAAACCACCTATTGTTATGCCGAGTAATTATTTGTCGTTCAGATAATTTATCTTTCATATCTATAAAAACTTCAAATGTTTCGTTGTACATACTAAGGATTGCTAACAACAAAAGTTGTTCCGACCTATTCATTTCTTAAGGTTTATCTTTCATATGTGTAAAAACGTAAAAATTTGAGTTTAGCATGCTAAGGCTTCGAAAGGCAGGTATTATATAACAAGTCATATAACAAATAAGTAGGTGGTGGCCTTATAGAAAAAAGGCGAAATTACCTTTACCTTATTGTATAATTACCTCAGTTATGTAATGAGTACTCAGCTCAGCCATAACGGACAGTTAGAAGTGGAACTTCTGATACTTAAATGTATAATTACCTCAGTCGAGGAATGTTAGCTACTCTTCTCATATGGCTATTTATGTGTTTGTTCATCCACGTATAAATTTATTGGTTACAAAAAATAAATGAAACACTGGCATGGTTTAAACTGAATCATTATATGTATATAAACTTAGCACAAAAAGTAAGAAAATTTGTGTTTGGCCGATTATTTCTTTGTTGTGACAAGACTTGTTGGCAATAAATCTTATACCATCGGAAAGCCTGTTGATTTCCCTTTAAAGAGTTGTAAGGAGGGGTGGCATGGTGGTGCAGTAGTTAGCACTTTTGCCTCACACCTCTGGGACCCTGGTTAGAGTCTCCGCCTGGGTCACATGTATGTTTGCATGTTCTCCCCATATCGTTGTGGGGTTTCCTCCGGATACTCCGGTTTCCCCCTCCACAGTCCAAAAACATGCTGAGGCTAATTGGAGTTACTAAATTGCCCGTAGGTGTGAGTGTGCCCTGTGATGGGCTGGTCCCCAATCCTGGGTTGTTCCCTGCCTCGTGCCCATTGCTTCCGGGATAGGCTCCGGACCCCCCGCGACCCAGTAGGATAAGCATTTTGGAAAATGGATGGATGGATTTGTAAGGAAAACGCATTTGTGGACTGAGTAGAGTTCAATATGTGGGTTGTTTATTTAACTATATTTTCTATTCAGATTAATTTCATGAGTGTTTTCTTGGAAAAAAAGGAAATTTCTAAGTGAGCCCAAACTTTTGAACAGTAGTGACGAATACAATTAAATTTATATATAGCCAAAAAACACAACAGTCACACAGATGATCATGTACATTATGTTTTAATCATGTAATGATTACACTGTTGCAAAATAATTCCAGGTCTTCTCTCAATGGGCAGCAGCAGTGGGTCTATAGACCAAACCTGCATGTTCAGTTCAGTGTTTGGGTTGCCTCAGTGTGTCTGTGGGTGAGGTGCTGAATGAGGATCTGCAAAACTGCTCTGCTGTTCATCTCGGTCAGCTCGTACATCTGCATGTGGAAGGAAGTGCTGGGCCTTGGTTCTGCACTTCCATTCCTCTGACTTCCAGAACCAGCTTCATGTAAGAGTGGGAGGAAATAGTGAGGGTCAATGTAGTAAAAAAAGAAAAGTACTGTACCTGACCTGCTGTCATTGAAGACAGAGTCCTAGCTCTCCACAATCCACTGGGGGGACAGGGAAATTCCCGCTTCTAAGTTGGCCTTCCTTAGGTGGGGGAGGACCTGCACAGAAACAACGTCATTGGGATCGGAGGGCTGCAAGGCTGGGCGCAAGCAGATGTGGGCCTTAAATGGCATGGAACAGTTATAGCAACCAGGCCTGTGGCACTAGCACCTCCGCCTGCAAGTGGTAATTCCAGCTGGTCATCTCATTCATGAATGGATAGTAAAAGAGACAGGTGGTCCACAGCATGGTGGAGGTGAAGCTCATGAGAAGGGGCAGAGGCCAAGGTCATCGGCACTGCAATGAGCAGGGCCAGCTGTACACATAGACCAAGGCCATACATAGTGGCTGATACTGAGGGACCGGCTGACCTGGGTGCAGCACAATTGCCAGGATTCACTCAACAATGGCAATACCCTGCATTATGGCCAAGCCCACCTGGGCCTTGAAGCAGGAGTGCCAGAGCAGTCACACACCCTGGGTCGTTAGGTATGCTCAGGACACATAGCACCCCCAGAGGGCGTGCCAGGTAATGCAGTCATGCTCAATGACATACCAAAGCTAACGGCACAGCATGAGGTCGGTGGCGAGGACGCGGGCCTCTGTGATGTGGCACATCAGCACTGGGGCCAGGCTCAGCAGGGCCAGGGCCACCCCACCTGCTGCCACCGCCACACCCCACACTGCATCCAGGTCACATAGTGCAGGGAAGGGCCAAACACACACTGTACTCAAATCTTTGTGGGGACTGTCCATTCACTGCTATGGGCAGTGAATCCCACAATGATCACCATAAATAACCAAACAAAATACAATTCTTTTGGCAGTTTAAATTTTTTGATTGCAGTAATAGATTTTTATGAAATGGAATTTCCCTTTGTGAGGACTGAAAAAAAAATGCCCCCTACAACGTCAAAATAATAGATTTTTAATGTATATCTAACCCACAAACACATAGTGTTTTGCCATTCTCTCTAAAGATACGGTTTGTGATCCAGACACCTCCCTTACCCCCACCCATACAGTCGTACATCCACCTTTATTTAGCAGCGTGTAAGAGCCTGCAAACAAACATGTATAGTTTACCCACCATTTTGTTTAACAGCTACACCACTGCTTCTAACTTATGGCCTATTTTTTCTGGTGTAGATACCATGCTGACCGTCAGCCTGTACAGGAGAAGCAGATTTAGAAGATAGGTGTGTGGGCTGTTAAGAGAGCATCACAACATGTCAGTAATTTCCACTGGGGGGGTTCATTATCGCTTTTAAAGATCAAGCCCACGACTTATCGTGCTTGATGACTAAGTCAGGTATCTGCTTGCACTTCCTGAAAAGTGAGTTGGGGGGGGGGGGTAGGATATGAGGGAAGTGGAGACTATTCTGCAGTCACTTTAATCACTGTACAACTACACTTGCTGTCAACAGGGCTGTGTGTGGAGTTGAGCATCGCCGCAGTACAGGGATACTACATCTTTGGTTGGATTGACCATAATCTGGTGGTAGACACACACACACACACACACACACACACACACACACAGCAGAGTTCCCCCCTTCAATGTGCATCGTATGTTGAGGTGAGGACTTGTTGTATATTTGGTCTGTTTAAATACATACCACCATCTTCAAAAAATAAAAAGTCCTTATAATTTTGTACATGGCATATAAAATGCTTCTGATTCTGATCTAGTATGATACATATTTGAAGACAAATCTCTGAGAGTTAATGTTTGCGATATGAGTTTATGTAATTGATTTTGAAATTGCTGACATTCCGAATCTGAAACCTTTATGCCCCATCAAACAAACTTTACTACACTACAACCAAGCATTACTTTGAAATAATATTCATAACACTGCAAGAAGTATTAGTGACTGAAAAAAAAGGCTTTGTGTCATTTGTGGTCATCGCCCCTCCCCTCCATGTCCCTTCTAGATGTGAGTGTGGGATGCCGAGAGACAGCGAGTAACTTCACTTGTCTTTACTGCAGCAATGGAACTGGGACACAAAACAGCCGTTGGACTCATGACAGGTAAAGACACAATCAGCGTTTCTATAGAGTTTGTGTTACGCTCACATTCATCAAACTTCTTTTTTTTTATTATTTCAAATTTTACAGGAAGTAGGAAGTAGTTTTGCTCTACATTAACTGCACCTTCATAATGCCTTTATAATGCACAAAAACGTTTTTTTAATTATTTCAAATTATACAGGATGTAGGAAGTAGCAGTTGAAATATATATAATATTTTTAGCAAGAGATTCAAGAGTTGTAAAACATAATCTTAGGAATTCTTTAGTCTTTTATATATGACTCTTCTTGTATTGCCTCTCTTGTTTGACAGCAATTACTTAGATTCACATGCTTTGATATTGTATGCATTAATTGATAATTTACCAAAAGTTGAATAACCAAAAATGCACCTCTGAATGCATAAAATATGCTAATCTAACATTCCAGTCATTGACTAACCTTGATTGGAATAAGCAGGCACAGATACAGACTGCAAAGAAATAGCTACATTCAGTCTCACTTGTTTGTATATGGCAAGAATGATAAATCATTACCTGCATTACATATGGAATAATTACCTGAATCAAAGAGGGGATTATCAGCAGTTAACATAAATGGCCGCAGAATATTATGCTGTTATTTATAAGCTGATTAAGGTTCTTGGTCTGCATGTCTAGTTAGTTTAATTAATGTTTCTCTCCTTTAACATTAAAAAGCATCTCCACCGTGCCCAGAAGTCTGTATTTCAGAGGCACATGCAGCTTTCTGTCTGTGATTAACTTCTCTGACACATATCCTCTCTTCCCCATCGTCACAGTGTTGGCGTGTGTGGAAGCTGCTGTGGGCTGGTGCACAGTGTCCCAGCCTCAGGAATCCTGGGCCACCACCGGGGACTCCCTGACACTCAACTGCACCTTCCAGGTGCCAGACGAGTCTAGGGTTCGAGTGACCTGGTCTCATAGTGATGGATCCCAGGGAGGCCGTGTGCTGGTGTCCTCCAGCATTCGAGACAATAGAAGAAACGTATCAGACGATGGGGACCCCAAAGAGCTGGTGTACGAGGAGGGGGGACACAGTTGGTCCAGACTGACTCTAAGGAATACTAACTTCAACAATCAAGGGATCTACTTCTGTGAGGTGACAGTGGAGATCCCACACCTAGAGAAATGCTCCGGCAATGGAACGAAAGTTCTAATTGGTAATTTGGGACACATAATGTCGCCACAATAGGTTGTAGTGATACGTGGGGCTGCAACAAATAATAGAAAAACCTCATTTTACTTCCCCATGGAATTGTGATGAGCGTAAACTAGCTCACATACATCATGTATTTATTATTGGCAAGGTTTCTAAAAGGAGTGACTGTAAACGTAGCGTGACAATAAAGTCTTCCTTTACCACTTCCCTCCACAGAAACTCCGCCTGCAGATACAGAGGGTAAAGTAGAAGCTCTCTTTGTGTGTCTGTATTTGCACACATTTAGGGAGGACAGGACAGGGCTGCAATGAGCTCATAGAGGAGCGTGTTCTGTATGCATGCTCTTTAACAGGACACACATCTGAAACATATATTTTTTTCATAGTACACAGACTATGACATCTGTGCTAAAGGGCTGCGGGTTTAGTCTGCCTGTTATGCTCAGCTCGCACCCTGCGAGTCCCGCCCAGTTCCTGCTCTCATTGGACGACTTCGCCAGAGACACGTGACCAATAGGGACTCTGACTGAGGCAGGCGTAAACTGGACGTTATCCCCGCCATGTTTTTCCTTTTCTTCTTTTAGAACGCGGGTTTAGTCATATCGGGAAGGGAGCGATATACCGCGCTGGGAATCTTTGATTGTGTGCGTTCAGATACCCGTAAGTTTCTACATGTGCATTGTAAAAGAGTGTTTATGTTGGGATATTATATACAGTTAATCGTAAATGAGTCCCTTAAGTGCGGCGAACGTTTTATTTTCTAACTTACTGCGTAGATTTATGTTTCATTTACCTCGGATGTCATGCAATGGCTATGTTTATTTTTAAATGGTTTATATTTACATACTTATTTATCTCAACAAATCTTATTTATATTACTTTGTGTATTATGATTGTTTATTCTATTAAACTTGCGGGATGGCCGCTTAAAGTTACCGTAATACAACGACGAAGGTAATATTGTGAACTGTTTATTTGATACTGGACTCTGTATGTATAACGGATTTATATTCTTTATTCTATTTTTGTTATTTCTACTTTCAGGACCACACACACACACACACACACACACATACTAGTACAGAGCCCTTGTTCCAAGCCTTTATTAAAAGTTCTGGAGAATATACTCTTGGCATCTTCATTGGATGTACCACAGCGGCCACACCTCTCTCACCAATCAGTAATAGTAGGCTAGTTCTGCACAACAACATCACAAGATCATATTTTTATTTCGGATTGACCATTTATTCTTCCTGATGTCAATGTTTTCCTTACATGACATCAGATCTGTGGTAGGTGAGTCTGGCCTCAAGTCTCCATATGAATGGAGTCAGTCTTGTCACACACAATTCCATGTATTAGGTTTTGACCCTGGCTCAAACATTATTCTATTATACATGCAGCATGGTTTTTCAGACCTGTGGTCAGCCTTTCAAAATCCTATTTCTACAGTGCTAGATTTGTATTAGCCACTGTCCGCACCTGCCTCAAGTCTGCCCCCATCAGGCCCGTCCCTAAACAGGCAGCGGTCAGGACCCTGAATGACTACCATCCAATGGCCCTGACCCCCATCATCATGAAGTGCTTTGAGCGGCTGGTCCTAGCACACATCAAGAAGAACATACCTCCCTCCCTGGACCAACATCAGTTTGCCTACTGGTTAAACAGGTCATCTGAGGATGCCATTACATTGGCCCTCCACACTGTGATCCTGGTCCCCACATGGGAAAACTGTATTTTTTAAAAATCTGTGACTGCAATAAAAAATACTGAAAATGCAAAAACCCTTGCATTTTGTTTGGTTACTTATGGTTATGGTTAGGGCTGGGTGGGGGTTAAGCTTGTCATTGTCAGCATTAGTATTTTTCCCATAGAAATAAATGAGCAGTCCCCAAAAAGCTATGATTACACGACTGTGTTTGTGTGTGTCTGTCTGTGTGTGTCGGTTAAGTATATATTACATTGTGAAGAAAAAGTTTTTCAATCCCCACAAGGGGAAACTCAGTTTCATAAAAATCTGAGTGCAAAGAAAAATCTAAAGATGCCCAAAGTCTTTTAGCTGTTTGGTTACTTACGGTTCAGATTGTCATTGTTGGATTTGGGTTTTTCCCATAGGACTGAATGGGCAGAATGAGACCCTTCTTTGTGCCTGCTTATAGATTTCAGACTCACCATAACCCTGCCTTGGATAAGAAATCATACGAAAGAACAAAAGGTCTGTGACATGGTAAGAAAATGCATTTTGGTCACAATGTAGGTCAGAATGTCCCATAGTATTGACCCCTGAACATAACTGTCATGTTTACCTGATTAGACGTCACTAAAAATCATGTCAAAATCAGTCTAAAACCATTGTTTAAATGTTGTCTTGCCGATTACTCAGCAGTGTTGTGGACGTAACACAGAGCATAGCAGGTCAGTGCCCAAATAAAGGGACTGTGCTCCATCCATCCATCCATCCATCCATTTTCCAAACCGCTTATCCTATCGGGTCGCGGGGGGTCCGGAGCCTATCCCGGAATCAATGGGCACGAGGCAGGGAACAACCCAGGATGGGGGGCCAGCCCATCACAGGGCACACTCACACACCATTCACTCACACATGCACACCTACAGGCAATTCAGCAACTCCAATTAGCCTCAGCATGTTTTTGGACCGTGGGGGGAAACCGGAGTACCCGGAGGAAACCCCACGACGACACGGGGAGAATATGCAAACTCCGCACATATGTGACCCAGGCGGAGACTCGAACCCGGGTCCCAGAGGTGTGAGGCGACAGTGCTAACCACTGCACCACCATGCCGCCCGGGACTGTGCTCCTTCGTATTAAAATAAAACATGAAAGCTTTAGTAAATTATGTTAAATTGTGGATATAAAATACAAATTAATTCTAGAGAATCTCCAGCATGAATCTTCTTATACATCATATAGTGAATACAATTAAATGCTTATTTAACCCTTTAGCAACAAAACACACCAATTACACAGATGGTCATAAAAATTACATATTTTAATCATGTAAGTATTAATAATCTTGCAGATGTCCAGTGGGGAGCAGCAGCTGGTCCATGGCCAATTAAGCAGAGCCATCCTCCTCAAAATCCAGATGACTGTGTATGCCAAATGTGATATATTCCGGTGGAGGTGGAGGGCATGGGCTCCTGCAGATGAGAGACAAGTATTTACTGACCTTATAAGCATCCTTCAGCAGTTCAGTGGTGACACTTAAAAGTTTTGACTGGGATTGCTGAGGGCTACTTGTGTATACATGCACCCCCTAAACAGCATGATGTAACTCGGACTGATGGGGGTGCAGCCCAGTTCTAATTTGACCTGCATCCATGGTATTTAGGCTCTGGTCAGGTGAGGTCTGAGGAACAGGGAAAGGCCTGTAGACCAAACCTGTATGTTCAGTGCAGTGTTTGGGTTGCCTCATTGTGTATGTGTGTGAGGTGCTGAATGAGGAGATGCACTCACTGCGTTGCTGCTCATCTCCATATGGAAGGATGTGCTGGGCCACTGACTTTCTGAACCAGCTTCATGTAAGAGTGGGAGGAAATAGTGAAGGTCATGCTCTCTCTCAAACACACAAACAGTAGGTCAATGTAGTAAAACAGAAAGTACTGTACCTGAGCTGCTGCGTGATGGAGAGCCCAGGCTCTCTACACTGGGCTGGGGGGACAGGGGAAGGCCCTCCTCTATACTGGCCTCCCTCAGGCGGGGCTGGGCCTGCTCCCGAACATCATCTGTACCAGAGGGCTGCGGGGCTGGGCGCAGGCAGGCATGAGCTTGAGGAGCGACATGGAGAACCAGCAGCAGCCAGGCCTGTGCCACCAGTACCTCTGCCTGTAACTGGTCCTTCCAGCTGGAGGACTGGTCAGGAAACACTTTTTTGAATTGATAAAATAAGTAAAACACCCAAATAAGGAGTGAAGCGATGCTCATGAGGAGCAGACACAAGGCCCGGCATATCCACTGTGGCTGCCCCTGAAACAAGCCACAGGCCAAGGTCAATGGCAGTGCTAGGAGCAGGGCCAGCCCGTACATGCAAGCCAAGCTGAAATGTGGCGGATGGTACTGGCAGACGGGCTGGCCCGGGTGCAGTGCAATTGCCAGGATCCATTGGAGAATGGCTATGCCCTGCATTATGGCCATGCCGATCAGCACCCCTGCCAGGGGTCTGAAACCGGAGCACTTGAGCAGTCGTGCACCCTGGGTCGCTTGGCATGCTGTGGCCAGGACAAACAGTGCCCCCCAGAGGGAGTGCCGGGCAATACAGACAGTGTCGTCCCGCTCGATGACATACACAAAGCTTAGGACGCAGAGCATGAGGACGGTGGCGAGGAGTAGGAGCAGCGGTGCCACCCCACTGCGAGCCTCAGGCTCTCTGATTTGATGCAGGCGGCAGAACAGCACCAGGGCCAGGATCAGTGAGGCTAGGGCCCCTATGCCTGCCGCCAATGTCACTGCCTGGCCCCACACTGCATGCAGGTTACACAGCGGCCTCTTCAGGAAAGAGCCACAGCCTTGAGGAGAAGCCTCATCTTCCGCAAAGCCGCTGCCCACCAGGGAGAAGATGAGGAGGATATGCAGAAAGGAGGGAAATGCCATTGCTGACAGAAACAGAGAGAGACGACAAAATTATTTTATGGGTGGAAGAGGCATTAGTCCATTATAAACAGTGTACCACAATGTAGGACACATCACCTGTCACTTTTGTGACATCTCAGCAACATACTATAAGTGTTTAACCACTGCAAAAGAGTGTACTGTGAGATAAGCAGGCTTCTACAGTTTAGGAAAACAAATAGAGAATTTTCTTATATATCTGAGTCTTTCAAAAGGAAAAGGAGGAGTGGATTACTTTATAGCTAATTTGCAGGTTTGATGTACACATTTCGGATAGGGGGGTTACGTACCTTGTCGACGTCTGTAGTCTTCACCAGCTCTCAAAACACACCAACCACCTGAGTTCATTTTCATGCAAATGCCAAGTATTGCGTCGAGCTACGTATTTAAGAACGCTTGTCACGTGACTATTATTACGTCTTTTAGAATTTCAGAAACGTCAAAATTGGCACTTCGAAAGAGATAACGTCATTTTGAATACAAGCAAGAAAACTTCGAACAAAAACAAGCAAATGTGGCGAATTCGACTTCCTGCACCTAATTGTTCCCTTGAACATCTTTAAGGAACCCTAAGGGGAGAACCTTTATGTGTTTGTCGCAACCGATTGTATTGTAAGGAAACTAAGTAAGACTTTAAGAAAAATGTTTTGTGCAACCGCCCATGGTTCCAAGTTCCTTTGCGGTCTTCACCGAGAACTTTTGTAGCTTCTGGCCACTTTCGTGTGTCGTTTTTTCACGGCATAACAGGACCTTAATGTTAAATAATTTAAATAAGCATGTGAGACTCAAAACTCGTAGGTTAAAGTTAACAAGTAATTTCATAAGAAACTACACCGCCACCCTAAAATTGGAAGATGAACAAGTCGTTTTGTTAGTTCTTTATTAGTAATGGGGGGAATAGATTGTGATCAAAATGGGGTACAGCATCTTATTTACATGTAATTTCTACGACGCGCGACTATAGATGGATAGTTCGAACTTGATTAAATAAATGCATGTATGTATAAACAAACAAATAAATATTGTACAAAAGGTTCTCTGGCTGTTAAGGATGTGGTATCCAAATCTCTTGTTATTTGGTTAATCTTCATTAATTCAGAAAGGATACTATTCGGAAGCAGCCATTCGTTTATTGTTTCCCTGGTTGTACATGGGGCACGCAGGGAGCGAATTTAGTTGCGGTCTCCATTTTTTCTTTTCAATAGTATTAAATATATGTCTTGTTAGCTTTAGCTTCGCGGTTGTAGCGAGCAGGGATACGTTTGTGAAAGACCTGTTTATTTACTTGTATAGTACAAAACAAATGTGTACTACTCCGCTGCAGAGGTGGAGATTTCAGATCCAGAGAGTACAAATCCAGACCCAGATTTTGTTTCAACCAACCACTTGAGTATAAAGAGTCACAGTCACAGACTACCCAACTGGTTGGTTGAAACAAAATCTTGGTCTGTATTTGTACTCTCTGGATCTGAAATCGCCACCTCTGCTCCGCTGCATACTGAAACATGCCTATCAGCCTTGTACTACATTTTTGACTGAAGTATTACGGTCAGGAGCGGAGCTATAGGTGTAGCGGGCGGGGCCACCGCCCCTGGGTCCGGGCCCTACCCTGGATCGGAGAAGGCCCTCCCCCCTGCAAAATGGGGACCGTCGCATATAATAAATACACATAAATTTATATTGACATAATCCATCCGAGACTCGTTTCCTAGTTGGAATATAATAATGGGAGTTGTTAATTGACTTGCTATTTTATATATATTTCATCTTTTGTATACATTCTTATTATGGTTGGTGTATGGTGTAATTTCAAATTTTTTGAAAACAAAATCTGTAAAATCCCTACAAAACACTTAATTTACAATACATAGTAAATATTTTGAAGTCAAACTAAGCTGTTCCTTTCGTATTTAATGGGTTTCTGTTTGAGGAATTTGCAACAAAACTGCAGTGCATGATGGGTAGGATGTCTAACGTCCTCATCCGTCTGATGACATACGTTAAGACTGGGAAGGTGCGTAATGTTCATACCTGGTTGCGTTTGTTTGTCCAGAAAGTAATTCAATTTCGCCGCGTAGGTTACGTTCTTAAAAACTGCTTGGATATATCCCGATTATATGCCGTGGACCTTTTAATTTGTTTGCAGTTTCGCCAGGTAGACTACCTTCTTTAAACTGCGTTTAGTTAGACTACATATTTCGGGATGTTTATTGTAGTCTTTGTAAATATGTATATAGTTTAACCTAACCCAGTCACTTAAGTGAGCAAGCCAGCTCAACTAGGTGTCGGTCCCAAACCCGGATTAATGGGAAGGGTTGGTGTCAAGAAATAAAGAGAGTGTATCTTCACTGCATCACTGATGTCAAAATGTGGGAAATATGTGGTTGTATAAATAAATGCGTTAAAATAGGTTAATGATTCTGTGCTGTCTAAATTGTATAAAAAAATCTAGGCATAGCCAAACAAATCTCCTGTCTGAAATGGCGTAGAAAACGCAATTTAGCCACTAAAACGTTACAGTTTTTGTGAGGGACAGTCCATTAATTCTACCAATTTGCATGTGTAATTGAGCATGGATGTTGTTTTCTATCCTACCTGGTGTCTGATGAGCTACACAGGTCTGCTTTGGGTAAATACCAGAAATAGGTGTGGCTCATCAGAAGCAAGGTAGGATAGAAAACTACTGGATAGCAGTTCTCTAGGACCGGAGTTGGAGACCCCTGTTGTAGTCCATCTGCCTCAAGGTTCCACACGTTGTGCATCTTGAGATCAGGTCATGTCAGTGGCCTTTACTACGAAGCAGGGTTACTGGCTTATCGGGGTAAGTTGTCCGATTTAAAGTAATCTGGGCAAAATGTACGTGAACGAATACGAAGTCCATTTAAACTGTGGTTCGACAAGTTATCCTAATAAGCCAGTAACCCCGCTTCGTAGTACAAGCCACAGGTTGGGAAGCATGTGCTGATGCAGCTTGTTGTTACACCCACCACCCGGCTGGCAATATACACAGTCCAGCCCCACACTGGAAATGGCTGGTTTTGATTACTTATGGCACAAGAAGTTCAAGCGATGTCTGCCCTTCGTGGGTGTGGCAAAAAGGTGGAGGCGCGCGGCCGGAGAAACGGAAATCGGTGGCTGTTTTCTTTGTGGGGTCCGCGCGCTTATGCGTTAAATGGGGGGGGACTTCTTTTTTCTTTCTCCAGAAACCTAAACTAGGGCACAAGCCGTGTTTGCGCTTTACCTTGTATGCGGTTGCGGATTGGTGAAATTGTACCGCAGTAAGGAGTTTTTTTCCCAAATGGAAGAGGCGCTGCAGCCGACGACAGAGCGCGTGGCAGAGTTACCGAACTGACCGGGAGCTCAGACTGTCTTGAGTGCGCAGAATGACTCTCTCATTTCGCTGTGATAAGCAGGAAGAGGAGACGGGTTTTCTTACGATAAGGGATATCTGGCGTTTTTCTTCTGATCGGTACTGCAGTGAGACTGAGTGTTGTATGCGGTAATCTCTGGGCCGCGGAATGGTGACGCCCGTCATATTCGCCTGGGACGGAGTTATATGGACGCTTGAACGGACTTTTCCTTGCCCTGCCGTACAGCCATCCTCCAGGGCAGCAGCTCACTGCCTCAGACTGGTAATGTTACTCTAAACAGTCCAGCTACTGTTGTATGTCGCTATAAAATGTGAAACCTGTTTCTTTGAATACGTTCGAATATATTCCCGAGTAATCCTCTTGAAGGGAATCACTACTTATTTTTGTTGTTGATGTTCTTGATTTACTATAGTGAAAAGTTTATTTACTTTGGTTTACAACCACAAAGACCAGACGTCTGTTGGTTTATGTGCTTTTATTATTTCTGTATATACCTGTATCAGTAAGGTTAACTTTTGTTAGTGTGTGTCTTATTTCACTGAGGAGTTGTTGACTCTTACCCTTGAACCTGTGGGAAAGAAAATGGGGTTACCTAAAAGGAAAAATAATATACTTTTATAGTTTACACTCTGTTGTATTTTCTAGTGTTATAGTTACCTAGGAGTTGGAGCGCCTCATCCATCCTACTGGATCTGGTAAAGGTGAGTCCATTGTTATGTCTGATAAACATTCTAGCATATATCACACAAGTACGTTGGCCTCCTTGTCTCCTACGTCCGCTGAAGCCTTCCTTTCCACATATTTAGCAAACACACCCACCTGTTGGAGCTTTGCAGCAAGATAGGCACAAACATGCTCTCACCTGAGATTACTGACGATAAAAGCACTGAGTGTGGCGATTCGGATCCTGAGATTCACCCAGTCTTCCTCGGTAATCCCTACACTTGTACGAGGCAGTGCGGTACACACCACCGCCACGCACTGTTACAGCTATGTGGGTGTGGCCTCTCTCTAAATATGATATAATGTACTGTACTCGTCCTTCATAAGTATTGGTTTTTGAAATAAAGATTAAAAATGGTTTACTTAAACACAAGCATTGCCATAATTGATCAGTTAATTGTGGTGGCCACTATGCAGTGTGGATGATTCACGCCCCCATGTGATGCTGTGCGATTTCAGCACGTTACTTGGAGTGGGGCGCAATTTAAAACATGAATTATTTCAGGAAATTCACATTTAATATTTTTGGACTGCTGGTAACTGAAACTGTAGGAAGCAAAACCACAGGGAGACCACTGTGAACATTTACAACCTCAAAAACACTGACCTGGTTAAGGCATATTTTGAAAGCCTTAATTGGTTCAACTCAAATTTTAAGACGTTTTATGACTTTTAATTGTCCCGTGACACCTTGTATACATTTATCTGTCCTAACATGTTCTTCCTAAAATGTCCTACTGATCCAGCTGCAGGTTGACACAGCAGGAAAAAAAATTGCTTCCATAAATACTTCTACAGTTGTTTATAGCTGAATCCTCAAGAGGAATCCTAGAAGCCTATATGTTTTACTGTTTGGGCCCTTTCTGCCTCTCTTTATGTGAAAATACATACAGCATGGATTTCAGAATTGTGACCAGCCTCAGCTTTCTGTGTGCTTGGTTCCTCAATTATTAAAATAATTATTATTAAACTTCAGACACTTTGTGAATTTTTTTAAATATACAGTACCAAAGTGAGTGTCATGCCCGGCTCGTCCGCTCCTCGTGTGTGCCACGCCCCCTGATTACCCGCATGTGCTTCCCTGATCGTCTCCAGCTGTGTCCGATTACTTTGATCAGTCTTGTCCTATTTAAGTCTTAGTCTTGCTTGTCTCCCTTGTCCGTCATTGTGGTTATGGTGTGGATTGTACCTGTCAGTGTTCCCAAGACCCGATTCCCCTATTAAACCCAGAGTATTGCCCCGATTTGGACTCGTTTGCCTGTTCTTCGCACGCCTGCCCGCACGATCGCCGCTTTGCTCGACCGCGATCGTGACAGTGAGGTTCTGCTATTTTCTAATTTGTATCACTTTTACTTCACCTAATAATATCATTTTCATTCTTCAGGTGAAATAAGCTGACATATACTTGGAGTCTAATCTGGGCTGTGAGTTCCTCTACAGGAAGAACTGACCCCCACCCTACAACTATATTATTGTGCTGAAATGATTCCTTCCCGAATCCCATTTCTGCAGTTCTAGATTTGTACTGAAATAATGCTAAATAAAATGAAAGCTTTACAGGCTCCCCCAATTCTGGCAGAATGAATTTACATAACTTTTCCAAAACTTTTCCAGTACCATAAGAAAAATTTCCAAAATCCACAAGTTTGCTTTGATTTGATGATCATGCAGTTTCAGATAGTAATATTACAATTTTCGGTACAATAATAGCCAATCTGCTTACCAAATAAACAAAGACGGTGGACGACTTTTGCCAATGTGCAAATACCGTTCAATCATTAAGAAAATTAATTCCGATATTGAAATAATTATGATTGGTAGTGGCAAACGGACTCAAAAACAGGAAACTGTGATCAATAAAATTTAAATACGTGCAAAAAAATAAAACAATAAAAACTGGAATAGCGATCAAAAAAGCAGCGATCTGAAATATACGAAATCTGAGCAGAAACAGGTGTTTACTAAGGTAGTTAACTATTGACTTCTGCTCGTACATTTCCGTTAGCGCGTTGCAGAAAGCAGCGGGAAACAAAAATGATCAAGGCTACGACTAGTTTCCAAAACTTTTCCTCTCAGTCCAAGAATTCCAAAACTAATTCAGGGCCTAGAAAAATAATTTCAAAATTTCAAAACTTTTCCATGTTTGCCATGACCGTGGGAACCCTGGCTTTTGTAAATTTATATTAATTTGTGGATATAAAATACAAATTAATACTAAAGAATCTTCTCATATTTCATATAGTGAATACAAATAAATGCTTATTTAACCCTTTAGCAACAAAACACACCAATTACACAGATGGTCATAAAAAATATATATTTTAATCATGTAAGTATTATATTCTTGCAGATGTCCAGTGGGGAGCAGCAGCTGGTCCATGGCCAATCGAGCAGAGCCACCCCCCTCAAAATCCCGATGACTGTGTATGCCAAATATGAGATCTTCCCGTGGAGGTGGAGGGCATGGGCTCCTGCAGATGAGAGACAAGTATTTACTGACCTTTTAAACATCCTTCAGCAGTTCAGTGGTGACACTTAAAAGTTTTGACTGGGATTGCTGAGGGCTACTTGTGTATACATGCACCCCCTAAACAGCATGATGTAACTCAGACTGATGGGGGTGCAGCCCAGTTTTAAATTGACCTGCATCCATGGTATTTAGGATCTGGTCAGGTGAGGTCTGAGGAACAGGGAAAGGCCTGTAGACCAAACCTGTATGTTCAGTGCAGTGTTTGGGTTGCCTCCTTGTGTCTGTGTGTGAGGTGCTAAATGAGGAGATGCACTCACTGTGTTGCTGCTCATCTCCATATGGAAGGATGTGCTGGGCCACTGACTTCCAGAACCAGCTTCATGTAAGAGTGGGAGGAAATAGTGAGGGTCATGCTCTCTCTCAAACACACAAACAGTAGGTCAATGTAGTAAAACAGAAAGTACTGTACCTGAGCTGCTGCGCGATGGAGAGCCCTGGCTCTCTACACTGGGCTGGGGGGACAGGGGAAGGCCCTCCTCTATACTGGCCTCCCTTGAGCGGGGTGGGGCTGGTGCGGGGCCAACACCATCAGGACCTGAGGGCTGTCGAGGTGGACGCAGGCAGGCGTAGGCCTCAGGGGCGGCGTGGAACAGCAGCAACAGCCAGGCCTGCACTGCTAGCACCTCTGCCCACAACTGGTCCTCCCAACTGGTGGACTGGCCGGGTGTCATTTTCAAAATATGATTACAGGCCACCCAGAGCAGCGGAGCAGCCACAACATCCTGCAACGCATCTGTGATTCCCCCTGAGCCATGCCCCCGACCAAGGTTATTGGCACTGCTACGAGCAGGAGCAGCCCGTAAATGCAGGCCAAGGTGATGCTTAGTGGCTGGTACTGGCAGACTGGATGGCCTGGATGCCTCACAACTGCCAGAATCCACTCAAACATGGCGAAAGCTGCTATTACAGCCATTCCTATTACCAGCGACGCCAGGATCCTGAAGCCGGTGTGCCGGAGCAGTCGCACACCCTGAGTTACTTCATAAGCCGCGCTCAGGACAGACAGCACCCCCCAGAGCACATGCCGAGCAATGCACACATGCTCCTGACTCTCAAAGATGTGCGCAAAGCTGAGAGCAGAGAGCATGATAGTGGTGGCTAGGAGCAGGATCAGCAGTGCCACTCTGCTGCGAGCCTCAGCCTCTGTGATGCGTCGCAGGCGGCACAACGACAGCAGGGCCAGGATCAGTGAGGCCAGGACCGCCATGCTTGACGCCACTGCCCACTGCTACACCCCACACTGCGTCCAAGTCGCACAGCTTGGTGAATGGCCTCGTTAGGAGGGAGCCACAGCCTCGAGGAGAAGCCTCATCTTCTGCAAAGCTGTGGCCCACCAGGGAAAAGATGAGGAGGATATGGAACATGGAAGGCATTGTCATTGCTATGGAGAAAGAGACGAAGAGATCATTTTGGGTCTGAACAACATACCATCAGTGTTTAACTAATGTAAAAAAAGTACTGTGAGATAAGCAGGCTTCCACCATATAGGGAAAAAAAAAACGAAGAAGGCGGAGGATCTATTTGAGTTTTTCAAAAGCAAAAGGACGAGTGGATTTCTTTATAGCTGATTTGCAGGTTTGAAGTACACATTTCGGATAGGGGGGGGTTACGTACCTTGTCGACGTCTGTAGTCTTCACCAGCTCTCAAAACACACCAACCACCTGAGTTCATTTTCATACAAATGCCAAGTATTGCGTCGAGCTACGTATTTAAGAACGCTTGTCACGTGACTATTATTACGTCTTCTAGAATCTCAGAAACGTCAAAATTGGCACTTCGAAAAAGATAACGTCATTTTGAATACAAGCAAGAAAACTTTGAACAAAAACAAACAAATGTGGCGAATTCGACTTCCTGCACCTAATTGTTCCCTTGAACATCTTTAAGGAATCCTAAGGGGAAAACGTAAAGGTGTTTGTCGCAACCGATTGTATTGTAAGGAAACTAACTAAGACTTTAAGAAAAATGTTTTGTGCAACCGCCCAGGATGGCTGTCTAGGGGTACGTTTCCCAAAACCTCTCGTTAGCGTCTTACATAGGTGTACCCATTCAATCAGCAACTATGCTTTTGGGAAACATATTTCAGGGTCACTTTTGGTATTCTCATTTGTAGCCTGCTCTGTGGCAGAAGTTCCTCGAAGTTTGCAAACACATTGTTTATTAACGTCGTACTCAGAAAGAGCTGCCACCACTGCAGCTTCTTCGGACAACCTTTGTTTGCTCTCTCAGGTCTATTATCGGCAGCACCTATTTTCATATGTAATAATCAGCATTTTTTTCATACCACTTCTATTAAGCTTTATGGGGAGATGGATATATCCGAATCTGTGGGTAAAAGCAAACCATCAGCGGATCCCATATATACACACGTGGACAAAATTGTTGGTACCCTTCAGTCAATGAAAGAAAAACTCACAATGGTCACAGAAATAACTTTAATCTGACAAAAGTAATAATAAATAAAAATTCTATGAAATTTAACTAATAAAAGTCAGACATTGATTTTTAACCATGCTTCAACAGAATTAATAAATAAAAAAACTCATGAAACAGGCCTGGACAAAAATGATGGTACCCCTAACTTAATATTTTGTTGCACAACCTTTTGAGGCAATCACTGCAATCAAACGATTCCTGTAGTGTCTTCTGCACTTCTCAGCAGGTATTTTGGCCCACTCCTCATGAGCAAACTGCTCCAGTTGTCTCAGGTTTGAAGGGTGCCTTTTCCAGACGGCATGTTTCAGCTCTTTCCAAAGATGCTCAATAGGATTGAGGTCAGGGCTCATAGAAGGTCACTTTAGAATAGTCCAATGTTTTCCTCGTAGCCATTCTTGGGTGTTTTAGCTGTGTGTTTTGGGTCATTGTCCTGTTGCAAGACCCATGACCTGCGACTGAGACCAAGCTTTCTGACACTGGCCAGCACATTTCTCTCTAGAATCCCTTGATAGTCTTGAGATTTCATTGTACCCTGCACAGATTCAAGACACCCTGTGCCAGATGCAGCAAAGCAGCCCCAGAACATAACAGAGCCTCCTCCATGTTTCACAGAAGGGACAGTGTTCTTTTCTTGATATGCTTCATTTTTCCGTCTGTGAACATAGAGCTGATGTGCCTTGGCAAAAAGTTAAATTTTTGTCTCATCTGTCCATAGGACATTCTCCCAGAATCTTTGTGGCTTGTCCACATGTAGTTTGGCAAATTCCAGTCTGGCTTTTTTATGACTTGTTTTCAACAATGGTGTCCTCCTTGGTCGTCTCCCATGAAGTCCACTTTGGCTCAAACAACGACGGATGGTGCGATCTGACACTGATGTTCCTTGAGCTTGAAGTTCACCTTGGATCTCTTTAGACGTTTTTCTGGGCTCTTTTGTTACCATTCGTATTATCCGTCTCTTTGATTTGTCATCAATTTTCCTCCTGCGGCCACGTCCAGGGAGGTTGGCTACAGTCCCATGGATCTTAAATTTCTGAATAATATGTGCAACTGTAGTCACAGGAACATCAAGCTGCTTCGAGATGGTCTTATAGCCTTTACCTTTGACATGCTTGTCTATAATTTTCTTTCTAATCTCCTGAGACAACTCTTTCCTTCGCTTCCTCTGGTCCATGTTGAGTGTGGTACACACCATGTCACCAAACAACACAGTGACTACCTGGAGCCCTATATATAGGTCCACTGACTGATTACAAGATTGTAGACACCTGTGATGCTAATTAGTGGACACACCTTGGATTAACATGTCCCTTTGGTCACATTATTTTCAGTCTTTTCTAGGGGTACCATCATTTTTGTCCAGGCCTGTTTCATGAGTTTTTTTTTTTTATTAATTCTGTTGAAGCATGGTTGAAAAACAATGTCTGACTTTTATTAGTTAAATTTCATAGAATTTTTATTTATTATTACTTTTGTCAGATTAAAGTTATTTCTGTGACCATTGTGAGTTTTTCTTTCATTGACTGAAGGGTACCAACAATTTTGTCCACGTGTGTATGTGATTTTCGTGTACTTAACAGTACAATATGGAGGCTCTAGAAATAGCAAGAGGTGATCCTCGGATCTTTGTGATCAGGGTGACTTATTGGTGAATTGCATGTTGATGATGTCATGACAAAAATGTTAAAATCTTCATCTGGTCAAATTTTGTTTAATAACACACAAATGTAGGGCTTTGCGATATGACCAAAATCTCATAAACAGGTGCTACGGGAAATTATTCTCCCCCGTGTTCCCTCGGCATAGGTGAATAAAGTGAGTTCGGTACATGGAACTGACATGCCGTGAATCTCAAACGCCGTCGTTATGCTTCTTTCAAGAACTAATATATCCTGTGTATGTGAAAAGAAGGTAGCGTTGCTGATTGAAATAAACCTAGACTGTTACGTCAAAGTCTTAACCACGAACCCGAGTTTAGTATAGACTAAGAAACTAAACGGAATAGAAACGAACAAACATCTGACAGATTTTTTTTCTTTTCTTCTTGGACAATTCCGTGTCAATTCAACAGATTTTTACAACATCTTCATTCACATTGGGGGACACATTTAAGACTTTTTGTACGTATATTTTTAAATGATCATTTAAATTTGGCATAAAGGGGGACCATAAAATCATCCACTTGCCTTTTTACTTTTGAAAGACTCAGATGTATAATGCTTCTTCATTCGTGTACCTAAACTGTAGAAACCTGCTTATCTCACAGTACATTTGGTTGCAGTGGTTAAACATTCCCCGCGACCCAGTAGGATAAGCGGTTTGGAAAATGGATGGATGGATGGATGGATGGATGGATGGATGGATGGATGGATGGATGGATGGTTAAACACTGATAATATGTTGATCAGACTTTATGCAAGTGATGTGTCCTACATATATGAGAGAGAGAGAGCGGGGACTTCTCTCAACATGTTCAAACATGGTACAACTTGTAAACTCTGGCAAAACACACATGTAGTACTTTGTGCCGTTCTGTGAAGTCCTAAAAATGTTCAGAAATAAAATATAAATATGCATTTACTCTGAAATATGCCCATACATTCTTCATTAGGAATTATATACTATCAATACAGCCAAATATTACATCACTGAAAAACTATTGGTGAGAGCAAATTTCTAAGTGCATTTCTTAAAGCAGCATTAGTAAGTTCATAAGACAACCCTTAGTTGTTTTATACTTAGATCTTTGTTAACCACTGTTATGCAAAATACCTGTATTTTACAATAATTATAACAAATGGGCCGTTTCTCAACAACATGTGATGTGAAAATTTTGAAGTGCTGAAATCAGCATCACAAAATCAATCTGGCACCATAAATTATAAACAAAAAGCTTGTGAACCAGTGTTGTGGCTGAGTCGTCTCCTGAGGAATCCAAAAACCCTGTGTGTTGTACTGTTAGGGCCAGTGTTCTAGTACTCGAGACCTGTCTTGTCCCGTTTTATGTGATAATACATTATTCTATTATACATGCAGCATGGTTTTTCAGACCTGTGGTCAGCCTTTCAAAATCCTATTTCTACAGTGCTAGATTTGTATTAGCCACTGTCCGCACCTGCCTCAAGTCTGCCCCCATCAGGCCCGTCCCTAAACAGGCAGCAGTCAGGACCCTGAATGACTACCATCCAATGGCCCTGACCCCCATCATCATGAAGTGCTTTGAGCGGCTGGTCCTAGCACACATCAAGAAGAACATACCTCCCTCCCTGGACCAACATCAGTTTGCCTACTGGTTAAACAGGTCATCTGAGGATGCCATTACATTGGCCCTCCACACTGTGATCCTGGTCCCCACATGGGAAAACTGTATTTTTTTTAAATCTGTGACTGCAATAAAAAAATACTAAAAATGCAAAAACCCTTGCATTTTGTTTGGTTACTTATGGTTATGGTTAGGGCTGGGTGGGGGTTAAGCTTGTCATTGTCAGCATTAGTATTTTTCCCATAGAAATGAATGAGCGGTCCCCAAAAAGCTATGATTACATGACCACGTGTCTGTGTGTGTAGGTTAAGTATATATTACATTGTGAAGACCGATTTTTTCGATCCCCACAGGGGGAAACTCAGTTTCATAAGAATCTGAATGCAAAGAAAAATCTAAAGATGCCCAAAGTCTTTTAGCTGTTTTTTTTACTTACGGTTCAGATTGTCATTGTTGGATTTGGGTTTTTCCCATAGGACTGAATGGGCAGAATGAGACCCTTCTTTGTGCCTGCTTATAGATTTCAGACTCACCATAACCCTGCCTTGGATAAGAAATCATACGAAAGCGACGGAAGTGGAAATTAATATATAACCACTTTAAAATGCACTTTTAATATAGTGTATATATATATAAACATGTTGAGTAAAGTGATGACATAACCAGGGATTGCCAACTTGTCCACAGAAGAACAAAAGGTCTGTGACATGGTAAAAAAATGCATTTTGGTCACAATGTGCGTCAGAATTTCCCATAGTATTGACCCCTGAATATAAGTGTCATGTTTACCTGATTAGACTTCAATAAAAATCAAGTCAAAATCAGTCTAAAACCATTGTTTAAATTTTGTCTTCTCGATTACTCAGCAGTGTTGTGGACGTAACACAGAGCATAGCAGGTGAGCGCCCAAATAAAGGGACTGTGCTCCTTCGTATTAAAATTAAAAATGAAAGCTTTAGTAAATTATATTAAATTGTGGATATAAAATACAAATAAATTCTAGAGAATCTCCAACATGAATCTTTTTTTATATCATATAGTGAATACAATTAAATGCTTATTTAACCCTTTAGCAACAAAACACACCAATTACACAGATGGTCATAAAAATTACATATTTTAATCATGTAAGTATTATATTCTTGCAGATGTCCAGTGGGGAGCAGCAGCTGGTCCATGGCCAATCGAGCCGAGCCATCCTCCTCAAAATCCAGATTTCTGTGTATGCCAAATGTGATATATTCCCGTGGAGGTGGAGGGCATGGGCTCCTGCAGATGAGAGACAAGTATTTACTGACCTTATAAACATCCTTCAGCAGTTCAGTGGTGACACTTAAAAGTTTTGACTGGGATTGCTGAGGGCTACTTGTGTATACATGCATCCCCTAAACAGCATGATGTAACTCGGACTGATGGGGGTGCAGCCCAGTTCTAATTTGACCTGCATCCATGGTATTTAGACTCTGGTCAGGTGAGGTCTGAGGAACAGGGAAAGGCCTGTAGACCAAACCTGTATGTTCAGTGCAGTGTTTGGGTTGCCCCCTTGTGTCTGTGTGTGAGGTGCTGAATGAGGAGATGCACTCACTGCGTTGCTGCTCATCTCCATATGGAAGGATGTGCTGGGCCACTGACTTCCAGAACCAGCTTCATGTAAGAGTGGGAGGAAATAGTGAGGGTCATGCTCTCTCTCAAACACACAAACAGTAGGTCAATGTAGTAAAAAAAGAAAGTACTGTACCTGAGCTGCTGTGTGATGGAGAGCCCTGGCTCTCTACACTAGGCTGGGGGGACAGGGGAAGGCCCTCTTCCACACTGGCTTCCCTCGAGCGGGGCTGGGCCTGCATGGCAATATCAACCAGACCCGAAGGCTGTGAGGCTGAGCGCAGGCAGGCATTAGCTTCAGGAGTGGCATGGAGCACCAGCAGCAGCCAGGCCTGCACCACCAGCATCTTTGCCAGCATCTCGTCTTCCTTGTTAGGGGACTGGACAGGAAGCGATTTGTTGTATAGCTGGTATGTTAAAAATATGGCCCACACCACAGCAGAGATGTAGCACATAATAAACAGGCTGACAATTCTACATTTCCACTGTGGCTGCCCCCGAGTCAGGCCACGGGTCAAGGCAATTGGTACTGCCAACACCAGGGTCACCACGTATATGCAGACCAAGCTGATGCGCAGCGGCTGATACTGACAAACGGGCAGGCCTCGGTGTAGTGCAATCGCCAGGATCCACTCAACACTAGCAAGACCCAGCACTACAGCCAGGCCTATCGCCACTCCCGCCATGGCCCTGAAGCAGGGGCACCGGAGCAATCGCACACCCTGGGTCGCTTGGTATGCGATGCTAAGGAGTAAGAGTGCCCCCCAGAGGGAGTGTCGGGCAATGCACACATGCTCTTCACTCTCCATGACATGGACAAAGCTAAGAGCAGAGAGCATGCTAATGGTGGCTAGGAGCAGGATCAGTGGTGCCACTCCGCTGCGAGCCTCAGGCTCTGTGATGCGTCGCAGGCGGCACAACAACACCAGGGCCAGGATCAGTGAGGCCAGGACCGCCACGCCTGCCGCCACTGCCACCGCTACACCCCACACTGCGTCCAGGTCGCACAGCTTGGTGAATGGCCTCGTTAGGAGGGAGCCACAGCCTCGAGGAGAAGCCTCATCCTCTGCAAAGCTGTGGCCCACCAGGGAAAAGATGAGGAGGATATGGAGCACTGACGGCATTGCCATTGCTATGGAGAAAGAGACGAAGAGATCATTTTGGGTCTGAACAACATACCATCAGTGTTTAACTACTGTAAAAAAAGTACTGTGAGATAAGCAGGCTTCCACCATATAGGGAAAAAAACGAAGAAGGCAAAGGATATATTTGAGTTTTTCAAAAACAAAAGGACAAGTGTATTTCTTTATAGCTGATTTGCAGGTTTAAAGTACACATTTTGGATGGGGGGGGGGGGGGGGGGGTTACGTACCTTGTCGACGTCTGTAGTCTTCACCAGCTCTCAAAACACACCAAACACCTGAGTTCATTTTCATACAAATGCCAAGTATTGCGGTGAACTACGTATATAAGAACTTTTGTCACGTGACGATTATTACGTCTTTTAGAATCTCAGAGACGTCAAAACCGGCACTTCGAAAAAGATAACGTCATTTTGAATACAAACAAATAAAAACTTCAAACAAAAACAAGCAAAAAGTGGCAAATGGTAAAAAGCCTGGACATAATTAATTACTAGGATGTACAGGTCAGCTCTGGTAAAGGGGTGACTTTTTTTACTTGATGTCAGATATTGTGACCCCCGTGTGACTTGTGAAAAAGCAGCAATACATCATTCAAAACGTCTTTTCGCCGTCTATACACACTTCTAATGGTGTTTTCAAATTATATCGAGCATTCCTGATTCCAAAAGTAAATGTAGAGCACCAGACTACACGGTATGGTGTATCACAAAATTAATCGGCGTGTTTCCGCTGTGTATTTGGGTTCGGTGTTCATTAGGAGGGCGGGGTCTGTTACAGTCCTGCTTCGGACTGCAATGAAATCCTTGTTGAAATCCGCTACGTAAGTCTTCTTCTTCGCTTCGCTCACAATACCTCGGTCTGCCCAGCGCTTCAATATTTATAAGCTAAATAATTGTTGATTTCAGCGCACCACCAACGGGCAACTCTGATGTTTCGGCCACACCATCCCCACCGTCCCGTGCATTACTGTCTTCGTGAGGACCTAAGTCATTACAATATCTTGATTTTATAGCCCGAAAAACACACACACACGGACAGACTGTTAACTTTTAAAACGCTGCATTGAAGTACTTAAATAAACATTACCGATATCTTTAAATATTTGCTGGCCATATATTTCAGACATGAAGCAGCTTTTATAAAAGCCACACACTGGTTTTATGGCGCAGCTAGATTCACCATGTTCTCATGAAGCCCAGAACACTGAAAGTCCACAAAAATAATTGAGAAATGGACAGATGGGGTTTGGTGGCTTATCAAAATAGATATACTGTAAAACGGAGACAGTTAAGACAACTTAAAATTTCAAGGCAACTTACTGCACTAGATTTTTGAGTTTTGAGGGCAACTCAAACTTCTACGTTTTTAAGAAAACCACCTATTGTTATGCCGAGTAATTATTTGTCGTTCCGATAATTTATCTTTCATATCTATAAAAACTTCAAATGTTTCGTTGTACATACTAAGGATTGCTAACAACAAAAGTTGTTCCGACCTATTCTTTTCTTAAAGTTTATCTTTCATATGTGTAAAAACGTCAAAATTTGAGTTTAGCATGCTAAGGCTTCGAAAGGCAGGTATTATATAACAAGTCATATAACAAATAACTAGGTGGTGGCTTTATAGAAAAAAGGCGAAATTACCTTTACCTTATTGTATAATTACCTCAGTTATGTAATGAGTACTCAGCTCAGCCATAACGGACAGTTAGAAGTGGAACTTATGATACTTAAATGTATAATTACCTCAGTCGAGGAACGTTAGCTACTCTTCTCATATGGCTATTTATGTGTTTGTTCATCCACGTATAAATTTATTGGTTACAAAAAATAAATGAAACACTGGCAAGGTTTAAACTGATTCATTATATGTATATAAACTTAGCACAAAAAGTAAGAAAATTTGTGTTTGGCCGATTATTTCTTTGTTGTGACAAGACTTGTTGGCAATAAATCTTATACCATCGGAAAGCCTGTTGATTTCCCTTTAAAGAGTTGTAAGGAGGGGTGGCATGGTGGTGCAGTAGTTAGCACTTTTGCCTCACACCTCTGGGACCCTGGTTAGAGTCTCCGCCTGGGTCACATGTGTGTTTGCATGTTCTCCCCATGTCGTTGTGGGGTTTCCTCCGGATACTCCGGTTTCCCCCTCCACAGTCCAAAAACATGCTGAGGCTAATTGGAGTTACTAAATTGCCCGTAGGTGTGAGTGTGCCCTGTGATGGGCTGGTCCCCAATCCTGGGTTGTTCCCTGCCTCGTGCCCATTGCTTCCGGGATAGGCTCCGGACCCCCCGCGACCCAGAAGGATAAGCATTTTGGAAAATGGATGGATGGATTTGTAAGGAAAACGCATTTGTGGACTGAGTAGAGTTCAATATGTGGGTTGTTTATTTAACTATATTTTCTATTCAGATTAATTTCATGAGTGTTTTCTTGGAAAAAAAGGAAATTTCTAAGTGAGCCCAAACTTTTGAACAGTAGTGACGAATACAATTAAATTTATATATAGCCAAAAAACACAACAGTCACACAGATGATCATATACATTATGTTTTAATCATGTAATGATTACACTGTTGCAAATTTATTCCAGGTCTTCTCCCAATGGGCAGCAGCAGTGGGTCTATAGACCAAACCTGCATGTTCAGTTCAGTGTTTGGGTTGCCTCAGTGTGTCTGTGGGTGAGGTGCTGAATGAGGATCTGCAAAACTGCTCTGCTGTTCATCTCGGTCAGCTCGTACATCTGCATGTGGAAGGAAGTGCTGGGCCTTGGTTCTGCACTTCCATTCCTCTGACTTCCAGAACCAGCTTCATGTAAGAGTGGGAGGAAATAGTGAGGGTCAATGTAGTAAAAAAAGAAAGTACTGTACCTGACCTGCTGTCATTGAAGACAGAGTCCTAGCTCTCCACAATCCACTGGGGGGACAGGGAAATTCCCGCTTCTAAGTTGGCCTTCCTTAGGTGGGGGAGGACCTGCACAGAAACAACGTCATTGGGATCGGAGGGCTGCAAGGCTGGGCGCAAGCAGATGTGGGCCTTAAATGGCATGGAACAGTTATAGCAACCAGGCCTGTGGCACCAGCACCTCCGCCTGCAAGTGGTAATTCCAGCTGGTCATCTCATTCATGAATCGATAGTAAAAGAGACAGGTGATCCACAGCATGGTGGAGGTGAAGCTCATGACAAGGGGCAGAGGCCAAGGTCATCGGCACTGCAATGAGCAGGGCCAGCCGTACACACAGACCAAGGCCATAACAACAACAACAACAACAACAAATTTATTTTTATATAGCGCATTATCACAACATTACATTGTCTCAAAGCGCTTTACAGTATCCTCACCCAAAGCCCCCAGTGAGTAAGCCATAGGCGACAGTGGCAAGGAAAAACTCCCTAGAAGGAAGAAACCTTGAGAGGGACCAGACTCAAAGGGGAAGCCCATCCTCCAGGGGCCGGCAGGGATAGTCAAATAGAGAGAGGAGAGCAAGGAAGATAAGCCAATGCCGAAGCCGAGTCTTCATCCAATTGCCAGGCAACCAGAGGTAAGGCAGCGGGTCATACATGGAAGATCAGAACGGCGAGCTGGATGCAGGGACGTCACTGGTGGTGGTCGGGTGTGCTGGATATCTTGATAGATTGAGGTCTCCAGGCATCACCCCCAGGAGGAGTAGGGGAAATAAAATGTACAATTAGGCATAGTAGAGGAGGCTATTGGCAGTGCTAAAAGCTAGGTGAGTACAATATGAAGTGCAATCTGCAAGCTCCGGCAGATATGGCTATGGCAGCATCAGTAGGAGGGAGAGGCAAGTGGGAATGCCGGCATGGGGAGTCCCTGAAATGTCAGCACTCCAGTTCCACAAGAGATTGCAAAGCTAGAGTGACAGCACTGACAATCCAGTTCATCCAAAGCCAATGGCACCGATCCCCACCCAGCTCTACACCTCACACTACAGGTCTGCCTGGGAGTGAAGAGTTAGCTAGGGCTAGAACTAGTGTCCCTATACGCTAAACTAAACAGGTGTGTTTTTAGTCTGGACTTGAATATTGAGAGTGAACCTGAAACCCGCACATCCGGTGGAAGACCATTCCACAGCAGAGGAGCTTTGTAGGAGAAAGCTCTGCAGCCTGCCGTAGCTCTTTCTACCCTAGGCACTAACAGATATCCCATGGCTTGAGAGCGAAGCAAGCGTGGAGGGTTGTATGTGGTCAGCAGTTCACTAAGGTATTCTGGTGCAAGGCCATTTAGTGCTTTATAAGTTAATAGCAGTATTTTATAGTCAATTCGAGACTTAACTGGCAGCCAATGAAGAGAGGATAAGACCGGTGTAATATGATCAAATTTTTTAGTGTTTGTTAGAACTCTGGCTGCAGCATTCTGTACCATCTGAAGTTTATGCAAGGATCCAGACGGGCAACCCGATAGGAGGGCATTACAGTAATCCAGTCTGGAACTTACGAAGGCATGTATTAGTTTTTCTGCATCATTAAGTGAGAGCATCTTACGAAGCTTGGCTATGTTCCGTAGATGATAAAATGCAGTTCTAGTAATACTTCTTATGTGAGCATCAAAGCATAGATCTGAATCGACAAGAACGCCAAGATTTCTAACTACCATGTTAGGTTGTGTAGGAAGGTTACCAACGTTGAGGTGGTGGAACTTATTTCTAGCAGCCTTGGGACCAATTACCAGAACTTCTGTTTTTTCTGTGTTTAACATAAGGAAATTTTTTGCCATCCAGCACTGGATATCTAATAGACAGTCTTCTAACCGAGATAGCAGTGATATATCATCAGGGTTAACAGATATGTACAACTGTGTATCATCTGCATAACAATGAAACCCAATACCATGATTTCTAATAATGTTACCAAGAGGTAGCATGTATAGGGTAAACAGTAGCGGGCCCAGGACTGATCCCTGTGGGACACCATATTCAACTTTAGTGGCCTTGGATGATTCATTGTTCACATGGGCATACTGATAGCGATCAGACAAATATGAGCGGAACCAAGAGAGCGCTGTCCCTGTAATGCCAACTACACCTTCTAACCGGTCCAAGAGGATATTATGGTCCACAGTATCGAACGCTGCAGTTAAATCTAGCAATACCAACAGAGATACACAGCCACGGTCAGAAGCCACAAGTAGATCATTCATTACTTTGACTAGAGCAGTTTCTGTGCTATGGTTTGGTCTAAAGCCAGACTGATATAATTCATTGGCATTAGTTTTTTGTAGGAAAGAGGACAACTGACGAACTACAACCTTTTCCATGATCTTTGAAATGAAAGGAAGATTTGAGATAGGTCTATAGTTTCCTAAAACACTGGGTTCAAGATTTGGTTTCTTTAGGATGGGTCTGATAACAGCCATTTTAAAAGGTTTTGGAACATATCCAAGCCGAAGAGAAGAGTTTAACACATTTAACACGGTAGTGCCAATCTGTGGTGCAATTTCCTTGAAGAATTTTGTAGGAATTGGGTCTACAAGGCAAGTAGAGGATTTACAGGAGAAAATTAAGCTCAAAAGTTCTGAGTGTGTAATAGGAATGAATGATTCAAAGGTCTCATTATTGGTAGGCATAAGACTAGCAGGAGGCAGGCAGCCGTAAGTAGGTAAAGGTGTGCACTGTATGGTCTGTCTAATTGTAGTTATCTTACCATTAAAAAATGTAAGAAAGTCATCACTCTTAAGAGCTTGTGGGATTTGCAAGTTTAATGAGGAATTCTGTGTTATCCTAGCCACGGATTCAAATAGGAATTTAGGATTGGTTTTGTTCATGTCTATTAATCTGGAGAGATACACAGACCGAGCAGTTACTAGTGCTTGTCTGTATTTAGAGAGGCTCTCTTTCCAGGCAGATTTGAAAACTTCCAGTTTAGTTGAGCGCCATTTTCGCTCTAGCTTGCGTGATGCCTGTTTGAGTTCACGTGTATTATCAGAGTACCAGGGGGCAGGTTTGTTATTGCTATGCTTTATACTCCTAAGTGGAGCCACAAGATCTAGAGTGCTGCGAAGGGATTTTTCCATGTTTGAAGTTGCCTGTTCAAGTTCATTTACACACGATGCTTCAGATGTAAGGCTAAAGGACTGTGGAAGTTGTTTCATAAATGTTGTTGTAGTTAGTGCCTTAATAGAACGTCTGATTCTATACTTTGGAGTGGTGGTCAACAGGAGGCTATACTGGATTTCAAATGTTAACAAGTAATGATCTGAGAGCAGAGGACTCTGTGGCATAATAGACACATGTTCTACCAGGATGCCATGACTAATGATCAAATCAAGGGTATGGTTACAGACATGAGTAGGCCCGACTACATTCTGACATGCACCTACAGAGTCAAGAATAGCTGCAAACGCTGTTTTTAAAGGATCATTATCCTTCTCCATATGAATGTTAAAATCACCCACAATAACGGCTTTGTCAGTACTGACCACCAGGTTTGTTAAAAAATCAGCAAATTCCTTAAGAAAATCACTGTACGGCCCAGGCGGTCTATACACAATAACCATGGTGATTTGGGGTGACGAACTAGAAAAAGATGAGCCAGCAAGGCTAAGAACAAGAGTTTCAAATGTGCTGAAACTCACACCACATTTCTCAGACACTCCTAAGTTGGACTGAAAAATTGCAGCAACACCACCACCTTTGCGATTTGGTCGCGGGTTATGCTTATAACTGTATTCCGCTGGAGTAGATTCATTTAGTGCCATGAATTCATCTGGTTTAAGCCAGGTCTCAGTAAGGCACAGGGCACCAAGACTAAAATCAGTAATTATTTCATTTATTAATAGTGCTTTAGGGGCCAGTGATCTTATATTCAGAAGTCCAAGTTTAAGTTTAAATATTGCATCACAACTGTTTTCTAGTAACGGATTCATTGTGATTTTAATTAAGTTATTATGGCACACTCCACGGTGGAATAGTCCTCCATGATTAAAGACGCGGGGAGCAGACACAGTCTCAATGAAATGAACCCTAGGCGACGACTCTAAGCGACTAGCAGGCGGTCGGTTATGCCGGTTTGCCTGCCGCCTGGACTTGGCTCTAGTTAGTCAGCGATTTGCCTGTAGACTACGAGCTATGCTTTTAGACAGGAGGTCGGCACCAGCCCGCGAGGGGTGAATACCGTCCCTCTTCAAAAGCCCAGGCCTACCCCAGAACATCCTCCAGTTGTCTATATAACCTACACCATTTATCGGGCACCATTCCGACAGCCAGCGATGTAGCGATGATAATCTGCTGTACATTTCATCGCCACGTCTAGCAGGGATGGGGCCAGAGCACGTTACTGACACACACATCTTCTTCGCAATGTTGCACACCTCTTTAAAATTTGCCTTTGTGATCTCCGATTGCCTCAATCGGACATCATTAGTGCCGACGTGGATAACTATCTGAGAGTATTTACGTTTACTTTTAGCCAGCACTTTTAAATTTGCCGAGATGTCGGTCGCTCTGGCACCCGGGAGACAATTTACAATGGTCGCTGGAGTCGCTACTCTCACGTTTCTTAGAATAGAATCACCAATTATTAGAGCACTTTCAACAGGCGTCTCAGTGGGAGTTTCACTGAGTGGGGAGAACCTGTTGGAAACGCGGATAGGCGAATGGTGCCGGTGTAAGTTTGGTTTGGATTTGCGACTATGCCGCCGGGTCGTCACCCACTCGCCTTGCTGCGAAGGCTCTGCTGCCGGAGCAGGGGGAGACTTACTGGCTATCGCGGACATATCCGGAGCCGCTAATACTGAGTCAATAAAACTCTCATTCTCCTGAATGTTATGTAACGTCCGGATACGTCCCTCTAACACTACAATCTTCTCCGTCAGTCTAGCGACTAACTGACACTTCTCACATGTATAAATACCGCTAATGACTGGAGAAGAATAGCTAAACATATTACACTCAGAACACGGAACAGTAGACATGGCGTTGTACTTACGTAAACTGAGGCTGTAAGGCTGGAAGCACCTTCTTAATTGAACGAAGATCGTGGGTCGGTACTTGCGTAGGTGATTAATCCGTCGGGGTCTGGGAAATTTTATTTATTTATTTTGGAGGATTATTAATCTTGCGAAGCTTTTTCCCAATGACTTAACTCGAATTATTATTTAGGTGATATCTATGGTTTCCAATCAGCCATACATAGTGGCTGATACTGAGGGACCGGCTGACCTGGGTGCAGCACAATTGCCAGGATTCACTCAACAATGGCAATACCCTGCATTATGGCCAAGCCCACCTGGGCCTTGAAGCAGGAGTGCCAGAGCAGTCACACACCCTGGGTCGTTAGGTATGCTCAGGACACATAGCACCCCCAGAGGGCGTGCCAGGTAATGCAGTCATGCTCAATGACATACCAAAGCTAACGGCACAGCATGAGGACGGTGGCGAGGACGCGGGCCTCTGTGATGTGGCACATCAGCACTGGGGCCAGGCTCAGCAGGGCCAGGGCCACCCCACCTGCTGCCACCGCCACACCCCACACTGCATCCAGGTCACATAGTGCAGGGAAGGGCCAAACACACACTGTAGTCAAATCTTTGTGGGGACTGTCCATTCACTGCTATGGGCAGTGAATCCCACAATGACAACCTTAACTCCTGTCAAGCCCTAAGCTTCACCATAAATAACCAAACAAAATACAATTCTTTTGGCAGTTTAAATTTTTTGATTGCAGTAATAGATTTTTATGAAATGGAATTTCCCTTTGTGAGGACTGAAAAAAAAATGCCCCCTACAACGTCAAAATAATAGATTTTTAATGTATATCTAACCCACAAACACATAGTGTTTTGCTATTCTCTCTAAAGATACGGTTTGTGATCCAGACACCTCCCTTACCCCCACCCATACAGTCGTACATCCACCTTTATTTAGCAGCGTGTAAGAGCCTGCAAACAAACATGTATAGTTTACCCACCATTTTGTTTAACAGCTACACCACTGCTTCTAACTTATGGCCTATTTTTTCTGGTGTAGATACCATGTTGACCGTCAGCCTGTACAGGAGAAGCAGATTTAGAAGATAGGTGTGTGGGCTGTTAAGAGAGCATCACAACATGTCAGTAATTTCCACTGGGGGGGTTCATTATCGCTTTTAAAGATCAAGCCCACGACTTATCGTGCTTGATGACTAAGGCAGGTATCTGCTTGCACTTCCTGAAAAGTGAGTGGGGGGGGGGGTGGGATATGAGGGAAGTGGAGACTATTCTGCAGTCACTTTAATCACTGTACAACTACACTTGCTGTCAACAGGGCTGTGTGTGGAGTTGAGCATCGCCGCAGTACAGGGATACTACATCTTTGGTTGGATTGACCATAATCTGGTGGTAGACACACACACACACACACACAGCAGAGTTCCCCCCTTCAATGTGCATCGTATGTTGAGGTGAGGACTTGTTGTATATTTGGTCTGTTTAAATACATACCACCATCTTCAAAAAATAAAAAGTCCTTATAATTTTGTACATGGCATATAAAATGCTTCTGATTCTGATCTAGTATGATACATATTTGAAGACAAATCTCTGAGAGTTAATGTTTGCGATATGAGTTTATGTAATTGATTTTGAAATTGCTGACATTCCGAATCTGAAACCTTTATGCCCCATCAAACAAACTTTACTACACTACAACCAAGCATTACTTTGAAATAATATTCATAACACTGCAAGAAGTATTAGTGACTGAAAAAAAAGGCTTTGTGTCATTTGTGGTCATCGCCCCTCCCCTCCATGTCCCTTCTAGATGTGAGTGTGGGATGCAGAGAGACAGCGAGTAACGTCACTTGTCTTTACTGCAGCAATGGAACTGGGACACAAAACAGCCGTTGGACTCATGACAGGTAAAGACACAATCAGCGTTTCTATAGAGTTTGTGTTACGCTCACATTCATCAAACTTTTTTTAAAAAAATTATTTCAAATTTTACAGGAAGTAGGAAGTAGTTTTGCTCTACATTAACTGCACCTTCATAATGCCTTTATAATGCACAAAAACTTTTTTTTACTAATTATTTCAAATTATACAGGATGTAGGAAGTAGCAGTTGAAATATATATAATATTTTTAGCAAGAGATTCAAGAGTTGTAAAACATATTCTTAGGAATTCTTTAGTCTTTTATGTATGACTCTTCTTGTATTGCCTCTCTTGTTTGACATCAATTACTTAGATTCACATGCTTTGATATTGTATGCATTAATTGATAATTTACCAAAAGTTGAATAACCAAAAATGCACCCCTGAATGCATAAAATATGCTAATCTAACATTCCAGTCATTGACTAACCTTGATTGGAATAATCAGGCACCGATACAGACTGCAAACAAATAGCTACATTCAGTCTCACTTGTTTGTATATGGCAAGAATGATAAATCATTACCTGCATTACATATGGAATAATTACCTGAATCAAGGAGGGGATTATCAGCAGTTAACATAAATGGCCGCAGAATATTATGCTGTTATTTATCAGCTGATTAAGGTTCTTGGTCTGCATGTCTAGTTAGTTTAATTAATGTTTCTCTCCTTTAACATTAAAAAGCATCTCCACCGTGCCCAGAAGTCTGTATTTCAGAGGCACATGCAGCTTTCTGTCTGTGATTAACTTCTCTGACACATATCCTCTCTTCCCCATCGTCACAGTGTTGGCGTGTGTGGAAGCTGCTGTGGGCTGGTGCACAGTGTCCCAGCCTCAGGAATCCTGGGCCACCACCGGGGACTCCCTGACACTCAACTGCACCTTCCAGGTGCCAGACAAGTCTAGGGTTCGAGTGACCTGGTCTCATAGTGATGGATCCCAGGCAGGCAGAGTGCTGGTGTCCTCCAGCATTCGAGACAATAGAAGAAACGTATCAGACGATGGGGACCCCAAAGAGCTGGTGTACGAGGAGGGGGGACACAGTTGGTCCAGACTGACTCTAAGGAATACTAACTTCAACAATCAAGGGATCTACTTCTTTGAGGTGACAGTGGAGATCCCACACCTAGAGAAATGCTCCGGCAATGGAACGAAAGTTCTAATTGGTAATTTGGGACACATAATGTCACCACAATAGGTTGTAGTGATACGTGGGGCTGCAACAAATAATAGAAAAACCTCATTTTACTTCCCCATGGAATTGTGATGAGCGTAAACTAGCTCACATACATCATGTATTTATTATTGGCAAGGTTTCTAAAAGGAGTGACTGTAAACGTAGCGTGACAATAAAGTCTTCCTTTACCACTTCCCTCCACAGAAACTCCGCCTGCAGATACAGAGGGTAAAGTAGAAGCTCTCTTTGTGTGTCTGTATTTGCACACATTTCGTGAGGACAGGACAGGGCTGCAGTGAGCTGATAGAGGAGCGTGTTCTGTGTGCATGCTCTTTAACAGGACACACATCTGAAACATATATTTTTTTCATAGTACACAGACTATGACACCACAAGATTATATTTTTATTTTGGATTGACCATTTATTCTTCCTGATGTCAATGTTTTCCTTACATGACATCAGATCTGTGGTAGGTGAGTCTGGCCTCAAGTCTCCATATGAATGGAGTCAGTCTTGTCACACACAATTCCTTGTATTAGGTTTTGACCCCGGCTCAAACATTATTCTAATATACATGCAGCATGGTTTTTCAGACCTGTGGTCAGCCTTTCAAAATCCTATTTCTACAGTGCTAGATTTGTATTAGCCACTGTCCGCACCTGCCTCAAGTCTGCCCCCATCAGGCCCGTCCCTAAACAGGCAGCGGTCAGGACCCTGAATGACTACCATCCAATGGCCCTGACCCCCATCATCATGAAGTGCTTTGAGCGGCTGGTCCTAGCACACATCAAGAAGAACATACCTCCCTCCCTGGACCAACATCAGTTTGCCTACTGGTTAAACAGGTCATCTGAGGATGCCATTACATTGGCCCTCCACACTGTGATCCTGGTCCCCACATGGGAAAACTGTATTTTTTAAAATCTGTGACTGCAATAAAAAATACTAAAAATGCAAAAACCCTTGCATTTTGTTTGGTTACTTATGGTTATGGTTAGGGCTGGGTGGGGGTTAAGCTGGTCATTGTCAGCATTAGTATTTTTCCCATAGAAATGAATGAGCAGTCCCAAAAAAGCTATGATTACACGACTGTGTTTGTGTGTGTGTGTGTGTCTATCTGTGTGTGTAGGTTAAGTATATATTACATTGTGAAGACCAGGTTTTTCAATCCCCACAAGGGGAAACTCAGTTTCATAAAAATCTGAGTGCAAAGAAAAATCTGAAGATGCCCAAAGTCTTTTAGCTGTTTGGTTACTTACGGTTCAGATTGTCATTATTGGATTTGGGTTTTTCCCATAGGACTGAATGGGCAGAATGAGACCCTTCTTTGTGCCTGCTTATAGATTTCAGGCTCACCATAACCCTGCCTTGGATAAGAAATCATACGAAAGCGACGGAAGTGGAAATTAATATATAACCACTTTAAAATGCACTTTTAATATAGTGTATATATATATAAACATGTTGAGTAAAGTGATGACATAACCAGGGATTGCCAACTTGTCCACAGAAGAACAAAAGGTCTGTGACATGGTAAGAAATGCATTTTGGTCAGAATGTAGATCAGAATTTCCCATAGTATTGACCCCTGAACATAACTGTCATGTTTACCTGATTAGACGTCACTAAAAATCAAGTCAAAATCAGTCTAAAACCATTGTTTAAATTTTGTCTTCCTGATTACTCAGCAGTGTTGTGGACGTAACACACAGCATAGCAGGTGAGCGCCCAAATAAAGGGACTGTGCTCCTTCGTATTAAAATTAAAAATGAAAGCTTTAGTAAATTATATTAAATTGTGGATATAAAATACAAATAAATTCTAGAGAATCTCCAACATGAATCTTCTTATATATCATATAGTGAATACAATTAAATGCTTATTTAACCCTTTAGCAACAAAACACACCAATTACACAGATGGTCATAAAAAATACATATTTTAATCATGTAAGTATTATATTCTTGCAGATGTCCAGTGGGGAGCAGCAGCTGGTCCATGGCCAATCGAGCAGAACCATCCTGCTTAAAATCCCGATTTCTGTGTATGCCAAATGTGATATATTCCGGTGGAGGTGGAGGGCATGGGCTCCTGCAGATGACAAACAAGTATTTAGTGACCTTATAAACATCCTTCAGCAGTTCAGTGGTGACACTTAAAAGTTTTGACTGGGATTGCTGAGGGCTACTTGTGTATACATGCACCCCCTAAACAGCATGATGTAACTCGGACTGATGGGGGTGCAGCCCAGTTCTAATTTAACCTGCATCCATGGTATTTAGACTCTGGTCAGGTGAGGTCTGAGGAACAGGGAAAGGCCTGTAGACCAAACCTGAATGTTCAGTGCAGTGTTTGGGTTGCCTCATTGTGTATGTGTGTGAGGTGCTGAATGAGGAGATGCACTCACTGCGTTGCTGCTAATCTCCATATGGAAGGATGTGCTGGGCCACTGACTTTTTGAACCAGCTTCATGTAAGAGTGGGAGGAAATAGTGAAGGTCATGCTCTCTCTCAAACACACAAACAGTAGGTCAATGTAGTAAAACAGAAAGTACTGTACCTGAGCTGCTGCGTGACGGAGAGCCCTGGCTCTCCACACTGGGCTGGGGGGACAGGGGAAGGCCTTCCTCTATACTGGCCTCCCTCAGGCGGGGCTGGGCCTGCTCCCGAACATCATCTGTACCAGAGGGCTGCGGGGCTGGGCGCAGGCAGGCATGAGCTTGAGGAGCGACATGGAGAACCAGCAGCAGCCAGGCCTGTGCCACCAGTACCTCTGCCTGTAACTGGTCCTTCCAGCTGGAGGACTGGCCAGGAAACACTTTTTTGAAGTTGTATAGTAAATAGAATACCCAAATAAGGAAAGAAGCGACGCTCATGAGGAGCAGACACAAGGCCCGGCATCTCCACTGTGGCTGCCCCTGAAACAAGCCACAGGCCAAGGTCAATGGCAGTGCTAGGAGCAGGGCCAGCCCGTACATGCAGGCCAAGCTGAAATGTGGCGGCTGGTACTGGCAGACGGGCTGGCCCGGGTGCAGTGCAATTGCCAGGATCCAGTCGACAATGGCTATGCCCTGCATTAAGGCCATGCCGATCAGCACCCCTGCCAGGGGTCTGAAACCGGAGCACTTGAGCAGTCGCGCACCCTGGGTCGCTTGGCAGGCTGTGGCCAGGACAAACAGTGCCCCCCAGAGTGAGTGCCGGGCAATGCAGACAGTGTCGTCACGCTCGATGACATACACAAAGCTTAGGACGCAGAGCATGAGGACGGTGGCGAGGAGTAGGAGCAGCGGTGCCACCCCACTGCGAGCCTCAGGTTCTCTGATTTGACGCAGGCGGCAGAACAGCACCAGGGCCAGGATCAGTGAGGCTAGGGCCCCTATGCCTGCCGCCAATGTCACTGCCTGGCCCCACACTGCATGCAGGTTACACAGCGGCCTCTTTGGGAAAGAGCCACAGCCTTGAGGAGAAGCCTCATCTTCGGCAAAGCCGCTGCCCACCAGGGAGAAGATGAGGAGGACATACAAGAAGGAGGGAAATGCCATTGCTGACAGAAACAGAGAGAGACGACAAAATCATTTTATGGGTGGAAGAGGCGTTAGTCCATTATAAACAGTGTACCACAATGTAGGACACATGACCTGTCACTTTTGTGACATCTCAGCAACATACTATAAGTTTTTAACTACTGCAAAAGAGTGTACTGTGAGATAAGCAGGCTTCTACAGTTTAGGAAATAAAATAGAGAATTTTCTTATATATCTGAGTCTTTCAAAAGGAAAAGGAGGAGTGGATTACTTTATAGCTAATTTGCAGGTTTGATGTACACATTTCGGATAGGGGGGTTACGTACCTTGTCGACGTCTGTAGTCTTCACCAGCTCTCAAAACACACCAACCACCTGAGTTCATTTTCATACAAATGCCAAGTATTGCGGTGAGCTACGTATATAAGAACGCTTGTCACGTGACGATTATTACGTCTTCTAGAATCTCAGAAACGTCAAAATTGGCACTTCGAAAGAGATAACGTCATTTTGAATACAAGCAAGAAAACTTCGAACAAAAACAAGCAAATGTGGCGAATTCGACTTCCTGCACCTAATTGTTCCCTTAAACGTCTTTTAGGAACCCTAAGGGGAACACGTAAATGTGTTTGTCGCAACCGATTGTATTGTAAGGAAACTAAGTAAGACTTTAAGAAAAATGTTTTGTGCAACCGCCCATGGTTCCAGGTTCCTTTGCGGTCTTCACCGAGAACTTTTGTAGCTTCTGACCACTTTCGTGTGTCGTTTTTTCACGGCATAACAGGACCTTAATGTTAAATAATTTAAATAAGCATGTGAGACTCAAAACTCGTAGGTTAAAGTTAACAAATAATTTCATAAGAAACTACACCGCCACCCTAAAATTGGAAGATGAACAAGTCGTTTTGTTAGTTCTTTATTAGTAATGGGGGGAATAGATTGTGATCAAAATGGGGTACAGCATCTTATTTACATGTAATTTCTACGACGCGCGACTATAGATGGATAGTTCGAACTTGATTAAATAAATGCATGTATGTATAAACAAACAAATAAATATTGTACAAAAGGTCCTCTGGCTGTTAAGGATGTGGTATCCAAATCTCTTGTTATTTGGTTAATCTTCATTAATTCAGAAAGGATACTATTCGGAAGCAGCCATTCGTTTATTGTTTCCCTGGTTGTACATGGGGCACGCAGGGAGCGAATTTAGTTGCGGTCTCCATTTTTTCTTTTCAGTAGTATTAAATATATGTCTTGTTAGCTTTAGCTTTGCGGTTGTAGCGAGCAGGCATACGTTTGTGAAAGACCTGTTTATTTACTTGTATAGTACAAAACAAATGTGTACTACTTCGCTGCAGAGGTGGAGATTTCAGATCCAGAGAGTACAAATCCAGACCCAGATTTTGTTTCAACCAACCACTTGAGTATAAAGAGTCACAGTCACAGACTACCCAACTGGTTGGTTGAAACAAAATCTTGGTCTGGATTTATACTCTCTGGATCTGAAATCGCCACCTCTGCTCCGCTGCATACTGAAACATGCCTATCAGCCTTGTACTACATTTTTGACTGAAGTATTACAGTCAGGAGCGGAGCTATAGGTGTGGCGGGCGGGGCCACCGCCCCTGGGTCCGGGCCCTCCCCTGGATCGGAGAAGGCCCTCCCCCCTGCAAAATGGGGACCGTCGCATATAATAAATACACATAAATTTATATTGACATAATCCATCCGAGACTCTTGATAGTTGGAATATAATAATAGAATTTGTAATGTGACTTGCTATTTTATATATCTTTCATCTTTTGTATACATTCTTATTATGGTGGGTGTATGGTGTAATTTCTAATTTTTTGAAAACAAAATCTGTAAAATCCCTACAAAACACTTAATTTACAATACATAGTAAATATTTTGAAGTCAAACTAAGCTGTTCCTTTCGTATTTAATGGATTTCTGTTTGAGGAATTTGCAACAAAACTGCAGTGCATGATGGGTAGGATGTCTAACGTCCTCATCCGTCTGATGACATACTTTAAGACTGGGAAGGTGCGTAATGTTCATACCTGGTTGCGTTTGTTGGTCCAGAAAGTAATTCAATTTCGTCGCGTGGGTTACGTTCTTAAAAACTGCTTGGATATATCCCGATTATATGCCGTGGACCTTTTAATTTGTTTGCAGTTTCGCCAGGTAGACTACCTTCTTTAAACTGCGTTTAGTTAGACTACATATTTCGGGATGTTTATTGTAGTCTTTGTAAATATGTATATAGTTTAACCTAACCCAGTCACTTAAGTGAGCAAGCCAGCTCAACTAGGTGTCGGTCCCAAACCCGGATTAATGGGAAGGGTTGGTGTCAAGAAATAAAGAGAGTGTATCTTCACTGCATCACTGATGTCAAAATGTGGGAAATATGTGGTTGTATAAATAAATGCGTTAAAATAGGTTAATGATTCTGTGCTGTCTAAATTGTATAAAAAAATCTAGGCATAGCCAAACAAATCTCCTGTCTGAAATGGCGTAGAAAACGCAATTTAGCCACTAAAACGTTACAGTTTTTGTGAGGGACAGTCCATTAATTCTACCAATTTGCATGTGTAATTGAGCATGGATGTTGTTTTCTATCCTACCTGGTGTCTGATGAGCTACACAGGTCTGCTTTGGGTAAATACCAGAAATAGGTGTGGCTCATCAGAAGCAAGGTAGGATAGAAAACTACTGGATAGCAGTTCTCTAGGACCGGAGTTGGAGACCCCTGTTGTAGTCCATCTGCCTCAAGGTTCCACACGTTGTGCATCTTGAGATCAGGTCATGTCAGTGGCCTTTACTACGAAGCAGGGTTACTGGCTTATCGGGGTAAGTTGTCCGATTTAAAGTAATCTGGGCAAAATGTACGTGAACGAATACGAAGTCCATTTAAACTGTGGTTCGACAAGTTATCCTAATAAGCCAGTAACCCCGCTTCGTAGTACAAGCCACAGGTTGGGAAGCATGTGCTGATGCAGCTTGTTGTTACACCCACCACCCGGCTGGCAATATACACAGTCCAGCCCCACACTGGAAATGGCTGGTTTTGATTACTTATGGCACAAGAAGTTCAAGCGATGTCTGCCCTTCGTGGGTGTGGCAAAAAGGTGGAGGCGCGCGGCCGGAGAAACGGAAATCGGTGGCTGTTTTCTTTGTGGGGTCCGCGCGCTTATGCGTTAAATGGGGGGGACTTCTTTTTTCTTTCTCCAGAAACCTAAACTAGGGCACAAGCCGTGTTTGCGCTTTACCTTGTATGCGGTTGCGGATTGGTGAAATTGTACCGCAGTAAGGAGTTTTTTTTGCCAAATGGAAGAGGCGCTGCAGCCGACGACAGAGCGCGTGGCAGAGTTACCGAACTGACCGGGAGCTCAGACTGTCCTGAGTGCGCGGAATGACTCTCTCATTTCGCTGTGATAAGCAGGAAGAGGAGACGGGTTTTCTTACGATAAGGGATATCTGGCGTTTTTCTTCTGATCGGTACTGCAGTGAGACTGAGTGTTGTATGCGGTAATCTCTGGGCCGCGGAATGGTGACGCCCGTCATATTCGCCTGGGACGGAGTTATATGGACGCTTGAACGGACTTTTCCTTGCCCTGCCGTACAGCCATCCTCCAGGGCAGCAGCTCACTGCCTCAGACTGGTAATGTTACTCTAAACAGTCCAGCTACTGTTGTATGTCGCTATAAAATGTGAAACCTGTTTCTTTGAATACGTTCGAATATATTCCCGAGTAATCCTCTTGAAGGGAATAACTACTTATTTTTGTTGTTGATGTTCTTGATTTACTATAGTGAAAAGTTTATTTACTTTGTTTTACAACCACAAAGACCAGACGTCTGTTGGTTTATGTGCTTTTATTATTTCTGTATATACCTGTATCAGTAAGGTTAACTTTTGTTAGTGTGTGTCTTATTTCACTGAGGAACTAGTTGTTGACTCTTACCCTTGAACCTGTGGGAAAGAAAAGGGGGTTACCTAAAAGGAAAAATAATATACTTTTATAGTTTACACTCTGTTGTATTTTCTAGTGTTATAGTTACCTAGGAGTTGGAGCGCCTCATCCATCCTGCTGGATCTGGTAAAGGTGATTCCATTGTTATGTCTGATAAACATTCTAGCATATATCACACAAGTACGTTGGCCTCCTTGTCTCCTATGTCCGCTGAAGCCTTCCTTTCCACATATTTAGCAAACACACCCACCTTTTGGAGCTTTGCAGCAAGATAGGCACAAACATGCTCTCACCTGAGATTACTGACGATAAAAGCACTGAGTGTGGCGATTCGGATCCTGAGATTCACCCAGTCTTCCTCGGTAATCCCTACACTTGTACGAGGCAGTGCGGTACACACCACCGCCACGCACTGTTACAGCTATGTGGGTGTGGCCTCTCTCTAAATACGATATAATGTACTGTACTCGTCCTTCATAAGTATTGGTTTTTGAAATAAAGATTAAAAATGGTTTACTTAAACACAAGCATTGCCATAATTGATCAGTTAATTGTGGTGGCCACTATGCAGTGTGGATGATTCACGCCCCCATGTGATGCTGTGCGATTTCAGCACGTTACTTGGAGTGGGGCGCAATTTAAAACATGAATTATTTCAGGAAATTCACATTTAATATTTTTGGACTGCTGGTAACTGAAACTGTAGGAAGCAAAACCACAGGGAGACCACTGTGAACATTTACAACCTCAAAAACACTGACCTGGTTAAGGCATAATATTTTGAAAGCCTTAATTGGTTCAACTCAAATTTTAAGACGTTTTATGACTTTTAATTGTCCCGTGACACCTTGTATACATTTATCTGCCCTAACATGTTCTTCCTAAAAGAAACAGGCCCTTTCTGCCTGTTTTTATGTGAAAATACATTATTCTGCTATACATACAGCATGGATTTCAGAATTGTGACCAGCGTCTGCTTTCTGTGTGCTTGGTTCTTAATTAATCTTCAGATACTTAGTGAATATTTATTTGATTATAATATACTATTACACACTGAGGTTCCCCCCTCATTCTTATCACTTTATTTCACCTAATAAAATTATGAGCCTGGCCAGCTCGTCCCCTGCCCACATGTAATGCCCAAAATTTGGGATATCTCAGTGCGTGTTAGAGCTCAGCCGTGGGATGGAGCGCGCATCGCCCGGCACTTTCTCGAGACTTACATGTTGGTCTCCTGCCAGGATTGAAAAGGGCTCCCCAGTCTGAGTGAGGGTAGGTGATGATGGCACGTCCGAGTGTGAATAGCTTTGCAGTGTCAATGTGTTGGTTCAATCAATTATCACAATAACTATAATATCAATTTGCACTTTCTATATACGCCTGTTTTTTATATATACCTATAATCTCTTGTATTGGCAGTTTTATTCTTCTTAATGATATATGTATATAACTATAATTATTTGATATCACTTGATAAGGGATTATTTTGCATTGCCTTTGATCCAATGTCTTGGTATTGATTTTAATGCAAGGTTGTTTTGTATTGCTTGTAAAGAATCGTTTTTAGAAGCATCTAAATGTGCCTGTTTGTTCCTTCAAGAGCCCTATATCACCCTCAAATCACCTTAAAACATACTGTGATTTCCTCTACTCGAGGAATTGACCCCCACCACCACATTATTGTGCTGGAATTGTTCCTTCCAAAATCTATTTCTGCAGTTCTAGATTTATGTTGTGATGATCCTAAATAAAATTAAAGCTCGCATATTTGCTTCTTGCAGATCACGTGGTCCTGTTGGCGTTGACGGGTGGTGACCTGTGACCTGCAGCCTGCACTGGGCCAGTTTGCAGCTGAGTGTGAAGCAGCCAGGATGAGGATCAGCACCTCAGTGTGAGGCCATTATTCTCGACTGAAAAAGGGTGGATTACCATTTCCTGGTGGGGGATGAGTTGCTGCTTCAAGTGTAGGAGTTTAAGTACCCTGGAGTAAGAGAAGGGAACAGGAGATCGACAGATGGATTGGTGCATCATGGGCAGTAATGCAGACGTTGTACCATTCTGTTAGGGTAGAGAGTTAACTGAGCCAGAAGGCAAAACTCTCAATTTACCAGTTGATCTATGTTGCTACCTTCACTTATGGTCATTAGCTCTGGGTAGTGACATAAAGAGTGAAACTGCAAGCATGAGTGGCAGAAATGAGTTTCCTCCATAGGGTGTCTTGGCTTGAAGAGAGGGTGAGGAGCTTGGACATTTGGGAGGGGCTCAAAGCAGTGCTACTGCTCCTCTGCATTAAAAGGAGCCACTTGGTGTTTTGGGCATCTGTCTAGAATGCCTCCTGGATGGCTACCTGGGGAGATGTTTTGGGTATGTTCAACTGGGAGGAGGCCCCAGGGCAGACCGAGGACACGCTGGAGTGATCTCTTGGCCTGCCTGGAAATGCTTTGGTATTTCCTTGGTGGAGCTGGCTGGTGAGAGGGAGGTCTAGGCATACCTACTTAGGCTGCTGTGCCGTGACCTGACCCCAGGTAAGTGGCGGATAGTAGTTGGATTGGATGGGCTTTAGTAAATATTAAATTGTGGATATAAAATACCAATTACAAAGATGATATACATTACTTTAATCATCAAATTATTATACTGTTACAAATTTTTTCTAGTTCTTCTCCCAATGGTCAGCAGCAGTCTGCTCATAGCCAATTGAGCACAGATGTGCTCCTCAGCATCCAGATGTGTCTCTCTGGCAAGGTGCAGAACTTCCTGTTCCAGTCTCAGAAAAGAACAACAACAGGAAAATATAACAAGCACATGTCCTTCAGCTGGTACTCTGCACCCTGTACACATACAGCTAGTCTTCCCCCCACCAGATTAATCCCCACCAGTTTTAATCATGCAATGCATGTACTGTTGCTTATTTATTCCATCCAAATTTCTGTTGGTATCACAGTCTCTGAAAACAACAAAACCACAACAGCTGTGGCAGAAGACCTCCACAAATATCCCTCAGCTGGTACTCAGAATCCTGGAGACAGTCAGCTTCCCCCTCCCCTCCCAATGGTCACCAAAGCTGCCTCTCTGTGTAATAAAAAGAAAGTGCTGTACCTGAGCTGCTGTGCAACGCAGAGCCCTGGCTCTCTGCAATCGACCGGGTGGACAGGGGAATGCCCTCTTCCACACTGGCCTCCCTTGGGGTTGGGGTAATCAATTCCTTGTATAGATGGTGTGCCAGATAGATGGCATAGCAGTGGAGTAGCTCATGATGAGCCGACTCGCAATGCTGTATCTCCACTGTGGCTGACCCCAAGCCACACCACAGGTCAAGGTCATCAGCACTGCTATAAGCAGGGCCAGGCAGACCAAGCTGATACCCAGCGGCTTGTACTGACAAACCAGCTGGCCTGGGTGGAGTGCAATCAGCAGGATCCACTCAAGAATGGTGATACCCAGCGCTACAGGGCAGTCATGGGCGTCAGGAATGGTGTGCAGTAGCAGCAGCAACGAAGTCTGTGCCACCAGCATCTCTGGCCTTTGTAACTGGAGGACTGGATGTTCAGCTTTGTCATGGCCCGATAGTGAGCCAGACAGATGCCCCACATCATGCCACAGGTGAAACTCATGATGAGCGCAAACATGACCCTGAACCTGGACTGTGACTGCCCCTGAGCCAAGCCACAGGCCCAGGTCATCGGAACTGCTATGAGCAGGGCCAACCCGTACATGCAGATGAAGGCAATTTGCAGTGGCTTGTACTGACTGACCTGCTGGCCTGGATGGACCACAATTGCCAGGATCTATTCAATAATGACGATACCCTGCATTATGGCCAAGCCTATTGCCAGCGCAGCCAAGGCCCTGGAGCAGGAGCGCGCCGGAGCAGTCACACACTCTGGAAAGTTAAGTATGCAATACTCAGGTCAAGGCAATTGGTACTATTAACAGCAGGACCAGCCCGTATGGGCAGACCATGCTGATACGCAGCGGCTGATACTGACAGACAGGCTGGCCTGGGTGTAGTGCAATCGCTAGGATCCACTCAAGAATGGCAAGACCCAGCACTACAGCCAAGCCTATCGCCACCTCCGCCATGGCCCTGAAGCAGGGGCACCGGGGCAGTCGCACACCCTGGGTCCCTTGGTATGCAATGCCAAGGATTAACAGTGCCCCCCAGAAGGAGTGCCGGGCAATGCACACATGCTCCTCTTGATAACGTGGACAAAGCTGAGAGCACAGAGTATGACTATGGTGGTGAGGAGTAAGATCAGCGAGGCCACTCCACTGCGAGCCTCAGGCTCTGTGATGCGCCACAGGCGGCACAGCAACATCAGGGCCAGGATCAATGAGGCCAGGACCACCACGCCTGCCGCCTCTGCCACCGCTACACCCCACACTGCGTCCAGGTCACACAGCGCAGTGAAGGGCCTCTTCAGGAGGGAGCCACAGCCTCGAGGAGAAGCCTCATCCTCTGCAAAGCTGTGGCCCACCAGGGAAAAGATGAGGAGGATATGGAACATGGAAGGGAATGCCATTGCTGACAGAGAGACGACAGAATCATTTTAGGGGTGGAAGAGGCATTAGTTCATTATAAACAATATACTGCTATGTAGGACACAGCACCTGTGACAAAGTCAGATCAGCATAGTGTCAGTGTTTAACCACTGCGGAAAAGTGTATTGTGAGATAAGCAGGTTTCCACAGTTTAGGTAAACAAATGGAGAAGCAGAAGGATACATCAGTCTTTCGAAAGCAAAAAAGTGGATGAAATTTATTATTTTTTTAATTCCCACAATTTTTTACTACTAGCCTACTGGAATAGTTCAGTACACAATGGGAGTACAAGTGCAACGTGCTTTTCTTTTGTATCCAGCGTACTGGTGGTTGGTATTTTTGTACATAATTTGAGCATAATTTGCAGTCTTTAAAGGACACATTTCGATAGGGGGTTACCTTGCCGAAGTCTGTCGTCTTCACCAGCTTGTAAGTCACGATATTCACCTATGCTCATTCTCATCTGAATTCCCAAGTATTCTTTTAGCTACATGTATATATAAGAACGCTTGTTAGGTAATGATCTGATTATTGCGTGTTTTAGAATCTCAGCAACGTCAAAACCGACACTGAAAAAAAACGACACCGAATAAAAACAAGCTGATTTCTCAAGTCGCACTTCCACTAGTATGCTGATGTACAAGATCAGTAGTGGGCCATTACAAATTCTCAAAATATCTTAAATTCCACTTTTGCCTATTAAGTCCTTGAAAAGTATTACACGGTGGTCCCTCCTTATCGGTGGTTTTGTTACCCGTGGTTTCAGCTACCTTGTCTCCGAAAATGTTAAATGGGGAAAAAATAATCAGTTTTAAACTGCGCCAGGCTGAGCAACCTGATGAAATCCCATACCGTCCCAGCCGGGGGTGTTTTATCGAGCAATGCTACCTATTGCGACGTGCTGTCGAGTCTTTCTGCGCATGTGCAGTTCCACCGTTTTGGGATTTAGGGGTTTTTGGGGGTTAGGGTAAGGGTTGGGGCTATCGATTAGCACTACGGTAACTCAACTCGTCAGAACACCGGACGTATATCACCCCTCCATCCAGCGTATCCATACTGTTGAGTACCCACCTCGGTTATCCGATCTATTGTCGCGGTATGGTAATGCTTGTCTTCAAGCAATCGTGTTTTTTAGAGAGGGATCACATTCACATAACTTTTATAATGGTGTATTGTTATAAATGTTCTACTGCTGTTAATAGAACATCATAGTTGTCTCTTATTGTCCCTAATTTACAAAATCAACTTTATCATAGGTATTTATGTCTAGGAAAAAACGTAATATGCTGTATGTAGGTTGCGGTGCTCTCTGTGGTTTCAGGCATCCGCTGGGGGTCTTGGAATAAGGGGTGGCTACTGGATTTAGTCTAATGTTGAAAACTATCTAATGTTGAAAGTTTAAATGTGACTCTCCCTAAGGGGTATACTACCAAGTCTGTTTTTAATCACAGACCTTTGATTTCCGCAGGCAGAGATGCACATAGCAGTTATTTTGCATTTTGAGCCCTTTCGCTATGTGTGCTATATCATGTTCATATCTATGAAAAGAGACGATCTCTGCTATAACAAGATATTGGTTCAGCATTTTGAATTGTTTATGGGCAAATTTTGCTTAATTTTAGGATATTTGCACTTTCATCTCGCGTTTGCTTGCTTACATGCACTGGTGGTGAATGGATACAGTGCAGTTACTAATAAAGATGGATAGAAATACATAATCAGAAAATCAAGTAGTCCTCCCCAGCTTCCATTGCTGTAAGAATGGGAGGAAATAGTGAGGGTCATGCTCTCTCTCAAACACACAAACAGTAGGTCAATGTAGTAAAAAAGAAAGTACTGTACCTGAGCTGCTGCGCGATGGAGAGCCCTGGCTCTCTACACTGGGCTGGGGGGACAGGGGAAGGCGCTCCTCTATACTGGCCTCCCTCAGGCGGGGCTGGGCCTGCTCCCGAACATTATCTGTACCCGAGTGCTGCGGGGCTGGGCGCAGGCAGGCATGGACTTCAGGAGCGACATGGAGCACCAGCAACATCCAGGCCTGTGCCACCTGTACCTCTGCCTGTAACTGGTCCTTCCAGCTGGAGGACGGGTCAGGAAACACTTATTTGAAGTGATAGAATAGATAAAACACCCAAATAAGGAGAGAAGCAATGCTCATGAGGAGCAGACACAAGGCCCGGCATATCCACTGTGGCTGCCCCTGAAACAAGCCACAGGCCAAGGTCAATGGCAGTGCTAGGAGCAGGGCCAGCCCGTACATGCAGGCCAAGCTGAAATGTGGCGGCTGGTACTGGCAGACGGGCTGGCCCGGGTGCAGTGCAATTGCCAGGATCCAGTCGACAATGGCTATGCCCTGCATTAAGGCCATGCCGATCAGCACCCCTGCCAGGGGTCTGAAACCGGAGCACTTGAGCAGTCACGCACCCTGGGTCGCTTGGTATGATGTGGCCAGGACAAACATACGTAAAGCTGAGGACACAGAGCATGAGGACGGTGGCGAGGAGTAGGAGCAGCGGTGCCACCCCACTGCGAGCCTCAGGCTCTGTGATTTGACGCAGGCGGCACAACAGCACCAGGGCCAGGATCAGTGAGGCTAGGACCCCTATGGCTGCCGCCAATGTCACTGCCTGGCCCCACACTGCATGCAGGTTACACAGCGGCCTCTTCGGGAAAGAGCCACAGCCTTGAGGAGATGCCTCATCTTCCGCAAAGCCGCTGCCCACCAGGGAGAAGATGAGGAGGATATGCAAGAAGGAGGGAAATGCCATTGCTGACAGACAGAGAGAGACGACAAAATCATTTTATGGGTGGAAGAGGCATTAGTCCATTATAAACAGTGTACCACAATGTAGGACACATCACCTGTCACTTTTGTGACATCTCAGCAACATACTATAAGTGTTTAACCACTGCAAAAGAGTGTACTGTGAGATAAGCAGGCTTCTACAGTTAAGGAAACAAATAGAGACTTTACTTATATATCAGTCTTTCAAAAGGAAAAGGAGGAGTGGATTACTTTATACACATTCTCATTGACAGTTACAGGAATCGTTTGATTGCAGTGATTCCCTCAAAAGGTTGTGCAACAAAATATTAAGTTAGGGGTACCATCATTTTTGTCCAGGCCTGTTTCATGAGTTTTTTTTTATTAATTCTGTTGAAGCATGGTTGAAAATCAATGTCTGACTTTTATTAGTTAAATTTCATAGAATTTTTATTTATTATTACTTTTGTCAGATTAAAGTTATTTCTGTGACCATTGTGAGTTTTTCTTTCTTTGACTGAAGGGTACCAACAATTTTGTCCACGTGTGTAGCTAATTTGCTTAGGAACCCTAAGGGGAAAACGTAAAGGTGTTTGTCGCAACTGATTGTATTGTAAGGAAACTAACTAAGACTTTAAGAAAAATGTTTTGTGCAACCGCCCCTGGTTCCAAGTTCCTTTGCGGTCTTCACCGAGAACTTTTGTAGCTTCTGGCCACTTTCGTGTGTCGTTTTTTCACGGCATAACAGGACCTTAATGTTAAATAAGCATGTGAGACTCAAAACTCGTAGGTTAAAGTTAACAAGTAATTTCATAAGAAACTACACCGCCACCCTAAAATTGGAAGATGAACAAGTCGTTTTGTCAGTAGTTTATTTATTAGTAATGCGGGGAATAGATTGTGAGCAAAATGGGGCACAGCATCTTATTTATATATAATTCATATGATTTATTTATTTATTTCAATAGTGCAGCACAATACATGAAATACCTTTTGAAATGCAAAATGTAACTTTGACCGATCAGGATATGGAGCTCTCAGTGATGGGTTGAGTGCTTCCAAGAGACATACATGTCTCTAGTGGCGGCATTTTACAGCAATCGGGCAATGAGCCGCAGATGAAACTACCGCGGAGGATACGAGCGCCAAAGGTAGCTGTCCCGAAAGTATTTCGCTGAACAACTTCACAGGATGGCTGTATGGGGGTACGTTTCCCAAAACTTCTCGTTAGCGTCTTACATAGGTGTACCCATTCAATCAGCAACTATGCTTTTGGGAAACATATTTCAGGGTCACTTTTGGTATTCTCATTTGTAGCCTGCTCTGTGGCAGAAGTTCCTCGAAGTTTGCAAACACATTGTTTATTAACGTCGTACTCAGAAAGAGCTGCCACCACTGCAGCTTCTTCGGACAACCTTTGTTTGCTCTCTCAGGTCTATTATCGGCATCACCTATTTTCATATGTAATAATCAGCATTTTTTCCATACCACTTCTATTAAGCTTTATGGGGAGATGGATATATCCGAATCTGTGGGTAAAAGCGAACCATCAGCGGATCCCATATATATGTGATTTTCGTGTACTTAACAGTACAATATGGAGGCTCTAGAAATAGCAAGAGGTGATCCTCGGATCTTTGTGATCAGGGTAACTTATTGGTGAATTGCATGTTGATGATGTCCTGACAAAAATGTTAAAATCTTCATCTGGTCAAATTTTGTTTAATAACACACAAATGTAGGGCTTTGCGATATGACCAAAATCTCATAAACAGGTGCTACGGGAAATTATTCTCCCCCGTGTTCCCTCGGCATAGGTGAATAAAGTGAGTTCGGTACATGGAACTGACATGCCGTGAATCTCAAACGCCGTCGTTATGCTTCTTTCAAGAACTAATATATCCTGTGTATGTGAAAAGAAGGTAGCGTTGCTGATTGAAATAAACCTAGACTGTTACGTCAAAGTCTTAACCACGAACCCGAGTTTAGTATAGACTAAGAAATTAAACGGAATAGAAACGAACAAACATCTGACAGATTTTTTTTTCTTTTCTTCTTGGGCAATTCCGTGTAAGTTCAACAGAATTTTACAACATCTTCATTCACATTGGGGGACACATTTTAGACTTTTTGTACGTATATTTTTAAATGATCATTTAAATTTGGCATAAAGGGGGACCATAAAATCATCCACTTGCCTTTTTACTTTTGAAAGACTCAGATGTATAATGCTTCTTCATTCGTGTACCTAAACTGTAGAAACCTGCTTATCTCACAGTACATTTGGTTGCAGTGGTTAAACATTCCCCGCGACCCAGTAGGATAAGCGGTTTGGAAAATGGATGGATGGATGGATGGATGGATGGATGGATGGATGGATGGATGGATGGTTAAACACTGATAATATGTTGATCAGACTTTATGCAAGTGATGTGTCCTACATATATGAGAGAGAGAGAGCGGGGACTTCTCTCAACATGTTCAAACATGGTACACCTTGTAAACTCTGGCAAAACACACATGTAGTACTTTGTGCCGTTCTGTGAAGTCCTAAAAATGTTCAGAAATAAAATATAAATATGCATTTACTCTGAAATATGCCCATACATTCTTCATTAGGAATTATATACTATCAATACAGCCAAATATTACATCACTGAAAAACTATTGGTGAGAGCAAATTTCTAAGTGCATTTCTTAAAGCAGCATTAGTAAGTTCATAAGACAACCCTTAGTTGTTTTATACTTAGATCTTTGTTAACCACTGTTATGCAAAATACCTGTATTTTACAATAATTATAACAAATGGGCCGTTTCTCAACAACATGTGATGTGAAAATTTTGAAGTGCTGAAATCAGCATCACAAAATCAATCTGGCACCATAAATTATAAACAAAAAGCTTGTGAACCAGTGTTGTGGCTGAGTCGTCTCCTGAGGAATCCAAAAACCCTGTGTGTTGTACTGTTAGGGCCAGTGTTCTAGTACTCGAGACCTGTCTTGTCCCGTTTTATGTGATAATACATTATTCTATTATACATGCAGCATGGTTTTTCAGACCTGTGGTCAGCCTTTCAAAATCCTATTTCTACAGTGCTAGATTTGTATTAGCCACTGTCCGCACCTGCCTCAAGTCTGCCCCCATCAGGCCCGTCCCTAAACAGGCAGCGGTCAGGACCCTGAATGACTACCATCCAATGGCCCTGACCCCCATCATCATGAAGTGCTTTGAGCGGCTGGTCCTAGCACACATCAAGAAGAACATACCTCCCTCCCTGGACCAACATCAGTTTGCCTACTGGTTAAACAGGTCATCTGAGGATGCCATTACATTGGCCCTCCACACTGTGATCCTGGTCCCCACATGGGAAAACTGTATTTTTTTTAAATCTGTGACTGCAATAAAAAATACTAAAAATGCAAAAACCCTTGCATTTTGTTTGGTTACTTATGGTTATGGTTAGGGCTGGGTGGGGGTTAAGCTTGTCATTGTCAGCATTAGTATTTTTCCCATAGAGATGAATGAGCAGTCCCCAAAAAGCTATGATTACATGACCACGTGTCTGTGTGTGTAGGTTAAGTATATATTACATTGTGAAGACCGATTTTTTCGATCCCCACAGGGGGAAACTCAGTTTCATAAGAATCTGAATGCAAAAAAATATATAAAGATGCCCAAAGTCTTTTAGCTGTTTTTTTTTACTTACGGTTCAGATTGTCATTGTTGGATTTGGGTTTTTCCCATAGGACTGAATGGGCAGAATGAGACCCTTCTTTGTGCCTACTTATAGATTTCAGACTCACCATAACCCTGCCTTGGATAAGAAATCATACGAAAGCGACGGAAGTGGAAATTAATATATAACCACTTTAAAATGCACTTTTAATATAGTGTATATATATAAACATGTTGAGTAAAGTGATGACATAACCAGGGATTGCCAACTTGTCCACAGAAGAACAAAAGGTCTGTGACATGGTAAAAAAATGCATTTTGGTCACAATGTGCGTCAGAATTTCCCATAGTATTGACCCCTGAATATAACTGTCATGTTTACCTGATTAGACTTCAATAAAAATCAAGTAAAAATCAGTCTAAAACCATTGTTTAAATTTTGTCTTGCCGATTACTCAGCAGTGTTGTGGACGTAACACAGAGCATAGCAGGTGAGCGCCCAAATAAAGGGACTGTGCTCCTTCGTATTAAAATTAAAAATTAAAGCTTTAGTAAATTATATTAAATTGTGGATATAAAATACAAATTAATTCTAGAGAATCTCCAACATGAATCTTCTTATATATCATATAGTGAATACAATTAAATGCTTATTTAACCCTTTAGCAACAAAACACACCAATTACACAGATGGTCATAAAAATTACATATTTTAATCATGTAAGTATTAATAATCTTGCAGATGTCCAGTGGGGAGCAGCAGCTGGTCCATGGCCAATTAAGCAGAGCCATCCTCCTCAAAATCCAGATGACTGTGTATGCCAAATGTGATATATTCCGGTGGAGGTGGAGGGCATGGGCTCCTGCAGATGAGAAACAAGTATTTACTGACCTTATAAACATCCTTCAGCAGTTCAGCGGTGACACTTAAAAGTTTTGACTGGGATTGCTGAGGGCTACTTGTGTATACATGCACCCCCTAAACAGCATGATGTAACTCGGACTGATGGGGGTGCAGCCCAGTTCTAATTTGACCTGCATCCATGGTATTTAGGATCTGGTCAGGTGAGGTCTGAGGAACAGGGAAAGGCCTGTAGACCAAAGCTGAATGTTCAGTACAGTGTTTGGGTTGCCCCCTTGTGTCTGTGTGTGAGGTGCTGAATGAGGAGATGCACTCACTGCGTTGCTGCTCATCTCCATATGGAAGGATGTGCTGGGCCACTGACTTTCTGAACCAGCTTCATGTAAGAGTGGGAGGAAATAGTGAAGGTCATGCTCTCTCTCAAACACACAAACAGTAGGTCAATGTAGTAAAAAAAGAAAGTACTGTACCTGAGCTGCTGTGTGATGGAGAGCCCTGGCTCTCTACACTAGGCTGGGGGGACAGGGGAAGGCCCTCTTCCACACTGGCTTCCCTCGAGCGGGGCTGGGCCTGCATGGCAATATCAACCAGACCCGAAGGCTGTGAGGCTGAGCGCAGGCAGGCATGAGCTTCAGGAGTGGCATGGAGCACCAGCAGCAGCCAGGCCTGCACCACCAGCATCTTTGCCAGCATCTCGTCTTCCTTGTTAGGGGACTGGACAGGAAGCGATTTGTTGTATAGCTGGTATGTTAAAAATATGGCCCACACCACAGCAGAGATGTAGCACATAATAAATAGGCTGAGAATTCTACATTTCCACTGTGGCTGCCCCCGAGTCAGGCCACGGGTCAAGGCAATTGGTACTGCCAACACCAGGGTCACCACGTATATGCAGACCAAGCTGATGCGCAGCGGCTGATACTGACAAACGGGCAGGCCTCGGTGTAGTGCAATCGCCAGGATCCACTCAACACTAGCAAGACCCAGCACTACAGCCAGGCCTATCGCCACCCCCGCCATGGCCCTGAAGCAGGGGCACCGGAGCAATCGCACACCCTGGGTCGCTTGGTATGCAATGCTAAGGAGTAAGAGTGCCCCCCAGAGGGAGTGTCGGGCAATGCACACATGCTCTTCACTCTCCATGACATGGACAAAGCTAAGAGCAGAGAGCATGCTAATGGTGGCTAGGAGCAGGATCAGCGGTGCCACTCCGCTGCGAGCCTCAGGCTCTGTGATGCGTCGCAGGCGGCACAACAACACCAGGGCCAGGATCAGCGAGGCCAGGACCGCCACGCCTGCCGCCACTGCCACCGCTACACCCCACACTGCGTCCAGGTCGCACAGGTTGGTGAATGGCCTGGTTAGGAGGGAGCCACAGCCTCGAGGAGAAGCCTCATCCTCTGCAAAGCTGTGGCCCACCAGGGAAAAGATGAGGAGGATATGGAGCACTGAAGGAATTGCCATTGCTATGGAGAAAGAGACGAAGAGATCATTTTGGGTCTGAACAACATACCATCAGTGTTTAACTACTGTAAAAAAAGTACTGTGAGATAAGCAGGCTTCCACCATATGGGGAAAAAACGAAGAAGGCAAAGGATATATTTGAGTTTTTCAAAAACAAAAGGACAAGTGGATTTCTTTATAGCTGATTTGCAGGTTTAAAGTACACATTTCGGATGGGGGGGGGGGGGGGGGTTACGTACCTTGTTGACGTCTGTAGTCTTCACCAGCTCTCAAAACACACCAACCTCCTGAGTTCATTTTCATACAAATGCCAAGTATTGCGGTGAACTACGTATATAAGAACTCTTGTCACGTGACGATTATTACGTCTTTTAGAATCTCTGAGACGTCAAAACCGGCACTTCGAAAAAGATAACGTCATTTTGAATACAAACAAATAAAAACTTCAAACAAAAACAAGCAAAAAGTGGCAAATGGTAAAAAGCCTGGACATAATTAATTACTAGGATGTACAGGTCAGCTCTACATGCTCTATGGTAAAGGGGTGACTTTTTTTACTTGATGTCAGATATTGTGACCCCCGTGTGACTTGTGAAAAAGCAGCAATACATCATTCAAAACGTCTTTTCGCCGTCTATACACACTTCTAATGGTGTTTTCAAATTATATCGAGCATTCCTGATTCCAAAAGTAAATGTAGAGCACCAGACTACACGGTATCGTGTATCACAAAATTAATCGGCGTGTTTCCGCTGTGCATTTGGGTTCGGTGTTCATTAGGAGGGCGGGGTCTGTTACAGTCCTGCTTCGGACTGCAATGAAATCCTTGTTGAAATCCGCAACGTAAGTCTTCTTCTTCGCTTCGCTCACAATACCTCGGTCTGCCCAGCGCTTCAATATTTATAAGCTAAATAATTGTTGATTTCAGCGCACCACCAACGGGCAACTCTGATGTTTCGGCCACACCATCCCCACCGTCCCGTGCATTACTGTCTTCGTGAGGACCTAAGTCATTACAATATCTTGATTTTATAGCCCGAAAAAAACACACACACGGACAGACTGTTAACTTTTAAAACGCTGCATTGAAGTACTTAAATAAACATTACCGATATCTTTAAATATTTACTGGCCATATATTTCAGACATGAAGCAGCTTTTATAAAAGCCACACACTGGTTTTATGGCGCCGCTAGATTCACCATGTTCTCATGAAGCCCAGAACACTGAAAGTCCACAAAAATAATTGAGAAATGGACAGATGGGGTTTGGTGGCTTATCAAAATAGATATACTGTAAAACGGAGACAGTTAAGACAACTTAAAATTTCAAGGCAACTTACTGCACTAGATTTTTGAGTTTTGAGGGCAACTCAAACTTCTACGTTTTTAAGAAAACCACCTATTGTTATGCCGAGTAATTATTTGTCGTTCCGATAATTTATCTTTCATATCTATAAAAACTTCAAATGTTTCGTTGTACATACTAAGGATTGCTAACAACAAAAGTTGTTCCGACCTATTCTTTTCTTAAGGTTTATCTTTCATATGTGTAAAAACGTCAAAATTTGAGTTTAGCATGCTAAGGCTTCGAAAGGCAGGTATTATATAACAAGTCATATAACAAATAACTAGGTGGTGGCTTTATAGAAAAAAGGCGAAATTACCTTTACCTTATTGTATAATTACCTCAGTTATGTAATGAGTACTCAGCTCAGCCATAACGGACAGTTAGAAGTGGAACTTCTGATACTTAAATGTATAATTACCTCAGTCGAGGAACGTTAGCTACTCTTCTCATATGGCTATTTATGTGTTTGTTCATCCACGTATAAATTTATTGGTTACAAAAAATAAATGAAACACTGGCAAGGTTTAAACTGATTCATTATATGTATATAAACTTAGCACAAAAAGTAAGAAAATTTGTGTTTGGCCGATTATTTCTTTGTTGTGACAAGACTTGTTGGCAATACATCTTATACCATCGGAAAGCCTGTTGATTTCCCTTTAAAGAGTTGTAAGGAGGGGTGGCATGGTGGTGCAGTAGTTAGCACTTTTGCCTCACACCTCTGGGACCCTGGTTAGAGTCTCCGCCTGGGTCACATGTGTGTTTGCATGTTCTCCCCATGTCGTTGTGGGGTTTCCTCCGGATACTCCGGTTTCCCCCTCCACAGTCCAAAAACATGCTGAGGCTAATTGGAGTTACTAAATTGCCCGTAGGTGTGAGTGTGCCCTGTGATGGGCTGGTCCCCAATCCTGGGTTGTTCCCTGCCTCGTGCCCATTGCTTCCGGGATAGGCTCCGGACCCCCCGCGACCCAGTAGGATAAGCATTTTGGAAAATGGATGGATGGATTTGTAAGGAAAACGCATTTGTGGACTGAGTAGAGTTCAATATGTGGGTTGTTTATTTAACTATATTTTCTATTCAGATTAATTTCATGAGTGTTTTCTTGGAAAAAAAGGAAATTTCTAAGTGAGCCCAAACTTTTGAACAGTAGTGACGAATACAATTAAATTTATATATAGCCAAAAAACACAACAGTCACACAGATGATCATGTACATTATGTTTTAATCATGTAATGATTACACTGTTGCAAATTTATTCCAGGTCTTCTCCCAATGGGCAGCAGCAGTGGGTCTATAGACCAAACCTGCATGTTCAGTTCAGTGTTTGGGTTGCCTCAGTGTGTCTGTGGGTGAGGTGCTGAATGAGGATCTGCAAAACTGCTCTGCTGTTCATCTCGGTCAGCTCGTAAAATGCATGTGGAAGGAAGTGCTGGGCCTTGGTTCTGCACTTCCATTCCTCTGACTTCCAGAGCCAGCTTCATGTAAGAGTGGGAGGAAATAGTGAGGGTCAATGTAGTAAAAAAAGAAAGTACTGTACCTGACCTGCTGTCATTGAAGACAGAGTCCTAGCTCTCCACAATCCACTGGGGGGACAGGGAAATTCCCGCTTCTAAGTTGGCCTTCCTTAGGTGGGGGAGGACCTGCACAGAAACAACGTCATTGGGATCGGAGGGCTGCAAGGCTGGGCGCAAGCAGATGTGGGCCTTAAATGGCATGGAACAGTTATAGCAACCAGGCCTGTGGCACCAGCACCTCCGCCTGCAAGTGGTAATTCCAGCTGGTCATCTCATTCATGAATCGATAGTAAAAGAGACAGGTGATCCACAGCATGGTGGAGGTGAAGCTCATGACAAGGGGCAGAGGCCAAGGTCATCGGCACTGCAATGAGCAGGGCCAGCCGTACACACAGACCAAGGCCATACATAGTGGCTGATACTGAGGGACCGGCTGACCTGGGTGCAGCACTATTGCCAGGATTCACTCAACAATGGCAATACCCTGCATTATGGCCAAGCCCACCTGGGCCTTGAAGCAGGAGTGCCAGAGCAGTCACACACCCTGGGTCGTTAGGTATGCTCAGGACACATAGCACCCCCAGAGGGCGTGCCAGGTAATGCAGTCATGCTCAATGACATACCAAAGCTAACGGCACAGCATGAGGACGGTGGCGAGGACGCGGGCCTCTGTGATGTGGCACATCAGCACTGGGGCCAGGCTCAGCAGGGCCAGGGCCACCCCACCTGCTGCCACCGCCACACCCCACACTGCATCCAGGTCACATAGTGCAGGGAAGGGCCAAACACACACTGTAGTCAAATCTTTGTGGGGACTGTCCATTCACTGCTATGGGCAGTGAATCCCACAATGACAACCTTAACTCCTGTCAAGCCCTAAGCTTCACCATAAATAACCAAACAAAATACAATTCTTTTGGCAGTTTAAATTTTTTGATTGCAGTAATAGATTTTTATGAAATGGAATTTCCCTTTGTGAGGACTGAAAAAAAAATGCCCCCTACAACGTCAAAATAATAGATTTTTAATGTATATCTAACCCACAAACACATAGTGTTTTGCTATTCTCTCTAAAGATACGGTTTGTGATCCAGACACCTCCCTTACCCCCACCCATACAGTCGTACATCCACCTTTATTTAGCAGCGTGTAAGAGCCTGCAAACAAACATGTATAGTTTACCCACCATTTTGTTTAACAGCTACACCACTGCTTCTAACTTATGGCCTATTTTTTCTGGTGTAGATACCATGTTGACCGTCAGCCTGTACAGGAGAAGCAGATTTAGAACATAGGTGTGTGGGCTGTTAAGAGAGCATCACAACATGTCAGTAATTTCCACTGGGGGGGTTCATTATCGCTTTTAAAGATCAAGCCCACGACTTATCGTGCTTGATGACTAAGGCAGGTATCTGCTTGCACTTCCTGAAAAGTGAGTGGGGGGGGGGGGGTGGGATATGAGGGAAGTGGAGACTATTCTGCAGTCACTTTAATCACTGTACAACTACACTTGCTGTCAACAGGGCTGTGTGTGGAGTTGAGCATCGCCGCAGTACAGGGATACTACATCTTTGGTTGGATTGACCATAATCTGGTGGTAGACACACACACACACACACACACACACACACACACACACAGCAGAGTTCCCCCCTTCAATGTGCATCGTATGTTGAGGTGAGGACTTGTTGTATATTTGGTATGTTTAAATACATACCACCATCTTCAACAAATAAAAAGTCCTTATAATTTTGTACATGGCATATAAAATGTTTCTGATTCTGATCTAGTATGATACATATTTGAAGACAAATCTCTGAGAGTTAATGTTTGCGATATGAGTTTATGTAATTGATTTTGAAATTGCTGACATTCCGAATCTGAAACCTTTATGCCCCATCAAACAAACTTTACTACACTACAACCAAGCATTACTTTGAAATAATATTCATAACACTGCAAGAAGTATTAGTGACTGAAAAAAAAGGCTTTGTGTCATTTGTGGTCATCGCCCCTCCCCTCCATGTCCCTTCTAGATGTGAGTGTGGGATGCCGAGAGACAGCGAGTAACTTCACTTGTCTTTACTGCAGCAATGGAACTGGGACACAAAACAGCCGTTGGACTCATGACAGGTAAAGACACAATCAGCGTTTCTATAGAGTTTGTGTTACGCTCACATTCATCAAACTTCTTTTTTTTTATTATTTCAAATTTTACAGGAAGTAGGAAGTAGTTTTGCTCTACATTAACTGCACCTTCATAATGCCTTTATAATGCACAAAAACTTTTTTTTACTAATTATTTCAAATTTTACAGGAAGTAGGAAGTAGTTTTGCTCTACATTAACTGCACCTTCATAATGCCTTTATAATGCACAAAAACTTTTTTTTACTAATTATTTCAAATTATACAGGATGTAGGAAGTAGCAGTTGAAATATATATAATATTTTTAGCAAGAGATTCAAGAGTTGTAAAACATATTCTTAGGAATTCTTTAGTCTTTTATGTATGACTCTTCTTGTATTGCCTCTCTTGTTTGACAGCAATTACTTAGATTCACATGCTTTGATATTGTATGCATTAATTGATAATTTACCAAAAGTTGAATAACCAAAAATGCACCTCTGAATGCATAAAATATGCTAATCTAACATTCCAGTCATTGACTAACCTCGATTGGAATAAGCAGGCACCGATACAGACTGCAAACAAATAGCTACATTCAGTCTCACTTGTTTGTATATGGCAAGAATGATAAATCATTACCTGCATTACATATGGAATAATTACCTGAATCAAGGAGGGGATTATCAGCAGTTAACATAAATGGCCGCAGAATATTATGCTGTTATTTATCAGCTGATTAAGGTTCTTGGTCAGCATGTCTAGTTAGTTTAATTAATGTTTCTCTCCTTTAACATTAAAAAGCATCTCCACCGTGCCCAGAAGTCTGTATTTCAGAGGCACATGCAGCTTTCTGTCTGTGATTAACTTCTCTGACACATATCCTCTCTTCCCCATCGTCACAGTGTTGGCGTGTGTGGAAGCTGCTGTGGGCTGGTGCACAGTGTCCCAGCCTCAGGAATCCTGGGCCACCACCGGGGACTCCCTGACACTCAACTGCACCTTCCAGGTGCCAGACGAGTCTAGGGTTCGAGTGACCTGGTCTCATAGTGATGGATCCCAGGGAGGCCGTGTGCTGGTGTCCTCCAGCATTCGAGACAAGAGAAGAAACGTATCAGACGATGGGGACCCCAAAGAGCTGGTGTACGAGGAGGGGGGACACAGTTGGTCCAGACTGACTCTAAGGAATACTAACTTCAACAATCAAGGGATCTACTTCTGTGAGGTGACAGTGGAGATCCCACACCTAGAGAAATGCTCCGGCAATGGAACGAAAGTTCTAATTGGTAATTTGGGACACATAATGTCACCACAATAGGTTGTAGTGATACGTGGGGCTGCAACAAATAATAGAAAAACCTCATTTTACTTCCCCATGGAATTGTGATGAGCGTAAACTAGCTCACATACATCATGTATTTATTATTGGCAAGGTTTCTAAAAGGAGTGACTGTAAACGTAGCGTGACAATAAAGTCTTCCTTTACCACTTCCCTCCACAGAAACTCCGCCTGCAGATACAGAGGGTAAAGTAGAAGCTCTCTTTGTGTGTCTGTATTTGCACACATTTCGGGAGGACAGGACAGGGCTGCAGTGAGCTGATAGAGGAGCGTGTTCTGTGTGCATGCTCTTTAACAGGACACACATCTGAAACATATATTTTTTTCATAGTACACAGACTATGACACCACAAGATTATATTTTTATTTTGGATTGACCATTTATTCTTCCTGATGTCAATGTTTTCCTTACATGACATCAGATCTGTGGTAGGTGAGTCTGGCCTCAAGTCTCCATATGAATGGAGTCAGTCTTGTCACACACAATTCCTTGTATTAGGTTTTGACCCCGGCTCAAACATTATTCTAATATACATGCAGCATGGTTTTTCAGACCTGTGGTCAGCCTTTCAAAATCCTATTTCTACAGTGCTAGATTTGTATTAGCCACTGTCCGCACCTGCCTCAAGTCTGTCACCATCAGGCCCGTCCCTAAACAGGCAGCGGTCAGGACCCTGAATGACTACCATCCAATGGCCCTGACCCCCATCATCATGAAGTGCTTTGAGCGGCTGGTCCTAGCACACATCAAGAAGAACATACCTCCCTCCCTGGACCAACATCAGTTTGCCTACTGGTTAAACAGGTCATCTGAGGATGCCATTACATTGGCCCTCCACACTGTGATCCTGGTCCCCACATGGGAAAACTGTATTTTTTTAAAATCTGTGACTGCAATAAAAAATACTAAAAATGCAAAAACCCTTGCATTTTGTTTGGTTACTTATGGTTATGGTTAGGGCTGGGTGGGGGTTAAGCTGGTCATTGTCAGCATTAGTATTTTTCCCATAGAAATGAATGAGCAGTCCCAAAAAAGCTATGATTACACGACTGTGTTTGTGTGTGTGTGTGTGTCTATCTGTGTGTGTAGGTTAAGTATATATTACATTGTGAAGACCAAGTTTTTCAATCCCCACAAGGGGAAACTCAGTTTCATAAAAATCTGAGTGCAAAGTAAAATCTGAAGATGCCCAAAGTCTTTTAGCTGTTTGGTTACTTACGGTTCAGATTGTCATTGTTGGATTTGGGTTTTTCCCATAGGACTGAATGGACAGAATGAGACCCTTCTTTGTGCCTGCTTATAGATTTCAGACTCACCATAACCCTGCCTTGGATAAGAAATCATACGAAAGCGACGGAAGTGGAAATTAATATATAACCACTTTAAAATGCACTTTTAATATAGTGTATATATATATTTAAACATGTTGAGTAAAGTGATGACATAACCAGGGATTGCCAACTTGTCCACAGAAGAACAAAAGGTCTGTGACATGGTAAGAAATGCATTTTGGTCAGAATGTAGATCAGAATTTCCCATAGTATTGACCCCTGAACATAACTGTCACGTTTACCTGATTAGACGTCACTAAAAATCAAGTCAAAATCAGTCTAAAACCATTGTTTAAATTTTGTCTTCCTGATTACTCAGCAGTGTTGTGGACGTAACACACAGCATAGCAGGTGAGCGCCCAAATAAAGGGACTGTGCTCCTTCGTATTAAAATAAAAAATGAAAGCTTTAGTAAATTATGTTAAATTGTGGATATAAAATACAAATTAATTCTAGAGAATCTCCAACATGAATCTTCTTATATATCATATAGTGAATACAATTAAATGCTTATTTAACCCTTTAGCAACAAAACACACCAATTACACAGATGGTCATAAAAATTACATATTTTAATCATGTAAGTATTAATAATCTTGCAGATGTCCAGTGGGGAGCAGCAGCAGGTCCATGGCCAATGAAGCAGAGCCATCCTCCTCAAAATCCAGATGACTGTGTATGCCAAATGTGATGTATTCCGGTGGAGGTGGAGGGCATGGGCTCCTGCAGATGAGAGACAAGTATTTACTGACCTTATAAACATCCTTCAGCAGTTCAGTGGTGACACTTAAAAGTTTTGACTGGGATTGCTGAGGGCTACTTGTGTATACATGCACCCCCTAAACAGCATGATGTAACTCGGACTGATGGGGGTGCAGCCCACTTCTAATTTGACCTGCATCCATGATATTTAGACTCTGGTCAGGTGAGGTCTGAGGAACAGGGAAAGGCCTGTAGATCAAACCTGTATGTTCAGTGCAGTGTTTGGGTTGCCTCATTGTGTCTGTGTGTGAGGTGCTGAATGAGGAGATGCACTCACTGTGTTGCTGCTCATCTCCATATGGAAGGATGTGCTGGGCCACTGACTTTCTGAACCAGCTTCATGTAAGAGTGGGAGGAAATAGTGAGTGTCATGCTCTCTCTCAAACACACAAACAGTAGGTCAATGTAGTATAACAGAAAGTACTGTACCTGAGCTGCTGCGTGATGGAGAGCCCTGGCTCTCTACACTGGGCTGGGGGGACAGGGGAAGGCCTTCCTCTATACTGGCCTCCCTCAGGCGGGGCTGGGCCTGCTCCCGAACATTATCTGTACCCGAGTGCTGCGGGGCTGGGCGCAGGCAGGCATGGGCTTGAGGAGCAACATGGAGCACCAGCAGCAGCCAGGCCTGTGCCACCAGTACCTCTGCCTGTAACTGGTCCTTCCAGCTGGAGGACTGGTCAGGAAACACTTTTTTGAATTGATAAAATAAGTAAAACACCCAAATAAGGAGTGAAGCGATGCTCATGAGGAGCAGACACAAGGCCCGGCATATCCACTGTGGCTGCCCCTGAAACAAGCCACAGGCCAAGGTCAATGGCAGTGCTAGGAGCAGGGCCAGCCCGTACATGCTGGCCAAGCTGAAATGTGGCGGATGGTACTGGCAGACGGGCTGGCCCGGGTGCAGTGCAATTGCCAGGATCCATTGGAGAATGGCTATGCCCTGCATTATGGCCATGCCGATCAGCACCCCTGCCAGGGGTCTGAAACCGGAGCACTTGAGCAGTCGTGCACCCTGGGTCGCTTGGCATGCTGTGGCCAGGACAAACAGTGCCCCCCAGAGGGAGTGCCGGGCAATACAGACAGTGTCGTCCCGCTCGATGACATACGCAAAACTGAGGACGCAGAGCATGAGGACGGTGGCGAGGAGTAGGAGCAGCGGTGCCACCCCACTGCGAGCCTCAGGCTCTCTGATTTGACGCAGGCGGCAGAACAGCACCAGGGCCAGGATCAGTGAGGCTAGGGCCCCTATGCCTGCCGCCAATGTCACTGCCTGGCCCCACACTGCATGCAGGTTACACAGCGGCCTCTTCAGGAAAGAGCCACAGCCTTCAGGAGAAGCCTCATCTTCCGCAAAGCCGCTGCCCACCAGGGAGAAGATGAGGAGGATATGCAGGAAGGAGGGAAATGCCATTGCTGACAGAAACAGAGAGAGACGACAAAATTATTTTATGGGTGGAAGAGGCATTAGTCCATTATAAACAGTGTACCACAATGTAGGACACATCACCTGTCACTTTTGTGACATCTCAGCAACATACTATAAGTGTTTAACCACTGCAAAAGAGTGTACTGTGAGATAAGCAGGCTTCTACAGTTTAGGAAAACAAATAGAGAATTTTCTTATATATCTGAGTCTTTCAAAAAGAAAAGGAGGAGTGGATTACTTTATAGCTAATTTGCAGGTTTGATGTACACATTTCGGATAGGGGGGTTACGTACCTTGTCGACGTCTGTAGTCTTCACCAGCTCTCAAAACACACCAACCACCTGAGTTCATTTTCATACAAATGCCAAGTATTGCGTCGAGCTACGTATTTAAGAACGCTTGTCACGTGACTATTATTACGTCTTTTAGAATTTCAGAAACGTCAAAATTGGCACTTCGAAAGAGATAACGTCATTTTGAATACAAGCAAGAAAACTTCGAACAAAAACAAGCAAATGTGGCGAATTCGACTTCCTGCACCTAATTGTTCCCTTGAACATCTTTAAGGAACCCTAAGGGGAGAACCTTTATGTGTTTGTCGCAACCGATTGTATTGTAAGGAAACTAAGTAAGACTTTAAGAAAAATGTTTTGTGCAACCGCCCATGGTTCCAAGTTCCTTTGCGGTCTTCACCGAGAACTTTTGTAGCTTCTGGCCACTTTCGTGTGTCGTTTTTTCACGGCATAACAGGACCTTAATGTTAAATAATTTAAATAAGCATGTTAGACTCAAAACTCGTAGGTTAAAGTTAACAAGTAATTTCATAAGAAACTACACCGCCACCCTAAAATTGGAAGATGAACAAGTCGTTTTGTTAGTTCTTTATTAGTAATGGGGGGAATAGATTGTGATCAAAATGGTGTACAGCATCTTATTTACATGTAATTTCTACGACGCGCGACTATAGATGGATAGTTCGAACTTGATTAAATAAATGCATGTATGTATAAACAAACAAATAAATATTGTACGAAAGGTTCTCTGGCTGTTAAGGATGTGGTATCCAAATCTCTTGTTATTTGGTTAATCTTCATTAATTCAGAAAGGATACTATTCGGAAGCAGCCATTCGTTTATTGTTTCCCTGGTTGTACATGGGGCACGCAGGGAGCGAATTTAGTTGCGGTCTCCATTTTTTCTTTTCAGTAGTATTAAATATATGTCTTGTTAGCTTTAGCTTCGCGGTTGTAGCGAGCAGGCATACGTTTGTGAAAGACCTGTTTATTTACTTGTATAGTACAAAACAAATGTGTACTACTCCGCTGCAGAGGTGGCGATTTCAGGTCCAGAGAGTACAAATCCAGACCCAGATTTTGTTTCAACCAACCACTTGAGTATAAAGAGTCACAGTCACAGACTACCCAACTGGTTGGTTGAAACAAAATCTTGGTCTGGATTTGTACTCTCTGGATCTGAAATCGCCACCTCTGCTCCGCTGCATACTGAAACATGCCTATCAGCCTTGTACTACAACCTCCCCTGGACCGGAGAAGGCCCTCCCCCCTGCAAAATGGGGACCGTCGCATATAATAAATACACATAAATTTATATTGACATAATCCATCCGAGACTCGTTTCCTAGTTGGAATATAATAATGGGAGTTGTTAATTGACTTGCTATTTTATATATCTTTCATCTTTTGTATACATTCTTATTATGGTTGGTGTATGGTGTAATTTCTAATTTTTTGAAAACAAAATCTGTAAAATCCCTACAAAACACTTAATTTACAATACATAGTAAATATTTTGAAGTCAAACTAAGCTGTTCCTTTCGTATTTAATGGTTTTCTGTTTGAGGAATTTGCAACAAAACTGCAGTGCATGATGGGTAGGATGTCTAACGTCCTCATCCGTCTGATGACATACGTTAAGACTGGGAAGGTGCGTAATGTTCATACCTGGTTGCGTTTGTTTGTCCAGAAAGTAATTCAATTTCGCCGCGTAGGTTACGTTCTTAAAAACTGCTTGGATATATCCCGATTATATGCCGTGGACCTTTTAATTTGTTTGCAGTTTCGCCAGGTAGACTACCTTCTTTAAACTGCGTTTAGTTAGACTACATATTTCGGGATGTTTATTGTAGTCTTTGTAAATATGTATATAGTTTAACCTAACCCAGTCACTTAAGTGAGCAAGCCAGCTCAACTAGGTGTCGGTCCCAAACCCGGATTAATGGGAAGGGTTGGTGTCAAGAAATAAAGAGAGTGTATCTTCACTGCATCACTGATGTCAAAATGTGGGAAATATGTGGTTATATAAATAAATGCGTTAAAATAGGTTAATGATTCTGTGCTGTCTAAATTGTATAAAAAAATCTAGGCATAGCCAAACAAATCTCCTGTCTGAAAAGGCGTAGAAAACGCAATTTAGCCACTAAAACGTTACAGTTTTTGTGAGGGACAGTCCATTAATTCTACCAATTTGAATGTGTAATTGAGCATGGATGTTGTTTTCTATCCTACCTGGTGTCTGATGAGCTACACAGGTCTGCTTTGGGTAAATACCAGAAATAGGTGTGGCTCATCAGAAGCAAGGTAGGATAGAAAACTACTGGATAGCAGTTCTCCAGGACCGGAGTTGGAGACCCCTGTTGTAGTCCATCTGCCTCAAGGTTCCACACGTTGTGCATCCTGAGATCAGGTCATGTCAGTGGCCTTTACTACGAAGCAGGGTTACTGGCTTGTCGGGGTAAGTTGTCCGATTTAAAGTAATCTGGGCAAAATGTACGTGAACGAATACGAAGTCCATTTAAACTGTGGTTCGACAAGTTATCCTAATAAGCCAGTAACCCCGCTTCGTAGTACAAGCCACAGGTTGGGAAGCATGTGCTGATGCAGCTTGTTGTTACACCCACCACCCGGCTGGCAATATACACAGTCCAGCCCCACACTGGAAATGGCTGGTTTTGATTACTTATGGCACAAGAAGTTCAAGCGATGTCTGCCCTTCGTGGGTGTGGCAAAAAGGTGGAGGCGCGCGGCCGGAGAAACGGAAATCGGTGGCTGTTTTCTTTGTGGGGTCCGCGCGCTTATGCGTTAAATGGGGGGGGGGGGGGGACTTCTTTTTTCTTTCTCCAGAAACCTAAACTAGGGCACAAGCCGTGTTTGCGCTTTACCTTGTATGCGGTTGCGGATTGGTGAAATTGTACCGCAGTAAGGAGTTTTTTTCCCAAATGGAAGAGGCGCTGCAGCCGACGACAGAGCGCGTGGCAGAGTTACCGAACTGACCGGGAGCTCAGACTGTCCTGAGTGCGCGGAATGACTCTCTCATTTCGCTGTGATAAGCAGGAAGAGGAGACGGGTTTTCTTACGATAAGGGATATTTGGCGTTTTTCTTCTGATCGGTACTGCAGCGAGACTGAGTGTTGTATGCGGTAATCTCTGGGCCGCGGAATGGTGACGCCCGTCATATTCGCCTGGGACGGAGTTATATGGACGCTTGAACGGACTTTTCCTTGCCCTGCCGTACAGCCATCCTCCAGGGCCGCAGCTCACTGCCTCAGACTGGTAATGTTACTCTAAACAGTCCAGCTACTGTTGTATGTCGCTATAAAATGTGAAACCTGTTTCTTTGAATACGTTCGAATATATTCCCGAGTAATCCTCTTGAAGGGAATCACTACTTATTTTTGTTGTTGATGTTCTTGATTTACTATAGTGAAAAGTTTATTTACTTTGGTTTACAACCACAAAGACCAGACGTCTGTTGGTTTATGTGCTTTTATTATTTCTGTATATACCTGTATCAGTAAGGTTAACTTTTGTTAGTGTGTGTCTTATTTCACTGAGGAGTTGTTGACTCTTACCCTTGAACCTGTGGGAAAGAAAAGGGGGTTACCTAAAAGGAAAAATAATATACTTTTATAGTTTACACTCTGTTGTATTTTCTAGTGTTATAGTTACCTAGGAGTTGGAGCGCCTCATCCATCCTGCTGGATCTGGTAAAGGTGAGTCCATTGTTATGTCTGATAAACATTCTAGCACATATCACACAAGTACGTTGGCCTCCTTGTCTCCTACGTCCGCTGAAGCCTTCCTTTCCACATATTTAGCAAACACACCCACCTTTTGGAGCTTTGCAGCAAGATAGGCACAAACATGCTCTCACCTGAGATTACTGACGATAAAAGCACTGAGTGTGGCGATTCGGATCCTGAGATTCACCCAGTCTTCCTCGGTAATCCCTACACTTGTACGAGGCAGTGCGGTACACACCACCGCCACGCACTGTTACAGCTATGTGGGTGTGGCCTCTCTCTAAATACGATATAATGTACTGTACTCGTCCTTCATAAGTATTGGTTTTTGAAATAAAGATTAAAAATGGTTTACTTAAACACAAGCATTGCCATAATTGATCAGTTAATTGTGGTGGCCACTATACAGTGTGGATGATTCACGCCCCCATGTGATGCTGTGCGATTTCAGCACGCTACTTGGAGTGGGGCGCAATTTAAAACATGAATTATTTCAGGAAATTCCCATTTAATATTTTTGGACTGCTGGTAACTGAAACTGTAGGAAGCAAAACCACAGGGAGACCACTGTGAACATTTACAACCTCAAAAACACTGACCTGGTTAAGGCATAATATTTTGAAAGCCTTAATTGGTTCGACTCAAATTTTAAGACGTTTTATGACTTTTTAATGTCCCGTGACACCTTGTATACATTTATCTGCCCTAACATGTTCTTCCTAAAAGAAACAGGCCCTTTCTGCCTGTTTTTATGTGAAAATACATTATTCTGCTATACATACAGCATGGATTTCAGAATTGTGACCAGCGTCTGCTTTCTGTGTGCTTGGTTCTTAATTAATCTTCAGATACTTAGTGAATATTTATTTGATTATAATATACTATTACACACTGAGGTTCCCCCCTCATTCTTATCACTTTATTTCACCTAATAAAATTATGAGCCTGGCCAGCTCGTCCCCTGCCCACATGTAATGCCCAAAATTTGGGATATCTCAGTGCGTGTTAGAGCTCAGCCGTGGGAGGGAGCGCGCATCGCCCGGCACTTTCTCGGGACTTACATGTTGGTCTCCTGCCAGGATTGAAAAGGGCTCCCCAGTCTGAGTGAGGGTAGGTGATGATGGCACGTCCGAGTGTGAATAGCTTTGCAGTGTCAATGTGTTGGTTCAATCAATTATCACAATAACTATAATATCAATTTGCACTTTCTATGTACGTCTGTTTTTTATATATACCTATAATCTCTTGTATTGGCAGTTTTATTCCTCTTAATGATATATGTATATAACTATAATTATTTGATATCACTTGATAAGGGATTATTTTGCATTGCCTTTGATCCAATGTCTTGGAATTGATTCTAATGCAATGTTGTTTTGTATTGCTTGTAATGAATAGTTTTTAGAAGCACTTAAGTGTGCCTGTTTGTTCCTTCAAGAGCCCTATATCACCCTCAAATCACCTTAAAACATTCTGTGATATCCTCTACTGGAGGAATTGACCCCCACCACCACCACCACATTATTGTGCTGGAATTGTTCCTTCCAGAATCTATTTCTGCAGTTCTAGATTTATGTTGTGATGATCCTAAATAAAATTAAAGCTCGCATATTTGCTTCTTGCAGATCACGTGGTCCTGTTGGCGTTGTTGGGTGGTGACCTGCAGCCTGCACTGGGGCGGTTTGCAGCTGAGTGTGAAGCAGCCAGGATGAGGATCAGCACCTCAGTGTGAGGCCATTATTCTCGACTGAAAAAGGGTGGATTACCATTTCCTGGTGGGGGATGAGTTGTTGCTTCAAGTGTAGGAGTTTAAGTACCTTGGAGTAAGAGAAGGGAACAGGAGATCGACAGATGGATTGGTGCATCATGGGCAGTAATGCAGACGTTGTACCATTCTGTTAGGGTAGAGAGTTAACTGAGCCAGAAGGCAAAATTCTCAATTTACCAGTTGATCTATGTTGCTACCTTCACTTATGGTCATTAGCTCTGGGTAGTGACATAAAGAGTGAAACTGCAAGCATGAGTGGCAGAAATGAGTTTCCTCCATAGGGTGTCTTGGCTTGAAGAGAGGGTGAGGAGCTTGGACATTTGGGAGGGGCTCAAAGCAGTGCTACTGCTCCTCTGCATTAAAAGGAGCCACTTGGTGTTTTGGGCATCTGTCTAGAATGCCTCCTGGATGGCTACCTGGGGAGATGTTTTGGGTATGTTCAACTGGGAGGAGGCCCCAGGGCAGACCGAGGACACGCTGGAGTGATCTCTTGGCCTGCCTGGAAATGCTTTGGTATTGAGCCAAGCCACAGGCCCAGGTCATCGGAACTGCTATGAGCAGGGCCAACCCGTACATGCAGATGAAGGCAATTTGCTGTGGCTTGTACTGACTGACCTGCTGGCCTGGATGGACCACAATTGCCAGGATCTATTCAATAATGACGATACCCTGCATTATGGCCAAGCCTATTGCCAGCGCAGCCAAGGCCCTAGAGCAGGAGCGTGCCAGAGCAGGAGCGTGCCGGAGCAGTTACACACTCTGGAAAGTTAAGTATGCGATACTCAGGACATATAGCCCCCCCCCCCCCCCCCCCGAGGGCGTGCTGAGCAATACACACACGCTCATCACTCTCGATGATGTGCACAAAGCTGAGAACACAGAGCATGCAGATGGTGGCGAGGAACAGGAGCTTGCCTCAGCCTCTGTGATGTGCTGCAGGCGGCACAGCAGCGCCAGGATCAGCGAGGCCAGGACCTGTATGTTCAGTGCAATGTTTGGGTTGCCTCAGTGTGTCTGTGGGTGAGGTGCTGAATGTGGAGCTGCACTCACTGCGCTGCTGTTCATCTCGGTCAGCTCGTACATCTCCATGTGGAAGGAAGTGCTGGGCCTTGGTTCTGCACTTCCATTCCACTGACTTGCTGATCCAGCTAAACGTAAGAGTGGAAGGAAATAGTGAGGGTTATGCTCTCTCTGAAACACACAGACAATATAGCAAAAAGAAAGTACCATACCTGAGATGCTGTGCGATGCAGAGCCCTGGCTCTCTACAATGGGCTGGGGGGACAGGGGAAGGCCCTCCTCTATACTGGCTTCCCTCGAGCGTGGCTGGGCCTGGATGGGAATATCATCTGGACCCGAAGGCTGTGAGGCTGGGCGCAGGCAGGCATGAGCTTCAGGGGTGGCGTGGAGCACCAGCAGCAGCCAGGCCTGCACCACCAGCATCTTTGCCAGCATCTCATCTTCCTTGTTAGGGGACTGGACAGTAAGCGATTTGTTGTCCAGCTGGTAAGTAAAAAATATGGCCCACACCACAGCAGAGATGTAGCACATGATGGCCAAACTCACAATCCTACATCTCCGCTGTGCCTGCCCCCGAGTCAGGCCACAGGTCAAGGCAATTGGTACTATTAACAGCAGGACCAGCCCGTATGGGCAGACCACGCTGATACGCAGCGGCTGATACTGACAGACAGGCTGGCCTGGGTGTAGTGCAATCGCTAGGATCCACTCAAGAATGGCAAGACCCAGCACTACAGCCAAGCCTATCGCCACCTCCGCCATGGCCCTGAAGCAGGGGCACCGGGGCAATCGCACACCCTGGGTCGCTTGGTATGCAATGCCAAGGATTAACAGTGCCCCCCAGAAGGAATGCCGGGCAATGCACACATGCTCCTCTTGATAACGTGGACAAAGCTGAGAGCACAGAGTATGACTATGGTGGTGAGGAGTAAGATCAGCGAGGCCACTCCACTGCGAGCCTCAGGCTCTGTGATGCGCCACAGGCGGCACAGCAACACCAGGGCCAGGATCAATGAGGCCAGGACCACCACGCCTGCCGTCTCTGCCACCGCTACACCCCACACTGCGTCCAGGTCGCACAGCGCAGTGAAGGGCCTCTTCAGGAGGGAGCCACAGCCTCGAGGAGAAGCCTCATCCTCTGCAAAGCTGTGGCTCACCAGGGAAAAGATGAGGAGGATATGGAACATGGAAGGGAATGCCATTGCTGACAGAGACGACAAAATCATTTTAGGGGTGGAAGAGGCATTAGTTCATTATAAACAATATACTGCTATGTAGGACACAGCACCTGTGACAAAGTCAGATCAGCATAGTGTCAGTGTTTAACCACTGCGGAAAAATGTATTGTGAGATAAGCAGGTTTCCACAGTTTAGGTAAACAAATGGAGAAGCAGAAGGATACATCAGTCTTTCGAAAGCAAAAAAGTGGATGAAATTAATATTTTTTTCTTAATTCCCACAATTTTTTACTACTAGCCTACTGGAATAGTTCAGTACACAATGGGAGTACAAGTGCAACGTGCTTTTCTTTTGTATCCAGCGTACTGGTGGTTGGTATTTTTGTACATAATTTGAGCATAATTTGCAGTCTTTAAAGGACACATTTCGATAGGGGGTTACCTTGCCGAAGTCTGTCGTCTTCACCAGCTTGTAAGTCACGATATTCACCTATGCTCATTCTCATCTGAATTCCCAAGTATTCTTTTAGCTACATGTATATATAAGAATGCTTGTTAGGTAATGATCTGATTATTGCGTGTTTTAGAATCTCGGCAACGTCAAAACCGACACTGAAAAAAACCAACACCGAATAAAAACAAGCAAATTTCTCAAGTCGCACTTCCACTAGTATGCTGATGTACAAGATCAGTAGTGGGCCATTACAAATTCTCAAAATATCTTAAATTCCACTTTTGCCAATTAAGTCCTTGAAAAGTATTACACGGTGGTCCCTCCTTATCGGTGGTTTTGTTTCCCGTGGTTTCAGCTACCTTGTCTCCGAAAATGTTAAATGGGGAAAAAATAATCAGTTTTAAACTGCGCCAGGCTGAGCAACCTGATGAAATCCCACACCGTCCCAGCCGGGGTGTTTTATCGAGCAATGCTACCTATTGCGACGTGCTGTCGAGCCTTTCTGCGCATGTGCAGTTCCACCGTTTTGGGGTTTTAGGGGTTTTTGGGGGTTAGGGTAAGGGTTGGGGCTATCGATTAGCACTACGGTAACTCAACTCGTCAGAACACCGGATGTATATCACCCCTCCATCCAGCGTATCCATACTGTTGAGTACCCACCTCGGTTATCCGATCTATTGTCGCGGTATGGTAATGCTTGTCTTCAAGCAATTGTGTTTTTTAGAGAGGGATCACATTCACATAACTTTTATAATGGTGTATTGTTATAAATGTTCTACTGCTGTTAATAGAACATCATAGTTGTCTCTTATTGCCCCTAATTTACAAAATGAACTTTATCATAGGTATTTATGTCTAGGAAAAACGTAATATGCTGTATGTAGGTTGCGGTGCTCTCTGTGGTTTCAGGCATCCGCTGGGGGTCTTGGAATAAGGGGTGGCTACTGGATTTAGTCTAATGTTGAAAACCATCTAATGTTGAAAGTTTAAATGTGACTCTCCCTAAGGGGTATACTACCAAGTCTGTTTTTAATCACGGACCTTTGATTTCCACAGGCAGAGATGCACATAGCAGTCATTTTGCATTTTGAGCCCTTTCGCTATGTGTGCTATATCATGTTCATATCTATGAAAAGAGATGATCTCTGCGATAACGAGATATTGGTTCAGCATTTTGAAATTTTAATTAATTTTAGGATATTTGCACTTTCATCTCGCGTTTGCTTGCTTACATGCACTGGTGGTGAATGGATACAGTGCAGTTACTAATAAAGATGGATAGAAATACATAATCAGAAAATCAAGTAGTCCTCCCCAGCTTCCATTGCTGTAAGAATGGGAGGAAATAGTGAGGGTCATGCTCTCTCTCAAACACACAAACAGTAGGTCAATGTAGTAAAAAAAGAAAACACTGTACCTGAGCTGCTGCGAGATGGAGAGCCCTGGCTCTCTACACTGGGCTGGGGGGACAGGGGAAGGCCCTCCTCTATACTGGCCTCCCTCAGGCGGGGCTGGGCCTGGATGGGAATATTATCTGGACCCGAAGGCTGTGAGGCTGGGCGCAGGCAGGCATGGACTTCAGGAGCGACATGGAGCACTAGCAACATCCAGGCCTGTGCCACCAGTACCTCTGCCTGTAACTGGTCCTTCCAGCTGGAGGATTGGCCAGGAAACACTTTTTTGAAGTGATAAAATAAGTAAAACACCCAAATAAGGAGTGAAGCAATGCTCATGAGGAGCAGACACAAGGCCCGGCATCTCCACTGTGGCTGCCCCTGAAACAAGCCACAGGCCAAGGTCAATGGCAGTGCTAGGAGCAGGGCCAGCCCGTACATGCAGGCCAAGCTGAAATGTGGCTGGTACTGGCAGACGGGCTGGCCCGGGTGCAGTGCACTTGCCAGGATCCATTCGACGATGGCTATGCCCTGCATTAAGCCCATGCCGATCAGCACCCCTGCCAGGGGTCTGAAACCGGAGCACTTGAGCAGTCGTGCACCCTGGGTCACTTGGCATGCTGTGGCCAGGACAAACAGTGCCCCCCAGAGGGAGTGCCGGGCAATACAGACAGTGTCGTCACGCTCGATGACATACGCAAAACTGAGGACGCAGAGCATGAGGACGGTGGCGAGGAGTAGGAACAGCGGTGCCACCCCACTGCGAGCCTCAGGCTCTGTGATTTGACGCAGGCGGCAGAACAGCACCAGGGCCAGGATCAGTGAGGCTAGGGCCCCTATGCCTGCCGCCAATGTCACTGCCTGGCCCCACACTGCATGCAGGTTACACAGCGGCCTCTTCGGGAAAGAGCCACAGCCTTGAGGAGAAGCCTCATCTTCGGCAAAGCCGCTGCCCACCAGGGAGAAGATGAGGAGGATATGCAGGAAGGAGGGAAATGCCATTGCTGACAGAAACAGAGAGAGACGATAAAATCATTTTATGGGTGGAAGAGGCGTTAGTCCATTATAAACAGTGTACCACAATGTAGGACACATCACCTGTCACTTTTGTGACATCTCAGCAACATACTATAAGTGTTTAACCACTGCAAAAGAGTGTACTGTGAGATAAGCAGGCTTCTACAGTTTAGGAAACAAATAGAGACTTTACTTATATATCTGAGTCTTTCAAAAGGAAAAGGAGGAGTGGATTACTTTATAGCTAATTTGCTTAGGAACCCTAAGGGGAAAACGTAAAGGTGTTTGTCGCAACTGATTGTATTGTAAGGAAACTAACTATGACTTTAAGAAAAATGTTTTGTGCAACCGCCCCTGGTTCCAAGTTCCTTTGCGTTCTTCACCGAGAACTTTTGTAGCTTCTGGCCACTTTCGTGTGTCATTTTTTCACGGCATAACAGGACCTGGGACCTTAATGTTAATTAAGCATGGGAGACGCAAAACTCGTAGGTTAAAGTTAACAAGTAATTTCACAAGAAACTACACCGCCACCCTAAAAATGGAAGATGAACAAGTCGTTTTGTCAGTAGTTGTTTATTAGCAATGGGGGGAATAGATTGTGAGTAAAACAGGGCACAGCATCTTATTTGTATATAATTCATATGATTTATTTATTTATTTCAATAGTGCAGCACGACACATGAAATAGCCCTTGAAATGCAAAATGTAACTTTGACCGATCAGGATATGGAGCTCTCAGTGATGGGTTGAGTGCTTCCAAGAGACATACATGTCTCTAGTGGCGGCATTTTAGAGCAATCGGGCAATGAGCCGCAGATGAAACTACCGCGGAGGATACGAGCGCCAAAGGTAGCTGTCCCGAAAGTATTTCGCTGAACAACTTCACAGGATGGCTGTATGGGGGTACGTTTCCCAAAACCTCTCGTTAGCGTCTTACATAGGTGTACCCATTCAATCAGCAACTATGCTTTTGGGAAACATATTTCAGGGTCACTTTTGGTATTCTCATTTGTAGCCTGCTCTGTGGCAGAAGTTCCTCGAAGTTTGCAAACACATTGTTTATTAACGTCGTACTCAGAAACAGCTGCCACCACTGCAGCTTCTTCGGACAACCTTTGTTTGCTCTCTCAGGTCTATTATCGGCAGCACCTATTTTCATATGTAATAATCAGCATTTTTTCCATACCACTTCTATTAAGCTTTATGGGGAGATGGATATATCCGAATCTGTGGGTAAAAGCGAACCATCAGCGGATCCCATATATATATGATTTTCGTGTACTTAACAGTACAATATGGAGGCTCTAGAAATAGCAAGAGGTGATCCTCGGATCTTTGTGATCAGGGTAACTTATTGGTGAATTGCATGTTGATGATGTCATGACAAAAATGTTAAAATCTTCATCTGGTCAAAGTTTGTTTAATAACACACAAATGTAGGGCTTTGCAATATGATCAAAATCTCATAAACAGGTGCTACGGGAAATTATTCTCCCCCGTGTTCCCTCGGCATAGGTGAATAAAGTGAGTTCGGTACATGGAACTGACATGCCGTGAATCTGAAACGCCGTCGTTATGCTTCTTTCAAGAACTAATATATCCTGTGTATGTGAAAAGAAGGTAGCGTTGCTGATTGAAATAAACCTAGACTGTTACGTCAAAGTCTTAACCACGAACCCGAGTTTAGTATAGACTAAGAAACTAAATGGAATAGGAACGAACAAACATCTGACAGATTTTTTTTCTTTTCTTCTTGGACAATTCCGTGTCAATTCAACAGATTTTTACAACATCTTCATTCACATTGGGGGACACATTTAAGACTTTTTGTACGTATATTTTTAAATGATCATTTAAATTTGGCATAAAGGGGGACCATAAAATCATCCACTTGCCTTTTTACTTTCGAAAGACTCAGATGTATAATGCTTCTTCATTCGTTTACCTAAACTGTAGAAACCTGCTTATCTCACAGTACATTTGGTTGCAGTGGTTAAACATTCCCCGCGACCCAGTAGGATAAGCGGTTTGGAAAATGGATGGATGGATGGATGGATGGTTAAACACTGATAATATGTTGATCAGACTTTATGCAAGTGATGTGTCCTACATATATGAGAGAGAGAGAGCGGGGACTTCTCTCAACATGTTCAAACATGGTACAACTTGTAAACTCTGGCAAAACACACATGTAGTACTTTGTGCCGTTCTGTGAAGTCCTAAAAATGTTCAGAAATAAAATATAAATATGCATTTACTCTGAAATATGCCCATACATTCTTCATTAGGAATTATATACTATCAATACAGCCAAATATTACATCACTGAAAAACTATTGGTGAGAGCAAATTTCTAAGTGCATTTCTTAAAGCAGCATTAGTAAGTTCATAAGACAACCCTTAGTTGTTTTATACTTAGATCTTTGTTAACCACTGTTATGCAAAATACCTGTATTTTACAATAATTATAACAAATGGGCCGTTTCTCAACAACATGTGATGTGAAAATTTTGAAGTGCTGAAATCAGCATCACAAAATCAATCTGGCACCATAAATTATAAACAAAAAGCTTGTGAACCAGTGTTGTGGCTGAGTCGTCTCCTGAGGAATCCAAAAACCCTGTGTGTTGTACTGTTAGGGCCAGTGTTCTAGTACTCGAGACCTGTCTTGTCCCGTTTTATGTGATAATACATTATTCTATTATACATGCAGCATGGTTTTTCAGACCTGTGGTCAGCCTTTCAAAATCCTATTTCTACAGTGCTAGATTTGTATTAGCCACTGTCCGCACCTGCCTCAAGTCTGCCCCCATCAGGCCCGTCCCTAAACAGGCAGCGGTCAGGACCCTGAATGACTACCATCCAATGGCCCTGACCCCCATCATCATGAAGTGCTTTGAGCGGCTGGTCCTAGCACACATCAAGAAGAACATACCTCCCTCCCTGGACCAACATCAGTTTGCCTACTGGTTAAACAGGTCATCTGAGGATGCCATTACATTGGCCCTCCACACTGTGATCCTGGTCCCCACATGGGAAAACTGTATTTTTTTAAAATCTGTGACTGCAATAAAAAATACTAAAAATGCAAAAACCCTTGCATTTTGTTTGGTTACTTATGGTTATGGTTAGGGCTGGGTGGGGGTTAAGCTGGTCATTGTCAGCATTAGTATTTTTCCCATAGAGATGAATGAGCAGTCCCCAAAAAGCTATGATTACATGACCACGTGTCTGTGTGTGTAGGTTAAGTATATATTACATTGTGAAGACCGATTTTTTCGATCCCCACAGGGGGAAACTCAGTTTCATAAGAATCTGAATGCAAAGAAAAATCTAAAGATGCCCAAAGTCTTTTAGCTGTTTTTTTTACTTACGGTTCAGATTGTCATTGTTGGATTTGGGTTTTTCCCATAGGACTGAATGGGCAGAATGAGACCCTTCTTTGTGCCTGCTTATAGATTTCAGACTCACCATAACCCTGCCTTGGATAAGAAATCATACGAAAGCGACGGAAGTGGAAATTAATATATAACCACTTTAAAATGCACTTTTAATATAGTGTATATATATATAAACATGTTGAGTAAAGTGATGACATAACCAGGGATTGCCAACTTGTCCACAGAAGAACAAAAGGTCTGTGACATGGTAAGAAAATGCATTTTGGTCACAATGTAGGTCAGCACCCCTGAACATAACTGTCATGTTTACCTGATTAGACGTCACTAAAAATCAAGTCAAAATCAGTCTAAAACCATTGTTTAAATTTTGTCTTGCCGATTACTCAGCAGTGTTGTGGACGTAACACAGAGCATAGCAGGTGAGTGCCCAAATAAAGGGACTGTGCTCCTTCGTATTAAAATAAAAAATGAAAGCTTTAGTAAATTATGTTAAATTGTGGATATAAAATACAAATTAATTCTAGAGAATCTCCAACATGAATCTTCTTATATACCATATAGTGAATACAATTAAATGCTTATTTAACCCTTTAGCAACAAAACACACCAATTACACAGATGGTCATAAAAATTACATATTTTAATCATGTAAGTATTAATAATCTTGCAGATGTCCAGTGGGGAGCAGCAGCAGGTCCATGGCCAATGAAGCAGAGCCATCCTCCTCAAAATCCAGATGACTGTGTATGCCAAATGTGATATATTCCGGTGGAGGTGGAGGGCATGGGCTCCTGCAGATGAGAGACAAGTATTTACTGACCTTATAAGCATCCTTCAGCAGTTCAGTGGTGACACTTAAAAGTTTTGACTGGGATTGCTGAGGGCTACTTGTGTATACATGCACCCCCTAAACAGCATGATGTAACTCGGACTGATGGGGGTGCAGCCCAGTTCTAATTTGACCTGCATCCATGGTATTTAGGCTCTGGTCAGGTGAGGTCTGAGGAACAGGGAAAGGCCTGTAGACCAAACCTGTATGTTCAGTGCAGTGTTTGGGTTGCCTCATTGTGTATGTGTGTGAGGTGCTGAATGAGGAGATGCACTCACTGCGTTGCTGCTCATCTCGATGTGGAAGGATGTGCTGGGCATTGGTTCTGCACTTCCACTTCTCTGACTTCCAGAACCAGCTTCATGTAAGAGGAAATAGTGAGGGTTATGCTCTCTCTCAAACACACAAACAGTAGGTCAATGTAGTAAAAAAAGAAAACACTGTACCTGAGCTGCTGCGAGATGGAGAGCCCTGGCTCTCTACACTGGGCTGGGGGGACAGGGGAAGGCCCTCCTCTATACTGGCCTCCCTTGAGCGGGGTGGGGCTGGTGCGGGGCCAACACCATCAAGACCTGAGGGCTGTCGAGGTGGACGCAGGCAGGCGTAGGCCTCAGGGGCAGCGTGGAACAGCAGCAACAGCCAGGCCTGCACTGCTAGCACCTCTGCCCACAACTGGTCCTCCAAACTGGTGGACTGGCCGGGTGTCATTTTCAAAATATGATTACAGGCCACCCAGATGGCCCACATCCCACCAGAGGTGCAGCTCATGCAGAGCAGCCACAACATCCTGCAACGCATCAGTGATTCCCCCTGAGCCATGCCCCCGACCAAGGTTATTGGCACTGCTACGAGCAGGACCAGCCCGTAAATGCAGGCCAAGGCGATGCTTAATGGCTGGTACTGGCAGACTGGTTGGCCTGGATGCCTCACAACTGCCAGGATCCACTCCAACATGGCGAAAGCTGGTATTACAGCCATGCCTATCACCAGTGAAGCCAGCATCCTGAAGCCGGTGTGCCGGAGCAGTCGCATACCCTGGGTAACTTTATAAGCCGCGCTCAGGACAGACAGCACCCCCCAGAGCACATGCCGAGCAATGCACACATGCTCCTGACTCTCAATGATGTGCGCAAAGCTGAGAGCAGAGAGCATGATAGTGGTGGCTAGGAGCAGGATCAGAGGTGCCACTCCGCTGCGAGCCTCAGGCTCTGTGATGCGTCGCAGGCGGCACAACAACACCAGGGCCAGGATCAGTGAGGCCAGGACCGCCACGCCTGCCGCCACTGCCACCGCTACACCCCACACTGCGTCCAGGTCGCACAGGTTGGTGAATGGCCTCGTTAGGAGGGAGCCACAGCCTCGAGGAGAAGCCTCATCCTCTGCAAAGCTGTGGCCCACCAGGGAAAAGATGAGGAGGATATGGAGCACTGAAGGCATTGCCATTGCTATGGAGAAAGAGACGAAGAGATCATTTTGGGTCTGAACAACATACCATCAGTGTTGACCTACTGTAAAAAAAAGTACTGTGAGATAAGCAGGCTTCCACCATATAGGGAAAAAAACGAAGAAGGCAAAGGATATATTTGAGTTTTTCAAAAACAAAAGGACAAGTGGATTTCTTTATAGCTGATTTGCAGGTTTAAAGTACACATTTTGGATGGGGGGGGGTTACGTACCTTGTCGACGTCTGTAGTCTTCACCAGCTCTCAAAACACACCAACCACCTGAGTTCATTTTCATACAAATGCCAAGTATTGCGGTGAACTACGTAGATAAGAACTCTTGTCACGTGACGATTATTACGTCTTTTAGAATCTCAGAGACGTCAAAACCGGCACTTCGAAAAAGATAACGTCATTTTGAATACAAACAAATAAAAACTTCAAACAAAAACAAGCAAAAAGTGGCAAATGGTAAAAAGCCTGGACATAATTAATTACTAGGATGTACAGGTCAGCTCTGGTAAAGGGGTGACTTTTTTTTACTTGATGTCAGATATTGTGACCCCCGTGTGACTTGTGAAAAAGCAGCAATACATCATTCAAAACGTCTTTTCGCCGTCTATACACATTTCTAATGGTGTTTTCAAATTATATCGAGCATTCCTGATTCCAAAAGTAAATGTAGAGCACCAGACTACACGGTATCGTGTATCACAAAATTAATCGGCGTGTTTCCGCTGTGCATTTGGGTTCGGTGTTCATTAGGAGGGCGGGGTCTGTTACAGTCCTGCTTCGGACTGCAATGAAATCCTTGTTGAAATCCGCTACGTAAGTCTTCTTCTTCGCTTCGCTCACAATACCTCGGTCTGCCCAGCGCTTCAATATTTATAAGCTAAATAATTGTTGATTTCAGCGCACCACCAACGGGCAACTCTGATGTTTCGGCCACACCATCCCCACCGTCCCGTGCATTACTGTCTTCGTGAGGACCTAAGTCATTACAATATCTTGATTTTATAGCCCGAAAAACACACACACACGGACAGACTGTTAACTTTTAAAACGCTGCATTGAAGTACTTAAATAAACATTACCGATATCTTTAAATATTTACTGGCCATATATTTCAGACATGAAGCAGCTTTTATAAAAGCCACACACTGGTTTTATGGCGCAGCTAGATTCACCATGTTCTCATGAAGCCCAGAACACTGAAAGTCCACAAAAATAATTGAGAAATGGACAGATGGGGTTTGGTGGCTTATCAAAATAGATATACTGTAAAACGGAGACAGTTAAGACAACTTAAAATTTCAAGGCAACTTACTGCACTAGATTTTTGAGTTTTGAGGGCAACTCAAACTTCAACGTTTTTAAGAAAACCACCTATTGTTATGCCGAGTAATTATTTGTCGTTCAGATAATTTATCTTTCATATCTATAAAAACTTCAAATGTTTCGTTGTACATACTAAGGATTGCTAACAACAAAAGTTGTTCCGACCTATTCTTTTCTTAAGGTTTATCTTTCATATGTGTAAAAACGTCAAAATTTGAGTTTAGCATGCTAAGGCTTCGAAAGGCAGGTATTATATAAGAAGTCATATAACAAATAACTAGGTGGTGGCTTTATAGAAAAAAGGCGAAATTACCTTTACCTTATTGTATAATTACCTCAGTTATGTAATGAGTACTCAGCTCAGCCATAACGGACAGTTAGAAGTGGAACTTCTGATACTTAAATGTATAATTACCTCAGTCGAGGAACGTTAGCTACTCTTCTCATATGGCTATTTATGTGTTTGTTCATCCACGTATAAATTTATTGGTTACAAAAAAATAAATGAAACACTGGCATGGTTTAAACTGAATCATTATATGTATATAAACTTAGCACAAAAAGTAAGAAAATTTGTGTTTGGCCGATTATTTCTTTGTTGTGACAAGACTTGTTGGCAATAAATCTTATACCATCGGAAAGCCTGTTGATTTCCCTTTAAAGAGTTGTAAGGAGGGGTGGCATGGCGGTGCAGTAGTTAGCACTTTTGCCTCACACCTCTGGGACCCTGGTTAGAGTCTCCGCCTGGGTCACATGTGTGTTTGCATGTTCTCCCCATGTCGTTGTGGGGTTTCCTCCGGATACTCCGGTTTCCCCCTCCACAGTCCAAAAACATGCTGAGGCTAATTGGAGTTACTAAATTGCCCGTAGGTGTGAGTGTGCCCTGTGATGGGCTGGTCCCCAATCCTGGGTTGTTCCCTGCCTCGTGCCCATTGCTTCCGGGATAGGCTCCGGACCCCCCACGACCCAGTAGGATAAGCATTTTGGAAAATGGATGGATGGATTTGTAAGGAAAACGCATTTGTGGACTGAGTAGAGTTCAATATGTGGGTTGTGCCCATGAAAAATTTTCTCCAAATCTTCTCTGCCAATGCCACACAGCTGATTCTACTATTGACTCTTGTTTTGGGCTTCTGGTGCCCCAGGTGCTGACAATCAGGTGCCTGATTGCCAGTTGATTAGCAGCACCTGTGAGCATGGACCCTGCTACAATGGTCAGTCTCCTCCAAGCATGTCATGTTTGAGTGGTCTGGATTGGGCCCGTGCCATAGGGCAACTTCAAGCTGGTGTTCAGCAAAACCAAGTTGCAGTATTGTTTGGAGTGAGCCCTGGTTTCATCTCCAAATTGAAGGTCAAGTTCCAATGACTATTTCCTATTTATTTAACTATATGTTCTATTCAGATTAATTTCATGTGTGTTTTCTTGGAAAAAAAGGAAATTTCTAAGTGAGCCCAAACTTTTGAACAGTAGTGACGAATACAATTAAATTCATATATAGCCAAAAAACACAACAGTCACACAGATGATCATATACATTATGTTTTAATCATGTAATGATTACACTGTTGCAAATTTATTCCAGGTCTTCTCCCAATGGGCAGCAGCAGTGGGTCTATAGACCAAACCTGCATGTTCAGTAAAGTATTTGGGTTGCCTCAGTGTGTCTGTGGGTGAGGTGCTGAATGAGGATCTGCAAAACTGCTCTGCTGTTCATCTCGGTCAGCTCGTACATCTGCATGTGGAAGGAAGTGCTGGGCCTTGGTTCTGCACTTCCATTCCTCTGACTTCCAGAACCAGCTTCATGTAAGAGTGGGAGGAAATAGTGAGGGTCAATGTAATAAAAAAAGAAAGTACTGTACCTGACCTGCTGTCATTGAAGACAGAGTCCTAGCTCTCCACAATCCACTGGGGGGACAGGGAAATTCCCGCTTCTAAGTTGGCCTTCCTTAGGTGGGGGAGGGCCTGCACAGAAACAACGTCATTGGGATCGGAGGGCTGCAAGGCTGGGCGCAAGCAGATGTGGGCCTTAAATGGCATGGAACAGTTATAGCAACCAGGCCTGTGGCACCAGCACCTCCGCCTGCAAGTGGTAATTCCAGCTGGTCATCTCATTCATGAATCGATAGTAAAAGAGACAGGTGATCCACAGCATGGTGGAGGTGAAGCTCATGACAAGGGGCAGAGGCCAAGGTCATCGGCACTGCAATGAGCAGGGCCAGCCGTACACACAGACCAAGGCCATACATAGTGGCTGATACTGAGGGACCGGCTGACCTGGGTGCAGCACAATTGCCAGGATTCATTCAACAATGGCAATACCCTGCATTATGGCCAAGCCCACCTGGGCCTTGAAGCAGGAGTGCCAGAGCAGTCACACACCCTGGGTCGTTAGGTATGCTCAGGACACATAGCACCCCCAGAGGGCGTGCCAGGTAATGCAGTCATGCTCAATGACATACCAAAGCTAACGGCACAGCATGAGGACGGTGGCGAGGACGCGGGCCTCTGTGATGTGACACATCAGCACTGGGGCCAGGCTCAGCAGGGCCAGGGCCACCCCACCTGCTGCCACCGCCACACCCCACACTGCATCCAGGTCACATAGTGCAGGGAAGGGCCAAACACACACTGTAGTCAAATCTTTGTGGGGACTGTCCATTCACTGCTATGGGCAGTGAATCCCACAATGACAACCTTAACTCCTGTCAAGCCCTAAGCTTCACCATAAATAACCAAACAAAATACAATTCTTTTGGCAGTTTAAATTTTTTGATTGCAGTAATAGATTTTTATGAAATGGAATTTCCCTTTGTGAGGACTGAAAAAAAAATGCCCCCTACAACGTCAAAATAATAGATTTTTAATGTATATCTAACCCACAAACACATAGTGTTTTGCTATTCTCTCTAAAGATACGGTTTGTGATCCAGACACCTCCCTTACCCCCACCCATACAGTCGTACACCCACCTTTATTTAGCAGCGTGTAAGAGCCTGCAAACAAACATGTATAGTTTACCCACCATTTTGTGGCTACACCACTGCTTCTAACTTATGGCCTATTTTTTCTGGTGTAGATACCATGCTGACCGTCAGCCTGTACAGGAGAAGCAGATTTAGAAGATAGGTGTGTGGGCTGTTAAGAGAGCATCACAACATGTCAGTAATTTCCACTGGGGGGGTTCATTATCGCTTTTAAAGATCAAGCCCACGACTTATCGTGCTTGATGACTAAGGCAGGTATCTGCTTGCACTTCCTGAAAAGTGAGTGGGGGGGGGGGGTGGGATATGAGGGAAGTGGAGACTATTCTGCAGTCACTTTAATCACTGTACAACTACACTTGCTGTCAACAGGGCTGTGTGTGGAGTTGAGCATCGCCGCAGTACAGGGATACTACATCTTTGGTTGGATTGACCATAATCTGGTGGTAGACACACACACACACACACACACACACACACACACACACACAGCAGAGTTCCCCCCTTCAATGTGCATCGTATGTTGAGGACTTGTTGTATATTTGGTCTGTTTAAATACATACCACCATCTTCAAAAAATAAAAAGTCCTTATAATTTTGTACATGGCATATAAAATGCTTCTGATTCTGATCTAGTATGATACATATTTGAAGACAAATCTCTGAGAGTTAATGTTTGCGATATGAGTTTATGTAATTGATTTTGAAATTGCTGACATTCCGAATCTGAAACCTTTATGCCCCATCAAACAAACTTTACTACACTACAACCAAGCATTACTTTGAAATAATATTCATAACACTGCAAGAAGTATTAGTGACTGAAAAAAAAGGCTTTGTGTCATTTGTGGTCATCGCCCCTCCCCTCCATGTCCCTTCTAGATGTGAGTGTGGGATGCAGACAGACAGCGAGTAACTTCACTTGTCTTTACTGCAGCAATGGAACTGGGACACAAAACAGCCGTTGGACTCATGACAGGTAAAGACACAATCAGCCCTTCTATAGAGTTTGTGTTACGCTCACATTCATCAAACTTTTTAAAAAAAAATTATTTCAAATTTTACAGGAAGTAGGAAGTAGTTTTGCTCTACATTAACTGCACCTTCATAATGCCTTTATAATGCACAAAAACGTTTTTTTTACTAATTATTTCAAATTATACAGGATGTAGGAAGTAGCAGTTGAAATATATATAATATTTTTAGCAAGAGATTCAAGAGTTGTAAAACATATTCTTAGGAATTCTTTAGTCTTTTATGTATGACTCTTCTTGTATTGCCTCTCTTGTTTGACAGCAATTACTTAGATTCACATGCTTTGATATTGTATGCATTAATTGATAATTTACCAAAAGTTGAATAACCAAAAATGCACCTCTGAATGCATAAAATATGCTAATCTAACATTCCAGTCATTGACTAACCTCGATTGGAATAAGCAGGCACAGATACAGACTGCAAACAAATAGCTACATTCAGTCTCACTTGTTTGTATATGGCAAGAATGATAAATCATTACCTGCATTACATATGGAATAATTACCTGAATCAAAGAGGGGATTATCAGCAGTTAACATAAATGGCCGCAGAATATTATGCTGTTATTTATAAGCTGATTAAGGTTCTTGGTCTGCATGTCTAGGTGGTTTAATTAATGTTTCTCTCCTTTAACATTAAAAAGCGTCTCCACCGTGCCCAGAAGTCTGTATTTCAGAGGCACATGCAGCTTTCTGTCTGTGATTAACTTCTCTGACACATATCCTCTCTTCCCCATCGTCACAGTGTTGGCGTGTGTGGAAGCTGCTGTGGGCTGGTGCACAGTGTCCCAGCCTCAGGAATCCTGGGCCACCACCGGGGACTCCCTGACACTCAACTGCACCTTCCAGGTGCCAGACGAGTCTAGGGTTCGAGTGACCTGGTCTCATAGTGATGGATCCCAGGCAGGCCGTGTGCAGGTGTCCTCCAGCATTCGAGACAATAGAAGAAATGTATCAGACGATGGGGACCCCAAAGAGCTGGTGTACGAGGAGGGGGGACACAGTTGGTCCAGACTGACTCTAAGAAATACTAACTTCAACAATCAAGGGATCTACTTCTGTGAGGTGACAGTGGAGATCCCACACCTAGAGAAATGCTCCGGCAATGGAACGAAAGTTCTAATTGGTAATTTGGGAGACATAATGTCGCCACGATAGGTTGTAGTGATACGTGGGGCTGCAACAAATAATAGAAAAACCTCATTTTACTTCCCCATGGAATTGTGATGAGCATAAACTAGCTCACATACATCATGTATTTATTATTGGCAAGGTTTCTAAAAGGAGTGACTGTAAACGTAGCGTGACAATAAAGTCTTCCTTTACCACTTCCCTCCACAGAAACTCCGCCTGCAGATACAGAGGGTAAAGTAGAAGCTCTCTTTGTGTGTCTGTATTTGCACACATTTAAGGGGGACAGGACAGGGCTGCAGTGAGCTCATAGAGGAGCGTGTTCTGTATGCATGCTCTTTAACAGGACACACATCTGAAACATATATTTTTTTCATAGTACACAGACTATGACACCACAAGATCATATTTTTATTTCGGATTGACCATTTATTCTTCCTGATTTCAATGTTTTCCTTACATGACATCAGATCTCTGGTAGGTGAGTCTGGCCTCAAGTCTCCATATGAATGGAGTCAGTCTTGTCACACACAATTCCTTGTATTAGGTTTTGACCCCGGCTCAAACATTCATTAATCATCCCCTCCCCCCCCGCCATCCCTGGTGGATTTCTTAAATTATCTTCAATTTTGTTTAACTTTGCGCACCCACCCACATAGTTTTATCACATCCTCATGTCTGGTGGTTCCAGAACCATGTTTAAATGTGTTCAGTGGGATACATTCATGGTACAATGAAATGTATGATTAGTACGTGTTACAGCGGTTTCAGGTGTGTTTCTCTTACCTTGCTGTTTGAGAAATCATTTTTTTCTTAGTTGAAAATAATTATTTCTTAGCTGGTGGTCATTTTAAATCAATTGTTTCTTTGTAATAATTTGAAGCATTTGTTTAGTCTTGAATTTATCTGTTCAGAATTATGATTTATGGCCTAGAATTGAACTTGACGTTTGTCTGGACTTGGACTCGGCTACCCTGCTCGGGTTATAGACTCGGTGTCACCTTGGACTCGCTCCCCTGCTGGATTTGGTCTTGACTCTGACTCAATTTGCTAACGATATGGTCCTTACTCAGACTTCAGTAAGGCGGACTCAGGCAGATCACTGCAAGACTTGGACAATCTTCTCTGTTTAAGAAGCAGCCTGTACACGGTATACTAATGACTGTGGGTCAGATATGCTGTTGGTTTAATGGAATATTTCCCATGTGCCATATTCCTCACGTTTTCCCTCCTTGCCTTCAGGCTGGAAGATCTGGGTGGGGGTGGGAATGGGGGCTTTTCTGCTGACCGGCATGATGTTGGGATTGTCAGTCTACTGCTGGAAGAAGAGGCCCAAAGGTAGGCCATTGTTCTAGTGCTGATCCTGTAAATATTCTTCATAACAGAATGTTGGAGGTACCTGTCCAAGGAGTTAGCAGTAGAAGAAAGTACACTTAAACCGCCATGGAGAGGTGCATTACCATTTACCACTATGCGTGTTGAGGAGGGTAGCACAACACATGACAGCTCCCAACTTAATTTCTCGGTGCAACGTAACACACATATGGATTGGCCCGTCCACATTCTTTATTGCAGCAAACCTTTATTGCAGTAAATCTGTGTAGTAGTTTAACAACAGGCTTTGTGACCAATTGGCTGCAAGTTCAGTTCCCAGAAGGTTGTAAATAAAAGTTCTTCCCCTGAGTGGTTGTGTGGTTAAGAGAAGCTCCTTCTTCTGCAAGCATTGTTTCTGTTCCCTTCCACTTCAGCAAACCCGTTTCGTTGGATTTCACTGCCATCATCAAGTTGTCAGCTCTTTGATCTTTTCTTGTCTTTCTTTTATGTAAAAGATGTGATCTATGCCAACATTCCACATGCTCGTCGCCCCTTCAGTCAAGCTTGGTCCCACAGCCACATACCGGACCACAGATCAAGTCGGATCAGCTGCCTCAACCAGTACCAGGACAAACCGTGTCAGGCCCCGAGCCCCAAGTCCCTGGAGGCCCTCACCAAGCTTGGGGGGCGGAAGCCTGTCCAGACCAGTGGCCTAAAAACATAAGCCAGCATCTGCTCGGGTTAATACTGTATACTATATGTACTTATTTTTCATAAATAAATACACACACACACGCATATACATATATATTAGGCGTGCAATCACCTAACTTTTCACAGACTATTGTGATAACATCTACACTTTCCTCTGGTTTGTTACATGTCATCGGTGTGTATGTCTGCCTACCCAGCCCTTCCTCCCCAGATTGGTCATTGTAGGTGTCGTCGACGTAATCTGCATTCAGTTAACGTTAGTCCTGTCTGTACCCTGTTCCACGTAATCCCTGTGTTCCAAATCCGACCAGGCTCTCCATTTGTACCCTTGTACATTTTGTGTCCAATAAAGTTCCATTTCCCAAAACCATCCACTAGTGTATAGATCATCATTCCCTCCTTTAATCCAGCCATGACACTTATGAAATGTGCTAAATGCCTGTCTAAACCAGAGGTAGGGACTCGAGTCACTAACAAATCGACATGGACTTATTTCAGGCTGATAGTCTGATTTGCCAGCTTGCATCCACCCCACGTTTGTCTGTATATTTTACCCTTTTGACATCTGCTGCACGCAACAGCTTATAAGTAAAGACAATGCAATCATAGCAACATTAATATCAGGCATACTGTTGGCTCTGTCACGCCAACATTGGCACCTTTTCAACGCCTTGAAAATGACGATATTTCAAGCAAATCTCAATGCAAGCCATTTTTTTAATGTATCTTGAACTAGATTTTGCTGGTCCAGTCATTTACTTTTAACATCCCCCCCCTCCAAGACGCATATCCCCACATTGTTTGCGTCATAGAAGTAGCTCTGGCTGCAAAAAAGGCTGGAGATCCCTGCTCTAGAAACTGTAGCATGTGAAAATGCCAGGAACATGCTGAAACCACTAACTGTGGCACCAACAATCAGTTAACAGCAGAGGTGGAGATTTCAAGTCCAGAGAGTACAAATCCAGACCAAGATTTTGTTTCAACCAACCAGCTGAGCATAAAGAGTCACAGTCACAGAGTACCCAACTGGTTGGTTGAAACAAAATCTTGGTCTGGATTTGTACTTTCTGGAGCAGAAATCGCCACCTCTGGTTACCAGGCAGCTGAATCCAAAATAAATTTCCCATATCACCTTCGTTCATAGAGCAGGTCCTTTATAATACAAATCCAGTCTCTGCTTTACATTTTATTCTCAGTTGTGGCTTCCTAGACGCCCCACAAAGACAATGTATCATCATAAAATTAGGAATTACATTCTTCTAATTGTGAAAAGTTCTGTTGATGAAAGCACAGCACACACAAACCACAATGCACTAGAAGGCAACACTAATGGTGTTTACAGTAATGGAGTGTCTATTTGCACCAGGGTGTAAATAGTCACATAGTTTCTATTTGGCTATCTACACCTCACTTCCTCACTTCCTGCTCTCTGGTGCACCACAAGAATGTAAACACTGTGTGGCCTGCATGCATGGCTACGCGTCACTTCAATGGCTGAAGGTGCCAATGTGGTATCCAAACACAAGCGGTAGGGCACATTAAACACAAAATATACCCTTGTTCTAGCAATGGTTAGCTACACTGTTAAAAGGAATAAATTAAACGCAGCTCTTCATCATTTATCAAAACAGTAAATGATTGCATTTCTGTATAATAAAACTATATGTCTTTCATCAAAGAGCAAACTAAGATATTTATTACTTTGACGTTTACACAACGTATGCAAGTTTACAATGCTCATTGTATGTGTATGTGTGATTGTATTGGTAATATTGCAGTTGTTGTTAACTCTGATCTACTTGATACTCATGCACATGAATTTGGCTTAAGTAAAGAAAATAAGAACTATATATATACACACTTGTTTTTTCAGCATCGACACCCTTTCTGCTCTTTATATATATATATATATATATATATATATATTTTTTTTTTTTTTTGTGAATAGTGAAGCTGAACATTTTTGTTGATGACCAGAGTTATTTTTCAGTCAAATAACGTAACCATCAGACAGATTTATTATCCGATCCTATGATTCGTTGAGTCATATGGTCAGGCGCAAAAAAAATACGAAAAAAAGTGAATAATAGAATCGATTTTAGAATCGATTCATTACAACGGACAGTTCGAAAGAATCGAATCAGTTAATTGAGCAGAACTTCCCGTCATTACTTCCTAGTGCAAAACCAGAGGAGCGCTCACGCGGGAGACCATTGGAGAATGCAGGAAGTACGCATACGCGAATGCAGTTCGACGCTCAGTTCAAATCGAGATTACAGTATTTTTTTTAAATATACCTCTAAAATCTCAATAAATGTTTGCAGAGGGCTACCTATATCCAAAGAATACTTGGGAATTCAGATGAGAATGAGCATAGGTGAACATCGTGTTTTACGAGCTGGTGAAAACGACCGACTTCGGCAAGGTAACCCCCTATCGAAATGTGTCCTTTAAAGACTGCAAATTATGCTCAAATTATGTACAAAAATACTAACCACCAGTACGCTGGATACAAAAGAAAAGCACGTTGCACTTGTACTCCATTTTTCACTGAACTATTCCAGTAGGCTAGTAGTAAAAAATTGTGGGAATTAAGAAAAAATATTTAATTTGTGCATTGTCATCAGATGGTATCAGACTCTTGGGGGGATAATTAGGAGGAGCCATAAAGTCATCCACTTGTTTCTTTGCTTTTGAAAGACTCGGATATATCCTTCAGCTTCTCCATTTGTTAACCTGTGGAAATCTGCTTATCTCACAATACACTTTTCCGCAGTGGTTAAATACTGACACTATGCTGATCTGACTTTGTCACAGGTGCTGTGTCCTACATAGCAGTATATTGTTTATAATGAACTAATGCCTCTTCCACCCCTAAAATGATTCTGTCGTCTCTCTGTCAGCAATGGCATTCCCTTCCATGTTCCATATCCTCCTCATCTTCTCCCTGGTGAGCCACAGCTTTGCAGAGGATGAGGCTTCTCCTTGAGGCTGTGGCTCCCTCCTGAAGAGGCCCTTCACTGCGCTGTGTGACCTGGACGCAGTGTGGGGTGTAGCGGTGGCAGAGGCGGCAGGCGTGGTTGTCCTGGCCTCACTGATCCTGGCCCTGGTGTTGCTGTGCCGCCTGTGGCGCATCACAGAGGCTGAAGCTCGCAGTGGAGTGGCACCGCTTTATACCAGCTTTTGCCACGTTTGAGTGGATCCTGGCAATTGTGAAGCATCCAGGCCAACCAGTCTGCCAGTACCAGCCACTAAGCATCACCTTGGCCTGCATTTACAGGCTGGTCCTGCTCGTGGCAGTGCCAATAACCTTGGTCAGGGGCATTGCTCAGGGGGAATCACAGATGCGTTGCAGGATGTTGTGGCTGCTCTGCATGAGCTGCACCTCTGGTGGGCTGTGGGCCATCTGGGTGGCCTGTAATCATATTTTGAAAATGACACCCGGCCAGTCCACCAGTTGGGAGGACCAGTTGTGGGCAGAGGTGCTAGCAGTGCAGGCCTGGCTGTTGCTGCTGTTCCACGCTGCCCCTGAGGCCTACGCCTGCCTGCGTCCACCTCGACAGCCCTCAGGTCTTGATGGTGTTGGCCCCGCACCAGCCCCACCCCGCTCAAGGGAGGCCAGTATAGAGGAGGGCCTTCCCCTGTCCCCCCAGCCCAGTGTAGAGAGCCAGGGCTCTCCATCTCGCAGCAGCTCAGGTACAGTGTTTTCTTTTTTTACTACATTGACCTACTGTTTGTGTGTTTGAGAGAGAGCATAACCCTCACTATTTCCTCTTACATGAAGCTGGTTCTGGAAGTCAGAGAAGTGGAAGTGCAGAACCAACGCCCAGCACATCCTTCCACATCGAGATGAGCAGCAACGCAGTGAGTGCATCTCCTCATTCAGCACCTCACACACAGACACAAGGAGGCAACCCAAACACTGCACTGAACATACAGGTTTGGTCTACAGGCCTTTCCCTGTTCCTCAGACCTCACCTGACCAGAGTCTAAATACCATGGATGCAGGTCAAATTAGAACTGGGCTGCACCCCCATCAGTCCGAGTTACATCATGCTGTTTAGGGGGTGCATATATACACAAGTAGCCCTCAGCAATCCCAGTCAAAACTTTTAAGTGTCACCAATGAACTGCTGAAGGATGTTTATAAGGTCAGTAAATACTTGTCTCTCATCTGCAGGAGCCCATGCCCTCCACCTCCACCGGAATATATCACATTTGGCATACACAGTCATCGGGATTTTGAGGAGGATGGCTCTACTCGATTGGCCATGGACCAGCTGCCGCTCCCCACTGGACATCTGCAAGAATATAATACTTACATGATTAAAATATATAATGTATATATAATGACCATCCGTGTAATTGGTGTGTTTTGTGGCTAAAGGGTTAAATAAGCATTTAATTGTATTCACTACATGATATATAAGAAGATTCATGTTGGAGATTCTCTAGAATTAATTTGTATTTTATATCCACAATTTACCATAATTTGCTAAAGCTTTCATTTTTGATTTTAATATGAAGGAGCACAGTCCCTTTATTTGGGCACTCACCTGCTATGCTCTGTGTTACGTCCACAACACTGCTGAGTAATCGAGAAGACAAAATTTAAACAATGGTTTTAGACTGATTTTGACTTGATTTTTAGTGAAGTCTAATCGGGTAAACATGACAGTTATGTTCAGGGGTCAATACTATGGGAAATTCTGACCTACATTGTGACCAAAATGCATTTTCTTACCATGTCACAGACCTTTTGTTCTTCTGTGGACAAGTTGGCAATCCCTGGTTATGTCATCACTTTACTCAACATGTTTATATATATATACACTGTATTAAAAGTGCATTTTAAAGTGGTTATATATTAATTTCCACTTCCGTCACTTTCGTATGATTTCTTATCCAAGGCAGGGTTATGGTGAGTCTGAAATCTATAAGCAGGCACAAAGAAGGGTCTCATTCTGCCCATTCAGTCCTATGGGAAAAACCCAAATCCAACAATGACAATCTGAACCGTAAGTAACCAAACAGCTAAAAGACTTTGGGCATCTTTAGATTTTTCTTTGCACTCAGATTTTTATGAAACAGATTTTCCCCCTGTGGGGATCGAAAACATCGGTCTTCACAATGTAATATATACTTAACCTACACACACAGATAGACACACAAACACAGTCGTGTAATCATACCTTTTTGGGGACTGCTCATTCATTTCTATGGGAAAAATACTAATGCTGACAATGACAAGCTTAACCCCCACCCAGCCCTAACCATAACCATAAGTAACCAAACCAAATACAAGAGTTTTTGCTTTTTCAGTTTTTTCATTGCAGTCACAGGTTTTTATAAAATAGAGTTTTCCCATATGGGGACCAGGAAACTGTACAATCTATGAATGAATAAAATATATAATGTATATAATCATCTGATATGATTTGTTGTGTTTTTTTGTTGTCTAAAGGGTTACAAAAGAATTAAATTTTATTCAGTATACTATATATGAGAGAATTCATATAGGAGAAACTCTAGTATTCATTTGTATTTTATATCTACAATGTAACATGTATTACTACTTTTACTAAAGCTTTAATTTTATTTAGCATTTTTGCAATATCTAGAACTGTAGAAATAGGATTCTGGAAGTTTTCATTCAAGCATAATACTAGAAATAATAGCTGAAAAAGGCAAAAAGTTATCTTGTAATATCTCAATTTAAATAAACAAAACTTAGGAAGGATGGTGAGTACAGTACAATAAGATATTTTTACAGTTAGAACACATTCACATAACTTTTATAGGTGGTGCAGTGGGTAGTGCTGTCACCACAGACCTCTCCTTTATATGTATCGCGTTATGACCCATAATAATATAAATGCACACTCACTTAGTACTTTATTAGGAACATGTGTGTTCATGCAGTTAATAAATCAGCCAATCACGCGGCTACAGTGCAATGGATAACATCACACAGATTCGGCAGTTTAATCATATATCATATTTTCAGTAAGATATTCAAGAGTTGAAAATGATATATAATATTCTTTAGAAAATTTTGTCTTTTACTTATGACTCTCCTAGTATTGCCTCTCTCTATTCTGTTTTAATTAGAACAAACATAACATTTTCTGTAAAATCTAGTCCAAACTCTAAACAAAAAATTATTTGAATAACCAAAAGTGCACCTCTGAATGCAGAAAAAAATATGTAAATCTAGCTTCTACAAAATAATGAGGCTTCTGAATATTAACCTTGATTGGAATAAGCAGGCACAGATACAGACTGCAAACAAATAGCTACATTCAGTCTCACTTGTTTGTATATGGCAAGAATGATAAATCATTACCTGCATTACATATGGAATAATTACCTGAATCAAAGAGGGGATTATCAGCAGTTAACATAAATGGCCGCAGAATATTATACTGATATTTATAAGCTGATTAAGGTTCTTGGTCTGCATGTCTAGTTAGTTTAATTAATGTTTCTCTCCTTTAACATTAAAAAGCATCTCCACCGTGCCCAGAAGTCTGTATTTCAGAGGCACATGCAGCTTTCTGTCTGTGATTAACTTCTCTGACACATATCCTCTCTTCCCCATCGTCACAGTGTTGGCGTGTGTGGAAGCTGCTGTGGGCTGGTGCACAGTGTCCCAGCCTCAGGAATCCTGGGCCACCACTGGGGACTCCCTGACACTCAACTGCACCTTCCAGGTGCCAGACGAGTCTAGGGTTCGAGTGACCTGGTCTCATAGTGATGGATCCCAGGGAGGCCGTGTGCTGGTGTCCTCCAGCATTCGAGACAATAGAAGAAACGTATCAGACGATGGGGACCCCAAAGAGCTGGTGTACGAGGAGGGGGGACACAGTTGGTCCAGACTGACTCTAAGGAATACTAACTTCATCAATCAAGGGATCTACTTCTGTGAGGTGACAGTGGAGATCCCACACCTAGAGAAATGCTCCGGCAATGGAACAAAAGTTCCAATTGGCAATTTGGGACACATAATGTCGCCACAATAGGTTGTAGTGATACGTGGGGCTGCAACAAATAATAGAAAAACCTCATTTTACTTCCCCATGGAATTGTGATGAGCGTAAACTAGCTCACATACATCATGTATTTATTATTGGCAAGGTTTCTAAAAGGAGTGACTGTAAACGTAGCGTGACAATAAAGTCTTCCTTTACCACTTCCCTCCACAGAAACTCCGCCTGCAGATACAGAGGGTAAAGTAGAAGCTCTCTTTGTGTGTCTGTATTTGCACACATTTAGGGAGGACAGGACAGGGCTGCAATGAGCTCATAGAGGAGCGTGTTCTGTGTGCATGCTCTTTAACAGGACACACATCTGAAACATATATTTTTTTCATAGTACAGAGACTATGACATCACAAGATCATATTTTTATTTCGGATTGACCATTTATTCTTCCTGATGTCAATGTTTTCCTTACATGACATCAGATCTGTGGTAGGTGAGTCTGGCCTCAAGTCTCCATATGAATGGAGTCAGTCTTGTCACACACAATTCCTTGTATTAGGTTTTGACCCCGGCTCAAACATTATTCTATTATACATGCAGCATGGTTTTTCAGACCTGTGGTCAGCCTTTCAAAATCCTATTTCTACAGTGCTAGATTTGTATTAGCCACTGTCCGCACCTGCCTCAAGTCTGCCCCCATCAGGCCCGTCCCTAAACAGGCAGCGGTCAGGACCCTGAATGACTACCATCCAATGGCCCTGACCCCCATCATCATGAAGTGCTTTGAGCGGCTGGTCCTAGCACACATCAAGAAGAACATACCTCCCTCCCTGGACCAACATCAGTTTGCCTACTGGTTAAACAGGTCATCTGATGATGCCATTACATTGGCCCTCCACACTGTGATCCTGGTCCCCACATGGGAAAACTGTATTTTTTTAAAATCTGTGACTGCACTAAAAAATACTAAAAATGCAAAAACCCTTGCATTTTGTTTGGTTACTTATGGTTATGGTTAGGGCTGGGTGGGGGTTAAGCTTGTCATTGTCAGCATTAGTATTTTTCCCATAGAAATGAATGTGCAGTCCCCAAAAAGCTATGTTTACACGACTGTGTTTGTGTCTGTGTGTGTCTATCTGTGTGTGTAGGTTAAGTATATATTACATTGTGAAGACCAAGTTTTTCAATCCCCACAAGGGGAAACTCAGTTTCATAAAAATCTGAGTGCAAAGAAAAATCTAAAGATGCCCAAAGTCTTTTAGCTGTTTGGTTACTTACGGTTAAGATTGTCATTGTTGGATTTGGATTTTTCCCATAGGACTGAATGGGCAGAATGAGACCCTTCTTTGTGCCTGCTTATAGATTTCAGACTCACCATAACCCTGCCTTGGATAAGAAATCATACGAAAGCGACGGAAGTGGAAATTAATATATAACCACTTTAAAATGCACTTTTAATATAGTGTATATATATATAAACATGTTGAGTAAAGTGATGACATAACCAGGGATTGCCAACTTGTCCACAGAAGAACAAAAGGTCTGTGACATGGTAAGAAAATGCATTTTGGTCACAATGTAGGTCAGAATTTCCCATAGTATTGACCCCTGAACATAACTGTCATGTTTACCTGATTAGACGTCACTAAAAATCAAGTCAAAATCAGTCTAAAACCATTGTTTAAATTTTGTCTTGCCGATTACTCAGCAGTGTTGTGGACGTAACACAGAGCATAGCAGGTGAGCGCCCAAATAAAGGGACTGTGCTCCTTCGTATTAAAATAAAACATGAAAGCTTTAGTAAATTATATTAAATTGTGGATATAAAATACAAATTTATTCTAGAGAATCTCCAGCATGAATCTTCTTATATATCATATAGTGAATACAATTAAATGCTTATTTAACCCTTTAGCAACAAAACACACCAATTACACAGATGGTCATAAAAATTACATATTTTAATCATGTAAGTATTAATAATCTTGCAGATGTCCAGTGGGGAGCAGCAGCAGGTCCATGGCCAATCGAGCAGAGCCATCCTGCTCAAAATCCCGATGACTGTGTATGCCAAATGTGATATATTCCGGTGGAGGTGGAGGGCATGGGCTCCTGCAGATGAGAGACAAGTATTTACTGACCTTATAAACATCCTTCAGCAGTTCAGTGGTGACACTTAAAAGTTTTGACTGGGATTGCTGAGGGCTACTTGTGTATACATGCACCCCCTAAACAGCATGATGTAACTCGGACTGATGGGGGTGCAGCCCAGTTCTAATTTGACCTGCATCCATGGTATTTAGGCTCTGGTCAGGTGAGGTCTGAGGAACAGGGAAAGGCCTGTAGACCAAACCTGTATGTTCAGTGCAGTGTTTGGGTTGCCTCATTGTGTATGTGTGTGAGGTGCTGAATGAGGAGATGCACTCACTGCATTGCTGCTCATCTCCATATGGAAGGATGTGCTGGGCCACTGACTTTCTGAACCAGCTTCATGTAAGAGTGGGAGGAAATAGTGAGTGTCATGCTCTCTCTCAAACACACAAGCAGTAGGTCAATGTAGTAAAACAGAAAGTACTGTACCTGAGCTGCTGCGTGATGGAGAGCCCAGGCTCTCTACACTGGGCTGGGGGGACAGGGGAAGGCCCTCCTCTATACTGGCCTCCCTCAGGCGGGGCTGGGCCTGCTCCCAAACATTATCTGTACCCGAGTGCTGCGGGGCTGGGCGCAGGCAGGCATGGGCTTGAGGAGCGACATGGAGCACCAGCAGCAGCCAGGCCTGTGCCACCAGTACCTCTGCCTGTAACTGGTCCTTCCAGCTGGAGGACTGGTCAGGAAACACTTTTTTGAATTGATAAAATAAGTAAAATACCCAAATAAGGAGTGAAGCAATGCTCATGAGGAGCAGACACAAGGCCCGGCATATCCACTGTGGCTGCCCCTGAAACAAGCCACAGGCCAAGGTCAATGGCAGTGCTAGGAGCAGGGCCAGCCCGTACATGCAGGCCAAGCTGAAATGTGGCGGATGGTACTGGCAGACGGGCTGGCCCGGGTGCAGTGCAATTGCCAGGATCCATTGGAGAATGGCTATGCCCTGCATTATGGCCATGCCGATCAGCACCCCTGCCAGGGGTCTGAAACCGGAGCACTTCAGCAGTCGTGCACCCTGGGTCGCTTGGCATGCTGTGGCCAGGACAAACAGTGCCCCCCAGAGGGAGTGCCGGGCAATACAGACAGTGTCGTCCCGCTCGATGACATACGCAAAACTGAGGACGCAGAGCATGAGGACGGTGGCGAGGAGTAGGAGCAGCGGTGCCACCCCACTGCGAGCCTCAGGCTCTCTGATTTGACGCAGGCGGCAGAACAGCACCAGGGCCAGGATCAGTGAGGCTAGGGCCCCTATGCCTGCCGCCAATGTCACTGCCTGGCCCCACACTGCATGCAGGTTACACAGCGGCCTCTTCAGGAAAGAGCCACAGCCTTCAGGAGAAGCCTCATCTTCCGCAAAGCCGCTGCCCACCAGGGAGAAGATGAGGAGGATATGCAGGAAGGAGGGAAATGCCATTGCTGACAGAAACAGAGAGAGACGACAAAATTATTTTATGGGTGGAAGAGGCATTAGTCCATTATAAACAGTGTACCACAATGTAGGACACATCACCTGTCACTTTTGTGACATCTCAGCAACATACTATAAGTGTTTAACCACTGCAAAAGAGTGTGCTGTGAGATAAGCAGGCTTCTACAGTTTAGGAAAACAAATAGAGAATTTTCTTATATATCTGAGTCTTTCAAAAGGAAAAGGAGGAGTGGATTACTTTATAGCTAATTTGCAGATTTGATGTACACATTTCGGATAGGGGGGTTACGTACCTTGTCGACGTCTGTAGTCTTCACCAGCTCTCAAAACACACCAACCACCTGAGTTCATTTTCATACAAATGCCAAGTATTGCGTCGAGCTACGTATTTAAGAACGCTTGTCACGTGACTATTATTACGTCTTTTAGAATTTCAGAAACGTCAAAATTGGCACTTCGAAAGAGATAACGTCATTTTGAATACAAGCAAGAAAACTTCGAACAAAAACAAGCAAATGTGGCGAATTCGACTTACTGCACCTAATTGTTCCCTTGAACATCTTTAAGGAACCCTAAGGGGAGAACCTTTATGTGTTTGTCGCAACCGATTGTATTGTAAGGAAACTAAGTAAGACTTTAAGAAAAATGTTTTGTGCAACCGCCCATGGTTCCAAGTTCCTTTGCGGTCTTCACCGAGAACTTTTGTAGCTTCTGGCCACTTTCGTGTGTCGTTTTTTCACGGCATAACAGGACCTTAATGTTAAATAATTTAAATAAGCATGTGAGACTCAAAACTCGTAGGTTAAAGTTAACAAGTAATTTCATAAGAAACTACACCGCCACCCTAAAATTGGAAGATGAACAAGTCGTTTTGTTAGTTCTTTATTAGCAATGGGGGGAATAGATTGTGATCAAAATGGGGTACAGCATCTTATTTACATGTAATTTCTACGACGCGCGACTATAGATGGATAGTTCGAACTTGATTAAATAAATGCATGTATGTATAAACAAACAAATAAATATTGTACAAAAGGTTCTCTGGCTGTTAAGGATGTGGTATCCAAATCTCTTGTTATTTGGTTAATCTTCATTAATTCAGAAAGGATACTATTCGGAAGCAGCCATTCGTTTATTGTTTCCCTGGTTGTACATGGGGCACGCAGGGAGCGAATTTAGTTGCGGTCTCCATTTTTTCTTTTCAGTAGTATTAAATATATGTCTTGTTAGCTTTAGCTTTGCGGTTGTAGCGAGCAGGCATACGTTTGTGAAAGACCTGTTTATTTACTTGTATAGTACAAAACAAATGTGTACTACTCCGCTGCAGAGGTGGAGATTTCAGGTCCAGAGAGTACAAATCCAGACCCAGATTTTGTTTCAACCAACCACTTGAGTATAAAGAGTCACAGTCACAGACTACCCAACTGGTTGGTTGAAACAAAATCTTGGTCTGGATTTGTACTCTCTGGATCTGAAATCGCCACCTCTGCTCCGCTGCATACTGAAACATGCCTATCAGCCTTGTACTACATTTTTGACTGAAGTATTACGGTCAGGAGCGGAGCTATAGGTGTGGCGGGCGGGGCCACCGCCCCTGGGTCCGGGCCCTCCCCTGGACCGGAGAAGGCCCCCCCCCTGCAAAATGGGGACCGTCGCATATAATAAATACACATAAATTTATATTGACATAATCCATCCGAGACTCTTGATAGTTGGAATATAATAATGGAAGTTGTTAATTTACTTGCTATTTTATATATCTTTCATCTTTTGTATACATTCTTATTATGGTTGGTGTATGGTGTAATTTCTAATTTTTGGAAAACAAAATCTGTAAAATCCCTACAAAACACTTTATTTACAATACATAGTAAATATTTTGAAGTCAAACTAAGCTGTTCCTTTCGTATTTAATGGGTTTCTGTTTGAGGAATTTGCAACAAAACTGCAGTGCATGATGGGTAGGATGTCTAACGTCCTCATCCGTCTGATGACATACGTTAAGACTGGGAAGGTGCGTAATGTTCATACCTGGTTGCGTTTGTTTGTCCAGAAAGTAATTCAATTTCGCCGCGTAGGTTACGTTCTTAAAAACTGCTTGGATATATCCCGATTATATGCTGTGGACCTTTTAATTTGTTTGCAGTTTCGCCAGGTAGACTACCTTCTTTAAACTGCGTTTAGTTAGACTACATATTCCGGGATGTTTATTGTAGTCTTTGTAAATATGTATATAGTTTAACCTAACCCAGTCACTTAAGTGAGCAAGCCAGCTCAACTAGGTGTCGGTCCCAAACCCGGATTAATGGGAAGGGTTGGTGTCAAGAAATAAAGAGAGTGTATCTTCACTGCATCACTGATGTCAAAATGTGGGAAATATGTGGTTGTATAAATGAATGCGTTAAAATAGGTTAATGATTCTGTGCTGTCTAAATTGTATAAAAAAATCTAGGCATAGCCAAACAAATCTCCTGTCTGAAATGGCGTAGAAAACGCAATTTAGCCACTAAAACGTTACAGTTTTTGTGAGGGACAGTCCATTAATTCTACCAATTTGCATGTGTAATTGAGCATGGATGTTGTTTTCTATCCTACCTGGTGTCTGATGAGCTACACAGGTCTGCTTTGGGTAAATACCAGAAATAGGTGTGGCTCATCAGAAGCAAGGTAGGATAGAAAACTACTGGATAGCAGTTCTCTAGGACCGGAGTTGGAGACCCCTGTTGTAGTCCATCTGCCTCAAGGTTCCACACGTTGTGCATCTTGAGATCAGGTCATGTCAGTGGCCTTTACTACGAAGCAGGGTTACTGGCTTATCGGGGTAAGTTGTCCGATTTAAAGTAATCTGGGCAAAATGTACGTGAACGAATACGAAGTCCATTTAAACTGTGGTTCGACAAGTTATCCTAATAAGCCAGTAACCCCGCTTCGTAGTACAAGCCACAGGTTGGGAAGCATGTGCTGATGCAGCTTGTTACACCCACCACCCGGCTGGCAATATACACAGTCCAGCCCCACACTGGAAATGGCTGGTTTTGATTACTTATGGCACAAGAAGTTCAAGCGATGTCTGCCCTTCGTGGGTGTGGCAAAAAGGTGGAGGCGCGCGGCCGGAGAAACGGAAATCGGTGGCTGTTTTCTTTGTGGGGTCCGCGCGCTTATGCGTTAAATGGGGGGGGGGGGGACTTCTTTTTTCTTTCTCCTGAAACCTAAACTAGGGCACAAGCCGTATTTGCGCTTTACCTTGTATGCGGTTGCGGATTGGTGAAATTGTACCGCAGTAAGGAGTTTTTTTTTGCCAAATGGAAGAGGCGCTGCAGCCGACGACAGAGCGCGTGGCAGAGTTACCGAACTGACCGGGAGCTCAGACTGTCCTGAGTGCGCGGAATGACTCTCTCATTTCGCTGTGATAAGCAGGAAGAGGAGACGGGTTTTCTTACGACAAGGGATATTTGGCGTTTTTCTTCTGATCGGTACTGCAGCGAGACTGAGTGTTGTATGCGGTAATCTCTGGGCCGCGGAATGGTGACGCCCGTCATATTCGCCTGGGACGGAGTTATATGGACGCTTGAACGGACTTTTCCTTGCCCTGCCGTACTGCCATCCTCCAGGGCAGCAGCTCACTGCCTCAGACTGGTAATGTTACTCTAAACAGTCCAGCTACTGTTGTATGTCGCTATAAAATGTGAAACCTGTTTCTTTGAATACGTTCGAATATATTCCCGAGTAATCCTCTTGAAGGGAATCACTACTTATTTTTGTTGTTGATGTTCTTGATTTACTATAGTGAAAAGTTTATTTACTTTGGTTTACAACCACAAAGACCAGACGTCTGTTGGTTTATGTGCTTTTATTATTTCTGTATATACCTGTATCAGTAAGGTTAACTTTTGTTAGTGTGTGTCTTATTTCACTGAGGAGTTGTTGACTCTTACCATTGAACCTGTGGGAAAGAAAAGGGGGTTACCTAAAAGGAAAAATAATATACTTTTATAGTTTACACTCTGTTGTATTTTCTAGTGTTATAGTTACCTAGGACTTGGAGCGCCTCATCCATCCTACTGGATCTGGTAAAGGTGAGTCCATTGTTATGTCTGATAAACATTCTAGCATATATCACACAAGTACGTTGGCCTCCTTGTCTCCTACGTCCGCCTAAGCCTTCCTTTCCACATATTTAGCAAACACACCCACCTGTTGGAGCTTTGCAGCAAGATAGGCACAAACATGCTCTCACCTGAGATTACTGACGATAAAAGCACTGAGTGTGGCGATTCGGATCCTGAGATTCACCCAGTCTTCCTCGGTAATCCCTACACTTGTACGAGGCAGTGCGGTACACACCACCGCCACGCACTGTTACAGCTATATGGGTGTGGCCTCTCTCTAAATACGATATAATGTACTGTACTCGTCCTTCATAAGTATTGGTTTTTGAAATAAAGATTAAAAATGGTTTACTTAAACACAAGCATTGCCATAATTGATCAGTTAATTGTGGTGGCCACTATGCAGTGTGGATGATTCACGCCCCCATGTGATGCTGTGCGATTTCAGCACGTTACTTGGAGTGGGGCGCAATTTAAAACATGAATTATTTCAGGAAATTCCCATTTAATATTTTTGGACTGCTGGTAACTGAAACTGTAGGAAGCAAAACCACAGGGAGACCACTGTGAACATTTACAAGCTCAAAAACACTGACCTGGTTAAGGCATAATATTTTGAAAGCCTTAATTGGTTCAACTCAAATTTTAAGATGTTTTATGACTTTTTAATGTCCCGTGACACCTTGTATACATTTATCTGCCCTAACATGTTCTTCCTAAAAGAAACAGGCCCTTTCTGCTTGTTTTTATGTGAAAATACATTATTCTGCTATACATACAGCATGGATTTCTGAATTGTGACCAGCGTCTGCTTTCTGTGTGCTTGGTTCTTAATTAATCTTCAGATACTTAGTGAATATTTATTTGATTATAATATACTATTACACACTGAGGTTCCCCCCTCATTCTTATCACTTTATTTCACCTAATAAAATTATGAGCCTGGCCAGCTCGTCCCCTGCCCACATGTAATGCCCAAAATTTGGGATATCTCAGTGCGTGTTAGAGCTCAGCCGTGGGAGGGAGCGCGCATCGCCCGGCACTTTCTCGGGACTTACATGTTGGTCTCCTGCCAGGATTGAAAAGGGCTTCCCAGTCTGAGTGAGGGTAGGTGATGATGGCACATCCGAGTGTGAATAGCTTTGCAGTGTCAATGTGTTGGTTCAATCAATTATCACAATAACTATAATATCAATTTGTACTTTCTATGTACGTGTGTTTTTTATATATACCTATAATCTCTTGTATTGGCAGTTTTATTCCTTTTAATGATATATGTATATAACTATAATTATTTGATATCACTTGATAAGGGATTATTTTGCAATGCCTTTGATCCAATGTCTTGGTATTGATTATAATGCAAGGTTGTTTTGTATTGCTTGTAATGAATAGTTTTTAGAAGCACTTAAGTGTGCCTGTTTGTTCCTTCAAGAGCCCTATATCACCCTCAAATCACCTTAAAACATTCTGTGATTTCCTCTACTGGAGGAATTGACCCCCACCACCACCACCACATTATTGTGCTGGAATTGTTCTTTCCAGAATCTATTTCTGCAGTTCTAGATTTATGTTGTGATGATCCTAAATAAAATTAAAGCTCGCATATTTGCTTCTTGCAGATCACGTGGTCCTGTTGGCGTTGTCGGGTGGTGACCTGCAGCCTGCACTGGGGCGGTTTGCAGCTGAGTGTGAAGCAGCCAGGATGAGGATCAGCACCTCAGTGTGAGGCCATTATTCTCGACTGAAAAAGGTTGGATTACCATTTCCTGGTGGGGGATGAGTTGCTGCTTCAAGTGTAGGAGTTTAAGTACCTTGGAGTAAGAGAAGGGAACAGGAGATCGACAGATGGATTGGTGCATCATGGGCAGTAATGCAGACGTTGTACCATTCTGTTAGGGTAGAGAGTTAACTGAGCCAGAAGGCAAAACTCTCAATTTACCAGTTGATCTATGTTGCTACCTTCATTTATGGTCATTAGCTCTGGGTAGTGACATAAAGAGTGAAACTGCAAGCATGAGTGGCAGAAATGAGTTTCCTCCATAGGGTGTCTTGGCTTGAAGAGAGGGTGAGGAGCTTGGACATTTGGGAGGGGCTCAAAGCAGTGCTACTGCTCCTCTGCATTAAAAGGAGCCACTTGGTGTTTTGGGCATCTGTCTAGAATGCCTCCTGGATGGCTTCCTGGGGAGATGTTTTGGGTATGTTCAACTGGGAGGAGGCCCCAGGGCAGACCGAGGACACGCTGGAGTGATCTCTTGGCCTGCCTGGAAATGCTTTGGTATTTCCTTGGTGGAGCTGGCTGGTGAGAGGGAGGTCTAGGCATATACCTACTTAGGCTGCTGTGCCGTGACCTGACCCCAGGTAAGTGGCGGATAGTAGTTGGATTGGATGGGCTTTAGTAAATATTAAATTGTGGATATAAAATACCAATTACAAAGATGATATACATTACTTTAATCATCAAATTATTATACTGTTACAAATTTATTCTAGTTCTTCTCCCAATGGTCAGCAGCAGTCTGCTCATAGCCAATTGAGCACAGATGTGCTCCTCAGCATCCAGATGTGTCTCTCTGGCAAGGTGCAGAACTTCCTGTTCCAGTCTCAGAAAAGAAGAACAACAGGAAAATATAACAAGCACATGTCCTTCAGCTGGTACTCTGCACCCTGTACACATACAGCTAGTCTTCCCCCCACCAGATTAATCCCCACCAGTTTTAATCATGCAATGCATGTACTGTTGCTTATTTATTCCATCCAAATTTCTGTTGGTATCACAGTCTCTGAAAACAACAAAACCACAACAGCTGTGGCAGAAGACCTCCACAAATATCCCTCAGCTGGTACTCAGAATCCTGGAGACAGTCAGCTTCCCCCTCCCCTCCCAATGGTCACCAAAGCTGCCTCTCTGTGTAATAAAAAGAAAGTGCTGTACCTGAGCTGCTGTGCAACGCAGAGCCCTGGCTCTCTGCAATCGACCGGGTGGACAGGGGAATGCCCTCTTCCACACTGGCCTCCCTTGGGGTTGGGGTAATCAATTCCTTGTATAGATGGTGTGCCAGATAGATGGCATAGCAGTGGAGTAGCTCATGATGAGCCGACTCGCAATGCTGTATCTCCACTGTGGCTGACCCCAAGCCACACCACAGGTCAAGGTCATCAGCACTGCTATAAGCAGGGCCAGGCAGACCAAGCTGATACCCAGCGGCTTGTACTGACAAACCAGCTGGCCTGGGTGCAGTGCAATCAGCAGGATCCACTCAAGAATGGTGATACCCAGCGCTACAGGGCAGGCATGGGCCTCAGGAATGGTGTGCAGTAGCAGCAGCAACGAAGTCTGTGCCACCAGCATCTCTGGCCTTTGTAACTGGAGGACTGGATGTTCAGCTTTGTCATGGCCCGATAGTGAGCCAGACAGATGCCCCACATCATGCCACAGGTGAAACTCATGATGAGCCCAAACATGACCCTGAACCTGGACTGTGACTGCCCCTGAGCCAAGCCACAGGCCCAGGTCATCGGAACTGCTATGAGCAGGGCCAACCCGTACAACCCTGACTGACCTGCTGGCCTGGATGGACCACAATTGCCAGGATCTATTCAATAATGACGATACCCTGCATTATGGCCAAGCCTATTGCCAGCGCAGCCAAGGCCCTGGAGCAGGAGCGCGCCGGAGTAGGAGCGCGCCGGAGCAGGAGCGCGCCGGAGCAGTCACACACTCTGGAAAGTTAAGTATGCGATACTCAGGACATAGCCCCCCCCCCCCCCCCCCAGAGGGCGTGCTGAGCAATACACACACGCTCATCACTCTCGATGATGTGCACAAAGCTGAGAACACAGAGCATGCAGATGGTGGCGAGGAGCAGGAGGAGGAGCCTCTGTGATGTGCTGCAGGCGGCACAGCAACACCAGGATCAGCGAGGCCAGGACCTGTATGTTCAGTGCAGTGTTTGGGTTGCCTCAGTGTGTCTGTGGGTGAGGTGCTGAATGTGGAGCTGCACTCACTGCGCTGCTGTTCATCTCGGTCAGCTTGTACATCTCCATGTGGAAGGAAGTGCTGGGCCTTGGTTCTGCACTTCCATTCCACTGACTTGCTGATCCAGCTAAACGTAAGAGTGGAAGGAAATAGTGAGGGTTATGCTCTCTCTGAAACACACAGACAATATAGCAAAAAGAAAGTACCATACCTGAGATGCTGTGCGATGCAGAGCCCTGGCTCTCTACAATGGGCTGGGGGGACAGGGGAAGGCCCTCCTCTATACTGGCTTCTCTCGAGCGTGGCTGGGCCTGCATGGGAATATCATCTGGACCCGAAGGCTGTGAGGCTGGGCGCAGGCAGGCATGAGCTTCAGGGGTGGCGTGGAGCACCAGCAGCAGCCAGGCCTGCACCACCAGCATCTTTGCCAGCATCTCATCTTCCTTGTTAGGGGACTGGACAGAAAGCGATTTGTTGTACAGTTGGTAAGTTAAAAATATGGCCCACACCACAGCAGAGATGTAGCACATGATGGCCAAACTCACAATCCTACATCTCCGCTGTGCCTGCCCCCGAGTCAGGCCACAGGTCAAGGCAATTGGTACTATTAACAGCAGGACCAGCCCGTATGGGCAGACCACGCTGATACGCAGCGGCTGATACTGACAGACAGGCTGGCCTGGGTGTAGTGCAATCGCTAGGATCCACTCAAGAATGGCAAGACCCAGCACTACAGCCAAGCCTATCGCCACCTCCGCCATGGCCCTGAAGCAGGGGCACCGGGGCAATCACACACCCTGGGTCGCTTGGTATGCAATGCCAAGGATTAACAGTGCCCCCCAGAAGGAATGCCGGGCAATGCACACATGCTCCTCTTGATAACGTGGACAAAGCTGAGAGCACAGAGTATGACTATGGTGGTGAGGAGTAAGATCAGCGAGGCCACTCCACTGCGAGCCTCAGGCTCTGTGATGCGCCACAGGCGGCACAGCAACATCAGGGCCAGGATCAATGAGGCCAGGACCACCACGCCTGCCGCCACTGCCACACCCCACACTGCGTCCAGGTCACACAGCGCAGTGAAGGGCATCTTCAGGAGGGAGCCACAGCCTCGAGGAGAAGCCTCATCCTCTGCAAAGCTGTGGCTCACCAGGGAGAAGATGAGGAGGATATGGAACATGGAAGGGAATGCCATTGCTGACAGAGAGACGACAAAATCATTTTAGGGGTGGAAGAGGCATTAGTTCATTATAAACAATATACTGCTATGTAGGACACAGCACCTGTGACAAAGTCAGATCAGCATAGTGTCAGTGTTTAACCACTGCGGAAAAGTGTATTGTGAGATAAGCAGGTTTCCACAGTTTAGGTAAACAAATGGAGAAGCAGAAGGATACATCAGTCTTTCGAAAGCAAAAAAGTGGATGAAATTAATTATTTTTTCTTAATTCCCACAATTTTTTACTACTAGCCTACTGGAATAGTTCAGTACACAATGGGAGTACAAGTGCAACGTGCTTTTCTTTTGTATCCAGCGTACTGGTGGTTGGTATTTTTGTACATAATTTGAGCATAATTTGCAGTGTTTAAAGGACACATTTCGATAGGGGGTTACCTTGCCGAAGTCTGTCGTCTTCACCAGCTTGTAAGTCACGATATTCACCTATGCTCATTCTCATCTGAATTCCCAAGTATTCTTTTAGCTACATGTATATATAAGAACGCTTGTTAGGTAATGATCTGATTATTGCGTGTTTTAGAATCTCGGCAACGTCAAAACCGACACTGAAAAAAACCAACACCGAATAAAAACAAGCAAATTTCTCAAGTCGCACTTCCACTAGTATGCTGATGTACAACATCAGTAGTGGGCCATCTAATTCTCAAAATATCTTAAATTCCACTTTTGCCAATTAAGTCCTTGAAAAGTATTACACGGTGGTCCCTCCTTATCGGTGGTTTTGTTTCCCGTGGTTTCAGCTACCTTGTCTCCGAAAATGTTAAATGGGGAAAAAATAATCAGTTTTAAACTGCGCCAGGCTGAGCAACCTGATGAAATCCCACACCGTCCCAGCCGGGGTGTTTTATCGAGCAATGCTACCTATTGCGACGTGCTGTCGAGCCTTTCTGCGCATGTGCAGTTCCACCGTTTTGGGGTTTTAGGGGTTTTTGGGGGTTAGGGTAAGGGTTGGGGCTATCGATTAGCACTACGGTAACTCAACTCGTCAGAACACCGGACGTATATCACCCCTCCATCCAGCGTATCCATACTATTGAGTACCCACCTCGGTTATCCGATCTATTGTCGCGGTATGGTAATGCTTGTCTTCAAGCAATTGTGTTTTTTAGAGAGGGATCACATTCACATAACTTTTATAACGGTGTATTGTTATAAATGTTCTACTGCTGTTAATAGAACATCATAGTTGTCTCTTATTGCCCCTAATTTACAAAATCAACTTTATCATAGGTATTTATGTCTAGGAAAAAACGTAATATGCTGTATGTAGGTTGCGGTGCTCTCTGTGGTTTCAGGCATCCGCTGGGGGTCTTGGAATAAGGGGTGGCTACTGGATTTAGTCTAATGTTGAAAACCATCTAATGTTGAAAGTTTAAATGTGACTCTCCCTAAGGGGTATACTACCAAGTCTGTTTTTAATCACGGACCTTTGATTTCCACAGGCAGAGATGCAGATAGCAGTCATTTTGCATTTTGAGCCCTTTCGCTATGTGTGCTATATCATGTTCATATCTATGAAAAGAGATGATCTCTGCGATAACGAGATATTGGTTCAGCATTTTGAAATTTTAATTAATTTTAGGATATTTGCACTTTCATCTCGCGTTTGCTTGCTTACATGCACTGGTGGTGAATGGATACAGTGCAGTTACTAATAAAGATGGATAGAAATACATAATCAGAAAATCAAGTAGTCCTCCCCAGCTTCCATTGCTGTAAGAATGGGAGGAAATAGTGAGGGTCATGCTCTCTCTCAAACACACAAACAGTAGGTCAATGTAGTAAAAAAAGAAAACACTGTACCTGAGCTGCTGCGAGATGGAGAGCCCTGGCTCTCTACACTGGGCTGGGGGGACAGGGGAAGGCCCTCCTCTATACTGGCCTCCCTCAGGCGGGGCTGGGCCTGCTCAAGAACATCATTTGGACCCGAGGGCTGCGGAGCTGGGCACAGGCAGGCATGGACTTCAGGAGCAACATGGAGCACCAGCAACATCCAGGCCTGTGCCACCAGTACCTCTACCTGTAACTGGTCCTTCCAGCTGGAGGACTGACCAGGAAACACTTTTTTGAAGTTGTAGAGTAAATATAACACCCAAATAAGGAGTGAAGCGACGCTCATGAGGAGCAGACACAAGGCCCGGCATCTCCACTGTGGCTGCCCCTGAAACAAGCCACAGGCCAAGGTCAATGGCAGTGCTAGGAGCAGGGCCAGCCCGTACATGCAGGCCAAGCTGAAATGTGGCGGCTGGTACTGGCAGACGGGCTGGCCCGGGTGCAGTGCAATTGCCAGGATCCATTCGATGATGGCTATGCCCTGCATTAGGCCCATGCCGATCAGCACCCCTGCCAGGGGTCTGAAACCGGAGCACTTGAGCAGTCGCGCACCCTGGGTCGCTTGGCATGCTGTGGCCAGGACAAACAGTGCCCCCCAGAGGGAGTGCCGGGCAATACAGACAGTGTCGTCCCGCTCTGACATACATAAAGCTGAGGACGCAGAGCATGAGGACGGTGGCGAGGAGTAGGAGCAGCGGTGCCACCCCACTGCGAGCCTCAGGCTCTCTGATTTGACGCAGGCGGCAGAACAGCACCAGGGCCAGGATCAGTGAGGCTAGGGCCCCTATGCCTGCCGCCAATGTCACTGCTTGGCCCCACACTGCATACAGGTTACACAGCGGCCTCTTCGGGAAAGAGCCACAGCCTTGAGGAGAAGCCTCATCTTCCGCAAAGCCGCTGCCCACCAGGGAGAAGATGAGGAGGATATACAAGAAGGAGGGAAATGCCATTGCTGACAGAGACAGAGAGAGACTACAAAATCATTTTATGGGTGGAAGAGGCATTAGTCCATTATAAACAGTGTACCACAATGTAGGACACATCACCTGTCACTTTTGTGACATCTCAGCAACATACTATAAGTGTTTAACCACTGCAAAAGAGTGTACTGTGAGATAAGCAGGCTTCTACAGTTAAGGAAACAAATAGAGACTTTACTTATATATCTGAGTCTTTCAAAAGGAAAAGGAGGAGTGGATTACTTTATAGCTAATTTGCTTAGGAACCCTAAGGGGAAAACGTAAAGGTGTTTGTCGCAACTGATTGTATTGTAAGGAAACTAACTATGACTTTAAGAAAAATGTTTTGTGCAACCGGCCCTGGTTCCAAGTTCCTTTGCGGTCTTCACCGAGAACTTCTGTAGCTTCTGGCCACTTTCGTGTGTCGTTTTTTCACGGCATAACAGGACCTTAATGTTAAATAAGCATGTGAGACTCAAAACTCGTAGGTTAAAGTTAACAAGTAATTTCATAAGAAACTACACCGCCACCCTAAAAATGGAAGATGAACAAGTCGTTTTGTCAGTAGTTGTTTATTAGTAATAGGGGGAATCGATTGTGAGCAAAACGGGGCACAGCATCTTATTTGTATATAATTCATATGATTTATTTATTTATTTCAATAGTGCAGCACGACACATGAAATAGCCCTTGAAATGCAAAATGTAACTTTGACCGATCAGGATATGGAGGTCTCAGTGATGGATTGAGTGCTTCCAAGAGACATACATGTCTCTAGTGGCGGCATTTTAGAGCAATCAGGCAATGAGCCGCAGATGAAACTACCGCGGAGGATACGAGCGCCAAAGGTAGCTGTCCCGAAAGTATTTCGCTGAACAACTTCACAGGATGGCTGTATGGGGGTACGTTTCCCAAAACCTCTCGTTAGCGTCTTACATAGGTGTACCCATTCAATCAGCAACTATGCTTTTGGGAAACATATTTCAGGGTCACTTTTGGTATTCTCATTTGTAGCCTGCTCTGTGGCAGAAGTTCCTCGAAGTTTGCAAACACATTGTTTATTAACGTCGTACTCAGAAACAGCTGCCACCACTGCAGCTTCTTCGGACAACCTTTGTTTGCTCTCTCAGGTCTATTATCGGCAGCACCTATTTTCATATGTAATAATCAGCATTTTTTCCATACCACTTCTATTAAGCTTTATGGGGAGATGGATATATCCGAATCTGTGGGTAAAAGCGAACCATCAGCGGATCCCATATATATGTGATTTTCGTGTACTTAACAGTACAATATGGAGGCTCTAGAAATAGCAAGAGGTGATCCTCGGATCTTTGTGATCAGGGTAACTTATTGGTGAATTGCATGTTGATAATGTCCTGACAAAAATGTTAAACACGTTATCAACAGAATTTTACAACATCTTCATTCACATTGGGGGACACATTTTAGACTTTTTGTACGTATATTTTTAAATGATCATTTAAATTTGGCATAAAGGGGGACCATAAAATCATCCACTTGTCTTTTTACTTTTGAAAGACTCAGGTGTATACTGATATACTATCAATACAGCCAAAAATTACATCACTGAAAAACTATTGGTGAGAGCAAATTTCTATGTGCATTTCCTAAAGCAGCATTAGTAAGTTCAAAAGACAACCCTTAGTTGTTTTATACTTAGATCTTTGTTAACCACTGTTATGCAAAACACCTGTATTTTACAATAATTATAACAAATGGGCCGTTTCTCAACAACATGTGATGTGAAAATTTTGAAGTGCTGAAATCAGCATCACAAAATCAATCTGGCACCATAAATTATAAACAAAAAGCTTGTGAACCAGTGTTGTGGCTGATTCGTCTCCTGAGGAATCCAAAAACCCTGTGTGTTGTACTGTTAGGGCCAATGTTCTAGTACTCGAGACCTGTCTTGTCCCGTTTTATGTGATAATACATTATTCTATTATACATGCAGCATGGTTTTTCAGACCTGTGGTCAGCCTTTCAAAATCCTATTTCTACAGTGCTAGATTTGTATTAGCCACTGTCCGCACCTGCCTCAAGTCTGCCCCCATCAGGCCCGTCCCTAAACAGGCAGCGGTCAGGACCCTGAATGACTACCATCCAATGGCCCTGACCCCCATCATCATGAAGTGCTTTGAGCGGCTGGTCCTAGCACACATCAAGAAGAACATACCTCCCTCCCTGGACCAACATCAGTTTGCCTACTGGTTAAACAGGTCATCTGAGGATGCCATTACATTGGCCCTCCACACTGTGATCCTGGTCCCCACATGGGAAAACTGTATTTTTTTAAAATCTGTGACTGCAATAAAAAATACTAAAAATGCAAAAACCCTTGCATTTTGTTTGGTTACTTATGGTTATGGTTAGGGCTGGGTGGGGGTTAAGCTGGTCATTGTCAGCATTAGTATTTTTCCCATAGAAATGAATGAGCAGTCCCCAAAAAGCTATGATTACATGACCACGTGTCTGTGTGTGTAGGTTAAGTATATATTACATTGTGAAGACCGATTTTTTCGATCCCCACAGGGGGAAACTCAGTTTCATAAGAATCTGAATGCAAAGAAAAATCTAAAGATGCCCAAAGTCTTTTAGCTGTTTTTTTTACTTACGGTTCAGATTGTCATTGTTGGATTTGGGTTTTTCCCATAGGACCGAATGGGCAGAATGAGACCCTTCTTTGTGCCTGCTTATAGATTTCAGACTCACCATAACCCTGCCTTGGATAAGAAATCATACGACAGCGACGGAAGTGGAAATTAATATATAACCACTTTAAAATGCACTTTTAATATAGTGTATATATATATAAACATGTTGAGTAAAGTGATGACATAACCAGGGATTGCCAACTTGTCCACAGAAGAACAAAAGGTCTGTGACATGGTAAAAAAATGCATTTTGGTCACAATGTGCGTCAGAATTTCCCATAGTATTGACCCCTGAATATAACTGTCATGTTTACCTGATTAGACGTCACTAAAAATCAAGTCAAAATCAGTCTAAAAACATTGTTTAAATTTTGTCTTCTCAATTACTCAGCAGTGTTGTGGACGTAACACAGAGCATAGCAGGTGAGCGCCCAAATAAAGGGACTGTGCTCCTTCGTATCAAAATTAAAAATGAAAGCTTTAGTAAATTATATTAAATTGTGGATATAAAATACAAATAAATTCTAGAGAATCTCCAACATGAATCTTCTTATATATCATTTAGTGAATACAATTAAATGCTTATTTAACCCTTTAGCAACAAAACACACCAATTACACAGATGGTCATAAAAATTACATATTTTAATCATGTAAGTATTATATTCTTGCAGATGTCCAGTGGGGAGCAGCAGCAGGTCCATGGCCAATGAAGCAGAGCCATCCTGCTCAAAATCCCGATTTCTGTATATGCCAAATGTGATATATTCCAGTGGAGGTGGAGGGCATGGGCTCCTGCAGATGAGAAACAAGTATTTACTGACCTTATAAACATCCTTCAGCAGTTCAGTGGTGACACTTAAAAGTTTTGACTGGGATTGCTGAGGGCTACTTGTGTATACATGCACCCCCTAAACAGCATGATGTAACTCGGACTGATGGGGGTGCAGCCCAGTTCTAATTTGACCTGCATCCATGGTATTTAGGCTCTGGTCAGGTGAGGTCTGAGGAACAAGGAAAGGCCTGTAGACCAAAGCTGAATGTTCAGTGCAGTGTTTGGGTTGCCCCCTTGTGTCTGTGTGTGAGGTGCTGAATGAGGAGATGCACTCACTGCGTTGCTGCTCATCTCCATATGGAAGGATGTGCTGGGCCACTGACTTCCAGAACCAGCTTTATGTAAGAGTGGGAGGAAATAGTAAGGGTCATGCTCTCTCTCAAACACACAAACAGTAGGTCAATGTAGTAAAAAAAGAAAGTACTGTACCTGAGCTGCTGTGCGATGGAGAGCCCTGGCTCTCTACACTAGGCTGGGGGGACAGGGGAAGGCCCTCTTCCACACTGGCTTCCCTCGAGCGGGGCTGGGCCTGCATGGCAATATCAACCAGACCCGAAGGCTGTGAGGCTGAGCGCAGGCAGGCATGAGCTTCAGGAGTGGCATGGAGCACCAGCAGCAGCCAGGCCTGCACCACCAGCATCTTTGCCAGCATCTCGTCTTCCTTGTTAGGGGACTGGACAGGAAGCGATTTGTTGTATAGCTGGTATGTTAAAAATATGGCCCACACCACAGCAGAGATGTAGCACATAATAAACAGGCTGAGAATTCTACATTTCCACTGTGGCTGCCCCCGAGTCAGGCCACGGGTCAAGGCAATTGGTACTGCCAACAGTAGGGTCACCACGTATATGCAGACCAAGCTGATGCGCAGCGGCTGATACTGACAAACGGGCAGGCCTCGGTGTAGTGCAATCGCCAGGATCCACTCAACACTAGCAAGACCCAGCACTACAGCCAGGCCTATCGCCACCCCCGCCATGGCCCTGAAGCAGGGGCACCGGAGCAATCGCACACCCTGGGTCGCTTGGTATGCAATGCTAAGGAGTAAGAGTGCCCCCCAGAGGGAGTGTCGGGCAATGCACACATGCTCTTCACTCTCCATGACATGGACAAAGCTGAGAGCAGAGAGCATGATAATGGTGGCTAGGAGCAGGATCAGAGGTGCCACTCCGCTGCGAGCCTCAGGCTCTGTGATGCGTCGCAGGCGGCACAACAGCACCAGGGCCAGGATCAGCGAGGCCAGGACCGCCACGCCTGCCGCCACTGCCACCGCTACACCCCACACTGCGTCCAGGTCGCACAGCTTGGTGAATGGCCTCGTTAGGAGGGAGCCACAGCCTCGAGGAGAAGCCTCATCCTCTGCAAAGCTGTGGCCCACCAGGGAAAAGATGAGGAGGATATGGAGCACTGAAGGCATTGCCATTGCTATGGAGAAAGAGACGAAGAGATCATTTTGGGTCTGAACAACATACCATCAGTGTTTAACTACTGTAAAAAAAGTACTGTGAGATAAGCAGGCTTCCACCATATAGGGAAAAAAAACGAAGAAGGCAAAGGATATATTTGAGTTTTTCAAAAACAAAAGGACAAGTGGATTTCTTTATAGCTGATTTGCAGGTTTAAAGTACACATTTCGGATGGGGGGGGGGGTTACGTACCTTGTCGACGTCTGTAGTCTTCACCAGCTCTCAAAACACACCAACCTCCTGAGTTCATTTTCATACAAATGCCAAGTATTGCGGTGAACTACGTATATAAGAACTCTTGTCACGTGACGATTATTACGTCTTTTAGAATCTCAGAGACGTCAAAACCGGCACTTCGAAAAAGATAACGTCATTTTGAATACAAACAAATAAAAACTTCAAACAAAAACAAGCAAAAAGTGGCAAATGGTAAAAAGCCTGGACATAATTAATTACTATGATGTACAGGTCAGCTCTACATGCTCTATGGTAAAGGGGTGACTTTTTTTACTTGATGTCAGATATTGTGACCCCCGTGTGACTTGTGAAAAAGCAGCAATACATCATTCAAAACGTCTTTTCGCCGTCTATACACACTTCTAATGGTGTTTTCAAATTATATCGAGCATTCCTGATTCCAAAAGTAAATGTAGAGCACCAGACTACACGGTATCGTGTATCACAAAATTAATCGGCGTGTATTTGGGTTCGGTGTTCATTAGGAGGGCGGGGTCTGTTACAGTCCTGCTTCGGACTGCAATGAAATCCTTGTTGAAATCCGCTACGTAAGTCTTCTTCTTCGCTTCGCTCACAATACCTCGGTCTGCCCAGCATTTCAATATTTATAAGCTAAATAATTGTTGATTTCAGCGCACCACCAACGGGCAACTCTGATGTTTCGGCCACACCATCCCCACCGTCCCGTGCATTACTGTCTTCGTAAGGACCTAAGTCATTACAATATCTTGATTTTATAGCCCGAAAAACACACACACACGGACAGACTGTTAACTTTTAAAACGCTGCATTGAAGTACTTAAATAAACATTACCGATATCTTTAAATATTTGCTGGCCATATATTTCAGACATGAAGCAGCTTTTATAAAAGCCACACACTGGTTTTATGGCGCAGCTAGATTCACCATGTTCTCATGAAGCCCAGAACACTGAAAGTCCACAAAAATAATTGAGAAATGGACAGATGGGGTTTGGTGGCTTATAAAAATATATATACTGTAAAACGGAGACAGTTAAGACAACTTAAAATTTCAAGGCAACTTACTGCACTAGATTTTTGAGTTTTGAGGGCAACTCAAACTTCTACGTTTTTAAGAAAACCACCTATTGTTATGCCGAGTAATTATTTGTCGTTCAGATAATGTATCTTTCATATCTATAAAAACTTCAAATGTTTCGTTGTACATACTAAGGATTGCTAACAACAAAAGTTGTTCCGACCTATTGTTTTCTTAAGGTTTATCTTTCATATGTGTAAAAACGTAAAAATTTGAGTTTAGCATGCTAAGGCTTCGAAAGGCAGGTATTATATAACAAGTCATATAACAAATAACTAGGTGGTGGCTTTATAGAAAAAAGGCGAAATTACCTTTACCTTATTGTATAATTACCTCAGTTATGTAATGAGTACTCAGCTCAGCCATGACGGACAGTTAGAAGTGGAACTTCTGATACTTAAATGTATAATTACCTCAGTCGAGGAACGTTAGCTACTCTTCTCATATGGCTATTTATGTGTTTGTTCATCCACGTATGAATTTATTGGTTACAAAAAATAAATGGATTGGGCCCGTGCCATAGGGCAACTTCAAGCTGGTGTTCAGCAAAACCAAGTTGCAGTATTGTTTGGAGTGAGCCCTGGTTTCATCTCCAAATTGAAGGTCAAGTTCCAATGACTATTTCCTATTTATTTAACTATATGTTCTATTCAGATTAATTTCATGTGTGTTTTCTTGGAAAAAAAGGAAATTTCTAAGTGAGCCCAAACTTTTGAACAGTAGTGACGAATACAATTAAATTTATATATAGCCAAAAAACACAACAGTCACACAGATGATCATGTACATTATGTTTTAATCATGTAATGATTACACTGTTGCAAATTTATTCCAGGTCTTCTCCCAATGGGCAGCAGCAGTGGGTCTATAGACCAAACCTGCATGTTCAGTTCAGTTTTTGGGTTGCCTCAGTGTGTCTGTGAGTGAGGTGCTGAATGAGGATCTGCAAAACTGCTCTGCTGTTCATCTCGGTCAGCTCGTACATCTGCATGTGGAAGGAAGTGCTGGGCCTTGGTTCTGCACTTCCATTCCTCTGACTTCCAGAACCAGCTTCATGTAAGAGTGGGAGGAAATAGTGAGGGTCAATGTAATAAAAAAAGAAAGTACTGTACCTGAGCTGCTGTCATTGAAGACAGAGTCCTAGCTCTCCACAATCCACTGGGGGGACAGGGAAATTCCCGCTTCTAAGTTGGCCTTCCTTAGGTGGGGGAGGGCCTGCACAGAAACAACGTCATTGGGATCGGAGGGCTGCAAGGCTGGGCGCAAGCAGATGTGGGCCTTAAATGGCATGGAACAGTTATAGCAACCAGGCCTGTGGCACCAGCACCTCCGCCTGCAAGTGGTAATTCCAGCTGGTCATCTCATTCATGAATCGATAATAAAAGAGACAGGTGATCCACAGCATGGTGGAGGTGAAGCTCATGACAAGGGGCAGAGGCCAAGGTCATCGGCACTGCAATGAGCAGGGCCAGCCGTACACACAGACCAAGGCCATACATAGTGGCTGATACTGAGGGACCGGCTGACCTGGGTGCAGCACAATTGCCAGGATCCACTCAACAATGGCAATACCCTGCATTATGGCCAAGCCCACCTGGGCCTTGAAGCAGGAGTGCCAGAGCAGTCACACACCCTGGGTCGTTAGGTATGCTCAGGACACATAGCACCCCCAGAGGGCGTGCCAGGCAATGCAGTCATGCTCAATGACATACCAAAGCTAACGGCACAGCATGAGGACGCGGGCCTCTGTGATGTGGCACATCAGCACTGGGGCCAGGCTCAGCAGGGCCAGGGCCACCCCACCTGCTGCCACCGCCACACCCCACACTGCATCCAGGTCACATAGTGCAGGGAAGGGCCAAACACACACTGTACTCAAATCTTTGTGGGGACTGTCCATTCACTGCTATGGGCAGTGAATCCCACAATGACAACCTTAACTCCTGTCAAGCCCTAAGCTTCACCATAAATAACCAAACAAAATACAATTCTTTTGGCAGTTTAAATTTTTTTATTGCAGTAATAGATTTTTATGAAATGGAATTTCCCTTTGTGAGGACTGAAAAAAAATGCCCCCTACAACGTCAAAATAATCGATTTTTAATGTATATCTAACCCACAAACACATAGTGTTTTGCTATTCTCTCTAAAGATACGGTTTGTGTTCCAGACACCTCCCTTACCCCCACCCATACAGTCGTATATCCACCTTTATTTAGCAGCGTGTAAGAGCCTGCAAACAAACATGTATAGTTTACCCACCATTTTGTTTAACAGCTACACCACTGCTTCTAACTTATGGCCTATTTTTTCTGGTGTAGATACCATGCTGACCGTCAGCCTGTACAGGAGAAGCAGATTTAGAACATAGGTGTGTGGGCATTTGTGGTCATCGCCCCTCCCCTCCATGTCCCTTCTAGATGTGAGTGTGGGATGCAGAGAGACAGCGAGTAACGTCACTTGTCTTTACTGCAGCAATGGAACTGGGACACAAAATAGCCGTTGGACTCATGACAGGTAAAGACACAATCAGCGCTTCTATAGAGTTTGTGTTACGCTCACATTCATCAAACTTTTTTTTTTTTAATTATTTCAAATTTTACAGGAAGTAGGAAGTAGTTTTGCTCTACATTAACTGCACCTTCATAATGCCTTTATAATGCACAAAAACTTTTTTTTACTAATTATTTCAAATTATACAGGATGTAGGAAGTAGCAGTTGAAATATATATAATATTTTTAGCAAGAGATTCAAGAGTTGTAAAACATATTCTTAGGAATTCTTTAGTCTTTTATGTATGACTCTTCTTGTATTGCCTCTCTTGTTTGACAGCAATTACTTAGATTCACATGCTTTGATATTGTATGCATTAATTGATAATTTACCAAAAGTTGAATAACCAAAAATGCACCTCTGAATGCATAAAATATGCTAATCTAACATTCCAGTCATTGACTAACCTTGATTGGAATAAGCAGGCACAGATACAGACTGCAAACAAATAGCTACATTCAGTCTCACTTGTTTGTATATGGCAAGAATGATAAATCATTACCTGCATTACATATGGAATAATTACCTGAATCAAAGAGGGGATTATCAGCAGTTAACATAAATGGCCGCAGAATATTATGCTGTTATTTATAAGCTGATTAAGGTTCTTGGTCTGCATGTCTAGTTAGTTTAATTAATGTTTCTCTCCTTTAACATTAAAAAGCATCTCCACCGTGCCCAGAAGTCTGTATTTTAGAGGCACATGCAGCTTTCTGTCTGTGATTAACTTCTCTGACACATATCCTCTCTTCCCCATCGTCACAGTGTTGGCGTGTGTGGAAGCTGCTGTGGGCTGGTGCACAGTGTCCCAGCCTCAGGAATCCTGGGCCACCACCGGGGACTCCCTGACACTCAACTGCACCTTCCAGGTGCCAGACGAGTCTAGGGTTCGAGTGACCTGGTCTCATAGTGATGGATCCCAGGGAGGCCGTGTGCTGGTGTCCTCCAGCATTCGAGACAATAGAAGAAACGTATCAGACGATGGGGACCCCAAAGAGCTGGTGTACGAGGAGGGGGGACACAGTTGGTCCAGACTGACTCTAAGGAATACTAACTTCAACAATCAAGGGATCTACTTCTGTGAGGTGACAGTGGAGATCCCACACCTAGAGAAATGGAACGAAAGTTAAATTTGGTCATGTGGATGACAAAGTCTTGCCACAATAGGTTGTAGTGACATGTCAGACTGCAAAAATAAGAGTGAAAGAAAATTTAGATTTCATTTCTACATGCCCCCCCCCCCCCCCACCAAGCACCATACCAGTGCAAACCATGCCAGATCCCCCACCCTAAGCCCCAAGCTCCTGTAGGTGCTCACCAAGCTTGGGAAGCAGAAGCCTGTCTAGACCAGCAAGCTGAAAACATAAGACAGCATCTACTTGTCTTAATGTTGTGTGTTCAGATCAAATACCATCCTGAAATCCATTTTGTCCTAAATCCATCCAACCAGCACAGTTTGACTACAACGGACTATCTTATCATTCATATCAAGTCTTTGCGAATAAAATGTAACCATTGATATATATTTAAAATTTTACGCTTTTAAAATTCAATTATTCAGAGTCTGTTCTTGCTCAGCAAAACGTATGAGACGCGTTAAATTCATGTCTGAAGTGGATTACTTTTCAAGTTGTTTAGCCATTGGGGGAAAGTTGGAAACATTTTTGTTAAAATTTAAATATTAAAACGGACTAACCAGCCTATCCTAAAATCCCAATCAGAAATCCATATCTTTAATAAAAGCACATTCTTGCATTGGTTAAATGCACATTAACTTATTAATTATATTTTGAATAATGACATAGGCCTAGATATCCAAATCTAACCACAACAAACCATTTGATTTATATTAGCTTGGGCAGTGTCTGCTGGGGGGTTGGCGGGGGCCCATTTCACCTGCCCCCAATGAACTCCTTCTAAAAATGACAACATCTACACTACATGTGCACTGTTATTTCAAAAGTGTAAACAGTATTCATTCCGTGCAACATGAAATATCAATGAAAACAATCAACAATGATAACATCAAACAGAATAATCAAATAAGGCTAAAGTAATCAAGACTTGGTCAATGCACAAATGTACCAATACACTGAAAATAAAATATGCGATGGGGTGTCGCATTTAAAATACAAAATGGGGCTGCAAACCATCCATCCATCCATCCATCCATTTTCCAAACCGCTTATCCTATTGGGTCGCGGGGGGTCCGGAGCCTATCCCGGAATCAATGGGCACGAGGCAGGGAACAACCCAGGATGGGGGGCCAGCCCATCGCAGGGCACACTCACACACCATTCACTCACACATGCACACCTATGGGAAATGAAGCAACTCCAATTAGCCTCAGCATGTTTTTGGACTGTGGGGGGAAACCGGAGTACCCGGAGGAAACCCCACGACGACATGGGGAGAACATGCAAACTCCGCACACATGTGACCCAGGCAGAGACTCGAACCCGGGTCCCAGAGGTGTGAGGCGACAGTGCTAACCACTGCACCACCATGCCGCCCCCGGCTGCAAACCAAAATAACATTATTAACTGCAGCAGCAAATGCTTTTTGCATAAACATTTTAATGTGCAGTATGAAATCACATTGATTTAATATAAGATAAATTAAATAAACACAACACCCACCAATCATGAGTGTTTTTAGATATTAAGTCTGCCGGACTTTAGATGCAAAGTCGTTGATTACATCAGCATTTGATGCAAAAATATTTGTTAAAAGGGTTAGGAAACTCCACCTTTTCGTCTCACACTGAAAAAATGAGAAAAATCCACCCGTTCACTGAAATAAATGTAATCAAAGAAAAACAAATCCTTCCTCAAGAAATAATTCATTTCAAGAAAAACACATGTGCTACAATTATTGGCAACCCAGCATTTAATACTTTGTACAGCCTCCCTTTGCCAGTATAACAGCAGAGTCTTTTCCTATGACATTTTATAAGGTTGGAGAATACAAAGCATGGTATCTGAGACCATTTCTCTTTACAGAATCTTTCCAGATCATGCAGGATCCTAGGCCCTTTCTTGTGCACTCTGCTCTTCAACTCCATACGTTTTCAATGGGGTTCAGAACGGGGGACTGAGATGACCGTGGCAGAAGCTTGATTCTGTGTTCAGCTAACCATTTTTATGTTGATCCGGATGTGCTTAGGTTAACTGTCCTGCTGGAAAATCCAGTGACGGCTCACTGCATCACAGAAGCTGCACCATATTTTACAGCTGGGAGAAGGTTCTTTTCATTATAGCCATCCTTCTTACGCCAAAGCAACCTTGAATGTGTATTGCCAAAAAGCTCAATTTTTGTTCCATTAGACCATAGAACATGATTCTAGTCAAAATTGTAGTAGCATTTTACACAATTGAAGTGCTTATATTTGTGGTTAACTGACAGATAAGGCTTCTTTCTGACACACCTTCCAAATAATCTGTTAGCATGAAGGTGACGCTGCATAGATTCAGAGACGTGGCAACCCCAAGATTTTACTTTGTCTTGTAATTCATCAACAGTGACCCTTCGGGATTTTTTTTCCCTCTCTTGAGATCCTCTTCACGGTACGTGGGGGTAGAATAAACTTGGGTCCTCTTCCAGGCAGGTTTGTAACAGTTGTTGTCCGCTTTTTTCTTATTGCCCCAACAGTAAAAATCGGCGTTTTCAGGCAAGTAGCTATTTTTTAAACCCATTCCCTGACTTATGAAGCTCAAGACACTTCTCCCTCATTTGGTTTGTGTGTTCACTTATCTTTCAAATGCTGACGCATGTCTAACGGAATTTGGCCTCAGCATCACCTCATATTTGTACCCCAGTTAATCAGGAAGTCATAGATTACAGCTTGAATGTTCCTACACACTTCAATCAACTCAAAGATGTACATTGTGTTCACTATAATTTCCAGGGGTGCAAAAAATTGTGGCGCATATGTTTTTGTTAAAAATAATTATTTCTTGATGACCAGTTTGTTCTTCTTTAATTAAATTTATATTAAATCACTTTACTTCAGTAAAAGGTGGATTTTTACAGGAGACGTAAGAACAATGGCAGTTTACTTTAACAAACTCAAAGCAATTACTTAAACCATTTAGGACACTAAAAGCTGCAGTCCCCCAGTACCAAAAAGTAACAAGTGTTTCAACAATGCAAAATTGCTCCATGCATTGACTGTGCACAGCCTTGATTAATGCAGTTATCCTCTTTAGCTTTCAGCCAAAGCCATGTGACACTCCGTATCCATACATCCATCGTCCTCCTACCTGTCTTTTTGTGATGTTTCACCACAATATCACATCATCTGGCTATAAACCTTTTTAAAAAATTGTTTTTTGCATTAGTGCGCCCGCTAGTGAAACTGATGTATCGCATTAAACAGGCTGCATACATTTTAGCGCCCCTACTGGCCACATTCTGTCACTTTACAACTACGGATGCAGTCAGCAGGGGTTCTACGGGGCTGTGTGTGAAATTGAACAATCATCGGTACAATCCAGGAGTGTCAGATTGTTGGTTACCTGGACCAGAATCAGGGAACACAGACACAACTAGGTTCGCAACTTGTCAGGACTGTCTGGGATAACCGTGGATTTTGGTCGTCTGTCCTTGAAAAAACAAATTTCATTACTGTACCCGGAATCGCCCTATCAGTTTCCCTATCAATCAGACCTAAACCAACCTTTAGAATGGTGTCGCTATGAGCAATATTTGTGGTCACGGACTGGGTGTCCAGGATTTTACAGGACTGAGGTGGCAACACTAACACATACTCACACAAAGTTCATATATTCTTGTCATTGTGGGGACTCTCCATTCATCTTTATTGGCATAACCCTAATTCCAACAAATAAAACTTAGGTTTATATTACGGGATCTAAAGAAATGTCTCCACAAGCTAAATACAAATCCACATACACTTACACGCAATACACAATGTATCTGCGATTCTAATACAAAAAAAACAATTTAATTAAACACATAATTAAATAATTTTTTCACATTGCTTTAATTAACAATCGTGGGAATAGGACATTTTAGGCGGCCTTTTGGGATTAAAAAGGTAACAAATAGTTACACGAGATAGTAAATGCATTCATCGCAGACCATATTATAAAGTGTAATGGGTGAGTAGGATTGACCGCGCCCCTATTGTCAAGCACAGTCAGACAATGCCGATCTGCTGCAGTCTCTTCCTGCTCGCCAAGGTAGATGAAAAACCTGTAATTAAACATAAACTGCCTTTGTTAACTTCGGCTTTAGTAATATTGGGGGGGGGTCCGATGCAAAAAATTGCGGGTTTTGTTGCCGAATAGCAGCTTTGCTCACGCTCGCTCGCGGCAGGTGGATGGCGCGCGACGCTGCTGCTTAGCGTAGAATTAAGGGCAGCGCTGTCTGTATTATACAGCATCTTTTAAAATGCAACCTTTCGGCCGAGTACGTCCGCTTTTACCTTAAACCTTGCTGCCGCCATTCCTTAACATCTGAAAGTTTCAAAAGGTGCCACGTGTTTCCAGTTTGGAGTACGCTTGGAGTACGATTAAAGCCTGGATGCTAAAGTAACACTGGAACATGCGCTTTTAGTAATCAAACAAAGGCTGAGGTGGGATTTAGCGGCTGCTGCCCTATTTCTAATAGCGTGGAGGATAAGAGGGCGGATAAAGGTGTTTTCACGGCGTCCGGACGCCGATCCAGCTGCCACAGGTAAGTCCGAATCGCCTCAAAATGGCGCGATTTTATATTTGTATTTTAAATCGAACTTTCACCAGGCAAAACCAATACGCCACGATATTCATGAGGTTTCATTTTCTTTGCTAATGAATGAACGCCTCGCAACCTGCGATACTCCCGAGTTGATCGTATGAATACCGGGCTATACATCTGTAATGTTACAGACGCAGATTGCAAGATTCACTGAACTACAAAGATAGCAGATACAACTTCGAGCTGCGCAAATTTAAGGAAAGTACTTGCTAGTTGGTAGGTATTTATTGAATATGGTTTTTGGTGTTAATCGTGTTATATTTGGAGTCTTTGTGAAACTGTAACATCAGTGACATTGCGTTTTTCCTAAAGTGCGGCAATAATTGCAAACAAAATCGATGAATACACTGTGTGGTCGGTCAAGTAAAACATTAAAACGTGGCTAAAAATGGGTTTTTGGTTTGCGAGATTGTATGTATTATACTGTTTTTCTAATGTTGTATTATTTCTTGTGGCGTATTTTATGTTTTCTAATCGCTTTTTTTGGGAAGCGTGGCGGGCATTATGTTTTTTATTAGTTGATTATATGAACGACGACACTGATCGGTCAGGCTTCTGTCTTCCTGCTCTTACAGTTTCACACGCTGTTTCCTTACACCTGGTTCTGGACGGAAGCCGCAAAAACAACCAGCTAGTTTAAGCCCTTTAATTGGTTTTATAACTAACTATAGTTTAAGAATTCGGGGGGGGGGGAAGGGGAGTACATTACAGCGCATACACAGGCGGCCAAACAGTAGGGGCCGTTTTAAAGACATTGTGTAACACCTAGCTGCATGTCTTTTGACTGCAGGAAGATGGAAATCTACATACACCAAAACGAGCATGTACACTCCACCCGCACCTTAAAAAGCTTCCCCCAGCCCCCATGGTCAACAACTTTAAGGGCAATTTGAGACCTGAGACTGAAACTGCCCAAGGGCCTCTGACCATGTTAATGTGCTTCTGGGTGTGACACAATAGTCACCATTGCCTCATACCTCACACCCTACAGGTGTCACACAATAGTGCTTCCCACTGAGTGACCACATGGCTGCTGTACTTTTTAATTAATTTTTTTCATCCTGATATCCTCTCCAGCAATACAAGAGAATCATATCCATGTCTGTTTTGAGCCCTGAGAGATCAACATGTGCAGGGTCCTTGTGGTATAGCTACTGTGTCCAGGTGTGCGTGTAGCTGCAACCTGCAGTGTCCAGGTGTGCGTGTAGCTGCAACCTGCAGCGTCCAGGTGTGCGTGTAGCTGCAACCTGCAGCGTCCAGGTGTGCGTGTAGCTGCAACCTGCAGCGTCCAGGTGTGCGTGTAGCTGCAACCTGCAGCGTCCAGGTGTGCGTGTAGCTGCAACCTGCAGCGTCCAGGTGTGCGTGTAGCTACAACCTGCAGCGTCCAGGTGTGCGTGTAGCTACAACCTGCAGCGTCCCGGTGTGCGTGTAGCTACAACCTGCAGCGTCCCGGTGTGCGTGTAGCTACAACCTGCAGTGTCCCGGTGTGCGTGTCAGGTAATGAGACACTGAGGTTTTGCTTGCCGGTTTTCAGATCCTAGCCAGTGACCAAGCCTGAATCCATCATCTACTTCGAACCTTGGTGTCGTGTTGCTGGAACATTATGTACATTTTTATGGAATCCATCTCCGTGGTCCGCGGTCCACTTTTTGCTCCAAATACATGCTTACCCAGGCATTAAAGATCGAAATGTTGCTCCAACTTTTGAGAAAATTCAGAAACTCAAATCGTAGTAGTGAAAACATTTTGATGTTCCTCGATAGTGAACGTTAGTTTTTGAAATAAAGTGGCGATACTTTTTTTTCCTGCATTTTTTTGCCACATACAGAGTTCCAGATGATTCCAGAAAACCAACCCCAGAATGGTGCTTATTGTACTGCACCTCCTACATTTTTGAAAATGTGAACTTCTGTGCAGAAACCATAAGCCGCACGTAGAAGAGATGTATAACATCCTGAGTTATTCCATTACGGAACTGTGATGCATGGAGGAAGTTCATTGTGACTCAGATGCGTGTAAGGCACGAAAGTGGGCAGGTCGGGATCCCTGTCATGAAAGAATTTTTACATTCAAGTCTGCTCAGCATGGCAGTTAGTAGACAGGCCAAGAGTCACCAGAAGTCTTCAGGCCCAGCAGGAACCCTGTTTTTGACTGAAAGGCACCACGGAGCCTCTTACAATCTCTACAACTTAAAGTTATGTCAACTCAGCTCCTAATCATACAGACTCCCTGTGGGGGGGTGTGTTCATGCATGTCCCAACCTGAATGCATTCCCTGCTGCATTCCAGCCAATCAAAGCAAAGGTGAATAGAAGGAGATGGATCAAAATGAAGTCTGTTTTTTTTGTGTACTTATTTGGAAGCACACAAAGAAGCCAAAGTTACAGAGATGGAGGTGCATCTTGAGTTTCTGCAGCTGCTTGCTTGGGTTAATTAGCATTGATTGACTAATATTTGCTTGTCGTTTGAATTATCCCTTGTATACCATCTAAAAACATGTGGAATTTGTCTACAATTGGACAGTAGGCAAAGCGGTGTGTGCATTTTCAAGTTAAAGCTCAGCAGAAGTCGTCACTGCAGATTGGTCACAAATAGATGAGGAACTTTTATGATGTCATTATGACCGTTTCCTTTCACAGGTAATTTTAGAGACTTTGTGGTCTTCTGGCCCACAGATGCAGGCTGCTCAGCTGGTCCTGCTTCTCTGGAACACGGAACCTCTGCAGAAATGACTCAAGATTGCTCAGAAAAGCGGACGTTGCTTGTGTGGGAGACAGACGTCTGCCAGGCCAGTGATGTGGAGCCACAGTCGGAGCTGAGCAGTTTTTTGAGTGTTTTCTTCGCTCGCTGTGTGATTGCAGTCAGAGGACTTTGATTCACGTCCGTGTTCCCGCGACACCAAGCCCAGAGATATGCTTCTGTATGTGCCCCTGTTCGTCCTCCGCACCCTGTTTGCTGTGCCGGTGCTCAGTTCTCCCCTAGCTCTGCCCCGGATGACCGTACCGCACCTCGGTGAGCTCTCCCTTCTCCCACTTCCATCTCACCTCTTATGTTCTAGTGGTGCACCTTGTTCTGTGCTGTAGGTATATTAATAGTCTATTTTCAATTAGTTGTCATTTCGCTATGATTTGAGGAGGCTGAATTTGCCAGGGGGTGGTGTCTGACACCGTGGGGTGGGAACCCATGCCTGAGAATGGAGGGTTGGTAGTTCAGATCCTAGATTTGGCATAGTGATGTCACGCTCGAGCCCCTTAACCCCCAATTGTTCCACGGATTGTCCGGCTCTGCTTTCTTTAAAAAGTTCCACGCTTTGGAAAAAGTTTCTGCGAAATAAATAAAATTGTAAAAGGACTAGATGCAATTGTTCCTATGGAATCGTGTTTCCTGCCAACGGTATACATATTTTTGCTTCCCTGTCCTGGGGCTAGATGATAATGCTCGTCTGTTCAGAGAGGAGGGGGTCTCGAATTACTCCTGCATGCTGTTGAGGGAGGACCTGGGCCTGCTTCTGGTCGGGGCCAGAGATGTTATCTATGCACTGGACATGCAGAATGTCTCCAGGAAGAAGTCTGAGGTAAAGCACCCCCTGGCCCCTTTTCCCGCCTATCCCAAACTCCACCCCCCCTCCCCCCCCATCAAGGTAACACTAATGAGCTGCTGTCCCCACCCACTCTACCAGTGACATATATTCCTGTGATATCATTTGTATGACATACACTCTGATGCACACCCCATGATTCATATTTGTGTTGCAGGTTAAATGGGCGATCACAAAAAGAGAACAGGAAATGTGCATGACTAAAGGAAAAGCTGAGGTATCACATCCTCCGTGTGTGTGTGTGTGTGTGTGTGTGTGTGTGTGTGTGTGTGTGTGTGTGTGTGTGTGTACTATGCAAAAGTCTTTTTAGTCCAAAGAAATGTTTAAAGCTGTTTATCTGGGTCGCAAGTGTACTTTGGCTTAGAACAAAAAACACAATGTAACATTAGAACATGTGCAAATGAAAAGTAATGCAATTAAAAACTAGTAATTTCTTACGTTTTCTAAAAAGTTACTGATATCTAGTTGGATGGCTAGATGAACACCGCTTCAGTTCCCAAACTTCTCCTCAGGGGCACCTCAGCCGTTCCACGATTTTGTTAAATTTCACCAACAGCTCAATTAAATAATTAAATGTATTGGTTTAAAAAGTCAGTGACAGACTGACTAGCTGTATGAGGTGTGCTAGTGGCCAAGTCAAAAAATACATGGCTGCACTGGACGGTCACTGCTGATACTAGGATGATTATAGCAGAGGTTCTGAAATGGCTAAGCTGACACACTTTGACAGGCATAATATCATAGTTTTACACCAACATGAGGATAATCTAAACATCATTTTCTTTGCCTGCCTAAGACTTTTGCACAGTGCTGTATATATATATGTGTGTGTGTGTGTATATGTGCATATATTTGTCAAAAGCGACACAGTCCCTGTATGTTGCATGCAGAAGCACGACCTCGCTTAAGGGCGGATGGCAGCTACTCTAATGCTCATGTCGCTCGTCGTTTCCAGGTCGACTGTCAGAACTACATACGCATCCTGCACACGGTGCATGACGGCCGAATCTATGCGTGTGGGACCAATGCCTTCAGCCCACTCTGCACCTATATGGTCAGTTTGATGGCGGCCTGGGAATGGGCTGGGTCTGAGTCCTAAAAAAATGCTGGGGTGTCCAGCAATCCTGCCGATAGGCCCCCCTCTCTTAACGTTTTGCTGATTGGTGGGGGGACCCTCTGTAGATTATGGTGGGGGTTTAGACTTGAGTAATTTTACTACCTAACTAATAGGCTGATTTGGTAACAAACATTTTTGAGGGGGGGGGGATTCAAACCCGTTATTTTAATATGTGGCTGCATGGTGGGGGAGGTACAAGCCTGGCCTTTTACACTTCTGATACCTGTTACCCGTACCGGTACCATATCATCAGCCCAGCCACCTGACCACCGCTTTAGCTTTACCACAGTGTGAGATTGCAGGTGCTGTCACCTGACTGTTTGCGCTGCGCGTTTGCAGACCTACAACGAGGGCCAGCTGCAGCTGCAGGGCTCGAAGGAGGATGGAAAAGGGAAATGTCCTTTTGACCCACATCAGAGATACGCTTCCCTCATGGCTGGTACGTTGGCATGCTTGCGTGCGCTGGGGAGACTTGTGAGGCCGTCTGCCTCGAGAACCAGAGATAAGCAACTTTGATCATTAATGGCTGGTTCCCTCTAGGGCAGCAGGTCAGCTGTGTTCCAAATATTGATTTGCAATGGGAAGACTACTAGTTCATGGGATTTTAAGTTACTGCTGTTGTACCCTTAAACTGTGTGTTTAACATTTCTGTGAAGGGTTCAGCTGTACAAATGGCTCACAGCTACGGCCCTGGATGATTTCATTTTTTATTTTTTATTTTTCGTATACGTGCTCACCCAGGCATTAAAGTCAGCCTGCTCTGGTTATTGCAAATCCAGAAACTCAAACTGCGTTTTTCATTTTCCTCGATAATGGATGTTAGTCTTCAGAATAAAGTGGCACTGCTGTTTTCCTGCGTTTTTGCCATAATCAAAGTTGTGTTTTCCTGCCGTGCTGTGCACACCCCCTACCTCCAGATGATGACCTGTATTCTGCCACCACCTTGAACTTCCTTGGCTCCAACTCGGCCCTCACCCGGAACTCCCGTGCCCAGCTGAGCACTGAGATCCAAGACTCATGGCTCTCTGGTGAGGTGTTCGTTGGTTACTTTTGAAGGTTACTTTGGTCCATTAATGAGTAATGCGATGAGCAACGATGAGTCCACATGAGGGTCAGAACCCAGGCTGACGTTCCAGAGCTGAATGTTGGGTGTTCGCTTGACATTTCTGCTGCGTGCCTCTTTGTAGTGTTAACCATTAACCGCACTGCAGATAACATGCTGTTCTCGCCACAGCTCAGCAGTCCACACGCTAGCCTGTGTATTTTCGTCCTGTTCCTGTGTGTAAATGTGACGTGTGTCGCCCCATGTTTTCAGACCCCCGTTTCATCTACATGACTGAGGTCCCTGAGAGTTTGGGCAGCTCAACTGGCGACGACGATAAGGTCTACCTGTTCTTCAACGAGGTGGCTGTAGAGTATGATTTCTACAAGAAGCTGATGGTGTCACGTGTCGCACGTGTTTGCAAGGTACGGATCTCCAGAATACCCCCCCCCCCTTCTGTCGGGCTGGGTTTGCGGTGGACCCCTTTTGGCCCTGGTTTCCTCTCCATTCCAGTTAAACTGGTGTTTCTCAACCCAGTCCTAGGAGATCCCTTGACGGTCCAGGTCTTTCCTCTCTTCCAGCTCCTAGCAGGAGCAAAAACATGGACTGTCTGGGGGGGGGGGGGGGTCTCTGAGAACCGGCATTAAGTGATAAGGACCCGCTCTTGCTTTATGCAGTAGTTCGTATCTGTGATGTCATGAACGTCTTTGCAGGGTGATCTGGGCGGCCAGCGAACCTTACAGAGGCGGTGGACGTCCTTCCTGAAGGCCCGGCTTGACTGTCCTGTTCTGGAGTCCAGCATGCCCTTCATCATGCAGGACGCGTTTCTGTGGCGTGACAGTAACTGGAAGACGAGCATCTTCTATGCGGTCTTCACCTTGTGAGTCCCGTCGATGCTAAGCCCCGTCCTTTGGGGGGCGCTGTCATTCAGGAGAGGTGGTGGGGAGGGGGTTGTGCCGTTTGTATGCTCCATGGCCAGTTATTCACTAGCAACACGAAGAGGCCTCTATGAATGTTTTTTGTGTGTGTATATGTGTGTGGGTTATGTGTATATTGCAGTGTCCCCACAATGTTATTTTGACCTTGTGGGGACAATTTTTTAGTCCTCACAAGGGGAAACCTGTGAATGCAGTCAAACTCAAAATGCCAAAGTCTTGTGTTTTTGTTTGGTTACTTCTGGTTAAGGTTAGTTCTGGCTGGGGGTTAAGGTCGTCATCGTTGGGATTAGGGTTATGCCCATAGAGATGAATGGACAGTCCCCACAAGGATACAGATACATAATCTGTGTGTGTGTGTGGGGCTGGAGCCGCTCACTCATTCCTGCTTCCTGTTCACCATGAGCAGGGGGTCCATGAACATGTCGGCGGTTTGTGCGTACAAGGTGGAAGACGTGAGCCTGGTGTTCTCCAAAGGGAGGTTCAAGAAGTCCATCAATGTGGAAAACGCCGACACCAAGTGGGTCCCGTATGGCGGGGAGCTGCCCCAGCCACGCCCCGGAGCTGTGAGTACCACTAAACAACCGGGTCGGGTCTCAGTTTGGGCTTGAGGGACTTTTTAATGGGTCTGGGTTTATGCCTGCAGTGCATCGATGACGCGGCCAGAAACATGGGTGTGAAGCAGTCGCTGGACATCCCAGACGGCACCCTGCAGTTCCTGAGGGGGCAGCCTCTCATGGACACGGTGGTCCAGCCCCTGAAGGTCGAGCCGCAGCTCATCAAGCGGGGGCCTGCCTTCACCCGCATCGTGGTGGACAGTGTCCTAGCGTTGGACCGATACTTCTACTTTGTCATGTTCATCGGGACAGGTAGGCGGCGCTCGACACGGTCACATGACGCATGAGGTCTGGTGAGCGTGGCGGTGATTCGTCAGTCGCTCTTCTGCAGAGAACGGGTCCGTCCTGAAGGCCGTCAACTACGGAAGCGACGTGGTCATCGTTGAGGAGCTGCACCTGTTCGGCGACGGCGTGCCCGTCGAAGTCCTCCGCCTCTCTGTTGCCACGGTAACATCCCGGAATCCGATAACCGTGGGCCCCTTCCTCTCTGAGCTCGGTGACATGTCCGTGTGAGAGCTTTGGGTCTTTGTGCTCCAGGGCGCACTCTACGCGGGCTCGTCCAGCGGCGTTGTGCAGGTACCCCTGCGAGGGTGTAGCCGCTACAAAGCGTGTCTGGACTGCGTTCTGGCCCGGGACCCATACTGCGCGTGGGACACGGCAGAGGGCGCCTGCGTGGCCGTGCCACCGGGGGAGCCCTCCCCTGACAGGTACCGTACTCTGCTGCCACCATGCAGGTGCCACGGAGGCATGAGGGCAGCAGAACGGGGCCGATCGGCCCAATTCTGATGGAGATTAGCTAACTACACGTTTCTTTACATGTAGATCGCTGACCACACATTTTTGAATTCTATGTCCTTTTCTACATAAATATGTACATCTGTACTTAGTACTTGATTTAGAGTTGCACATCTAGTTGCATTTCAACATATTGCACATTTTGTAAATACTGATTTACTAACTAATCAGTACTGGGTGGCACTATTTCTCTAACCTTCAAATGTACTTTTATATTTATTGCCTATTATTACTTTTCTTCGTTTATATTTAGTGCTGTTTGAATGTATTCACCAATGCTGACATGACGAATTCCTAGGGTGTGCAGAATTCTGATTCAGGTTTACCCTGCTGATGAATGCTATAATACATTTGGGTCTGATTACGTAGGATGTACACTAAGGTTGCTGCAGGGATGCTAAAGAGATTTTTTTTTTTTCTGCCTCTTAGGGAGCTGATTCAGAGAGTGAAAGATGGGAATGGTTCCTTATGTCCGAGAGTCGGTAAGATGTGTAAAAGTGGGGTCTTAAGTAGGATGGGGGAACAGGGAGGAAAATGGGTCATGGGTGGTGAAAGAGCACATGGGATGTTACCTTGGTAACAGTACCCTAGCAAAATTACCCCCGCAAATCTGTTAGCACTGCAAAATTATGGGAATATTCCTATTAATACCCATGGAAAGTTTCGAACTTTGAAATATTTCCAAAATTCCCCAGCTTAACTTCCCATGGAATGTTTCTGAAATTCCCCCCCCCCCCCTTTGCAGCCCTACTCAGTGCATTTGTGTGTCTGCTTTCCAGAGAGCACTGAGCCCAAGAATGTGACACTGGACGCGGGGATCAACGTGAAGCTTCCCTGTCAGCAGGGTTCCAATCTGGCTCAGACCGTCTGGCTGCTGAATGGTAAGGCCCTCGACGCTCCAGACATCGCCCATGTCCACGCCGACGGCCTGCTGGTGTTCGGCAACCCGCTCCTGGGGGCGGGCCTGTACGAGTGTCAGTCTGTGGAGCGAGGCTTTGTCACCAAGGTGGCCACATACCTGGTGCAGCCGGGGAATACCGACCCATCGATACCCATGCCGGGCCTACAGAGGGAGGCCTGCAATACGGTGGCTTTGAAGGTGACCGTGGTGCTTCTCAGTCTGCTCCTGGCCATGCTACTGGTGTGGGACTTCTGCAAGGGACATATCTCCCTGCCGTGGTGCCTAGGGTCACGCCGACACCCCCAACCACCACCACCCCTGCATAACCAGGGGTATCACCAAGGGCCGGCCGAAATCAAGCTGCTGGCAAACCGCAGCGCCAACAACAACCACTGCGGCCTCCCGTTCCCCGCAGACGGACCTGGCACCCCCAGGTCCAACGGCAGCTCCATGTTCAACCCTCAGTTCATCGCCGACGAGTCTGAGATCTGAGGGAACCTGATGAGTCCGCCTGTCCTTTGGGGAGGCGGAGCTACATAAGGCAGCTGGACTGTGTGACAAGGACAATGGGGGGGCCTCGTTCGCAGGATTCTCAGCAGTTTGGCCCCCCTGTACTTTGAAGGCTCCCTGTAGAGGGAGACGGCCTTCATCCCAGCACGTAAAAGCAGCTGCATATTTCATTCCAGTGTTAAATTTCAAGGCGAATAAGCCAATTTTCGGGTCAGCCAGTGAGGAGCCTCGTGAAAGTCGAATCTGCTTCTGAAGCTCCAGCTTTCAGGAGACGTCTGCCTGCGGAGAGCTTGTCGTTCCAAAACAAACCCTGCCTGGCATGACTGTCAGGTTCGGAAGCATGGATCGGACCCGCCCCACAACGGGGGAGAAAATGAAACTGAACTGAAGCTTGATGTCAATGTGTCTGGAGAAACCTGTCCAGTGTGTGTTTTTGTTTTTTTTGTTTTTATTTTTTTTACACAACATTATTTCCCAAGGACTATTTTTGGTTTCTGATACTATTTACCAACATTTGCCTAATTTCTAAAATTAGACTTTTTAAAACTAAAAGGGAAAAAAAATGACATTTTGTTGGTTTCCTGTTTTTGTATGGAGCCTCCTTTGGCAGGAGTTAATAAAAAAAAACGTTTCTACATGCCTTAACGCTCACTGCCTTTCCTGGGCAAGACTATACAGGTGACAAACCCTGCCACGTCGCCTGTTTACATGCTATTAGAGCGCGATATGTGTTGTCCGGGCTGCACACCCCCAGGCTTTGTGCAGGCTCCCGTTTCTTCAAGAGCTGCCATCTTACTGGAAATTCGCAAAGCGGGATGCAGCCTGTCTGATCCTGTTCCTCCATCAGTCCCTTGGACCTCTCATTGCTCATTTATGTAATAGCAGCCAGAGCTGCTCTGGCTTCAGACATCGCCGTTGGTGCATGTTGACGTTTCGTGAAATGCTTGATTGCCTTTGCACTGGGAAAGTGGTCTCTCAGTTTAGCTGGTACTCACACTGGAGTAGCTTGAAGCTGTACTCATTTCTGCAGAGATACTGGCTTTTGACTTTTTTTTTTTTATTGGATTCAACGGCCGGGACCAATTTCAGTGATGCAGTGACCTGCTCCTTTCCACAAATTTCCATCAACTGAACAGCTGTGGATTTTAATTGCACTGTTCTCTCTAGCCTTGATCCTTTTAATGATATTTTGATACTTCTACACACTAAAACGGCAATGTTCCTCTCCTCCCATTCACCCTGCCTTTACCATCAAACTTGTTCAGCCACTGCTTCAGCCCAGTTCTTCACGGCTTCCACCCTGCTGCCACAATAGTTTGGACAAAACAAAAATCAGACCGGTTTTCATTGAATGCACGCCAATGAATGGATGTTCCTTTAAACTATTGTTTGGTTTTTTCATATTCAGTCAGGCTTTCTAAGCTCTGTCAGCTGTCTTTTTAGCAACCGTGAATGTTTTATGTTAAAATGTATTTTTTTTGTACATTGCAGTGTACAGACTTATGATTTTTTTTTTCTTCATGCAGTTTTTGTGTTACGAAGGCAAAACACAGTAACTGCGTATTTTATCGAACTTATGGTCCGATTTATCTGGCGACAAAATATTAGTTTAAGTATTCTCTTTTTGAAGGAAACGGCATTTAAAATGACAAACCACGGTAAAACCAATTCTGAGCACCATTTTCGTCAGTTTCAGTATCATTATAGTTGCTTGGTTCATGGGGAGAAGCCCTATTCAAGACAAAAATGCTGATTTATTTATTTTTTTTATTCAGTCCAGCTTTAGCGTGGGATACTGGCTTAGGTGTGGGTAGCAGTTACTCCTCCGCCTTAACGGCAGGATGTAGAAGATCACGCGTTTAGCTACATTTCCGACAGGATCAGCCGCTCTGAGGTTGGGCTGAAGGCAACTATTGAGAGAAGGAAGCAGAGATGGAGGCTTACAGGCAAAAGGGCATGAAATCCATTACTGTAAAGCTGAGGCACAGCCCTCTGTGACCCCGCCCACTGACTCATATAGGCCGTTAGGGCCATTTGCTAAAGCTAGCCGCACCCAACCGCAGCACGGTAACCATAAACACCCGTCATGCGTGAAAGTAAGAGTGCAGGGCTTGTGGGAGTGCAAGGAAAGCCTTCACGGAGAGAGGCCACTATCATCCCGCCTCAAAGCTCCTTCAGTTAATTCTCTCTAACATTTGGTTCATTTTGTTAGCGTTCCCTTTGTTTTCAACCTGGGAAGAGGAGTGTCAAATAACCATCTCTCACGTCTTATCTAGCCCAAGCAAATACACTTATGTTACACTCGTACCAGTTTATGGGTGAGGGTTGAGGTGGGGCTGTAATTTTACATATTGAAATGATCAAGTTCCTTGGGGTGTGACTTCATTGTTCTGCATTTATTTAGGGAACGCTTACACAGTTCAAGGAGACAAGCACTGTGTGAAATAAGTGTTTAATTTATAAAACATGTTTTGGTGGGGTGGGTACTCACATAAAAAAACAGGCCTGTTAGTCTGTACTCCTTGTTTCTGGAACAACTGGTCCCAGGCAGAATGACTTTAATGATCGGCACATCTCTGGGACTTTAAAAATGAGCATTAAGAAAACAACCATAACGAGTTCTGAGGAAATCGAAATGGGTAGGGGCCCCCGGGGCGGGCCTATCGGCGGTAGCGGTAACGCTTGAAGTGAAACCACAGCTGGAAGATGCCGTTGGCAAACTGGCAGCGGAAGCCATGCCGGTGCGAGTACTCCCACTCGCGGTTGACGATCTTGAAGGCGATGTCTTCGTAGGGCGGCCCGGCATGGAAGCGCAGGACGCCAAAGTCCTTGTTGTCGGGACTGGGTTCTAGGAAGTACTGTGGCGTGGAGCGCTTGTCGATCAGGTCCGGGTAGAAGATGTTGAACTTGTAGCCCTGTACGATCTTGGGTGGCGGGTTGTCGAAGTCGTAGTGCGTCTGGTTGTACTTGTTCCACTCGAAGCCAGTGTGCACACGGTTGAAGAAGCGTGGCTTGCGGGGCCGGTACTTGTCGGCCCATAGGTACATCTTGCCGGTGAGTGGCAGCTCCACACTGAACTGGGCCTCGTCGGCACCCATGCCTTCCTTGGCGCGCCGCACGAACGCGTCTTCCGCACTCTCGTTGGCGTCACCTACGGATGGGGATAGACGCCGAGGTTAGCTCATGCTGGGAATGACTGAATGATTCTAGTAGTTCAGTATGGTTTGGTTATTGGCCGGCGGCAGATCATTAAAGCTTCCTGATTGGACAGTAGGGTGAGAGCCACTGACCTGTGACCTGTAGCTGGCGTCGGGCCAGGTGTAGCCTTTGCCTGTCCTCCTCGGGCTCCATTGTGTGGGTGTCCAGGGGCAGCTCTGAGGGAAGCAGCAGCTGGGGGCTGTATCGACCCGAGTCGTATTCTGCCTGGCTCTGCTGAATCAGGTCCTCCTCAGTCAGAACGGCCTCCACTTTGCCTTCTCCCTCTGCATCCCCCTGCCCCTCCTCCCCAGCCTCCTCCCCCTCCTTGGTACCCTGGGGAGACGATGAGGAGGAAGGCCCAGGCTGGTCTGTGCTCCTGTCCTCTGTACTGGTCCTGTGGATGGGACAGGAAAGCATGATGCATTCGCCACAACGTGACGATGTCACTTGGGAGGGAGGGGCGACCCCAGGCTACCCAAGGAGGGGATTTCTCACCTTGCTCACACATCACCCTGATCAAGCTGTCAGCTAAAGGGAGCGTTAGATTCACAGCAGAGAACAGACTGTCGGTTAAAAATTATTTAAAGTATTTTCTATAAAAAAAGTTGCCATTTAATTATAAAAAGATTAATAAAGATATTTCCAAGACTGAAAGCCTTTGTGTTTTCCTTCCTTTATAAATTAGTTTTTCTTAATTATTTTGAGCTACTGAATGAATGATGAGAACAGTAGATTAATTTCAACACAAAATTAACTTGCTCATTTTTGTACAAGTAATTGTGGCGATTTGGCATTTTTTAGAAGATCACCCAGATCTAGAACAACAAGCCTGGAGAATGAGGATGGTACGGTGGCCCAGAGGACGTCACCTCCGGAGCTGTGGACCTGCTTCCCGTCTCGCTTAGACACTCACTCACCACTTTATTAGGAACATCTACTTATTCATGCAATTCTCCACTCAGCCAATCATGTGACAGCAGCACAATGCATAAACTCGTGCAGATACAGGTCGGGGGCTTTAGTTAATTTTTACATCAAACACCACAATGGGGTGATTTTGACCTTGGTATGATTACTGGACCCAGACAGGCTGGTTTCAGTATTTCTATAACTGCTTATCTCCTGGGATTTTCATGCACAACAGTCTCTAAAGTTCACTCAGCATGGCATGAAAATGACCTAACGCCGTTACCACGGTGTACACTGGTGTGCAGGAAAGCATCTCAGAATGCACTGGATGTCACATGGACTGGAACAGCGCAAGGCCACGTCGAGTTCCACTCCGGTTAGTCAAAAACCTAAAGTTGAGGCTGCAGTGGGTGCAGATTCACCAAACCAGGATGGTTAAAGACTAGAAAAATGCAGCCTGTTTGGATGAATCTTGATTCACACAGATGTTCTGGTCGGAATGTGACGTCGGCAGCATGAATCCATGGGACCCAATGGTCAACAGTCCAGGCTGGTGGTGATGCTGTAATGGTGCCAGGGGGGTGTTTTCTCTGTTAATGCCATTGCTTGAATGTCACAGCCTATCTGAGTATTGTTGCTGACCGGGTACTTTGCATCATCCCCACAAAATTACCCATCTTCTAATGGCTACTTCCAGCACGATAATGTATCATGTCACAAAGCAAGTCTCTTTCCAAACTGGTTTCAGGAACATGACAATGAGTTCAGTGTTCTTCAGTGATCTTCCCAGTCACCGGATCTGAATCCAACAGAACACTTTGGGTTGTGGTAGAACGGGATTCCCAGCAGGGATGTGCAGCTGACACATCCTCCAAAATTGCATGATGCAAAATCACATCAGCATGGGGCAGAATCCCAAAGGAATGTTTCTAGCATCAAGCAGAATCAATGCTACGAAGAACTGAGGCTGTCCTGAGAGCAAAGGGAGGCCCTACCCAGGATTTGTAAAGTGTGCCTAATAAAGAGCTCAGTGCGTGAGGTGTGTGTAGTTTTTCCATGTTAATTAACTGAGCACCAGTAAAAGCCTGCAGTCAGCACCAACCTCCTCAGATTTCATCCCCGAGAGGCAAGGCTAACAATCTCAACGGACAAGCAGCAACTCCTGTCACAGGAAACCAACCTCCAAGTCATGCTTGGCTCCCTGGCCATAATAAAGGCTGCATTTTCAGTGTCAAACACACTCCTCTACTACCACTCTGGCAATCTCAACTGTTAATAACACTAAAAGGGATGAATCTGAGAGTGCACTGCTATGTTAGCCAGGACCCCAGCCACTGCATGATTAAAATCCAGCTATTCGCTCTCCTGATTTAGCTAAGAGAGATCCTGACGTTTAGCTGATCGGTTGAATCAGGCGAGCTGATTGGTGGAACTGGCAGAGAAGGCGGGACTTACACAGGCTGCGGTGGTGCAGGTTCCTCTTTGATGATGGGAAACAGCGGCTCACTCTCCACCCCTTGCTCCTGCTTCAATTTGTACAGCTTCTGCCTCAGGACATCCTGGTGCCTCTCCCTCAGCCTGAACACAGACGCACGATGTTAAAGGTGACTGAAACACATGCGCATGCACACACAGGCCCATAAAAATGCCCACAAGGAGGCGAGGGCTGCTATACTCACCGTGCACGGGCCATATAGACGCGGACTTGCTGCAGCAAGCTCTCCCAATATCCGATATCCAGGTTGGAGCCTCCTGCCCGGATCTTACTCTCAATGTTGAGGTACAGTGCCTTCAGCTGGCTGTAGGTCTTGCCCTTGAACACGGTCTGCACGTCATTGGTGACGGAGGTGTTGATGCCTTCGCGGCGGTCGCCTGAATGCACGGTGAACAGCTCATTAAGTGTGAGGAGTTCAGTCAGCAAGGTCAGTTTTAGGTCAGCCTTGCTGTCAGCTGAAAGCTAAAGCCGGAAAAGGTTTGGGGCAGAGATTGGGTGGGGTGGTGCCACCTCTACCTCACCTGGCCCTTTCCCCGACGCTTCCAGCTTGCGGAGCTTGCTGATCTCGTCCTCCGTGATGGTCGTCATGTCTCTCCAGAAGTCCACGTTCTTCCCCTGTTCCAGCTCCATGTACACCTGCAGGACACGGGAAGGTCAAATGGCGGTCGGCAGGCAAACTCACCACAAATTTGTCTTTGACACACTCCTCCATCACTAACTGATTATTACCTGAAAATATATATTTATGCAACCCTACAGCATTCAGGATATTCAATTTGTGTACTTTTTAAAATTTGTTGGCACATTTGTTTGGACAATGAAAACCACACTGCCCTTAATCTCCCAATTGGCTTTTGCTAACCCAATCAAATGGGTTCAAAAAACTAAAAGAAAAACTGTTGACACTCCATTAAATAAAGGCACAAAAATAGGTTGAAGGAAAAAAAAAAAAAAAAAAAAGAAGTGTGATGTGTAGAGGTTTTCAGTGGTTACAATCTGAGCGGAGTGATTTTGTCAAAACACACACAGAAAAACACAGAGACACACACACCTTAATGTCCTCCAGCAGGTCATCCATGTCTGTGACAGTGAGGCCATTCAGGAAGGTGTACGGTTCGTGCATTTCCACCGCCAGGTCATCATCCTCAGCGCTGATATACTTGGCCAGCACGTCAATGGGCTTGGCCCTGCCATCTCTAATTCGGATCTTCGACCTGGAGGACACAACCAACGACTTGATTCTGCAGCCAAGAATCTGACCTCGGAACAGTGTTTCGACACCCAAGCTGGCCCGGGAGGGGGCTTACCTGAGCTTGGCCTGATGCAGGTGGAAGTTGTCCTCTTGCTCCGCCCATGTCTTGAAGTGCTCCGCCTCCTTCTCGCGCTGCAGCATCTCCAGCTCTTGCTCACGCATGGCCTTCTCACGCTCTCGCTCCAGACGCAGCTGCTTCACCTGGGGGAGGGGCCACATGTGTGTACTGCACAAATGCACACAAAGGGGTGCACACTAACACTGCAGCATGTTTACCACATAGCTCAGAACACGGGAAGAATTAACACATGCTGATGTACTACTTGTAGGGCCATGCACATATATTCCACACAGAAGTTTTCTTAAGTGTCTTTTTTTATGGATTCATTCAATTCTGTTCTTGCCATTAATTGCATTTATAGGCATTGGCTACCAAAGAGATACTTAACACAAATGTTTGGTGTTTCATGCTATTTATGTTACTAATTGAGAAGCACCTAATGAGACTGCTTCCCAATGAACTTCTTAAGCAAGCATCCCAAGTCTTTCCGTGAGCACCGTACACCAAGGCTTATGGGCACTGACCGTTAAATATGTTTGTAATGACTTAAAAATACTTAATGACTCACTGTCCTCATTACCTCAGAAAAAGCTGCCAAAACATCCATTCTATAGGGGGAAAATGTAATATCACTTCAGAAATAACTTAATTATTATCATCCATCCATCCATTTTCCAAACCGCTTATCCTATTGGGTCGCGGGGGGTCCGGGGCCTATCCCGGAAGCAATGGGCACGAGGCAGGGAACAACCCAGGATGGGGGGCCAGCCCATCGCAGGGCACACTCACACACCAGTCACTCACACATGCACACCAATGGGCAATTTAGCGACTCCAACTAGCCTCAGCATGTTTTTGGACTGTGGGGGGAAACCGGAGTACCCGGAGGAAACCCCACGATGACATGGAGAGAACATGCAAACTCCACACACATGTGACCCAGGCGGAGACTCGAACCTGGGTCCCAGAGGTGTGAGGCAACAGTGCTAACCACTGCACCACCATGCCGCCCTTAATTATTATCATAAATGGCTTAATTTTGAGTTGAATAAGAATTTAATGTGTTGCATAAATATTTTATCATTTTCTTTTGGTTCATGTGATAATTAAGGAAATAATCCCCAGTTCTTTGTTCTCACTTTCTCAATAAAAAACATTATTAGTTATTTATTATTATTATTATTATTATTATTAGCACACATCGTAACAGGTCTACAAGCACCTGTATTATCTGACCATCAGCCAATGGCGCGTGGTCTTACCTTCTGCAGTTCTCGCCGGTTCTCTTCTTGGATGTGTTTGTTCCTCTCCTTCAGGTCCTTCTCACCTAGGTGGCCGATACCTTTCAGCTCTAAAGCCTGTCGTAGCCACCGACACACATGCAGCGTTTAGGGCGTGACACCCGACACACACAATTAACACACTTCGGTAAACAGAAGAGCCCTATTAGATAGCTCATGGTACCAATTCTCCAAAAAGTCAGTGGGATTACAAATATATAAAAAGGTTTAGAAACATTAGCTGGCCTACAGACTTGTACTGCTTTCTGCAGTACTAGCAAGGGAGCAGTTTCCCTTCACATTTTGGTCAGTATAACCGTACACCTTTAACTCTCCGCTTTTACCTTTTGCCACTTGAAGGTGCCCAGCAGGTTGTTGTCTCCAAACGGGTTATCTGCATTGGTGTACCCCATGTACTCCTCGCTCCAGCCCATCTTCTCCCGCTTCTTCCTCTCCTTGGCTTCTTTCTTAGCCAGTCGCCGTGCTCTCTTCTCCTCAGGTGTCTCCAGGGCCTTCATCATCTCCTTCTTCTTCTTCTTCTCCTCCAGGGCTAACATATGCTCATCTGGCCCTGGGGAGCCCTTTCTGTCTGCCGGCTGCGAACCCGAAGACTGGGAAGACACCGAGGAGTTTGACTGGGAGCGTCTTCTGTTTCTGTCATTTCTTCGCTCCCTTCCTTCACCTCTCTCTGCTTTTCTGTCTCCAGTTCTTTTTTCTTTCTCTCGGCTTCTCCTCTCTCTGTCTCGTTCTCTCCTCCCTCTCTCCCAGCTGCTGCTCCTATTCCCTCTCTCCTGACTTCTCCTTTCGCTGCTCTTCCTCCTCCTCCTCCTCCTCTCCATGCTGGAATCCGAACCTGACGGTGAGATGCTTCTGGTCTCTCTTTTCTGTTTCTCCTCGTGTTTATCCTTGGGCTTTTTCTTTTTATTACTTTTCTTTCTCATTTCTGTTGTATCATATTCTGATGCAGAGCTGGGGAAATAAATTGTGATCAAAGAAATCCTAAAATGTACAACAAGTTTTAAACATTTTTAGGTTTACGACTGCTGATTATAACGGTAAAACTTTGAGTACTATAGCAGATAAAATGCATATGTTTAATAACAACTTTATAACAAAATGGTACGTACTGCCGAACCAGCACCGTAAGAACGATTTCAGGTACACCCACATACCTAGACCTATCCATGGATACACGTCTTCTACTCAAATCGGGCTCTCCGCGGTTCCGTGAATTCCTGTCGCTGCCTGAGTCTGTGCCGGAGCCGTGTGGTGAATGAACAGAACCGATACCGGAGCGATACCTCTCTCTACTACCGCTGTTATCGGACCGTTCACCCCTCCTGGATTTCCTTTCAACTTCCGTTTTTCCCAAACAGGTTCGATCGCCCCTCCGATCAGGAGAGCGACTTTTGTCTCTTTTCGTTTTGAGTCGATACCGAGATCGAGACCCGGACCTGGATCTTGATCGACTGTGTGTCCTCGAACCCATGACGAACAGACAAACTAAGGGGGCCTTCTTCAGTGTTGTCGCGTAAATAGAATGTTGCACCGTCAACTATTTAAATATAAAATACCTAAATATAACTGATTTGGAAGTCATATAACAAACAATAACTATTGAATATTTGAAACAAAATTAATATTATTTAATTGATTTAATAAATTCCATAGGTTAAATGTTTTAAATCAGGCTTAAAAATGGCCACACAAATGGGGCTTAGTCTGACAAAAATCACATCCTGCGCATGCGTGTTTTCTTCATTTTGCGCTGGCTCAGAGAGGCGTATTTTACGTGAGTCGCGTGATACTGTACAAGAAGGAATGACACATTATTTTATAAAATGAAAACGCGTGAAATTCAAGGTCGATGGCCTGTCAAGCTTACTTCTTGAAATTCTTTACTGATTGAGAATGCTGGATAGTCACGTCAAACTTTCTGTCTAAGTTAAATAATTTACGTCCGGGATGCATGTCACTGCAACTGGTCAGTAGGTTTGGTTAATCAGATTGATATTTTGTTTCATATATTCTGTTTTTATCTTTAAGAAATATCCTAAGTAATACGCATCCCATTTGATGGTATATTGACGATAAGATGGGCGGGGACTACAAGTCATGAACCCTAAGGCTCTCAAGAGTTATGTTTAGGTATTCAATCTTCCAGAACGTAATAGATGAAAATGGGCGGGCCCCTGACGCGTGCCCTGCGCTGCATGTGATTTGCTAAAATCCTGTCACGTCTCCCCGACTTTTTCAATGCACTGTCCAACAATCTTCACGGCACTTAAATCTGTGTGGAATATGTCATGGAACTTCAAATCCCTGGTAAACAAATGGTTAAAACGTTATGATATATGTCTTGGTTAAGTTTTCACAACAATCGGTGTCACTTTAGCGTGTGCTCTCCCGGCTCGCTTCACGGTTCAGCATGTCTACCGAATCTGCCCACATAACAAAAGTGTGACTAAAACCTCTCCTTTGGCTTTATTCTCAATGTCTCCCTTATTTATTTCAAAGTTAAAGAATAAAGTGATTGAAAATGTGAGGCAATAGCATATGATACGTGTCATTGAAACGTATTTGTTTTTGCGCCACCGAGTGGTAGAGCACGAAAGTCTTTAGAGCACGCGCAAAAGGAGTACCCAACAAATTGTCTTAAAAGTTTATATGTTCTAACACAGTTCAAAGGCTCATGTATTTGTGGGTGGCTCCTGCCTCTTACCCCAATGTTTCCCAACCTGGTCCTTGGGCACCCCCAGACAGTCCATGTTTTTTCTTCCTTCTAGCTCCTATATTGCAGCATAATGTATAACAGGAGGGGTACATTTTTCAAATGTCTGGGGCCGAAAGTAATATAATAAAAGGTGCAGCATTTAATCCATACTTGTTATTGGATTAAAATGAAAGGAAAATTAACATTTAGATATACATTATATACTACAATATACATTTTTAAGGAGATATAGTACCAATAATACCTTAACATTATGTTTCATCATCTGTGAATTTTTCAATGAATATACCCACCCATGGGCATCACAGGGAAATGCAATAACATATTTTTTGTTTTATTGACATAACATTAAAACAGCCGGTGAATTACGCAGGCATGAAAATTATAGCTGCATTTAAAAAAAATTCATTAAAAAACCAATAACACAGTTATATCTGAATGCATACATCATTTATAAATGGCATTAAATAATAACATATGTATGTATCCAGAGCAATATAGATCATATCCCTGCGAGAACATCTGTAAAGTGCAAACACAAGAAAAACACAACTTTAAATAGAACATATCACAATTTCAAAACAAGTGTTCAGAAATGCAAAACAGGTGTCTTTCCATCCAGACCATAAGGCTGTATATACAGAACATTTGAAGAGACGTCAAGGGAAACCGTCATGGAACAGCGACTAGCTCAAAGACAACATGGAATTTGGGTTATGGAGGAAAGCCAGTGGCTACATTCCATGTACAAAAAAACACAAACCTACACAAACAGCTCTATGTCAGGTGCATGTAACAGCTTCCAAAACACCCCCCTGGATCATGAAGACAATCGCAATTAAGGCAATATGCAAGACGGGGGGGCATGGCTTGAGGTGCTAAATTTGCTAAGTCTGTCTCTGTACAATTCAGGTACATTTCCTGTGTTCATTTTTCAGTGTTGCAGCAATACGGATCGCCAACAACAAACAGTGCAGCTAAAGTTCATGTAGCTTTGAAGTGTGGTAACTCAGGCACATTGTTAACGCTCCACTCAGTCCATTCACCTCAAGCTTGGTCAGAGGCCTAGACACTGGCCCTAATCTAATGCTCGCTGCATTAAAACCACAGCACATACACATAAGGTCAGGCCATGTCTAACCAACAAAAAGACCTGCCACAGAGTGAGAGGGTCAAGCTATATATATAATCATACAGAAAAACTGTGTAACTATTACCTGGATTTATGACAAAATAATTCTCCTGCAGCTCAGTATTTAACAATTTTATCCCGTATAAAACATTTTGACTTACACAATACATTCTGAGCTGAGACATTTGGTATGTGTTTTGCATTGGTCTTGAAGACGTGACAAAAAAATCCTTATCTCTTTGTCAAATAATATTCTTACTAAGACTGGGGCATTATGTGAAGTGAATCATGTTGGCATGATCATGTGAGTATGACGCTATGTCTAGTAGGAGAGGATGATTATTGAGGAGTCATAGCAAATAAGAGCAAATTGGCAAATTATTTGTTCTGTTGGCTGACACCATGTTTGCTACATTACTATGAACAAACGGTGTTCTACAGTAATTCTAGCCACAGCTCACTAGCATTTAAACTACAAATATTCACACAACAAGCTAGAAGCCATGCGATTATTATTACTGTCTCATAACCAATGTTTTAGTTAGCTGTGTGGATGAATTCACTGTCACTATTATCTCATGACATTTTGACATTAGCAATGTTGACTTCATCAATCAGCTACCCTCCTCCCAATAACCTTTGCAAATGCTTTACATTACACTGAGAATTCCAGATGCTTCTCTTTCTCCATAACCCCATAGATCTCTAGCCTCATAATATGTACATTATAAAACCGAACATTCTATAAAGGTTTTTTTGTACCAAGCAATTTACACAAGAAATAATAGAATGCTTTCCTCTCATTTGTCCCAAACAAGGTGTGGCCAACTGAAATATGGCATATACATGGGCGGTAACTCGAATGCTTTTCTTTTTAATATAACATTTCCCTCCAGCATATTCCTGACACTAATGTGTGAAGTTTACCCATGAGCTATATCCAGTTCACAGTTTCACCAGAAAAACATTGTACTAGGGCTCCCTCTGCTGTACAGTCAGGGTATCACCACGGCCCATTGTCTGGGTAGCTGGGCACTGCAGTTGGGTACTGAGGCAGACTTGGCCCACTGGGGATGGCATTGAAGTCAGGCTCCTTGACAGGAGCATTTCTCCAGGCACCACTGCTCCACTCTTCCTGGGCATGCTGCAAACTGCCCCCACTACCCCGATACAGGCGGTGTACCTGCCAAGATAGATTTCTAAGTGGTTGGTCTCTGTCTGTGCCTGCATGGTAAACACTTATACACTCTAATATGAGTGCAACTTTCATTACTTGCAAGACTAATTAAGCCTAACTTTAGTGAATATCCTAGTATTGTTGTTATGTTCCATGAAAGGGGCAGTTTTGGTCAGACGCAGTTCGAAACACACTAACATCTAAACAAGTTAATAAACATTCAAGCTGACACAGGGCACGTGGCTGCCATAAAGAATTTTCAAAGAGCCTGTCTATATCTTTGTCTGTTTCAATAGTTGCATTAATAGATGTACGATCCTCACCCTAATGAGAACCAGGCCCATCAGTACTGCAACCAGGGTGAAGAGCAGAGCAGAGAGGAGCATGACCACAGCAGAGCCAACATTGATGCAGAAAAACAGGACTGTCACCACCCAGCCACTAGGGCCAGAGAGGAGGAGGGGCAGAGGAAGAGGGGGTGGAGTTAAGACTCATGTTACTGATTGCTCAATGGTCACCTGTCAGGAGTTTTCTATCCAATATCTAGTGCAGAACGTCACCTCAGCCCCCAGCATAACTACTGCAAAAAATACTTTTTTTATTTAAAAATATGGATAATTTGGGGGGAAACTCCCCTACACTCACGATGCACCCCAGCCAGAGATTCCCACAGCCTGGATGACGACAATCACACACTGGAGGAAGAAGATGAAGAAGAACGTCATGAAGTTAAAGGAACTGTCCGCCCTGCAGGGAAAGAACACCGGCTCTTATTATTTCCGTCCTATTGTGTAACCCCGACGTCTTTGCTTTGTTCTTATTGCACTGATTGATGATCCTTCTTCATGTATCATCCACCAGTCAGAAGTTGCATAAATGTTGGCTACACGCCAAGTTAACGCCACCCCCGGCTTCATGTGTAACGCACATGTTTCGTCGCAAATTGAAAGCAAGGACGATTCATGGTATTAATCTCCTCCCACAAACAAGCAAGATATATTTCAAAGAACAACTGAAAGTTAGCTTTGCGTACAACAAATACAGTACAAAGAGATTCGATGAAGATGTTCCAAAATCTAGAAGCATCACTAACACAATGAAGTGTATCTCCCATTGAATTTCTCTGTCTCTCCCTCACGCACACACACACACTGTAAGATTTGTTTTCTCATTTTCCCCATTTACACACTGATCTCTAAAAAAATGAACTATTGATCCTCACTGCATAACCCCCAGCAACACCTAACACAACATACTTGTAGGATAGCAGCTCTGTGGCACATTTTTCTGACTGGCACATCAAGTTTTTATTTTTAGGATATCGAGTGTATAATGATGGATGAACCAGGACATTCAGGCTGGCTTTTAAAAATGTAGTACTGTGTATGCAGATCTAAATAGAACTTACCGGAATGCCTTGTACAAGGGCCGAAACCAGCAGGTGTAACCGCATGGGCTAAATAGAAGCAGCCACAATAGCGCTAGGCCAAAATTCGCCCCACTGCCCCCACCAGCCCACCAGGCTATGCAGGACACCAGGTTCACGCATAATGTTAAGGAGTACACTGCAGCAAGGAGAAAGGTAAAAGGAGAATTGCTATTATTCATTTGAAAAAATGCAGTATAGTAGAACATCGAAAAATAAGACAATAACATATTTAGGCAAAACAAGTCCATCCATCCATCCATCCATCCATTTTCCAAACCGCTTATCCTACTGGGTCGCGGGGGGTCCGGAGCCTATCCCGGAATCAATGGGCACGAGGCAGGGAACAACCCAGGATGGGGGGCCAGCCCATCGCAGGGCACACTCACACACCATTCACTCACACATGCACTCCGCAAAACAAGTCATATAATCATATTAATTAACCCTTCTACTCACAGATCCAAAGGTTGTACGCCCGACGCACAAGTCGGCGGTGCTGTGCAGGGATCTCCTCCTCTATATTTTGGTAGAAGCAGGGCTTGATGGGTATGAACCAGGGCAGCGGGGGGAAATTGTTCATACCCTCTAGGAGCACAGAAACAGAACCAAGAAAAGTCCGCTTATACGAGGACGTGCTTTGCAGACATGAGACGGACAGGTCATGTGAAACTGCGGTCAACTTCGGACTCACCTGGCATTATGGCGATCGTTTCGGCTGTCCAGTTTCACTGTACACACAAACAAATAATTCAGTAAACTTCCCATTTCCGTAAAATGTTGCCTAAGCAATTATATGAATTTAATTTTCTGCAGTGATCATGTTTCACGATATTTTTTTTGTACAAAAATAATGCAAATATTTTATCTTCCACAGTCATGCGACTCTGCCAGGCTGTCAACTGGTTCATAACCATTAAGTAAAACTAGAAACAGGCTATTGGACATTACGCAAATTAAAACTGTTTTGCTTGTCATAAGTAATACAAAACGCAAATCAGTCATATAAGCAAGCTCTCTTGTAGCAAGCTCTTGTATCAAATGTAAAGCTAGCGAGCTCATCGGCCACACGGAGCATCACTCCATTCAAAAAAGATTTTGTGCACATGATGATTTGACTAACCAGTCCAAATTTTCAATATCTCTGAGAACAACAGAGAAGCCATGCGGTATATGTACCCAACGGATTTTGCAATAATAGCAATTGTTATTACAAAAAACAAAAGAAAACATTTTCAGAAATAATTACCAGAGGACCGCTAACTCCAGCTCGGGATACGCCCGCCCCTGTCTGTGATGCTGGGGTAAGGTGACTTCCGGCCTGCTGCGATTTGTAGTTCTTATTTAGGTCCCACCGATTCCAGTTCGCAAGCAGGGACAAGTCATAAAACTACAAATCCCAGCACAAATTGCCAGAAGGCGTGTCGGGAGATGTTGGACATGGACTCACAATATCTTGCAAATACGAACACTTTAAATTCATTATACCCCTGGTTTTTAACTGACTGTTCTTTAGCACTAACATGAACCCGGATTTTGTACTTTTGTATCAAATAACTGAATTTGAAATGGACTGAATTGCCTAATACAGTGTGATAAAGACGTAAGAAAGACGTGTATGTAACGTGCATTTGAACATAAATTACAATATCTGGTGGGAGAAATAGTAAATAGTCTAATAAAAATATAGATAATCCATATTTAACAAAAACATTTTGAAACTAAAGGTCCTTTCATAGCATAGAGCAAGTTACATGAAGTTACCAGAATATTTTGCAGCATAAACAGGTGAACAGAAAAGATTTAGCAGACCACAGAAAATAGGACGACGTAGACTGTAAGGAAAGACACTAAATGTTTGATAAGGAATAATGAAGGCATTGTACAAAAAATGTCATGGCATCATGCAGCGATACATTATTTAATTATGATCCCATCTGTTGATACCCATGCTTTTTCCTAACGATCCTGCATGTACTATACTATATGTTATCAAGTCGTTCTGTACATGACTTGTGATACAAGTTCGTTGACTGTTTAGGGTGTGAAACAGACATCATACTTAAATTAGTTTCTGATCAGAAATGCAAATATTGTGACATATATGTAGCAGTTGTGCCTATAGTTTTACCCAAGTCAGGTAAGCATAATAACATCAATGCTGTTTGTACTACAATCAATAAGATGGTTTAAAAATTAAAATGGATTTTTACAGATCATAATAAGGTTGAATAATCAGCAAATGCGTTTTGTGTCATTACGGAGAGTCAATTACACAAAACAAGCGAAAGGCTAAAATTTTAAAGCATCTTGATTGCCTGTAATCTGTTTAACCCAAAGATAATATCCAGTACCCCCTAGCTATTATATAAGCAGCTCATAATTCATTATCTGGTTGCGCACGCGAAGTCGCTTGCTTTAACTTAAATTTAGAATATCGGCATAATTACTATACATACTGCGTTTTGGAAAAAAAAATCTTTTCAGGTAAATGTGTTCGAAATCATGTTTCTAACGGAAAAAAATATATTTAATTGAATAACGTTAATTGACATCATAGGCCGGATTCTCTTTGCAGTTTACACACCGCGCTGTACCATTCGTGGGAGACTATGAATGACGGGAAGCTTCGCAAATAGAAATGTTAAAAGAGGGCGGGACATCCGGTCTGTAACCCTGAGAGTTACAGGAAGCAACGGTCCAACTCAGCCGCCGTCTCGCGCTGTGTTGTGGGGTGAGAAGCAGGTTTCGTGTCGGCCTCAAACCTGAGGGGTACGAGGCACATAAAACGCCAGAAGAAAGGATATATAACTTAGAGTGATCGTACGGACAGAGAGATGCCTCACAATTTTCAGCCTGGGGACCTGGTGTTCGCTAAAATGAAGGGGTACCCCCACTGGCCGGCCCGGGTAAGCCTGCACCGCACCGCGGGGTTTAGTGATGGGGGGCGTTTGCGTCGCCAGGGGGTTCGGTGTGCAAGCTTTCTAGTTGACACAGACTGAACAATCGTGTCTGTTTAGCATACGATAGTTAGTGGCTTCCTTTAGATATTGCATGTTGCTGAGATGTTAGTGTCAGCAGATAGTTATGTGTAATTCTGCAAGGCGTTATCTTCAGTATGTTGGAACTCATGGAAATCAGTATGTTTTTCATCTTTGTCGCTCTCCCGTGTTCATTTCCTTATTGGCTTCAGGGTTGCAGAATGTCCCAAGTTTTACAGTGAGTCTTGAGTGGGAAATAACTAGCCCAATTAACGTCTGCTACTTTGAAACGACTGTTACTGTGTTTTATTTTATAGGTTTTAACCTGCAAAAAAGAAATGCAAACTTTATTGTAATTTTTTGACATGGCATTTTTGAACAATCAAGTTTTACTTGTAACGGTTTTGTAGATGTAGTTTTTGTAGCAGTTGTCATATGTTACTCATAACTTACTCCGTTTTTCCAGAATTCTGCACGTGGTTACGTTATACCCTATATACGCTATATTTTATATACGCTATACCCGTTACCGTATATAAAATCCCTCAGGAAATAAGAATTCGTTTTTTCCCAATGATGCAGCGTGAAAGACTGTAAAACAAAACCGCCCTGCGCAACTCTGCTTGGCGATCTTAATACAGGCAGAACAGATGTTATGGCAGTAGGCACAATAAAGAGTATTTCCTTTACGAGTTGTTGCTCACCATTTTAACATATTAGGATGCCTTCGTGCATGGCAGGAGAGTAGTGGATGAAGAGCTCTTTCCAAGCGTTTCAGTTTATCTTGCAAGATGTGACGTTCTTCCCTTCACTCCACCCAGATCGAAGATGTGGCTGAGGGGGCAGTAAAACCTCCACCAAATAAAATTCCGATCTTCTTCTTTGGGACCCATGAGACGTGAGTACAGCTCGTGAGTGAGGGAGGAGGTGGTGGTCCTAGTCATTCACATTCATCCCATTACTCCTGTGACTTTCATTTACATGCATCTACATTTTGTGTCATTTTGGTACACGTGACACAAACTATTTCAAAATGAAGTTTTATTTTCCCCGCAAAGTTTGCACATTTTTGTCCTATAAATTGTGAGGTATCATACATGTATTAGTTCATAGCCAATATCAGAAATGGGCTTTGTCTATGCAGTTAGGTAATACTGCCAAATCTTGGAAACCTCTCTTAAAAATTAGATATTTGGCGGAGCTGATGTTGTGAATAATTTAATACGATGAGTTTGTTATTCGTAAAATGGCAGATGCGAGCTTACTTTTAATTACCGCTAGGTGGCACCAAACAAGACTTTATTGACAATTTTCATGTCATTATCAGTATCTAATCTGAAATTTTAAGTTTTTTTTTTTGAAAAAGATCCAAAAATACCATCCGTGAAAGAAACTTTAACAGTTGTTGTCACGCTTAGAATTAGTCAATAGGGAAACATGCTTTGAAATCCACAGTGGTTCATGTAGATGTGCTGCTTAGCACCGTTGCCTAATACCTGTCGGACCAGGGTTCGAGTCCCCACCATCGCTCCCTGTGTCGCGTTTGCATACTATCTCTGTGTCCCCCTGGGGATTTCCCCCAGTCTACAAACCTGTTAAGGTGAACTGGAGTTGCCAAATAGCCTGTAGTTGTGAATGGTGGGTGTGTGCCCTGTGATGGGTTGGCACCCTGTCCTGGGTTGTTCCCTGCTTTGTGCCCTGTGATGGGTTGGCACCCCGTCCTGGGTTGTTCTCTGCTTTTTTTACATTGCTTCCAAGATAGACTCCAGACCTATAGGGCAAGTGGGTACAGAAACAGAAAATGGATGGATAGGTTACTGTACTATTTCATATCAGGAATAACACAGTGTCTACTAATGTTGCTATCGGTAGGTTTAATTCTAATTTCAGCCAATATGCAAACAATTGTAGCTGATGCAATAGCACCACCATGTTGACAAAAACAATTATAAGTATTGAAAATGTTTTATTGCCTGAATATAGTTTTGGCTGTTTCCTGCCTTCTCTCTCTCCCCAGTGCCTTCCTCGCTCCAAAGGACCTTTTCGCCTACGAGAAGTACCGCGACCGCTATGGCAAACCCAACAAGAGGAAGGGTTTCAATGAGGGCCTGTGGGAGATCCAGAACAACCCACACGCGTCCTACAGCATGCCTGCAGTAAGACACACTTACTTGTGGTAACAGATCACACACTGCCATCTGCGAGGCACAGTGCTGAGCTGTGCCTTATCTCCTGCTAGCGCTTTGTCTGTGTGGCTCACTTTTTTGTGTCTCACCTTGTGAAGATAACCTGAGCTTCTCACTGTGTAAACTTAAAGTAGCCTCCATAAGCTGTGGCAGCTAAAGCCTCATCCCTGACCTGCTGTTCCAGCTGGGGGGGATGGGGGAGGGAGGGTGTGCCTTGTCTGGCAGTTAGCACTGTTGCCTCACACCTCTGGCACCAGGGTTCGAGTCTCTGCCCCATCCCTGTGTTAGTGGAATTAGCATATTATTGCCACATCATATGAATGAATGGATCCAGAAATGCACTCCAAGACCTGCCGCAAACATGCGGGCTGCATTTTTGTGTTCTGCATGCTGGCTTGGTTACAATGACCCCCCCCCGTCCCCCGTCCCCGATGACACTTTGCCGTATGTAGCTCTCCTGTTTCCGTGTCGTCCCAGCCGGTCAGCTCCTCTGAGAGTGAGGCGGAGGCCAACGAAGCAGGGAGCGACGCCGAGGAGGACGCGGCGGTCCCAAGGAAGGCCGACTCCGGGAGCGAGGAAGAGTTCGACTCTGGCAGTGAGGACGCAGGACGAGGGAAAGGAGGGCTAAAGCGGAAAGCCCCCGCGGCTAAGGTTGGTGTTTTATCGTTTTGGAAAGACGGGTGCACCATTAGTGTCTCATGGGATCTGAGATTTGAGAACAAAAGAATAGCTGAGGACAGGGAATCACTTGATAGCTTAACTGTGCCCATGCTTAATCATTCAGTCGTTACAGATCAGGGCTGCCTGATTCTGGAGAGAGAAAAGTCATAATCACGATTGTTTCCATCAGTCCTGAGATGATGATTAACGCAATTTTTCATTGACTGAAATATCGTGCATTTCTTGAACTTTGAACTAAACGTAATTCAACTGAGAAACAAAGCGGATGGAATGGGTGCTTTGGATATAACAAGACAAAACGGGAGCATCATTGCGAAACGAAATGCGGCACAATAATCGTTTTATCTCGATTTATTTCATTTTGATAATTGTTGGAAGCCAAAAACCTAATTGAAGTTAAAATTCGATTAAATGCCCAGCCCTATAACAGATGGCATTTTTATAAGGAGTTTTGAAGGAGTTCCGGTATCTGAATTTAATATCGTCACTGTGGTACAATTTAGAATCTGCCTGTACCTGAGTGTGTCACTGTGCTCGCAGCGACTCCCCTTCAAACGGTCGCGTGGCTCCTCCAGTGAGCCGGAGCGTGTCGAGGACGAGCAGGAGAGCGGCTCCCCCTCTGAGCCGGAGCCATCCCCCAGTTCGGACTCGGACTTCAGCAAGGACAGCGACCAGGTAACTGTCCGTGGCGCCCCCGGGGTAAAGGGCACGAAGCTGGCAGGCTGATGTGTTTCTCTTTGCCAGGACTTCACTCCGGAGAAGAAGGCAGGACCCAAAGGTGGAAAGCGAGGAGCTGGGAGAGGAAGGCGAAAAGTAAGGGAAATACTGTTGTTCGTATCGCTTTTGATTCTGACACAGCAGCAGGAAGCAGCCCCTGAATGTCTCTCTCTCCCTCTCTCTCTCCCTCTCCCGCCCTCCTGCTGTTTGTCTTCTGGTTGCCTCTGCTGCTTCAGAAGCCAGCATCTGAATCAGACTCCGACTCCGCGTCCCACTCCGATGACGACGGGGGTCGCAGCGAACCAGACGAGAAGCCGCGGCCGGCGCTGTCCGGCTCTGAGTCTGGGTCTGGGTTCAAATCTAAGTCTGACTCTGAGTCTGACCCGCCTCCAAGAAAGACTCCACAGGCACGTAAGAAAGGTAAGAAGGCAATTCATAGGGGCTCTCTGATCAAAATATTACACCACATTGAATTGATTTGATTTTGAATAGATTTTTTTTCTGGAATATTGTTGTTGCTATTGCCATTTTTGCCATTAGAAGGTTCTAATGTCCCATTGACAATTATAGCCGAGAAGCCCCCTCCCAAACCACGTGGACGAAAGCCTAAACCCGCCCCGGTCCGAGCACCCAGCTCTTCCTCTGACAGCGAAAGGTGGGTGCAGAACCGCCCCGCTTCCCCATCCTCCCTCACGTGATCCCGCACCTTCTCCCCCCCCCACGTGTGAGCTCACGTACGCCTGTCACCTCGGCCTCCAGCAGCAGTGAGCCGGACCGCATCAGTGAGTGGAAGCGGCGCGACGACGAGCGGCGCCGGGAGCTGGAGGAGCGGCGCAAGCGGGAGGAGGCGGAGGAGCTGCGGAGGCTAAGGGAGCGGGAGCGTGAGGAGGAGGAGAAGCGGAGGAGAGGGAAAGAAAAAGGGGGAGGAGGTGGAGGCGGGACAAGTAGCAGCAGCAGGTCCGACGAGGACCCCGATGATCGTCCCATCAAGAAGACCAAAAAACCACCACCCGCCCCAATCCCCGCCCCCTCGGATTCGGACTCTCCACCCCCTACTGAGGTGGGTCTCAGGGTGTCCCTATGAATACGGTGGATCATTAGCATGCCAAGTGGGGGGGAGGGGCTTCGGTAAATTCTCCATAGGTCCTTTGTCTTGTGGCTAATCTGTTTACCGTCCCCCCCCTCCCCCCACCGCTCAGATGAAGAAGGCCCCCAAGCGTGTGGACAGCCAGAAGAAAGGCCGGTCGGGGAAAGAAGGCAAGGACAGGAAGGAGAGGGACAGGAAGGAGAAGAAGGTGCTGCGTGTGGAGTCTCGCGGCAGGTGGGTGACAGGGAGTGTGGGCGAGGGAGGGGCCGTCCTGAGTCCCGTCCTTCTGTGACATTAACCTGTTGGGGGGACCGCTGCCGTGGATCAGTCTGTTCATGATGTATTGCCCCCCCAGGCCCTCCAAGCCAGAAAAACTCAAACGTAAGCCAGAGCGCCTCCCAGAGAAGAAGGTGGAAAAGAAAAAAGGTGAGCCCCCCGCACATGCATTACCATATCTACTTTTATGCAGCTAATAGCTCCATGCAAAGTAAAGCGAACAAGAAGTTTAAGTGACTTCGAAACCACAATTTTCTGTACTTTTGTTTTCCTTATCCTGTTGTACCCTTTTTTTTCCTCCATTGATGTTGATATATGGTTCTCTTCCCATGTGTGCATACTTGCGTGTCCATTGGCAGAGCCTAGTCCAGAGGAGAAGCTGCAGAAGCTCCACACTGACATTAAGTTTGCCCTGAAGGTCGACAGTCCGGTGAGTGACTGGCACAGCTAATCCCCTTTGACAGTTCACCCGCTGTCATTCACTAATGGGCCAATCAGCGAGTCTGCAACACAGACCTTGTGATGCCAGTTTTACTGCATTGTAAAATGTGTTTTCCCTGACTGCCTCCCCACCCACCCAGGACATCAAACGCTGCTTGCAGGCATTAGAGGACTTGGGCTCTGTACCGGTCACCAGCCATCTCCTCCAGAAAAACACAGATGTCATTGCCACGCTGAAGAAGGTTGGTGGACCCCTCTGCTTATATCTGTGCATGACTTGAATTGCTTGGGTTTTAATCCAAACAGGTTGATTAATGATCTTCCTGTATGTATAGCCCTGCTTGTCTGTTGAACATGTATGGTTACTGTATCTTTTTCACCCTAGAAGGTGATATGACCATTGTTTGACATTGTTCTTTTGTCTCTATGTTGTTGTTTTTTTGCCCCTAACTTTCATGTCACTTGCCTCAGATTCGCCGCTATAAAGCCAGCAGCGAAGTGATGGAGAAGGCCAGCCAGGTGTACAATAAGCTGAAAATGCAGTTCCTAGGCAAGACAGAGGGGGCGCTAAAATCCCAGCCAGAAAACAAGGACCCAGTGAACAGCGCAAAGGAGACCAAAAACGGTAAGGCTGCAGGATTCTTTGCCTGGTTTCCTCCTCGCCATACATGGGAGATCTGAGCTCTTTTCCCTTTACATCTGTCTGGTTGTTTTTAGATACAGCACCGGTAAATGGGGAGTCTGACGCTCTAAAACAGGAGGAGGATGATGGGACCCGTAGTCCCAAAGAAGAGGACCAGGAGAACGACCACAACCAGACCACCTCACCCCCTGCTACGTGAGTGCTTTTCTATTTTTTTTTTCTCTCCTTTGAGCAAAGGGTTTATAAATGTATAAATTTGACAAGTTTTTCATAGTTTCAAGATGCATCAAACAGAAATCAAGGTTTAGGCTCTAGCAAACACAACAAACATTACCATGACGATACCTGCATTTTTGCGAAGTCCGCTTCAGTGCTGGATGTAGAACGTATGTAATTGTCACATAACTGAGGAGAGCGTTAAATTCCTCTGATTAAGCCAATGGCTGTTTCTGCTCTTCAGCCCCAAAAGTCCAGTGGAACCACAGTGGCCCAATGACGACCCGGACCACGCGAACGCTGCGGAGACACAACCCGCCACCGCGGAGAGCTGAGGGGACCCGAAGGAAAAGTGCGGGGGAGGGGGGGGGGGTTGCGGGGCGAGCCGGGGTGAGGTGGGGCTGTGTTGGGGAGGCACTCGTGACCAGTGCCGGACAGGGCGGTGCCGTTGGAGCTCTGTGGATCTGCCGGCATCATCCTTTGCCTGTTGTGCTTACTCTCATTGACTTTTATATGAAAGATCCACCGATTCCCTTTTAAACCGACCTGTCCTCAGCATCAAGGATTCATACGATGGTGTGTGTTTAAGAAAGAAAAGGAATTGCGTATTTAGCACTCTGAACGGGATCGGAGAGGAGCTGTACGATGTCTGGAGAGATGTTTAGCTGCAGTGCTGGCCCCTGCGTCGGTTCCATCAGAACCTTAGTCTCTTGCCTTGATTGGATAATCCCCACCAATGGGAGCCAAGAGTCTCTTCTGATTGGGTAGTGAAAGAAGAAAATTGTGAACAGTACTTTGTTTTGAACTTGTATCTACAAGATTATTTTAAATGTTTAATTTCTTTGGTTTTCTTGGAAAAAAAAGACAGTCCCACTTAAGATAGTCTGTCAATGGGAGTTTGTTTTTTTTCCCCCCAACTGAAAAATACATCTTTAAACAATTACTGCATACAGTTTTTGGTTACTTGCTGAATACTACAGAGGTATTGTACACGTCTTGTCTGGTCCTCATTCAACTTTTACTGCTCTCCACCTATTAATTAGGGAAAGGTACTTTTTCTGTACAGATACACATATAAGGTTTATTGCTATGATCCTTTTCAGTTAGTGTTTCAGCATCTCAGACGCGATTGTAACATTCAGTTCAAGCCTGTTTGAAATAGGCATAATCTTTTGCATATGATAACTGGGTGTTTTAAGTGCAGTGTAAAGCACAAAAAAAGATTTTTAAAAGTAACAGTTAGATGCTAGTTGAATAAAAACGTCGACTCAGTGGTTCCGCCGTCTGCAATGGATGTTTTATTTCTATATTCACCACAAGTTGCCCCCTGTGTTCGAGCCTCTCCACTGAAGGGTCATTGTATGCATCGTGAGGCACAAAGCAGGGGAAAGCCCTTAGCGGGGGAGAGTCCATCACTCCAGATCTTGACTGTCAAGTTCTTTAGTGTATTTTGGGTGCATTTACTAGCCTGCATACAGTTTTGAATTTGCTGATAAATTATAAACATTACTAAATCACTATATGATACAATAAGTGTTTGTATATGAACTGTTTTACATCCTGATTCCTTTTGACCGACCTAATTAAGTTGAACTCTGCATCCGAATTCCTGAGCTGTTTTATGGATATTCATTGACGTTGCCAAATATTGACCATCATAATGCAACAAAGTGTACAACCGTTAGTTGTTTCCCTTGTTTATGTAACTACTGTAAAACTAACTATTGTAAAACTAGCCACTACCTTGGCTCAGAGCCCAACATATTCAGCATTTTATCGCTCGTCTTTCTGTCATCACTGACGACCTCGTTTGCCTCTGTCTACCTGATACTGTTGATCTGTTTCCTAAAATAGTTTATCTTGATTATTTTTAACACCAAACGTAAAATGCTAATGACCTATTGAAATTCATTTTAAGACTTTAATTTCTTAAAACATTCTGGTACATTATCACCTAGAAAGCCACCACCATTAATCTCTGAGATTTCTTTAGAATTCAATACAGGAAATGTCTTGCGTTAGTGTAGGACAAGTTACTCTGCTCAGAGATTTAATGGACAAATTTTTGCCGACGAATTGAATTTCTAGTGCGAATTTCACTAATAACAGTGCAGTAAATGTTTCACGTTTTTCCTCCCCACCTTAATTATACAAAAGCTGACCAATCGCTACTACGCATAACTGATATTTACAGCTACTGAAATATTTAAATGATGGCAACAGGTATCGTGCTGAACCGGATGGATGAGGCTCAGGTTTCTGGTGGGTTCCTGCTATTTTTTTTGTCAAGTTACTTTGTCTAATTACACACTGTGAAATATTACATGGTCTAAGTGTGTAAAATACTGCTTGGAATAAGAGATTTAAGTCTTTTGTAGATAAAATTATGTGATCTGCTCTATTGTTACAATGTACATACTTGACACCGTTCATACATTATTGACGGCCGCTTATTCAGTTAGTGTTAAGGTTAGACGGAGTCTGTCACGGAAAGCGCCAAGCGTGTCTTGGGCTGTGGAAGGAACCCTACAGTAATGTGGAGAGAATATCCACTTGAATTGTACCCATTATTATTTTAAACTATAGTTCTATAATAAACATATTTAGTGGTTCATAATATAGTCCAGCATTCCCGTAACAGGCCTACCAGGATACCAAGCTGAGTTGCTTTAGTATTGGATAAAGCTATTTTCATATTTGCTGTCAACGTCATGCTAATAGGCTGTAAACACCGTTATTTTCGTGGCCTTCTGAGTTTTGTTTGACTTATTTTTAAAATCAGTGAAAATCGTTGTGTTTATGCTTTGCTTAAAAAAAACAATTGCGGTAATATAGAGGCGAAAATTGTGCCATCTGCCTTAAGGTCTGCGGTAAGTCTGGGTATTCATTACCATTGTGAGGAAATAAACTCAAAATAGACCGGAATCAGTAGGTCAACGTGTAAAAACAAAACTGACATTCATACAGGATAACAAATGTATGACACTTTTTTTTGGGGGGGGGGGGGGGGGACAGGTACAGCCAGAGTTACCCAATGGTACTAAAACAGGGACCGTATTCACCCGCCACTCGTCCGCAACGTGCCACAGAATTATAAAGTGGTCAGCAAAACGTCCCGAAGTTTCTGTATTACTGCGTTATTTTCGCACTGTTTGACCCTAAAGAATGAAAAATACCATGTTACAAATTGAATATATTTTAAAGTGCATACATATTATATATTAAAGTACATGTATTATGTTATATCCATATATCGCAAAACCTGCACGAGTACACACTCCGTATAACACTCTGTATAACGTTATATCAACTTTACTGGATAAAGTTGCTGTGTCTATATTTTATTATACATGTTTTTCTATTAACAACGATGAAACCCCATTCATTTGTCTTTTCGTGCTCTTAACTTTTTGCATTTTTTTTTAACCTGCCACAAGTCATCTGATCGCATTGTGAGCGCTTCTTTGAGAAAAACGCCTTTATAACTCGCCTGGATTGTCACCCCCCCCCCCCTCGCCCCCCCATGCATGCAGTCACTGACAGTCAGCTGACCGGGAAGCCATTTTGTCAGCCATTTCCTGGCTGCATCCACGGATTGCGTTTCTGTGCGGCGTTCGGCTACGGCAGGGCGGACTGCACCGGAGCGCAGGTTGTCTTTGCCAGGACGCCGGCTGGTAAGCTGGGGAGAGGCGCAGTGCTGCTGCGGTCAAGCCACTCCGGGGGAACAGCCGCGTTTACGCCGCTCCGTCCCGCAGGAAAGTGACACGTACGACCCGCAGCGATGGCTTTGAAAAAAGTTAAAGGGAGCATCGATCGGATATTCGATAAAAACCTACAGGACCTCGTACGTGGCATCAGGAATCATAAGGATGACGAGGTAAAGGTGATTATCACTTTAATTAAAACTAATACACATGTACGAATGCACATTTATTTCAAAGAACTCGTTATTCCATAAACTAGGCAGTAGAATGGAAACGAGAGACTGGTGTTCATTTAGGCTTAAATTATTATTATAATCCAGACCACTTTAACAATGAAAATTATTAGAATATTTTCATGTGTTGCTGCATGCAATCGCCAGGTAGAGTTTGAAAGCCATAATTCTGAAGCGTCTGATAAAATGTAACTGATAAAATTTAACTACTTGACTCTACTTCTTTACAGATAGGAAACATTCTATTGAAAGTTCATTCCAAAATAGTCTTTTATTTGTAGAAACCGCTAGGCAGGGTGTCGATGGCTGGAAGGATACTGCTCACATTTAGCCAGTCTTGATAATGTGATTTGCGTGATGCGCCTGCGCCCCGCATTTTCGGGATATTTGCGTGATATGATGCGTGATGCCTCTCCAGTATGGTGGCCGCGCTGTGCATGATGATGGGCCGCCTTTAGGTCTGTTTTCTGTTTCGTGTCAGCATCTCTGGGAGTGGTGCAAGGTTTTTTCCCCACACAAGCCCTCCAACCCCTTCACACATACCCCTAACTCTGTGATCACACCGACGTGAGAATGCCTGCCTTTCAGCATTGAATTCAGTTTCGTGTTAAACCTGGCATTCTGTCGGCTATGTAACTATTGCATTTATATTATATTTGAATGTGAATTGATCCTGCCGTGTGGTAGTCGACCTATTTACGAAATCTGTATTTTGTCTAATAGGTCTATTAATGAACACAGACAACTCTGGCCAGTTAGTGCAGACTTAATAAGAAACTTTACTTAGTAGTGTTCACGTTAACAGGTCGATATTTCTACTATTACGATCGGTTTTCTAATTACTCTATACATTTATACATACGTTATATAACGATTAATAAATATGTAAAATGAATATTCCGGCTCATAACGTAACAGATGCTTCTTGTTTGGAAATATTTAGTGGTCAATTGGCTTTTTGAGTATTACTGACTGCTTGTGGGATGCTTTGCCATTTGGGGGGGGGGGGGGGGTGTGTGTGTGTGTGTGTGCCTTCGGGCTGCGCGCTCACGCTCTGTGACCAATTAAGGGCGCGTGCACGCGTGTCGTGCTTTGCAGACGCGGCCTCTGCGTAATCAGAACGCTATGCAAGTGATCAAGCCTTTGTGTGCGTTAGAGATGTTGATAAAATGCTACACTAGGATTGAATGGTACCAATCGTAAAGGTTACTTCCATTTAAATTCCAAGTTCGACAAGAAATATTGGTTTAAAACTGAAACGGCTACTGTAGGGCTTCGCTCTCTTTCTGTCCCTTGAGTCAGGTTGCTGGGTCAGTGTTGCTCTGTGAACTCACACATCCAGGTAGGATGTCTGTTTCCCAGGCAACATGGTGCTGTACACTGAAATATTAATGGCTTCTGGCGATGCATGTTCTCAGTGTCTTCGTGTTTGTGTGCGTGGCGTCTGTCTCTTCTGACATTTTCTGTCATGACTGAGTCTTTTACTGTAATAGTTGCAAAGTACAGCATTGTTGGTTCGAGGAATCGGGGCGCAAGGTTGCACTTCTGCTTTCCCAGTTCATCTTCACCTGTTTAACACACCGGCTGTTTTTGGGGATCCAGTAGAGGGGTGAGCAGCCCTCGACTTCAAAGGCCACTTAATCTACGACTGACGCAGCAAATTAATATAAGACCCACTAAGCAACTGATGTAGAAACCCCCCTCGAAAATAACTTTATAATGTATATATTTTGCAAAAATAATTCAAACGCAGGAATCCTACACCGCCGTCCTGCTAGCTGTGCACAATGCAGAGTCTGTCTCGGCTCATCTGACACCTCACGGGACTCTTCATTTTACAATTACATATTTATACATGCTTTGCAGTTGTGAGGGTGGTGCAGTGGTTAGCACTCTTACCTCACACCTCTGGGACCTGGGTTCGAATTTGCATGCTCTCCCCTGTATCATCGTGGGGTTTCCTTTGGGTTCTCCGGTTCCCCCTCACAGTTCAAAAATATGCCGAGATTAATTGGAGTTACCAAATTGCCCGTAGGTGTGCATGTGTGAGTGAATGGTGTGTGAGTGTGCCTTGTGATTGGCTGGCCCCCCATCCTGGGTTGTTCCCTGCCTTGCGTCTGTAGCTTCTGCGGTTGGCTCTGGACCCCTTAAAACCATGAACACATACACACATACATACACACACATCCTAGGTCTCATTCAGAATCGTGGTAATGGAGCTCTTGTGTCGGTGGACCTGTAGGTACCCTGCTGCCTCATTCGCTTACCCTGCCTCATTCACTTACCCTGCCTCTGTCACTGACCATCTTATGACTCGTGCTCCATGACCAAGAAACTTTGAATCGCAGAACCGTGTGAGTGAGAGTCATTCAGCATCTCTTGCTGGGCTTACAAAATAACACTAGTTCTACAGTTCAGCTTCTCTTGTTTCTTAGTTCAACTCTGTGTGTAACTTGGAGAACAGAAAGAAGTATCATATCGGTACACAAGTGAAGAACATAATATTACAGTGACATAAATGATAGTTGAGTTCACGTGATTTTTCACGTGTAAAAATGTTTTTGAGTTTTGTATTGAGTGAAGTATCTCTAAATCAAAGAATGTTTGTGTTATGAGGTGGAGATATTTTTGAGATGTTTGTCCTGGATGAAATGCTATTTTTAGACATGGTTCTGCTATGATATATCCCAGCATCCTCCATTAGAGGGACATATATTCTATCCTGCAAAAAAATCTCTTCTTTTTACCATTTGGGGTCGATGCCTTTTTTCAAAATGAAATTGCTTTCAAGGGTTAAATTGTAACTGATATAAATAAGCATTGTTAAATGTTGTTATCCACGATGACAACAATGGCATTAGGATTTCGTATGAATGATGGGAAAAAAATTCCAGATTATATATATATATATATATATATATATATATATATATATATATATATATATATATATATATATATATATATATATATATATATATATATATATATATATATATATATATATATATATATATAGATCAGAAAGCCAGCTCAAAATGTTTGTGTATTCACTCTAGGGATATTATACAGCTGTTGTTTTTCAGAGTTTATTGAAGCAGACGTAAGTGAAGGGGCCCTTTGATACACCCTGATTTCTGTCCAATATTCCCCTCAAGGCCAAGTACATCTCCACCTGTATTGATGAAATCAAGCAGGAGCTCAAGCAGGAAAACATCTCGGTGAAGGCCAATGCCGTGTGCAAGCTCACCTACGTAAGGCCGGCTCTCACCTGCACCCTACACACCATGATGCTGCGGCCCCTCCGACCACTGTGCCCATGTGGCCTCGTGCCATGACATCCACTGCTTTATTGGGGCTTGGTTCCGCATTCACGCGCACGCACAGTAAGCCTCTCGCTTTGATGTGAACTCTCCTCCACAGTTGCAGATGCTGGGCTATGACATCAGCTGGGCCGCTTTCAACATCGTGGAGGTCATGAGTTCCTCCAAGTTCACGTACAAGGTGAGATGCCTTCCCCGGTGAGCCCTCTGCCTCACGCACGGAAGCAGAATCAGCCGTTAAAGCTTGCGTGCGCGGTACGCGACTCCTTGAAGTCTTTCCGCTTCGGTCCCCTGAAGAGTCCACGTCTCTCTCGCCCTTGTCCTTGCTCGTTGTGCCGCAGTTTCCTCATTTCCATGGTCCTCCTGCTGCTTCCTCTCTCCTCTGCAGAGAATGGGTTACTTGGCAGCCTCGCAGAGCTTCCACGACGGCACTGATGTCATCATGCTGACCACCAATCAGATCCGCAAGGTCAGCGACTGCCCTTTTTGTTTTGTAGCCTACATCTGGAGCTGGAGGAGACACCTGACCTGTCTTTTCTCTTCAGGACCTCAACAGTCCAAACCAGTACGACACGGGTGTGGCTCTGACAGGCCTGTCCTGCTTCGTGACCCCTGACCTCTCCCGTGACTTGGCAAATGACATTATGACGCTGGTGAGGATATTCCCATGTCCTTACCGTTCTGCTGCCCCGTCCCCCGCCCCCCCCCAACCTTGCCCTCACGCTCTCCTCTTCTCCCTGGTCAGATGTCACACACGAAGCCCTATATCCGGAAAAAGGCTGTGCTCATCATGTATAAAGTGTTCCTGAAGTACCCTGAATCGCTGCGGCCTGCCTTCCCCCGGCTGAAGGAGAAGCTGGACGACCCAGACCCTGGTGAGATGCTCGAGGTTCAGGACCGATCAGCGGTGTTGATCTGGATCAGCTTGAATGACTTGAATGACATTTACCCATTTGAGTAGACATCGCCAGTGGACTCCGCCACCTGCTGGCCCAAATAGCTATTGAATTTTTTTTTTCTCTTCAGTGGTCAGAGTGTAGCTGAGTTCTCAGTTATTAGGCACCTTCGCACCGCAGGAACTTTTTTCAGGAACCCGGAACTTCTGACTCGTTCCCACCGCAGGAACTTGGTGTGATTGTAGTTCTTCTGAGGTAGTTTTACGGGAAAGTGCATGTAGAAGAAAAGTAATGTAGCAAAAAATAAGGAGCTGGAATTGTGTATCTCAGTTATATATGATGCATTAATGAATACCATTTTGCATGCATCTCCATATTTCTGCATTGGAAAATTCTATAACCGGCGGTATATGCTGGCGGTAAAATTATTTATAAAGTCCCAATTCCCATTGCGTGGTGGGATGGCGACATGCGCAAGTGGCCGGGAGCTAAAAAATTCTGGTCAAGGCGGCCCAGGAACCAGGTTCCTGAACTTTTTGGTGGGCGAGTGCCTGTTGTAGAATGAGGATCGGAGCTACTGCTAGACGATTGCAAAAAATGGCTCTGGGCTGCAAATCGGCAGACGCTGACTCTGTAGTGCCACTTCCCATCTTAGCAGTGGGCTTTAAATCCTTGGGTGTGACTCTGTCCTCCAGGGGTGCAGTCGGCAGCGGTGAACGTCATCTGTGAACTGGCCAGGAGGAACCCCAAGAACTACTTGTCCCTGGCTCCCCTTTTCTTCAAACTCATGACCTCGTCCACCAACAACTGGGTCCTCATCAAGATTATAAAGCTTGTAAGCTGACGATTGTCTGCTGTCTGTGTGTGTTTCCCTGCACGGTTTCGTCTGCATCTGTTTGCCTGAATGTTACAATGCAGTCGGGTATAACCGCTTCTGCTGGGTTTCAGTTCGGTGCTCTGACCCCCTTGGAGCCACGTCTGGGGAAGAAACTGATCGAGCCTCTGACCAACCTCATCCACAGGTACGGACAGCTGGCCAGTCTCCTGAACACCTGCGCGGGTGAAGATGCTTCCGGCAGGAGCTCTGTGATCTCACAGTCACTTTCTCTGCTTGTCCTTTCAGCACGTCGGCCATGTCTTTGCTCTATGAGTGTGTCAACACCGTAATTGCAGGTCAGTGCAGGTTTTTTCTTTAATTGCCTTCAACTGTCAGTTCATACTTTGGTTCCTGCTGCTACTGTGCTGCAGAATTAACATGATTTGCAATAAAAGTACTGGATCATCTGAAATGGGCAAATATGCAGTGATAAGATTTTTTTTGAGGGGAGGGTGCTTGCTTGGGGGAGAAGCGGGTCCCCCTTGGAACTGGGGCACACCCCCAGCAACCCCCTCCCTCTGCACATCCCTACAAATAAGTTAAGTTCAAATGTCATTGCGTGACGATAATTCTCTGCACTTAATATTGTGAAGCGTATCTTCTGAGTGCTGTTTAGACCTGGTGTTTAGGCTTGGCTCTGTCATTCCAGTGCTCATCTCACTCTCAACTGGAATGCCCAACCACAGCGCCAGTATACAGGTAGGTCACTCTCCAATCCTAGGTTGGCTGAAATACCTTCAGCCCCGTCTGCTTCAGGAAGGGGGGGGGGGGGCTTCCTGTCCAGGGTGTCACCTGCCTTGTGTCTTATGCTCCTTGGGATACATTCCAGGCTCCCCATCACCCTGTGATGGATGGATGGATGGATGGATGCTAATGCAAATATCTGCAATATAGTTCGTATGATAAGCTGATATTCTATTGTGTCTTTTCTCTCTCTGCCCACCCCCAGCTGTGTGTGCAGAAGCTCAGAATCTTGATTGAGGACTCGGATCAGAACTGTAAGTGGCTCATTGGGTCTCTGTGTCGGTCTGTCAGTCGATCAGTCTGTGTCGGTCTGTCAGTCGATCAGTCTGTGTGTCTGTGTGTGAAACTCTGCTTTTCTTTCTTTCCTTCAGTGAAATACCTGGGCTTGCTGGCCATGTCTAAGATCTTGAAAACTCATCCGAAGTCAGTCCAGTCCCACAAGGATCTGATTTTGCAGTGTCTGGATGACAAGGACGAGTCCATCCGCCTGAGAGCCCTGGATCTGCTCTATGGCATGGTAAGGAGTGTACACACACACACACACACACACACACACACACACACACACACACACACACACACACACACACACACACACACACACACACACACACACACAGAGACAAGACCCACCCTGTCTGCACATGGGACTGGAGTCACAAACCAGCCGAGTGTTTGTGTCCCGGATGTTACATATAACACTCTTCTCCAGTTTCCTCATATTTCATATATTTGGCTTTTCAAGAAGAAATACAAATAATTAAATTCTTTCAGGAAACTTGTTCTGTGGATTTTACATTTAGATTATATTTAGCAGACTCTTTTATATCCATAGCGATGTACGTCTTTCAGAAAGCTGTCCCTATAGCAATTGGGGGCTTAAGGGCTCATAGGTGAAATCACTCTGCCTACCCTGAGACGTGAGCCGGCGACCTTCTGGTTACTGGCATGCCGCTCCTACCCGCCGAGACGCATAACGCTCCCTCAGCGATGAGAGCGATGACATTTAAATTTAATGATGGTTAAAGGTGGAGGCTGCTGAGTTCAGGTTTAAGCATTAAGCTCTTGCTCTCCATGTCTTCTGTGAAGAGTGTACCTTTTTTTTCCAGCGAATGTAACACGTTTAACTCGCTAGCAGCTGTGCCATAGCACCGCCTGGCCCACACGTCATCGGACTCTGTGTCATGCCCGTCTGTGCCAGGCTGACCAGCATGCACACGTGCCCGCCAGTCTGTCACGAGAGCGCGGGGGTGAACACGGAGCTGTCACCAGGACACAGGCCGTCCATTCAAGAGTTCTGATGGTTCCTGAGGCCCGGTGTGTGTCTCTCTAGGTGTCCAAAAAGAACCTGATGGAGATCGTGAAGAAGCTGATGCTGCACGTGGACAAGGCCGAGGGCACAACCTACCGGGACGAGCTGCTCACCAAGATCATCGACATCTGCAGCCAGAGCAACTACCAATACATCACCAACTTCGAGTGGTGAGTGAAAACCTGTGACCTGCAACTTCCATCCGGGTTTCTCAGCTGCAGTGACCAAAGCATAACCCCCTTTGCCGCTCAGGTACATCAGCATCCTGGTGGAGCTGACCCGACTGGAGGGCACGCGGCATGGCCACCTCATCGCCTCCCAGATGCTGGACGTGGCGGTCCGTGTGAAGGCCATCCGGAGCTTCGCTGTGGGCCAAATGGCCCTCCTGCTCGACAGCGCCCCCCTGCTGTCTGGAAACATGCAGCGCAAGGGCATCTGTGAAGTGCTGTATGCTGCGGCGTGGATCTGTGGCGAGTTCTCAGAGTAAGTCCCATCCTATCCATAATCCCGCTCCTATATCTCAACAAGCATTAAACTAATAACGTAAAGGTTGTGGGTTCAAATCCCAAGGAGCACATGTAAATTATAACCCTTGCTTTGGATAAAAGGGTCAGATAAATGAGTGCAAATGTAGATATAGTTCTGTCTAGTGGGCTGTATACATTGAAAGATGTTATTAGTTGAGTTATTTTTGGCCATTCTTATGGATTGTTACCTTAAACCTTTACCATAATCCTCATAGGTACTTGGAGGACCCCGTACAGACCCTGGAAGCCATGCTGAGGCCCAGGGTGGCCACCCTACCGGGGCACATCCAGGCTGTCTACGTGCAGAACGCTGCCAAGCTGTTCGCCGCAGTGCTGCGTAACGGCCAGCAGGGGTCACAAGACGGCCAGGCGGTTCAGGAGACCATCCAGCTGCTGACCGACCAGCTGCCGATTTTCGTGCAGAGCGCCGACCTGGAGGTGCAGGAACGGGTGAGCAAGACCGGGAGTCCTTGGAGCGGGACGGTGGTGAACATTAAGGGGTCTGCAATCACCCTAATCCTCACCCGCCCTCCTGTCCATCTCTCCTCCTAGGCCTCCTGCTTCTTGCAGCTAGTAAAATACATCCAGAAGTTACAGCAGAAGGATGTGGACGTTGGTGAGGAGGTCACGGCCTTGTTCGCAGGAGAGTTGAATCCTGTGGCCCCCAAGGCCCAGAAGAAAGTGCCTGTCCCGGACGGGTCAGTACTCGCTGCTTAACACAGTCTTTTTAATGATTTCTACTCAATGCTGTTGCTGCTGTTGTGGATACCGCCCCCTGGTGTTATCGCGCTGGAAATGCATGCTGTGTCCTCAGGTTGGATCTGGACGCTTGGATCAACGACCCTCCGTCGGAGCCCGAGTCGGAGGACGAGAAGTCCAAGTCCGCTTTCGCCGAGGAGGAGCCGCAGCAGCCACGACAACGCCACCGAGAGGTCGACGAGAAGGAGCTGGCCAGGGTACGCCTCTCCACTATTCTGCCTTGCCCTAGCCGCACACACTACAGGGTGCAGTAATCCAAGGGCTTGCAGACGGGAACAGCGGTACGATTAGCGCGTTTGCTAACTTTTCCATAACCACACTGCCCCACAAAGGCCAAACGCAGTAACTACACCGCAACTGAGACAGGGCTTTACAGTTTCTTTGACTGTTCAATCATATGTGTAGTAGGTAGGTAAATGAGAGAGCAGAGGTGAATTAAGATGTTTTGTAAAACGGAACCCATTCAGTTTTAATTTTTGTGAGTAACTTTTTCATTAAAAATAGTTCCGAGTAATCTCATCAACACCAATCCCTGCCATCAGCATTCTCATCATCATAAAGGGGCAGCGGAGGTTGTGACAGATGTTGTCTCCAAACTGAGTCATGACATATTTGCCTCTACGGTGGTTTGCCTTTTGCGGGGCGCCGCAGGGCCTTTCCCGTGCTGCATGCCGTTGTCACGCGTGCCCCTTCCGTCATGCCAGTGGATGGTTCTCCGAGTCCATTATGCTGCTTTTCTCCTCATTTCTCTAGCGCCGAGAGGAAAGGAAACAGGAGCAGGCCAACAATCCCTTCTACATCAAGGGCTCCACCGCAGCCCCCAAGGTAGGGTCCTGGGCAGCTTGATGAGCTGCAGACACGGACCGGCACGTTCCACACCCCATCCTGAGAGCCTGGCCTTTCAGCCGGTACTAATCCATAATGTATGACGATGCCCCGAGCAGGCTGAGCCGACCTCTGCCGCCTGCGTCTCTTTGATGTGCCTCAGGTTGACATCTCTCTGCCTGCAGGGGTACCAGGACACGATGGGTGTGGAGCACATTCCGGTCGTTCAGATTGACCTCAGCGTGCCCCTTAAAGTCCCAGGTGGGCGTTTGTGCATGCTAGCCTCCAGTCAGGCCTGCAGGGGGCGATGTGGATTTCGTTTGGCTCTGTGTGTTAGCCTCGAATGTGATTTATTCACCCTGAGCTGTGGCGGCCCGACTAAAAATCCACTCTACCTAGACTTGAGAGACCAACTTTGCACATGTCAGTCAGCCAGGTTCAGGAGATTCAATTATCTTGGTTGCCCCCCCATCTCCTCAATGCCCCTCCTAGGCATGGCCACGTCTGACAAGTATGTGAAGATCGAGGAGGAGCGGCGGAAGAGGGACAGGGTGGAGAAGGGCAAGAAGGAGAAGAAGGAGAAGAAGAAGAAGCGGGAGAAGAGAAGCCGAGGCGATCGGCGCAATGAGTCGGGCCCGGAGAGCGAGGAGGACATCAGACCCGCGCAGACGGTGGACATCGTCACCGAGGAGATGCCGGAGGTGCGGCCTGGGAGCTTTGGATGCGAGCGCTTTCTCGGTGATGTGCTTCTGAACAGGATTATTAACTTATTAACCCCCCCCCCCAGAATGCCTTACCCAGCGATGATGAGGACCGAGACCCCAATGACCCATACAGAGCTCTGGACATTGACCTGGACAAGTAAGTTTTAGCAGGTCCTTCTGGGTGGGGGGGGGGGGATCTGACCTCAATCTCCAGGGTATCTCAGGGTCTGACTGCCCCCCCTCCCCCACTGAAACAGAACTTTTATTAAATGATAACCTGGTTGAGCCTTTTAAAGTGGGGGGGGGGGGGGTAATCAAACCATAAGCCCTCAAATAAAAGCGAACATAGTTAGGCGCCCTCTACCAACTGAACTAAGGACTGGGGTGGAGGGGGGTCTTAAATTTTTCTTATCATGGGGGGTGGTGTCCCATGCATATTTATCACTGCATAGTGGAGGGTCCTCGAATTGTTTTCATGTTGCATATCATGGATGATCATGACGATGCTGCATATCGTCGCCTTGCTCTGCATCTGCTCTGAACTCCTGCAGCTGTCTGCAGAGCCCTGATCGGAGACCGGTTCTAGAGTAAATTGCGACACAGATGTAACAGAAGCGCTACACCCAGTGACCCTTGACTTCCCACATTAGACATTCCGTGTTGTTCTAGGAAGTAAGCTGTGGTGCTCGGTAAAATTCTGGAGAGTCAGACTGCTTTGCAGTTTCATGACTCCTTGTCTGCATCCGCGGTTGTCCAGCAGGTGGCACCATGCTCAAGGAACTAAATTTGTGATTTAATAACGTCATGGTACATGTCTATCAGGTGGTTACTGTTGTGCCCTTAAATGAGCTGAACTTCTACACTAAAAAAACCTACTGAAGGTGTAATAAGCTGTAGGAAGGTAAGGAGATTATCTGAAGCACCTACTGAAGATTAAGTGATGGCGTATCCCAGTTGTCACCCTGGTTTAAAAAAGCATGGGTCTGTGCAAGGACAATAGCTTACTTAGCATCCTTACCCCGTGTGACCGTAACTGTGACGGTGTGGTCATCGAGTCCTATGGTTCTCTCCCTGTGTCTCTCTCCTGCACACACACAGGGTGGCCAAAGAAGGCCAGAACAGGTGAGCAGTTACAACTGCCTTTCCCTTAAATTCATCACATCCTCCTCCTCTTCGCTTCTTTTCTTACCCACAATCCCCTTCACCCTTTTTGCAGTGCCTCAGTATGGAAATATAAATAGCAACAGACGTTCTGTTCTGTGTGCTGTTGTATTGGAATGTCTCTTTTTTTTCTGCTGTGCCATCTACCTCTGTGGTGACAGCTACCTGTCTCCCCTTATAACGTGCTGCAGCTCCTCGGGCTCGTAAACTCGTACGGGGAGAGCTCAAAGACTCCCGTATCTCGGCCAAGGAGCAGAATCTAGGCCGGTCTCGCTCTTGGGGAGAGTCTCTTCTCCGCCGCTCCTTGGAAAAACCTTTTGGGAGGTGGCTGACACAGGAAGTGGTATGGCCACAGTGGACGGGTTTAAGAGGAGCTCTGGGCATGTCCTGCAGCAGGTTCACACAGCACTGCATCTTGAACGTCTTGAAGCCTGCCTGTGATTTGAATATATTCTTATGTCAGCAGTACAGGTTTGCAGTTAAATGACTGCTGGCTCACGTTGGCCCAGCAAGACCAACTGGCTTGGGACCCCCTGGCCATCCTGTTGGTTGGCAGGATCATGGGTATTATGTAAAGGGGGAGGTTTTCCTAAGAGCTGGGCGGGATACCAGAGATTGTGTGATGTGATCGGCAAACCGCGGTAGCATCCCGAGTGTGGATCCTCTGGTGTGTTTCATTGGATGTTCATGTTGCTTAAAGGGCAAGGTACTAATTGGCATTTCTGCCAACAACAGACCCCTAGCGGAAAGCGAGAAGCTGCCCGTCAGGAAACACCGTGCCCCCGACCCCATCAAAAGCCCGGCGGAAGACGGTGAGAAACCAGAGGCCCCCCAGGAACTCAAGAAAAAGAGCAAGAAAGAGAAGCGGGAGAAGAAGGAAGAGAAGGTGAGGCTGGGGAGCCCCCGTTGCTGCGGGCTGAAACATGCAGCCAGGCTTGCGTTTCCATTAAAATGGCCACCGGGTGACTTCCTGAGGCCTTCGTTCTTGGGAAATGTGTTTGGTTCGTGGTCCAAGTCACTAGTGGTGTGTTTCGGTGAATGTGGTGGTCAACATCTCTCCCGCAGAAGAGCAAGGAAGAGAAGAAAAAGAAGAAACACCGCCATGAGGCCGAGGAGGAGGCCGCAGGGGAAAAGGAGAAGGCACCCCCACCTGCTCCAGAGAAGGAAGCTGTCCAATCACCTAGTAAATCCAAACAGGAAGTCCCGCCTGCAAGCGCGCCAGCAGAAGTATGATGTCACAATGGGTGTTGAACGCATGATGAAGCAAGGAAACTCTGATTTTCTGTTTAAATATCTTCCCTGACCCACTAACCCAAACTGTCCTTGTCAGGATCTGGATTTCTGGCTTTCGAATGAACCGGTACCATCGAAATCTCAGGTAGATGACTCTGTTGCCACACATTGCATTTTGCGTCTCGCTGCCGCTCATCGGTCTCCAAGAAACCCTCGAGTACCCAGTGCTTTGGTTTTCTGCTCTGGATAATGAGCAAAATATCTGAGCTGGAAATCGTTGCCGCTCTTCCAACTTGTCCCCCTACACGGATGTTTTTGTGAAAACTACTAATGGTAACCATGACAATAAGAGCCTCGGTTGCCCTTTTACTTACAAAAAAATCACAAGAACTAAGACTCACGAGAGCCTTTCCAGTAAATCTGGTCTTGATGGATAGTGGGACTCTGTTACTTTAGCATGAAACACTGAGTCACTGGGCATGGTGCTGTGTGCGTGCTGCTGCATTGTGTATCCATGACGATCCCCGCCTCGCCACTCAGAGAGGTGTGTCTTACAGGAGGCTGTCGTAACCACCTCGAAGTCCACCACAGAAGAGCCTGCTGATCCCGCCCAGGGATCTGACACGGAGGATGCTGTGAGTTTCCTTTTGCCTTTGATGTGCCTCTCGGGTCACTTCCCCTCTGCCTGAACTGCCTGTGAACTTCCTGCGGTGCCTTTATGCCCCAGAAATCATCCAAGCACAAGAAGAAGAAGCAGAGAAAGGAGAAAGAGGAGAAGAAAAAGAAGAAGCAGCACCGTGTCCCCGACAGGGAGGAGGAGGAGTCCGTGCAGAATGGCACAGTAGAGGAAGAGGAGGAGCCTCTGCCGGTAAGCCCTTATAAATACAGCGGTCTGTGACCCCGCCCCCAGTGACATGAGCGTGACACACCTCAGTGACGCATGGTAGGTGTGGCAGGCAGAGGAAGGTGGCGACTTGGAGGCTGGTGAACCAGTATATCCAGGAGCTGACCTGGAATTTCGTTTTGTTTCCATGGAATTTTGTTGTGAAATCTAAGAATCTCAGACTTCTCGATATTTCAGCTGGGAAATCCCCTGCCCCCCAATCCCCATAACTAAAAGGAACATATTTATTGGCCTTCCTATACACACTCAAACATACATATTTTTATTCAGTTATGTGTTTGTTTCTGATAGATCAACCTAGGACTAAGTGCTGAATTCATTGCTTGTAGTGTCATCACTGACCGCAAACTCCATTAAAGCTTGATCTGTGGAACTGCTGTTTCTGGTACCTCCAATAAAATACATTTTCTCATTTCAGCCAATGTCCAACTACTGTCTCCTGGCTGAGAACATCTACATCAAGATGGTGAGTGGGGGGGGAGGGGGATTCCTGGGCTTGGGGAGACAGTATGGAGTAGGAAGATACCTTTACATTTTGGAAAATATACAGTGCTATCTTTTATTTTCTGTCTTTTAAAAAACACCCAATACTGCGCAAACGCCCTGCAATTAAAACGATACTGGATCGCACTGAGGGTGTTGTCCTTGCTACACGGATAGGCAGCTGAGCATTGAACTTAAGCTCGGTGACCATGTTGGGCGTGACTCCTCTGACCAGTGGCCTGGGCGCTGTAACTGTAATGGATGCTGGTGGTTATAAGCTGATGGAACTGGCAGGGTTGTAAATGACTGGCTCTGCCGTCTTTGTGGTTCTGCGCGGCCTTTAGCCTCCCCTCACGTGTCTCTGTATTTGTTTCTCCTCCGCTTTGAAGATGAAGGAGGATGTGGATCAGGTAGGTCTGGGGGTGCTTTGCTGTGCTGTGGGTGGAAAAAGACCAACCTTCCCTTGAAAATGGGGCAAAAAAAACCCAAAATGCACTACACCTGTTCCTAGTTTTTTTCTGTAGCACTGGTCGCCACATCAGTGATTAGGGATGAATCCCAACCTCCAGGCTGTGAGAAGATAATAATATTGATCCTTTATTAATCTCCATGGGGAGATTGTCTTTTTGCTTACCCCATCTGTCTCTCCATGAGACACACAAAGATGTATACAGGTGATAGCAAGCTTGGGGTGGTCACAGCAAGGGGTCAGCCAGTGTGTAGCACCCCTGGATCTGGGGCTTAAGAGCCGCGCTCAGGGCTCCAATGGTGGCATCAGTCTACTGGCCCTGGGATTTGAACCAACAGCCTTCTGATCATGGGTACGGAGCCCTTACTTGCTGAGCCACACACCTCCCCGCAGGGTGTGTGGGGTCAGGGGTGACTGTGGTGGAGTTGACTGCTTGTGTTTTATGTGGTGGAGCGTAATATTTTATTTTCTATGCACTTTCTCCTAACCATCATCTATGTATGATGTCTCGCTCAGGTTTGTGACGTCCAGGGAAACCTGCAGGATTCCAGCCGGGTCGTGGTCTCGGTCATCTTCGAGAATAAAAGCAGCAGCTTCCTCAAGTCCATGGAGTTCAACGTGCTGGACTCGCTCAACGCCAAGCTGCAGCGGCCGGAGGGGGCGGGCCCTCACGACAGCCTCAGCGTGCCCTTCCAGCTGCCCCCAGGTGAGGCACCAACAGGATTCCGGATGTGTAATCTGGAAGATCTCACCAGTGGAAGAGGGAGCCCAGTGTCTTGTTTCACCGTGCATTTAAAAAAAAAAAAAAAAATCCGCCTTTCTAACATTCACGCTTGTCTACAGGGGTTTCCAACGAGGCGCGGTTTGTCTTCTCCGTTCAAAGCATCGTCATGCCACAGAAACTAAAGGGGACTCTCACCTTCATCGTCAAGGTGGGTGAGCCGAGCCGCCTGCTGTGCCCAGCCATGCGTACAAAAATACATGGATAATTTGCTGGATGTGTATCTGAGCTGAAGAGAGGCACAGACTTAATTAACTTGTGTATTTAATATTCACTCAAATACCTGATCCCAGTTTTGGGTCACACGCCATTCGAGTTGCGTGCTGTTCCCTTACCGCTGCGCCACGCACAGGCTCCATTCTGTGCCTGGTTTAGAGGTAAAGCGTAGGCCGTCCAGAAAAGTAGACCCGCCGTTCGTTAAGACCCCCATCGCCCTTCTATTTCTCGCCAGTCGGACGACGGCTCCAGTCACGAGAAGCTGGACTTCAAACTGCACTTCACCTGCACGTCGTATCTGAGCACCACGCCTTGCTACAGGTCGGTGCACACCTGCAGAGAAAAACCCGCCAGCTACTGCACAGCACCCACCCGAGCCGCTCTATCTATAGTAACCGGGTGACGCACTTGGGCACACTCTCGGTACCATATAGAATATCTGCCGAGTTTCCATTCCACGCCTGGGCTTCCTGAGGTTCTGCTGCAGACAGACACACACACACACACACACACACACACACACACACACACACACACACACACACACACACCAAGCAGGGATTACCGTAAAGGGTGCTTAGGACTCCATTCATTCACAAAACAGTCCTGTTTGAAAGTACTCTACTATACTATACTATGACTGTACACACTGCCAGTCTGACCTATTGTAGTGGAATACATTGTAATATAATATTTAAAAAACTTTAACCCCGTACAAGATTTGGCCAATTAGTGTACATCATTAGGAGGAAATCGCCGTGGTTACAAGAGAAGCCAGGTAGGGAGGTCGGTCGTGAGCAAGGATGCATGTAAGCCTTATGGTCACTGCTGTGGTCACCTTGGCAGCGATGCGTACGCCAAGCTGCTGGAGTCGGCCGACATGAAGGGCAGCTCGGTGCGGCTGCAGGCCGTCGGCTTGTCCTTCCACCACTTGTTGGCCAAGATCTGCTTCCACCACCACTTCTCAGGTATGCTGTGGGGGGAAGATGGGATGCTGGTGGGGAGAGGAAGATGGCGCCCTCTAGTGGCCAGGCTACATTGTTAGCCTGGATGAGCCAAATGATGAATATTAATGAATATTAGTCTTATTTTCTCCTCTTCCCCCCCCCCCAGTTGTGGAGAAAATCAACTCCTGCGCCTCCTTGTATAGCAGATCAATCCAGGGTCATAATGTCTGCCTGCTGGTTAAATATGTAAGTTTTGGCTTCACTTGCATTTCCTGCAGCATTTATACAGCCATGGTTAAGTTTGCTTTATTATTTTTAAATCTATCATTTGTTGCCTAGTAGTTCTGACCAAGGCAAGATTTTGTCCACTTTTACACCCCTTGCGACCAGGCTTCCGAACACTGATGTAGCTGTTCAGATCAGTGGCCTGTACTACGTAGCAGGGTTACTGGCTTATCGGGGTAACTTGTCGGATTTAAGGTACCACAGTTTAAATGGACTTCATATTGGTTGACTTACATTTTGCCCAGACTACCTTAAATCCGACATGTTACCCCGATAAGCCAGTAACCCCATTTCATAGTACAGGCCACTGGTGTATCAAACCTGGTTTACCCAAAATGGAAGTCAAGGAGATGCTACAATGTATTATCTCCTTAAAGCAGGGCTATTCACATTGTGGTCCTCAAGTGCTGAGCACTGCTGATTTCCCCTACCTAACTTTACCTGTGAGCCAGGTGTGAAGCCTCTGGCCAATCAGAATGAGTAAATATTAAACTGCCTTGGAGAACTGAAAACAAGGCCTGGATTTAGAGGCGAGGGCCAGATTAGAAGAGCCATGTCTGAAAGTGAAACTGAATATAAAGTGCGGCATCAGAAAAGAGTCAATGAATGTGGCAAAGTGTAAATTCTCCACAACTTTTAATCTTCTCCCTCTTCCAGACCGATCAGACTGTGACGATTGACGCCAAGTGTGACGAGTCATCTTTGCTGGGGAACCTGCTGGATGAGATTAAGCTCACTTTCTCTCAGTCCTGACTGAGCCCTGGGCCTTGCCCTAGCGCACCCCCCCCCCCCCCCAAGGAACACTGACATACATTCTTCGATAACTCATTAGGTACAATACATTAGGCTGGTACCCCCTACCACCTCCTATTCCTTTCCCACATGTTGTTTGTTTCTAAACAACTTTTCCTGTCTATCCAATTCTCTGTACTAAATGTACTGAACTGCCTTTCACTTATTTGTAGTCCTGATGCAATGGTCTGTCCAGCTTCAAAAATTCATCTCTGGTCGTGTTGTGTCTGTCCTGTTTCATTTGTGTTTTTGTTATTTAAATCCATGCTTTTTTAATTTTAAACCAACCCCTAAAACTGGAATTTGCAGTTTTGTTTGACTTGTATGTTGTTTTGCTTCATTTGTTTTTATTTCGTTATACTTGGGGGTTTGTTTAAGGCTGTCTTTATGATCTGTTCACTGTGCATGTCTGATTGTCTGCGACATTTCACTGGCCTTACTCTTCATAATGCTCCCATAATTTGTCACACTCCCACTGTTTCATGTAGCTTAACCCCTCCCATATGACACATGACATAATATGACATGACACTAATGTGGTTCGGGAAAAACATCCGCTGTTCTTTGTGTGACTGAGCCTTAAAAGTTCAAGGGGCACCAGATTCTGCGATCTTCGGGAACTTGACATTGTAATTTGCTATGTCATAGGAAAAAAAAAAGACCCGTTTCTTCTTGGGTCTGGGATGTCCATGGAAAGCCTCCAGTTATGGGCTGGAACCACCAGCCTGTGCAGTGCCACTGCCTACCCTATACAGGCCAGCTGCAGTGACATCTGTGCTGGATTTTACTAGAGGTGGCGAGCCGATTCCATTCTGGGGAAGAGCTGCTGTAGTTCCATGGTTCTAGAATGGAACAGAATGAGGCAAAAGAGATCCTGCAGCGTAGTTCGTTGCCCGTATGTTGACACCCTTTTGATCTCCTGTCTGTTTCATGATACCTTTCGGGTACAGTGTTACTCCTTGGTTTCATGTCTGGCGCTAAGAACCACTCATACCACTCAGAATATGATGTTGAAAGTTTCACAGACCTGTTAAGGTACTGGCAAGAGGATGGATGCCTTTGATAAACTGGTGTGTCTACACTGTTGCTCTGATCTGCTATTAGTTTGCTTATGTTTGCGGCTTGTTGTCTGTACTCATCTCATCCCAAATACTCGATGTACTGAACCTTTCTTAACACTGAGCATGAGTCTGAAACAGTTTGTTGCTTTCACTTCCTGCCTTCATCCATCCCATCTTCACTGACATAATCTGCATGATGCAGCCTGTTTTAAATGACGACGAATAAATAAAATCCCGGAATGTGGATCCTCCACATCTAGGCGTATGTTTCAGCTGGCATTGCCGTTTTTCTTGCTTGGAAGTCCTGATTTTCTTGTAATTGTCTCTGTACCTCTGAGTGTTTTGAGTCATGCAGTGTTTTTTTTTAACCATGCGTCAGCACTACATTTGAAGTAATTAAAGTTGTTACTTTACTGAGTATTAAATCATGTCCTGTTGGGATATAACTAATGCAAGACTACAGGAATGAGTTTTTAAGAATCCTAAATATGTTGAGTATTTAGGGGGAAATACGTTGTACTATGCATGAGATGGAATGTACATGATTGAACTTCCCCATGGACCTACAATGCAGGCACAAAAATTCCTTCACTCATTCCATGATTTTTTTTTTCCTCCTTTATCTATAGGATTTTTGCGTGCGTTTGAGTACTTTTGATCATACAATGTTTGTTATGAAGATGAACAAATCAAATTGTTTCCTGGAATGTCGTTTTAAAAATGTGCATCATTTTTCAATAACGGGGGTTCCATTGTACTTTTGAGATGTTTGTGAAGGTACCACAGGATCGACTTCACTTAAAATGTGCTGTTTAGTGCAATTGAAACAAACTTACCAGAGATGCCGTAAGTTTTCTTCTAGTCGACTTGTAGTAAATTTCTTTCTTGGTGCATTTTAGGCTGTTGAACCTGTTGGGTATGTGGATTCAGAAAATCTGATATGATTACTTCCTGTTTTTCAGCTGTATGATGTAATATGATGTAAAGATTTTAAGTGAAACTGATCAATAAATGAGAAAAATATTTGCTATATACATTCCAAAGGAGAAAAACAAAACATTAGTGTGTGTGTTGTTTGTAAAGTTTAATCAAGAAGCTCACAGATATGGCCAATACTCCCCTCTCCATAAACAGCTGTTCTTGTTAAAGGTTGTTAAATATACACTTCACTATCAGTTTCTAATTAAAACCAGTTTTTGGTCCTTCTACCACCAAGGAATTCATACAGTATTATTGACCACACAGGAAGGTAAAGGTGTAGATTTGGGTATACATAGTATGGATATATTGCTACCGATACTGTGGGAGTAACGTGGGTGTTTACGGGGGTTGGTCCCTGGCAATGTTGAAACCAAACCAAGGCCTGCGTTGACAGGTTATATGTCAGAGATTTATACCAAATCTGAATACTGCACAGACAGCACTCCTGTCGTTGGAAGGTGTTCATGAACGCTCTGCTATATAATTTGCATTTCGTTTGATTTGTATACAGACAAATTAAGGAAATAAATGAAGAACATCGTGTAAACAAAACAAATTCCGTTTAAATGACGCATATGACATATTATTACACAAATGTTCAAAAACAAGCCAAACTACGTTACCATTTTGACATCGTAAGGCGTGCTCAGGCGTGACCTCTGGGAATATGGGAAGTGAAGTTTTATGGATGCACTTTCAAATGGAAAAAGAGCTGATACTCCGTTTAAACGAATATATCTAACGAGGTCGAACGACATATAAAAAGACAACACAGTTACTCAACGCTAACGTACATGTCACTAGAATGTTTGCTTCTTGCAATTTTGGCCTTTTGGAAGTACTTCATTTCCCAGAGAACCTTGCGTCAGTTCCCGCTGATTGGCTTTTACTTTAGAGACCGCCTTAGAACGACACATTTTAGCAAACAGCTGCGAGTTATAGACGGGGATAGAATTGCTCGATCGGTCGAATGTTGGATAAGTTACTTATTTTTGGTATCGAAAAGCATCTGTTTGGTCGGTGTTTTATTTGTAATGCGCCTGTTCCGACGGTGGTTTAGCATTAGCTCATCGAGTGGGTTGCGTTTAGCTAGGTAGATGAAACGGCTAATGGTTGATAGTTTGGTAGTGAAGAACTAAAGAGGAAAGAAGAAACAAACAAAGGAGGGTGACTGCGTTGGTTTCGCTCGAAATAGTCCGGCTTTTGAGTTGTGAGTGGGTTAGTGTTCGAGTTACACGGATACGGGATAGCCGGTGACTTGTTCGGTCAGTTAGAACGCCGTTAGCTAGCCAGACGTTTTTGTTTGTGTGGGAGGCTTGTCGAAATATTAGCCAAAGCTAATAATTTACGACGGAACAAGTGTCGCTATCGAGATTAAACAAAAGGCGGACCCTTTCCCTATAACTTGGGCGACTCGATATTTAGTTTCTGTCCGTGTTTTGAGAGGGGAGTTTGGAGAGCTATTTAGCTGGTTAACTGGTTAGCCGGGGGGGAGCTAAACGGGTTGCGGCGGAATATGGCTCAGCATGGACAACAACATGTAGCGAGCTCCCAAAAGGCGTTAATGTTAGAGATGAAGAGTCTCCAGGAGGAGCCGGTCGAGGGCTTTAAGATAACTTTGGTGGACGAAGCCGACCTGTACAACTGGGAAGTTGCGATTTTCGGACCCCCGAACACCCACTACGAAGGCGGATATTTTAAGGTGAGGGGAGCCGACGTCCGTTTCCGCGAACGGGGAACCATTCCGGTTTCTGCGTAGCGTCGTTCCGCAATTGCCGTCGGTGATTATTTGAATATTTAAAGTTCAAGCACATTAAAATGTGTTCGCGAAGCCCGTAGTTTGTTTATGTTGGTCTCGGATCATCTTTCGGCCCCTACGATAACCAGCATCGTTGCTTTGTTCAGTGTCCTCGCCATCGATGGTGTATTTATTATCGCCTTTCTCCTTTGTTGTCGTTGTATTCCATACGATTGAGGGAAAATTTGTCGGAACATCAGTACGTCGTTGGTATGTAGTTACATTTTATAATGTATAAGACGTGGAAACGCATTTCTCGCTGGTCTTTTGTTCTTTTTTTGTTTCGTCTGTCAGTGACAATATACCCACACCCCCACTCGGTGTCACTTCATGACAAACAGGCATGCATATTTTTTACTTGATTAATTAAATACCACCGCATAATCCATATATATTTTATAAACGTTGAGTGTCGCTTTTCTGCTGGTTTTTGATTAACTGGTTTACGGATTATGTGTTTGTACTTGTACGATTACCCTGTAATTGAAGTGGTTGGTAGGTTTTATTCGCAGATTTGTTAAAAACGACTGTGTGGAGACATGGCTGGTTATTTCTAACTTTTCGGAAGTTTTTTTTAATCTGTACTTTGTAGTTTTTCTCTTGAATGTTGAATTTCCTTTTGGCTTGCCTTACACGTCGCTGCATTGTCTTTTGTTATATCCTCTCTGCTGTACAAAGCCCATCAGGTCTTGCCAGTTTCCAGATCATCTTTTAAATAGCTGTTTTGTTTTATTTGTTGGGTTGGTGATCTTGATTACTGGTTGTCATGAAGTCTTGATCTGCTTTAAAAAAATCGCAGATCAAGTTGTCAGTGAGGCGGAGTTGGTGGAGCGATGACGTGAATAAATCACGTCCCAAACAAACGCGTGTCGCGTGCATCTGCTCGAGATTGCAGAAGACGCCACGCGAATTATGAAATTGCGGTTGTCGTCTGCTTTGTAGTCTTAGTGTTTATTAAATGCCGAATCTGTGGTTGCTTTCTGTGTAGGTATATTGGCGTGTGTAAAGAGAGCAGCCCTCTTGGCAGCTTGTATATCCAAAGAGCGCACACTCAGCAGTCTTCATTGGTAACGAAGCCTATCTGGTAGCCTAATATATTACTAAACTCGTATGAATTTGTATGAACACACAGCTTCAGTTGTAGGGCTGGAGCTTTTGTTTCTCAGTGGTTCCCTCATTTACTCCCAGGACAGAGTGATCCTGCTGGGGTGGTGGCTGTAAATAGAGGTCCTTCGGGTAGTACACAGGAGCAATAATAGCACAGGACGGCGAGCTGTGATGTCTGGCTGTGAAAGAGTTAAGCAGCTAGCATCTGACTGTTTGGCTTAGATTTGCAAAGGCGCTGATTAGATCTTCAGGCCTTGTGGTGTACTTTGGTTGAGCTTCGAGATGGCCCTGGGTTCTATGCCGCCATTGGGTGGTTGCTAGTGGCAGCCCTAGGATAACAGACCGGTAAACAACTCGGAGGCTGTTGCTTTGCTTAACGAATCCCATCAGACTCGGGTTATGTCATGTGTCACTGAACACTTCCTCTCTTTATGGAGCGGCCTGCTAAGCCAGGAGTTTCAATACTGTCTCCTGTTACTGCAATGGAACTGCAGTGCTCAGAGACAGTGCCCAATGTGTGCTTTCTCCAGAATTGCTGTTTTTTTTTTTTTTTTTTTTTTGTGCTTTGCACAGTGGTATCTAGGGCCCTGTGCTTGTACACGCAGGCTTACAGCTGGAGTGCGAAACCTGCTTAACACTGCAGGATATATGTAAGAGAATCCAGATAAATTAGAAAACTGTTCTCTAGGTCCCAGGGCACTGGAGTCCAGAGAGATGGGGAGAAAACACCCCACTCTCTGCTAGACTGATTTGGAGGGGTGCAGAGGCACTTGTACTGATCCAGAGCCACCCAGTGTCAGATTACAGCCTGCCCTCTGCTCTAGAAGTGTCACTAATCAGGTGATCTGGAGTTTCTTGGACTCTTACTTTCCGTGAAGTGTTTGTTGGTGCCCTCTCTAAGTTGGAGGACATTTTGATTTTTACTGTTTTGGCTTCAGGTGTGCTGATCTGGTTTTATCCAGTGCCCGTAGTCCACATTTGCTCTGTTCTGCCTTCCCGCACTGCTGAAGATGGGGTTTGGGTCACAATCATTGGACACTTCAGATTGGCAGACGGTTGGCGTTCCAGATATAACACCTACATTATCCATGAGGCATTTTAAGCAGAACTTTTAAAAAGCATCTTTACCACAAGCAGACTTTGTATTCCACTCCACTCAATATTTACTGATGTGGATCCTCATCTTTGTCGCTTATTTGCTTAGGATGTTGTGGAATAGGGGAGAACTCCCTCTCGTGGTTGAAGAGGGGTTGTTATAGTATTAGAGGCAGAAGTGGAGTGTGTGTGATGTGAAAAGGGAGGGGTGTACTTTTAAACGCTCTGCCGCTCGATGTGCTGGCATTCTCTGTTCCTGTGATGGATGTAAACATGTGGCCAGATGCACAGTCTTTCTTTGGTTCTGTGGTTTTTGATCGGCCCTTAGTGCTTGAGGAGCCATTAGGAAGTATAGTGAGTGTATGAAATTTGTATGGCTTCTGTATGGATCTCTAGAGATTCAGAATTCTCTCTAAATGGTATGTAGGGTCGGTGCTTAGTTTGCATGCAGCCTTGTTAGGAGTCTTTGTACTCAGCATGACACCTTATGTGTAAGCCCACCTGCTTTCTTTAAAGACCAAGCCTGGTCGTAGTTTAACACTTTTGTAGTCTGTAGGTGGAAGCGCAGTGCTGCTGTTAGAGATTTTTTTTTTTGCTGACTTTAATAAAGCCATTTGTATGAGGAGGGGAAAAAACAGGCTGTCTTTTCAGGTGAGCTTAATTTTATTTGCTGTAGTAGGATAGGATGCAGGCACACATGAGGTGAGCATGTTAAGTGGAATTAAAGGTATTTTATATGGTGAGCTGGCACATGAGTACTGGGATCCATACACACATTTCACTAAGTTTCAAAGTGCAGACTTGATTTGCAGTTGTGGCTGCTAACTTGGGGTTTAAGTGTACCCCCCCGCCCTGATCAGATTCTCCTGATCCATGGGGAGAGGGAACTGTTACTGAGGTTTGGTGGACCTGGAACAGATGGTGCACAAGACTGTCAGGCTTGGGCAGGTGATCTGTGAGCAGGAGCGATATGTTAGAGGAGGAGAGTCATGGTGACAGCTGAGGGCATCTCAACATTCTAGGTCTTTCTAATGGTGGTTGGATTTATTTTGAACGTTTTAGTACATGCCTTATTTTGAGCAATGAGTATTTTTCTTTTTAAATCTTGAAGTGATCTTGAGTACACCTGTTAACAACTTTCTCATTTCTGTTTCCAGGCTCGTATCAAGTTCCCCATCGATTACCCATACTCCCCACCGGCCTTTCGCTTTCTTACCAAGATGTGGCACCCAAACATCTATGAGGTAGGAACCGTTTACTCGTCTTGCTAAGCTAAACAGGTGGTCTCGAAGTGCTTATGGGGCTACAGGCGTAGGCCATGACGCTATGAATATTTTCCAGAACGGTGATGTCTGCATCTCCATCCTGCACCCTCCAGTGGATGACCCCCAGAGTGGGGAGCTGCCCTCAGAGCGATGGAACCCTACACAGAATGTCAGGTAGCACTCCATGCTGGCATAAGAGGGGGAGTTATGATCTTGGAGTGTTGGTGTTAACTTGAACACTAGTGACCAACACTAACATCCACCTTCAGAATAGGTGAAAACAGGTTTTATTTCTGTATAACTGGCTGCCTTGTTTGTGGCCATATTAGAATAATATCTGTCTGATATTGCAGGAATGTGATTTGTGTGGCTTGTCCTGCCACCCTCCCCTCCCCCCAAATATCATACTATAACCCTTCAATAAAACACTGACCTCAGGTTGTCAGGATCTGCATTTCCCCTCATTGTGGGTCCCTTGTCTCGGATTATTTGATCTTACTGCTTCTGGAATTGTAGGTATTTGCTATGAATTTGAATAAGTCCAATACTAGTGGTGCTTTGTATTACCAGGGCTATATTTGGGTTTTTGTGGTTGTTCTAGAAAACTGTTGGGCAAAAATTTACTTTGGCTGACTCGGTGTTATTTCCTTTCTGAATTTAACAAATCGATATTGGTTTGCCTGCACAGAAGATGACGCTCTCTCTCTCTTACTCGAAGGACCATTCTTCTGAGCGTTATCTCTCTGCTGAATGAGCCCAACACCTCGTCACCAGCCAACGTAGACGCTTCCGTCATGTACCGCAAGTGGCGGGACAGCAAGGGCAAGGACCGGGAGTACACGGAGATCATCAGGTGCCCGTGTCGCGCGTCGTGAGGACGGTGGTGTTGGTTGTGGGTTGGGACCATTAGCGTCATTTGCTCCTGGGGTTGTGACCTGTTTGTGCATCTTTGTGTGTAGGAAACAGGTGCAGGCTACCAAAGCCGAGGCAGAGCGCGATGGCGTGAAAGTGCCCACCACACTGGCGGAGTACTGTGTCCGGACACGTGCACCTCCCCCCGACGAGGGTTCGGACCTTTTCTACGATGACTATTACGATGACGAGGAGCTGGAGGATGAGGCTGACGAGGATTGTTGTTACGACGAGGATGACTCTGGAACGGAGGATTCGTGACGCCTTTCCTGCCCGAAGGACGCTAAACTCGTCTCCCATCCCCATCTCAGCCCTTCACACATCAGCTCAGAGTGCCCCCCCCCCCACGGGTGCTCCCCCCCCCCCACCCAGAGTGCCCGGCTGCATCCCGCTTTTTAAATACAAATCAGTTTTTTGAAACACTACAAACGTTTTAGATTTGTGTTCATTGTCGGATGTGTATGTTCATTAACCCAGATCATGTTATACCAAGTGATGACCCCGCCCCCAGCTCATGGCCCCCAGACTTCTCTGCATTAAACAGGCCTTGGCTCTGGGTGTCGCACTAAGCCAGGCTTCTGGTATTTCGAGCCCCTCCCCTCGAATGAAATCGCCAAAGCCCCGGTGACCCGCCCCCACCACCATCCCTTCCCTTTACTCCCTGGCTTTTGAGAACATGGGAAGGAAGAGATCAGCCAGCTTAGCAATAAATGTGTGTGTGAGGTTTCAAAGTCATGGTGGACATGTAAATGTTACCCCCCCCCCCCTTTTTTTTTTTTAAGCACAGGCTACCTTGTAGCTAGTAGCTCATGCCACTCCCCCTGTGACCCTTTCTACACCGTGGTGAAAAGTCAGCCTTTGTTTCGCCCCTGTGTGAGGGGGCCACTTCTGTACTCCTGATTCAACTCTCAAGTTTTTAGATGCCAGTGACAGCCAGCGCTTTGTAAGCAGCCCCACTGTATTATGGCTCCTGGCAAGGAATAAAATGAGAACAACTGAAATGCTAGTTGTGCACAAGAGGTAAAGCTCCTGGTAGAGAGAGAGAGAGAGGGCTCCACCTGTAGTCATCCGTCTGAATTGAGTGCAAACCAACTGCGGCCTGTTTGCCTTGCAGGCACAGGCTGATATAGTAGAAGTCTGCCTGTACGGCTGTAGGTGAACCAGCTGGTAAGATCACCCATCGTATGGAATGTACTTGTGTTTTGTGCATCTCATATCTTCCCTTTAGGCAGTTTCTTTTCAAGGATTTCTTTAAAAGGATGTCCAAATTGCTCTGGTTTCATCTTGGTTTTAAATATAAAATTTAAGAATATTGTGTTCTGTTCGGATGAATGGGTTTAATGCCGCGATTCATGATCATGTATCCCCTCCTCAGTCTAATTGGGCAAAAGCATCGGCAAGGACACTTGAGCGTTTTGAAAGCTTAAAAACAATCTCAGGATGAATAAAGGAAAATGGATTTTTCTTCTCCCCCCCCTTCTCTCCCAAGTATCACTGAGTCTGCCAGCAGCTGTGAAGGTCCTCCAAGTCTCTGCTTGCAGACTGTTTACAATCTTTATGCACACATTGAAATGCTGACGATCACTTTTCTTATGGTTTGTAAATGTATTTAAAACTGAAATAAATAACCTTTTAATAGGTTTTTGTGAATTAAATGGTAGCGTCGCTGTGTCCAATTCTTGTGAAGTTCTTGTAAGGACCTGCTACTGAAGATATTTGAGTGGTATCGCAGCTGCGAGGGCCAGTTAAATCCTTTCCCAAGCTCTGCATGGGACTCTGGCTGCCTCAGGCAGGTAGACATGACTGTGTGGTGGTACATATTGTACTCGAGGGTGTTGCTTGTCTCAATCTGAGTCGTATGTCTTCCACAAAAAAAACATACACGTGCCGCTTTTTGCTCTGCGTGGGTTTCTAACGTGCTATGTTACTGTCATATTTGCTTAAAAGCACCTGATGGCTGCGTCATTAGCTCTGAGAGCTGAAACTGATTTAAAGGTGAAGGCAAACATAAATATCTGGTACCTAATGAGGCTGTTTTACAGTCCAGGTGAGTTTAAGGGCGGTGTACACAAGGCTCTGTGTTGAGTCTTAGGCCTTGTCCATGTGTATATGGGTATTTCTTAAAAATTATCTTCCATTATTAAGAAAAGATCTGTCCACATGAAATGCTAAATTGCGCTGTCAAGAGCTTGCCAAAGCAACAGCCAATGATAAAACTTGGCTTTGTTGGCCAATCAGAAGCCTTGTTAGCAGTTCTGCTAGGCTACAAACGACTAGTGTGGACAATGTCAAAGTAGACAATGGCGCACAATCTGACGTCACATGCCAAAAGGTCCCTTTTCTCTACACATCGACACTGAAAATGGGAGTCTCTGAAAATCTTCACCCTGGATGGGTTTTTGCGAAAGCTCCGTTCTCGGTGACTTGTGGACAAAAGGCCGAAACACATAGAAAAAACTACGTTTTAAAAAAATACCCGTGTACATGTGGACAATGCCTTCGGCCTAGTGCATAGCGCTCTAAGAATTATTCAGGGGTATTGTAACCCCTAGCCATACTCTGTTCTCTTCTAGGCCGTTCCTGTCTTGTGGACATTTTATGACTGCCAAGCGTCTCCCAAATCACCTTAGTCAGTTACTTGCCATAAAGATTTACTTATACTAAAAGTACCCGTACTAGTTTTGGGCTAAGTACAACTAAAAACCCGTGGGGTGCTTTGTTGGGTACAGGAGGCACATGGTCTGTACACCTTAGGCACCCTATCAAGGGCAGTGGCAACAGTAAAGGATTTCCTGATGCCTTCCTCGCCTACTCTGTACAGGGGGATTGGTTTACTCATCTAAGATGAACAATTGTTACTCTTCAATAAACACACTGAAAAGCCTGCATGGATTTGTTTAGCTTTTTTTTTACCTCCACCCCCCTCCTCCTACCCCCATATGTTTTGTAATCTCCCAGATTAGGAATTTGACCCTTTAGCCAATAGATGGCAGTGAAGCTTCTGCTGCGTTTAATTGCCGTGCCACTTATTTGTTACCTGAAATGTCATTAAACCCATCAGGCAAGCAGGCAAATCGAAATGGGCAGAGGCAGTCTGCTGTCCGCATCCACGGTCCTGTTAGGTCTGTGTACAGGCAGTCTGTACAGGGTCTGATGACAGTCAGGCTGGAGGTTTGTTAATATAAGTGCAGATTATGAAATTTGCCGTCCAATGTGGGATTTTTTTTTAATTTTATTTTAATACCTGAAAAAAATGTTTAGTCTGAGTGTATCTAAGAAGCAGCCACACTGTACCGTCTGTTACCGTTACCTGGCGTGTGGTCCTATCGAAAATGACATTTGTGTGTTTGAAATGCGGCAAGGCCCCACCTCTGTGCCTTATAGTAGTGGATTGTGCGGCTTGCTGGATATGGACGCAGGCTTATAAAATGAAGGCTTCCAGTTTAAGTCATATTGGACCCGAAAGAATGGTCACAATTGCTTCATCAGACAAATATATAAAACTATTGAAAGTCCAGTGACTACCAGTGATTGTTAAGCAGCCCGATATCCAATATATAAGTTTATTATCATAGTGGTGAAAAAAGTTTACATTATGAGCCTTCGTCCTCTGCTTAGAGTCATGGGAACACATTTATTGACCACTGTCACATGACACATTTGAGTCTCTCTATGCTTATACTGTTTAAGAGCTGAGAGTTAATCTAGGGTTGGTCGTATGTTTTGGAATTACCAGACTGGGGCTAAATTGCGACACTCACTTACTTCGGGGAACTGGCCACATTACTTTTGGCACACTTGCACTGTAATTGTGCTCCAACATCAACTGGGCTCCTCGCCCCTAAGTTATGTTCACTGTTTTTTTGTTTAGTTTTTCTGTTCAAGTTGCGTTGCTCATTTACGTAGGGGGTTGGCTTAGTTCCTGGGACAAGTGGGGGTGTGTTCCATCTTTATGGAGGGAAATGGCACTGCCGTCTGGTGAAGCAGAGTCTTTGGGCTGGCCTCGGACGCAGCGGGGAGCGGGGTGCATCTAGTGGCGTGCGGCGGCCAGCGAGTTCTGCCGGCGCCCTCACGCTGAGAATGAGGTGGAGAAGGAGGGGAGGGTGGGGGAAACTCCTTGCCAAATGTCAGAAAACTGTGGCTTCGTCGCTATGGAAACCGATTGGAAAGAGACAAGTGAGGAGAATGGCGCAGCGTTTGTCACACGTCTGCTTCATCCCGGCCCGCAACTTACGGGGGATGTCAAGAAGGCGCGCGGACGCCCCGCGCGCTCCAAGTGGGGAGTCTCAGCGCGTGGAACAGTTCAGAAAGCCATGCAAGCTTATGATAATATTTTTTTCAATGTGCGTTCACTTGTTTAAAGACTTGTTTAAAAATACATGTACGTTATTGCATAGCATAGTCAGTTACCTACACAAATCGATGTCAATGTGTATTGTTTTTATGCATTGTGGTTTTTTTTTTACTTCACAGATAGTCATCTGTTGAGTAGTTTTGCGTAAGCCTGCTTTTATTTCACTATGTAGGACTTGAAATGTCAAACAGATGTATTTTTATTTGTGGTATATTTTGTCAGCCTTTGTAACATTTAAAAGAAAATCGCACAATGTTCCATAATCACACCAACAGTTTTCTACTTAGCCGAAGAGGATATTTTCTCGATAGCGAAGATTCGAGGCCAAGTAGTTTTCCCCCGGGCAAACCACGCTTACGTGTCCATCTGGAAGCATGAGACAAGGTCCGATGCCGGCAATCAATTGGAAACTGCAGTAGACAGTGTCGCCAGCTGGCGGTGAACAAACCATAGTGTCTGTTTTTTGCATTCAGCAGTAGAAAGTGACCAAGAAGTTTGTAAACCCTGACGTTGTAGAAAGTGGCACTATGCGCGCGCGCGTGCGTGTGTTTGTGTGTGTGTGTTTGGCTGTGTGTGTGTGTGTGTTTGGTTGTGTGTTGTAGGGATCTTGTATATATTACATTGTGGGCACCAAATGTCCCCACAGTGTAACAAAAACCTGTAACCTTTTACCTTATAGGGACATTTTTTTCGGTCATCACAAGGATAACTTGTAATTAATAAAAATCTGTGAACGCGATAATAATAATAATAATAATAATAAATACAAAAAATACCCATAAGTCTTGTATTTCGTTTGGTTACTTTTGGTTAAGCTTGGGGCTGGGTAGGGGTTAAGGTTGTCATTGTTAGCATTTGGGTTCTTCCAATAAAAGAAAAAAAAACAAAACAAATTGACGGTCGCCACAAAGATATAAATACAAACGTGTGTGTGCGTGTGTGTGTGTGTGTGAGAGAGAGAGAGAGAGAGAGAGAGACAGAGAGGGAGGGGAGAGAAAGATTGAGATTGAGTGAGTGAATCAAGAACAACATATCCATCCTACCTGGTAACCACTTTGATATCAAGAATTTCGAAGATCTCTCCTGTCCCGTTCGATTTCGATGTTCAATCCCTATTACATTTCTGGTAGAGGTTAAGTTATTTGTTGCGCGAACAATCTGAATACATTTTCGCCACATTCAGCACAACAATAAGCGAGGGACTTTTACATTAGCGAGGTGCCAGTCATCCGTGACTTACCGGAAACCAGGGAAATTAGACTAGATGTGCTCACCAGGGCACTGCAACCACTGCAACGTGCAGTTCCTCTCCTGGCAATTAGTTAATTGCATTTTAATGTTCGCAGGAAAAGAGGCTATGTTATAGTCCATTTCTCTGAGCTGAATAAAATACGACCAGACTGGTGAGGCAAACCCACTACTAATGTAATATTTCGGGTATTTCAAATGCATTTGTGCTTCATGCTTGGAGCATTTAGAGGGGAAAATACAAGATCTGCAGGTAAACTAACGTCACTTGCAGTTTGCTTCGGTTTTTCAATGATTATGCCGAAGCTATCGTTAGCATAATGTTTCTTTCCGGTTTGCTTGAATGTTCCCAATTAAAATTTCATGTATATCAAGTATAGAAACTGCATTGTAATAGCAAATAACACGAGTGTCATAATATTTCATAATAAACTGTTACAAGCTAGCTGACTTCAGCAACACTTCGGTTGTTACTGTTACTCTTGCGCGATATGTTTATATGATGTTTTCCATCTCTTTGGTATCACATCACCATTCCAAGACCCCCTCTTTTTCATCGCGAAATAAATATACTTGTTGCCTTAGCTCCTGGTTTCCAGGGAAACCGAGGGTCAGAATAGACCCAAAGACAGTGAAACACATTATATTTCATTATTCAGCCAACGTCATTTAAATAGGCTTTACACGGTAAACTTTAGCATCCATGTGAAACATCCTCATTAGGTTTTATTACTGAGGTCGTGTGAATAGTTTAGGCTAAGATACCCCGATAATGCCCTCATTAAACTGATTTAAAAGTGAGATTTGTTGGGCAAAACATTTCGATACTAACATTTTAATATTAAAAATGCTAACATTTTGCTTGACAACATAAATACGTGCTTTAATGACATTCAAGCAGCAGGTGAACACACAAGGTGAAGTTTTTCAGCTGCACGAATATTGCATGAATATGCTATACTTTGACCTTTTTAAACTTCTTTTAATCAGAATTTTAATCAAAGGAAGGTATAGTGAAGGATTTAGATTAATCGATTTCGTTGCACTTTCAGGACACAGATTCGTATTTTTATCCAAGTAAAACGAATATCAAAAGATGAATCGAAGGTTGCTTCGAAGCAGGATCGCAAACCGTTAATTGTCAATAGTGACAGCGGAGCTTAAAAAAGCTCGGATAGTCCAGTAATGCGACTCTCCCATTGGCTGATTTAAGCGAACGCGACCGTGGCGCGGGTATAAATAAGCAGCAGGTACGGGCACCGTTGGCTCACAGTTCAGACTGGAAAAGTTGGTATGAAAGAGGTAGGACGCGGAAAGCCAAGGCGGGCAGAAGACGTTTGTTGACGATTTTCACGCTACTCTCCTACTGAAGCGGAGCAACAACCCATCAATCCACCAGTAAGTTTATTAAATTCAACAGGTGCACGGCAAATACTTTGCGGACCTCAAGTGGGTTTAATAATTACTTTTATCTAAATATTTGGGGTAAATTGTGATTTACGTGCAGAATGTAATAGCCTATACACATCAATATAAACTGTAGTTAGTTAAATATAATCAGTCTAATAACATTTATTAACGAATGGTGACTTTACCGCTTTATTTATTTCGCAGATAAATGTGCAAATGTGCGACCGACTGGGAAGGAAGATGAGGCTAAATTAGTCGTTGCGGATGAATGAAAGATGAATGCGTTGTTTTACCGGCTAGCTTCTAATACCCCAGCTACATCGTCGATCCTTTTACGAAGTACATACGGAGCTTAAAATCACTTTGTTACATGATTGTAATAAACTTTAAATGTTAAACGAGAAAATGAAACAATTTCTTCGCGATTTTTAAACCTTTTATATCGCAGTACCAAAAACCTTCAATGGTTAAGGAAGAAACCATAAAACACCATAAGAGAAATATACGCTCACATTTTAATTAAGTTGCACAGATAAGCAAGCGATTGCGCCTCTCGCATCTTCTGTCTGAAACCGCGTTTATCTGGCCGTGTAAGTTGTTCGATCTATCCCCATAAATACGAAAACATAACGTAGTTCCCTTTACAAATTGGCCGATGTATGTATATATAGATTGTGTAATCTCTAATTTCTGCTCGGAATCTGCGCTGTGAGTCACTTTATATATTCATTAATTACCGTTTTTATTTTAATATCACAGTTTTTGAGTTCTCCAGTGACATTTAAATTTTCTACTTCTGTGGTAACGGGTAATGAAATAACTAGTTGAACTCATGCATGGTTTGAAACGGAAATCAGTGCTCCATTCGATTTTCACGTTCGAAAGGTCGATTATTTATTTTGGCACAGTGAAGCGATGCTGTTGGGGGGAATAATAAAATATACTTTATTAATCCCCGTGGGGAAATTCTCTTTATGCCTCCCCCAACTTGCACTTCGTAGGTGAGAGCAAACCGGAAGCGAAAGGAAGTCACCTGTGGCGGTGCCCAGGTAACTGGGAGTTAAGGGTCTAACTCAAGGGCCCGCAGACTTATTGATCACGGGCACAGACGCACTGAAATATTTGTAAGAGGTGAACATGGAATTATACACATGCCAGTCAACCTGCGGTAACAAGCTTCCCAGATGAATTCATTAGCAAATCGAATGTTTATGGACTAATCTGTCTATATTTAATTGCATTATTGACAATCCATGCATCATAAACACCAGTTATCTTTGGACCACATTTTTCAAGATCGAATCTTGTCACCTCACCATCTATGTCACCTCCATTCTTGTGGCAGAGCCCCAGTAAGTCAGTCTGACACCAAGAACACGCCGTTTATCAAAGTTTCAGACATCAGTACATTATGGCAGCGACACTCCAGGCCTGAACACCACTTAATGGCGGTGGGAAATTGAGCCTAATTGTTGAACATCAGCCTCTAACATAAATTCATGTGAATGACAAGTTACTACAGGTGCTGTGCTTAATGTTCAGTGTTGCTTTCAGTTAGATTAGTATTACAGAGGATGTTTGTTAATTGTAACCTCTGTCCTGGAATTTATAATGTCAAAATTGCAGTGTATCGTCTCATCTTTGTTTAAAACGGGGGTAGGGGAGACAATATTATGTGCCACTTTACAATAGAATTAGAATTTAGTGATCAGTGGTCATTGTTGACACACCACAGCACACAGTGCACAACAATGAAAGGTGTCCTCTGCATTTAACCCATATGTGACTTCGTGACATTGCAAGGGGCAGCTAATTCAGCGCCAATAAGGCTTCCCACATAAAGGGTTTATGAATGGTTTATAATCTTGTTATTAATTAGGTTGTAACACTTTTTGCAAATTATTAATAGACAGTTTTAAACAAGTTATAACAGTTTTCTTTTTATGAATGAGTTAAAACCATTTACAAGTGGCAAAAGGGAGCCTTATTGTAACGTGGTACCCAATATTATGGCATTATGACAGTGACCAGTGTTTCCCCTTTTAACTCGCAGCAACATCCTCTTGCTGGTCTGGACACGTCCAGCTGAACCATGTGGCTCCTGGAGAAGATCCGCGGGTCAATTGACAGCAGCTCGTCTCGGCAGGCAGAGGCCGGGGAGAAGCAGGGAAAGGCCCCCACCTACAGCAATGTCCTCACTCCGGACAAAATCCCTGACTTCTTCATCCCCCCCAAGCTGGTCTGCTGCCCCCCGGAAGGGGAGCCCCCTGACGTTCAGCCTCAGGCAGTGATCCGGGCTTCCAGCTCCGACCAGGCCATCGGCAGCAAGAAGCCCTCAGGCAGCCCCCGCAGTCCACGCAGCCCCCGGCTTATGGGCAGGCTGAGCGGAGACACCAAGAACCTACTGAAGGCTGCTAACCGGCATATAATCCAGATCGAGAGCGCCGACGAGCTGACGGTGGGGGAAATCGGGGAGCTCGCCGCCACCAACGCCGACCCGCAGGCGCAGACGGCCATGTCGCTGCCATACGTACCCAAAGCCCAGACGTCCTACGGCTTCGCCACGCTCATGGAGAGCCCCCACACTCGCCGGAAGGAGTCGTTGTTCCACAGCGAGCACACCAGTCCCATCACGTCGCCCAGCTCCCAACGCAAAAAGGCCGAGGGCAACCACCTGAACCCAGCCGATTGCACCGCCTCGCACATGAACCCGTACCGCTACTTCAGCGGCGGCGAGAGCGACACCTGCTCCTCGGCCGAGTCGTCGCCCTTCAGCTCGCCCCTGCTCTCCCGCTCTGCCTCCCTCCTCAAGATGTTCACCAGCGAGACTCAGGCCAAGGTAGTGAAGGCCAAGAGAAGTTTCGCGCGTCACAGCTCCCTCTCCACGGATGAGTGCAGCTCGGCAGACACCAGTCCCAGCCTGCAGCGTCGGCTCCGCTGTCCACTTAGCTTGGCCGGTGGCGCCGGTAGTGGGGCTGGGACTGTGGATCGGTTGCAGCGTGAGCACACTGTCAACCTGCACCGCAGGGGCACCTTGCGGTTGCGCGTGCACTACGACACGGATTCCTCACGCCTGCGCATCCGGGTGCTAGCTGCCGAGGACCTGTACGACCTGGCCTATGATCTCAAGAGCATCAACTGCTGCGTGGTCCTGTACCTTAACCCCGGCAAGGTGCAGAAACAGAGGAGCACCATTGTCAAGAACAGCCGCAACCCCATCTTCAACGAGGACTTCTTCTTTGACTCGTTGCCCTCCGTGCAGGCGAAGAAGATGGCCGTGAAGATGAAGGTGGTTAACAAAGGGACCAGCCTAAAGAGGGATGTGCGGCTGGGAGAGAGGGAGATCCCTCTCAGGGAGCTGATCACTGGGCTTTAGATCGCTTCCTGTTTCGTTGGAAGGAGATGTCAGCATTGGCAAAGAGAGTATCATGACCCAGCAGCAGTTATTCACTATATTCTCCAGGTACACAAAGTAGAGTTCTCTGGTCCTGCTGGCCATAGCTGCCTCCATTACTGGTCCCCAAATGCATCTCACCGGCCCGTGAACTCAACCTCCAGTTGGACGAACTTTAAATTTACCTTGATTCAGGTCGATAGATTAAGCCGACGTGTGTACATGCGTGCTTCCACGTATGACTTTATATTATGAATGCAGTCTATTTGGGTATCAACCACTTAAGAGTACCTCGTGGTCCCTGCAGTGCCAGTTTGTGTTGTTTAATAATCCGAAATGCAAATGAACGCCACTGAGAGGGTGCCCTGGCTGCAGAATTGCTCTCTCCTCAGAGATTGCTTATAACATTCCGCGTATCTGTCAGCACCAGCCGAGTCCTCATACGTTGCACTGATGCTTGCTCTTGGTGTTTATCCAAAACCGCTGCCTTTATTCCGGCCCTATAATGAGCTTTCATTTTGTGTAGCGAATGACTTCATAAAAGAACACCCACAAGCCTTATTAAGCAATTTATGACACTTAAAGTTTCACAAAGAGTGGCTTCACTTGCTAAAACGTTGGAGGAGTATTGTCGTGTGTGCGGAATGGCTGGCGTTAGAGCCCTTTGTAAAAGATTTATAAGCGTTATTGATGTAGGGGCCCCAAACTCGCAAAATTGTCAAGTATAACAGTATTTATACATATATATCGGTGTTTCTTTTTGTGCATCCGTTACAGGATCTGCATGTCTGCACAAGATATACTATGTTGTGTTAAAAAAAAAAAACAAAAAAAACTGCATGATATTGTCGTACAGACAGCGCTGTAGTGCTCAGGATTTTCCGGTTCACGACAAACAGAAACCAAGTGTGTTTCGGTGTGTAATTGCACTTATGTAGTCTATTCGCACGGTGTCAGGGGATCCAGGACTCCCGACAGAAGATCCCGTCGCCCATTTAGCGCTTCACTTGACGTTTTCAATGATGGGGCTCCATCTTCGTATTATAATGTATCGTCATCTTTTTATGACTTACACCGTCGCGATGCTTCAGATGTGCATCAGAAGTTTTCTTGAAGTGCACTGTAATAAATTTAAAAATATTACTGTTTTTTATAAGTGCCGTTCATATAACGGGGGGCCACAGATCGCCCCGCCATCGTTGGCTAATATAGTCTGTCCATCTGAATGGAGATAAACATTTACTTCGCGTTTGACATTTTTAAGTACGTGAGGTGGTATAAATATTGTGTTCCATTTTAATCGCCAGAGTACGCCTACCAAATATTGTGAATTATTTTTGCAGTAGATGTGTAGGACAGCAAAATTGTTTTAAGTGCTCTTCGTTGTTTTAGGTTGAAGGTACTTGCTGTCCTCTTCATCTAGTATTCCCCGTCAGTTTAACAATAATATGCACAGAATATTTTATCGATGGAAACACTGTTCACTGTTTCAAACCTGTTCAAAATTGCACATTTTTAATACCCAGAATGTAACGTTTGACACGGTGTCCAAACGAAAGGTCTTCCTCTTTTCAGCATCATCAACCAAACAAGTAATCGGATTGCAATTCGCAGTTTTATATCAAGATGGGGAATTAAGCAGGCACTGCTTTAGTGATTTAAAAACGAGTTGTTTTTTTCATGGCCAAACTGCCTCTCAGAACAGAAGCCTTCTTATCCATCTGTCGGCAGACCACTAACCTGTGGTGTCTGTGTTTCAGACTCTCAGATCTCATACTGGAGCCTCTCTAACATGATTTTTTTTCCACTACTGGGAGCATTAATTAAGGTATTACAATTTCTATTTCTAGCGTTCATTAAACTACTGTCAAATTGCAGGTGTTAAATTTCCCATTAATTTGCCATCGCTAGTCCAAGTCGTACGGCGGTTTAATTACGCCGAGGGGTGAGAGGCCTTGATGGGCAGAAATCCGTCGGATTACGGACTGCGAAAGGTTTCCACTCGTCTGCGGAGACGAAGTGGCTCGTTGTGGGGGAGGTGGTTTGATACGGTTTCTGATGATATTTCACTGGAACACATTAAAGATGCCGTACTGACGTGTTGAAGTTCAGGCAGGTTATTAAAAACGAAGTGTCAGGTCTTGTTTGATGCCGGATTTCCTTTTGTGTTTATCAATGATGGGTCACATTCTTTTTTCATGTATAACACTTTTAATTCTGTGTTGTCGAAAACGATGGATTGGATAGTGTGTTTGAGTCATGTACGTGTTTGTATTTTGGAAGAGATTAAAACTGAGTTTATTAGTGGGTTTAATGTGTGCTAAAAGATTCTTGGCGGTATGTTGTTATTTACTGAACAATTATGCAGATCAATAAAAGTAAACATTGCCTTTGAAAGCTTGGCCTGTATATTACAAACTGGGCAACAATGCAGACACACTGGCATCAAGTGAGATATTTGGGTAAGTGTTCAGTGCATGCATGGTGGTTAAGTCCCAGAGTGGTCTTTTCTGTCATCTGGGTCGTAGCTATATGAATTTTGAGCCCCTTGACAAAATGTCACCTTGCAACCCCCCCCCCCCCACCAAAAAAAATACGATATTCATGCTTCTACTATGTCCCTGACTTAGTATCATGTTCCTGAAAATCACGGTGTAGCTGAATTTCTTACAACAGCAATACGTATCAATGCACAAAATAATAACTTGCTTTGGGTAAAACCAACATCTAAGTAAACATCAAAATACACGTTAACACAAAAGAGATTTGCTATGCTGCAACCGCCGAAGGACCTGCTTGTAGCACCTTTCCATCACTTATCTGCTCACACACTCCCAGTTCACCAGGAGCCTGCAGCCCATCCCCGCAAGCACAACAGTTTCATTTGCTTCATGTTTACATTTGGTTATGGATTATATTATTCATCCTGCTTCAGCATTGTGAGGACCACCTTAGCAGTCCTGATTCATGAGCATTTCTTACCAAAAGGCTGCTTAACTCAGCTCCGTCAGTCAATCATGAGAACACTGATTATCACATGTTTAGTAACATGTCAGTATGAAATTATGTATGTTAATATAAACCAAAGAAAACGTTTAAAGCTTTTAATCTGGGTAGTAAGTGTATTTTTGCTCATAACAACCATTATGATTCTAATTTAACATTAGAACATATACTAATTACACAACGAAAGCTAACAAGACTTTCTTTTGTTCTCCAAAAAGTTACTGATATCTAGTTGGATGGCTAGATGAACTTTAGTTCCCAAACCTCTCCTCAGGGGCACCTCAGCCATTCTATATATTTGCTAAATTTCACCTTCAGCTAAATGAGTTAATTAACTTAATTAGTTAAATGACTTGATAACTTATTTATTAGCCTAACAAGGTGAGGTAGTGATTGAGTCAAAAAAATAATGGGTGTATTGGATGGTTGTTGCATATACAGGGGGTGACTTTAGGGTATGTCTTGATATTGTTAAACTGACACACTTTGACAAACATAATATCAAAGACTTAATCAAGATGAAGATCATTTAAACACCATTTTCTTTGACTGCCAAAGACTTATGCATAGCACTGTGTGTGTGTGTGTGTGTGTGTGTGTATCAGCACTATTTTTCAAATGCCGAACATTTATGTCATGCCCGGCTCGTACGCTCTTCATGTGTGCCACGCCCCCTGATTACCCACGTGTGGTTCCCTGATCGTCCTCAGCTGTGTCCGATTATTTTGATCAGGCTTGTCTATTTCAGTCCGTGTCTTACCTGAGTTCCTCGTCTGTCATTGATGGTGCTGTGTGTCGGTGTTCTGTCCTGCCCTAGCCCCGCAATAAACCCCTAGTTTGCCCTGATATTCGCCTTCTTGCCTGTTCCTTGCCTTCCTGCCCGCACGATCGCCGTTCCGTTTCCTGGTGAGCGTGACAATTTATTGCATAGTACATTATTTTTGTACTAAGACAGCTGTTGAACCCCCTTCATTTAATATTTACTGAAGCTGCCCTCTCCCCAGACAGGATAACAATGTGTCAGGCATTCTCCACTCCTCCATACAGAACATTTTCTATGAAAATTCTTTTTTCTTTGATTTGTGCTAGCGGGCTTCCTTTTTCAAATCAGACCACAGGTTTTCAATAACACTCAAGCTTGGAGGCTATTGCAAAACTTTGAATTTGTGTTCCTACAGCAATTGCTATGCCGATTTTGACATATTTTTGGGATCTTTGTCTTACTGAAAGATCAGTCTATAGCCAAGTTTCAACCTCTGAGCTGTAGCAAACTGGATTTGTGATAGAATGGAATAAAGATACTTTATTAATTCCCATGGGAAAATTCTCTTTGTCCCATCTTGCCAGTGAGAGCAATCGTGGGAGTTACAGTGGGTAGTCAATATGGAGCACCCAGGGAGCTGGGGGGGCGGAGGGGTTAAGGGCCTTGCTTGAGGGCCTGCAGACATGTGACTAATCTGCCGAAAGCCAGCCTCAAACTAACCACCTTCTGGACACAGGCCATGACGCTTAGCCTACTGAGTCACATACAAACCTTTGACAAGCAAGAATAAAATATCAAGATACATAATTCATTATCACCATTTACCTTAACAAGAACCCATGGACCCACAGAAAAAAACTGCCCCAAAGCATGAATGATCAATCATATTACACTATATAGACAAAAGAATTGGGACACTTGGCCATTACACCTACAGGAACTTCTATGACGTCCCATTAGATATTTATAGGCATCAAAGTGGAGCTCGTCCCCCCTTTGAATGACAGCTGCCACTCTTCTGGGAAGGCTTTCCATGAGGTTTTGGGGGGGTCTGTGGGAATTTTTCCTCATTCTTCCAGAAGACACTTTGTGAGGTCAAGACGATGTTGGACGTGATGGCCTGGCTCGCAGTCATCATTCTAGTTCATCTCAAAGGTGTTTGATGGGATTGGGATCAGGGCTCTATGTGGGCCAGTCAAGATCTGGGTTTATGGACTTTGTTTTGTGCATTGGGGCGCAGTCATGCTGGAACAGAAAAGGATTTTCTCCAAACTGTTTCCACAAAGTTGGAAGCGTAGAATTGTCCAAAATGTCTTGGTTTGCTAATCTGTATAGGTCAACAACAATCTGTCTCTTTCCAGTTGAGGTCCCTTTGGTTTTCCTCATGATAGTGGACGACAAGGCATGCGGTCTCACATTTATACTTTAATCGTACCTGAACTGAAATCTAGGACCAGGCTTCAAGACTCTGCCATGCATGTGGAGTTTTGCATGGTCTCCCCGTGTCATTGTGGGGTTTCCTCTGGGTTCTCTAGTTTACCCTCACGGTACAAAAGCATGCTGAGGTTAACTGGAGTTGCCTGTAGGTGTGCATGTGTGAGTGAATGGTGTGTGAGTACGCTCTGTGATTGGTTGGCACCCCATCCTGGGTTGTTCCCTGCCTTGTGCCCTGTGATTCGTTGGCATCCCATCCTGGGTTGTTCCCTGCCTTGTGCCTGAAGCTTCCAGGACAGGCTCTGGAACCCTCCATGCCTTCAAATAGGACAAACGGGTATTTCTCACCCCCCCACTGCACTCGCATTGCAATTAACATTCCCGGGCCGGAACATGCTGCACTTCTGCCATAGATCAAAATCGTCCTCATCATACATGCTCGTGCTTGTGTGCTCGTACAAATCACCTAGCGTGAGAACTCCCCCACACTGGACAGGCTTTTTTCCTCTCCCCCTGAGGCTGCTGGCATTCATTCTGACCCTCCACCCTTTGTTCTAGGCCATCATTCCTAATCACTTACCTTTAGCTCGTTGTAGATTAGGGGAGGAACTTGAATCCAGCTGCCAATTATTTTGCTGCTGCACTTGTATCAAACTCTTATCAGATGGCTGGAGCGGCAGGTGGGCAGATATGGCACTACTCTACCAAAATATATGTATTTTTGAACGTCAAGTTGTTTTTACGGTGTTCATTTGGTTACATTGCCTTTTCTTGTGTTTACTTGCTTGTCAAATCTAAGCCACTGGGCTTGTGTTTCACGTCATTATTAGATATGTCACTGACGCTTGTTTTTACACAAGGACTCAGTGTTGTTCAGGTTTAGATGTTCGTCAGATTGACAAGGGTTGCATCACATGTTAAATGACACAGACAGGACTCACGCAATCTCAGTGCCATAAAAAGTCAACCTGCTGCTTTTGACTTATCAGGTGCTTCAGAAGGGAAAGCTTGATGCATCCAGTCTAAATACCGAAATATAAATAAAATCGAAATTAAATTCCACAATTTTCGACCCCACACCGATGCCTCTTTGTAGCTCCTGTAAGACAAACATACTATGAAATTAATAAATAGAATTTCAGAGGCCTTTGCACTTTCACCTGAATGTGTCACTTGCTCAGAACAGCTGTGGATGGATCATTAAAAAAAAATCTTTACTTTTAACGGAGTCTTTTTTCGGATTATTGACCGCGCTAAATGTTAAGAGCACTGAAGTGCCTCTTCACCGAAAAACCCCTGAGAGCCATTCCACGATGTTAGATCAAATTTAAGAGACGGTGTCAACACCTCAGTGTATTACTCTTTGCTGTGCAAACGGATTGAATCTGGATGTGTGGAAAGTGTTCTGTGGAAAAAGTTCCGTGAAAGATTCTGTGAAAGAGTTCTGTGAAAGATTCTGTGGGAAAAGTTCTGTGAACCGACCGTAATACCAGTGGCATGAGAACCCTCTGCTTTCCTGGTTGATAAATATTTTAAATATGGCTTCCCAGAGTTAGCCACTTGAACAATTTGAGGCTTGTGCCCCTGTATGACTCAGGTCTACGTTAACATGATGATAGGGGGGCCACTTGGCTTGAGGTAGAGCACTTAGAAGATGGAGGTGGTGAAATGGAACCTGCTGGTACCAGATCATCGCAGTCAAAGAAACACAGTGTTTGTGACTGATACATACATCAGACTGCGCAGCGGCAGGTGGTATGGTGGCTGCAGAAATTAACTCACAAACCCAAAAGGTTGTTGGTTCTAGGAATATCCTGTCTCCAAGTCTGATAAAATATCAATCTGTTTAAAGATATAAAAAGAAAAGCCTGAGCCAAATGTAAATGTAATGAATAATCATCTTATTAATCCATAAAAACATGTATAAACATGATCGTTTACCAAATTAAAGAGCAATCAAGATATACCTAGTATGAATGTAAACTGATACCCTTAGCCGTCCCTGTACCTTACTCATAAAAATACATCTGTAGAGGGGATCAGGTTCGAGTCCTGAACATGTATTTGAAACAATGTGTCAGACATCATTACCAAGCTGTATACAACCTGCTAGGACTCAGCTGACAATGACAAGATCTTGCATTTTTCCACAAAATTTTCGTTACACTATTAAATCCATAGTAGTTCCCTTAGAAATGTTTTCCCCAATCCAGTCCTTGGCACTCCACACAGTCCATGTTTTTGCCCTTCTCCGGGAACTTGGAGGGAGCACGGACCATCTGTCGGTCCCCGAGGACCAGGCTGGGAAACACCACCTTAGAAGGGCAGACAGCCGGATTGTAAGGTAGCATAAAGAATCGGAGTTCCGTTATTTTCAAAGAGAGTGAAATTGGCAGCAGTCATTGCACAGAATACTTTACAATAAGCTTTAAAGAAGTACAAGAGTCTTAAAGGCAACTAGGCATGCTCTTGGTTTAAGATTTCTCTGAGATACTTGCTATGCGTCTCAAAATAAACTAAGATACCATTTTTTTCCAGGAGTGTTGAGAGTTTCTCCTCGATCTAGAAATACTCCTCTAAATTCATACCTGAAGCCCTCTGGCTGGCTTCCTTAAAGAGTTACTCAGAATGTATAGACATGTTCTGTGCTTTGCTGAAACCTCACAGCCTCTGCCTTCCAGAGCACTTCAATAATCAGCATTAGCTTTGGCATCTTCAAATATACATACAGCCGATCGGCAGAAAATATTTTCAAAAATATAAGAAAGCAACCAAAGTCAGAGAAGATCCCGCCTCTTAGTGAGGATGATGTGTGGTGTAATGAGGCTTGTCTTTAGCCGCAAAATGCTTCGCAAAGTACCTCTGATATGGTAATTCCAATAAAATGTAGCAAATTACTTTAATCTCCCTTTGTTACACTATTTGATACAATGCAGTATGATAGAATAATCCTCATATTCACTATGGTTTACTGTGCACCTTTGGAACAGCACTGACAGACTGAAGTACCTCCAAATTATCCAAATCATCGCTGCCGCAGCTATAATATCCATTTCTGCTACCTATTGAATACTGCTACTATCCATTTCAGTCATAATTGTAATTAATTTAAATCATTCTACTCACTATTATCTATGCATTTTAGATACGTTCTCACCCAATGAGCCTTTTTGCTATACTGTTTCTGTTTTGTACAATAACAATAAAGGCTTCTTATGTCTTAATATTACTGGCATAGACTGCAAACCAAATCCACATGAGAAATAAAACAACATTACTTGTATAACTGGAAGATGATTGTAATTCGTATTTTACTTGTGTTTTAACCGCTGAGATCATCATTTTGTGAAACATGTGAGAATGGTTGGAAGTATTGAAGCCCGTTGTTGATCTTCTCAGGTTCAGGCTTGGAATTGACGCCTTGTATGGCGAGCCAAAGGAAATGCCAGTATAAAGCCTGGCTTGACATTCCTTGGGGTCATTCCCAATAACTCAGCGCTTCGATGATCCATATTTCACTCACTGGGGTGTTGGTTTTTTTTTTTAATATACATCTCTCACTCTTTTTCCTGCATGATGTCATTGTCGGTTTAACATCACCATATATCTGAAGCTCATGTCGTGGAACAAGATATTTCGTCTCTGTATTTTTTTTTTGCAAAGAATTACCCAAGGTTAATTACAAGGCATGAAAGAATATTCTAGTCTTTTAATACTGGGCTTTTTTTGGCCCAATGTTTTAGCGTAACAATGGGGAAATCTATCAGACTGGACATTTACTCTGACATGGCTAACATGCTTTGGCTATGGACCACATCCCTCAGTGGGTAATTTAATTCTCAGTCATTTAGCCCAAGTCATTACAGATTTCAGATATTTACTGAAATGTGCTATGAAGCACCTTCTAGGTTCTGTAGAGATTTCCAGTTGAATGCCTGAGGGGCTCACAGCTGAAAAATGATTTCATATGGCAGAGTCAATTGGAGAAAGGGGGTAACATTTTCATCTCTTTTTTTTTTTCTGGGTACAGGGAGCACAAGGTGAAAATTGTAAGATGTGATTGGCCGAGAGATTGCTATAGCAACCAGAGAGCTAGAAAATAAATGGAGGTGTTTGTCTACTTAGCAAGGGATCATTATGTGATGTAGGATGAGTGGTATTTTATCAATTTCCACGTGGGCGTGGTTTTGCATGGTCCACATAGGCTTCCATGCCCTGGTTCAGTTGGCATATTTTTAAGAGGCGAGATCGTTGTTGTCAGGAAATATAAGGCTGAAAGATGATTTGATAGCAAACTGCGACAGTTTGCCAAGCATCCCCATCTAAGGCAACTTAAAATTCATGAGACATTTAACAAGAGATATTAGAATATATCTAAATTAATTGCACAGGTTGGGCCACCTGTTTTTTGCAGGTCACGCTCCCTATCTAAACATGTAATTATAAACCAAAGTGGCTGGTGATTCTTCTGAAATCTGGGGCGTATTGCATTCATCTATCAAAGTGACAATTAATGGCATAGCCAGTGACTAGTTGGTATAATAAACCATACTGAATAAATCATCCCAAGGTCCATTTCTTTTCAATGTTCTTTATTCGGTCAGGTCCTCACACTGTGAGACTGTAATTTCTGAGGGTTTTCCGATGTGTCCTGCATGGTGGACATTCACTGGAACGCAGCTAACACTAATTCTGCCACTGCATTTGCATGTAGAGTGACAGATTACGCATGCAGGTGTGTGAGAACAGGATGGCCGAGAGGATGACCACGTTTCTCGCCTTTCTTAATTCCTTCCTTCCTTTCTTCCATCATCCTGCACTTCCCGGCACTGTTAACAGTTTTCTTTTTCCGGAAAGTCAGCTTCAAGTTGGTTTTCTGGGGGTGGAACACTTAAACCACCCCCCACCTTCCATTCTTTCACTTGCCAAGGGCTTTTCTCATCTGGATGGTTGATTTTTAGGAGCTAAAAACGTCTTCCTACCTTATTTAAATCACTGGATCTTTCTACATAAACACTGCTTCACTGCTTAACATTTGCCTTAGTATCAATCACATAAGACTGAGTTGTTGTTTTCCCCAAACATAAAAAAGTTTTTTTTTAAGTGTCAATCTTCCAAACTATTTTGTTAGACCTGCGTTTACTTCACTGCCCTATTCTGTTCTCACATCCCCTGTTACCTGTATTTGTCTGTGACAGCCCACCCAGAGAAAGTCTTAAACCAGTATAATGTAATCATTGCAAAGAAATGGAATACATTTAGCCATTATATTTGTGTATTTATTTATTTTTATATCACCACCAGATAACTATCATTTTGTTGTGTTTTCCTGAACACAGCAGTGGAAAAAGAGAACTAAACAAATCGCATTGCTATCCTACTCGGCACAGAAAAAAATGGTTTTTCTAAACCACCCACTAACAAAAATTCAGAGCCTCAAGCAGCTACTCTTTTACCTGTTCGGAAAAATGTCTGTTGTCCTGTTGGCACAGATAGTTAAACCCACTCATTCATACAGCACGGACACCTTTATAGAGCGTTGTGATCCCACATAATGGGGAACGTCCCCAGAACTTCAGCTGACACAATGTGGAGGTCTTCTCGAAGGTGGCAGAGAGCATTCTCACTGTGATGTCAATGAAACGTTATTTCCGTATTTTACAATTCAACAAGGGTTAGTGTGATAACATTATTATTTGAACATTCTCTCAATGCAATTAATGCTGAAAAATATGCATGTTTTGTGGGGGGAAATCAGAGAAGAAACGCCCTGAGAACATAGAGAGAACAAGCAAACACACACGGAACCCTGATGGAGACTTGAATCCTGGTCCCAGAGGCAGGGGGCGATGGTGCTAACCACTGGACCACCATGCCAGCCCATCTGCTCTACCGTGCCCTTCATTGGTTTTGATATTATTAGTTGTAGTAATGAGATAATGTTCTGGGAACATCAAGAAAACTGGACATTTTGAACATTTCCATGCCTGGATTGTAACGTTCAGCAAACATTCCTAGAATGAATGTTGTCAGAGGGGATTGAACACTAGCTCCGGAGGAATCCCTACCTTCTGTTCATATTTAAAGCCACCCAATCATCACAGCACCCCCCTGCCCTTGTGTGCCATTTTTCTTGGGAGCCAGAGTTAGGAATAACATCAAATCCGAATTAACCACGGTCCACTACAACTATCCAGGATACCCATTAGCAATGCCAGTTCTAACCAGCTTCATTGTTCTCTATTGTTAGCAATATTAATGAATAACAATGCAAACACCATAGCAACATGTCCACAGAACGAAGCTAGACAATACTGTGTGTACAACCGATTTAATGAGACACGATAAGACAGAAATGCTAATAAACAGTATATAGGTACAGGTCTCGCTCCTGTTGATGAGGGGTGCAGCCATCTTGGCTGCAGAGGTTCCTCCAACTTTCCATGTCGGAAATCAGACTTCATTGGGTTCAGTCGGAAACTTCAGTTTTGAACTTCCCAGTTCAAATGGAACACACGATTATCCATCTTGGGTGGTACACAACTGGGGGGGGGGAAGATCACAAATGAAATTTACACCAAACCCTGGCTTGACTAACCCACTCCTTTTATCTCGACAGACTGTTGCCAGCTACCAGCAATTTAGCCTTTTTTATCCGGGCAAGGATGTACTTCTTGCTAAGGACACCTAATCACAGTAACCTGTCCCCACCCCCCACAAGGATACCACTATCATTCATGACCCATTCTCTGTGCCAAATAAATACTGCAATTCCGCTACATCATGAACCAGCAATTGAGCTGTTTCATCGCTTTGTACGTCTTAAAGCACATCAACAAGGTTCCAAAGAAGGTCCAAGATGGTACTTACTGGGGATGGGCCCACTTAGATGTGTCTGCCTTACAACCTTACAGATTACTTAACTTCGATGTTAGACATCTGCATTTATCTCTACTACTGTAGAGATACTACAGTCTGGATTTTGCAAAGGATAAATGGAGCTAAACACAATGGTTCTCTGGTTTTTGTAACTGTTGAATGTCCCAATTCACTGGTTCATAGAAATGAGCTTACAGACACAATAAAAACTGAGATGTAGCTAGCTTTGGGAGAGCCTTATCTTATGAAAGCATCAAAACTGTGTTGTGAATGTGACTTCGTGGGGGACAATAATTCTGCTTAATGTTCCCCTTTACCAAGCATATCTCCTTGCTTTGTTCTAGACGTAAAGGCTTCTTACTGGCCTGTGAGATCATCCTATCGTTCCCTGCCATGGAAAAGATTGCCAAAGATCAAACTTTATTGACCCCAGAGGCAGTAGTAGCATCAAGCCACTATATTGAGCTACATCTCAGAGTGGCAGATGTTACCATGGCAACCGAAGGGCTGTTGCCTTCTGGTAGACTGCGTGCGAGGGCAAGTCAGAGTAGTTGACCACTTACAGAACATACACATGTTTAAATAAATCCTGCATTTAGAAGGTCTGAGCAAACTTCTCGATCACCGTTACTTTTCATTAGTAGGGATGAAATTCCCTGACAGTTTCTTTGGGGACTTCAACAGATGCAGGAGAACGGAAAAAATAATTTCCCCCAGGAAATTTGTAGTTAAAGGTACACTTCAGTGGCAGCTTAAACGGCTCGCTGTCAGTATAATTCTAGAGAACTAGGAGGTCTCATACCTTTGTGCACTGCATTAGATAGAAGTAAAGGATTTTGCTCTGTCTGAAAGGTATTTTTTTATTCTGGTAAGTGAAAAAGTATAGTACGCTTGCTGTGAGTGCACTTTTCAGTCACGATTCTTCACATAGTAGTTCCTGTTACAAATTATAGGTCTCTAACAGTTGATTTTCAAATAAAATAAGATAAATTTAGCAGAGTTAATTCCAGTGAAAAATATTCCTGATTCTAAGAAGTACATGGAGGAAAGTTAAAAGTACAATTGGAACAGTGAGAAAAATGAAATGTTCACCAAATGGATGAGAGACTGTATCACTTCAGGTGCTTGAATCATTTTAAGGGGTAGGTCATCGCTGGTACTGTCATGACAGATGGGACAAAGGACTCAAGGGTAGGTGTGGTGGGGACACCAAAAGGGATGTTATTGAACTCAATGAACAAAGGCTGAGAAAAAAGAGCATTGTGAGGGAACAAGGTAGGGCACAGGGAACAAGAACGTACAACGTCAATGACTGGACCGGGGAACACAGGACTGGGAAGCACATATACTGGACTAACAAGAGAGCTAATGAGAGGCAGCTGGGAGTAATTAACACGAGGGTTATGGACAAGAGTATTAAATGAGTAATAGGTGTGGTTTGTTAGGGTTATGTAGAGAGGAGGGTCAGGTGGACATGGCGGGCTGGACGTGCCAGGTTGCAATCTTCAGGATATATTTTTCTATCAAAGCTATGGTGCAGTCTTCTATTTGTTTGCTAAATTTACAGCAGTGGTGCTGATGAAAATTGGAGGGTGGTAATTTGATGTCTGCATGTCACTGAAGGGGGAGTGTCTGGCCAGAAGCCCAGCTGTCACTGGGGGGCAGTGGGGGGAACAGCAGCAGGTTGACATGGGGTCTCTCACTGATTGAGACTTCTTCATCTGTCCGGGGGTCTTTGAAAGCAGAGATGAAGGTGGGTCTGGAAGTATTGATGATTGCAGGGTGTGTAAAATCAAAGACAAACGCAACAAACGATACAATCAGTATCAACAGGCTTTTCACCAGCCTGGCGGTATCTTCTCATGTCAGATGAGGAAAAACAGTCAAAAAAATCATGCTCATGAAAAATAAACAGTTTGCTTGGACTTCGAAAGGCTCGATCTGGGAATTAAGAGGCACGGAATTGCATGAAAATACAAGCTGCCCTCCAACAACAATAGCAGTGATGATTTGGAATACTCTGTAGCATGTACACTGTTGCTAATAATTTCACATCCATAAAGCTGCTTCTTGCCATTTGTTACCGTTAGCTTCCTTCAAAGAAAATATAGTGAACGAGCTATCAGGAAAATGACACAGGATGTGTATGATTAAGTCTCCAAGATATAAAGGAGGACTTAAACAAAGATGTCTTTAATTAGCTGAGGACGAGTGCAGAGAGTGTTTTGTGAAACCAACAGAAATTTCACCACTCCCTGAGGTGAACCATCCTAACACATGTGCCAAGTTTAATTTGTGAGAAAATAGTAGAAGGAGTGTTCTGTCTTGATTTTAATTGGATAGATATGTCTGCTTTTTATTCTTGTCCTGGTTCTGGTTCAAACGATGCATCCTCAATGTCCAATTATGGTGCATGTTAGCAGCCCTTATCAGTGTGTGCATCTGTTTTGGGTGGCCGAGAAACTGCGACACACTTGTTAAGTGAACATACGCCCCGGAGTGTTTGCTCGCGGACAGACAAATACGGCATTTCTGAGACTAATGTTGACTGAGGCAACCTTTATTCAAACCTGTTCTGTGGTGGCTTTGGAGTCCTTTCATGTGCGATTTTGATTGCTGAAATCTGAGGGGATCTGCTCCTTGCAATGGTTGTTATACATCTCTCCATTTTTAAATAAAAGCAACTTACTGTTTATTCCCGTCACTCTCTGAGTTGAGTGAATATGTGTGAAGCACGGAATATTTACTCTGATATTCTGGTTCCCGTGCAGACTCATATAACCTGATATCACGATATCTCTTCTACTTGAAATCACTTTTGATGTTTTTTACCCTGAATGTCATGTAAAAATTGAGCCAGTTGTAGCTCCCCTCTTGTCTAGTCTGTGAGTGAAGGTGCTGTTTTTCTTACATCTTCCCCGAGCCCCGTCACTGTGCAGTGCTGTGACACGACTTCAGACTGCAACAGTGCAAATCAGTGCAGTGGTTTGATTTGTAGAATACTGAAAACAAAGCAAATACTGGATTTTTTTTTTTTTTCATTTAAAAAACATAGCGGGCCTGCTGGCCTCTCACCTACACAGTAGTGAGTTTGGTTCCAATTCCGCCCACTTCTGTGTGAGTGGATTTGCATGTTCTCTGCATGTCCGTGCTGCTTTTCTTCCATGTTTTTCTAAATTGCCCCTGGTGTGTGAGTTTATGCCCTGTGATGAACTGGCATCCTGACTAGGGCATCCCCTGCATCCTGGGAATCCTGGGACACCAAGCTTACTGCGACCCTGTACTGGTTAAGCAGTTGGAAGATAGATAAATGGATGTATGTATGTATGTATGTATGTATATCATAAATTGTGCTTATTATTGATTACATTTTGGTCCAGTAAAAGATAACAAAATACTTACATTCAAGGTCCTTGGTTGAATCCATCTATATTTTAATGACTTTGGTTCAATAAGTCATTCGCTATCCTTTTACAGCCATTTTACTATTTATTTGTTTAATTTGGTATAGATGCAATCTTCCAATGCCGAAGTATAGTTCCCATACTCAAGAACAAAAGTACAGAGGACAGTGAAATCTGCGCATATTGTTCTTGCTCTGCCCAAAATATGAAGAATGCATCGGATGCATCCTTGCCAAACAAGGTCAATCCCATGATTCATCATGTCCTGAGTTCATTCTTGGGAGACAAATTAGCAAGAACGCTCTTGCCAAGACCATAAGTATGATCTTTGCATTTTTGGTCCTGGGCAACACCCAAGTTGAATGCAATCCTTGACCTGAATTGCTTCGCTCCAACATACTACCTAATTGGATCAATAACCAGTAAATAACAATGCAATGTTACCCTGGTGTCATGATCCTGCCAACAACATGCTGCCAGAGGGGGGGTATCTGCAGCTCTGACCTGACAATGCAAACAGCGTCTTGGGGAAACCTGCAGGTGGCATGGGATCTTCCATCACTAATTGCAGCTCACTGTAGCCGCAGAGAAAGGTGGGTTTAACGTATACAGTAGCTCATATGCTGTTGGTCCTGTCACTGTTCTTGCTGCTGTTGTCCAAATTAGCAAGTGCCCTGTAAACAGACACAGAGCGAAATGGGATTCCTTGGTGTAGCTATGGAGACCAGCAGTGGAGAACACCTGTGAATTAGCATCAAGGCATTAATTAGAACCAGAGACGAAAGCATCAAGCAGAAGGAGCACCGTTACCTTAGCCTTTGATTAACAGTGCTGTTCCCGTCAAATCAAAGGGAATTATTTCCCCATTGAGGCCGTGCCTCTACCTTGTAAGAAAATAGGCAAGTGTCTTCAAATATTTTAACTAGGAGAAAGATTTAAAAAATAATCTCTGTTTTGAAGATGTACGTGATTCATGCTCGGTAAAATGACGTGCTACGTGGATATAAACCTACAGTCTTTGATTTTATGCCAACATTTGCAACTGGCACAAGTTCAGATCCACCTGAGTGGAAGCAGATGATGCCAAATGGATGAGAAATGCCATTCTTTGGGCTCCACAATTAGAACGAACTGTATTATCCATCCATTGGAATGGACCTTGCAAGCATTTAGATTTTCTTTCAGGCGATCTTGCTGTTGGGAGTCACAGCCATATTGGTCCGGCTGTTCTTCCAGAATTCGACCGCCCTCACCCATTAGATTTCGTCATCTATTACAGTCTGTATTGCACTCAACCCTCACTTAGGGTTTCCATGGTGCTCTGAATGTCCCCCTTAATTTCTGGTGGTCTGTTTTATTCTTCCTAGCCTGCTCCTGCCCCCATCCTAGCGTACAGTCCTGAGAGAAACGGGGAACTGAAATCGTCTTTCTCAGAAGCTCCCTCATCACCCTTTCTGTTCCTGTCAATGGCTTTGCTCTCTGTTCAGTGCATGTGTCTATAATCCGCACAAGGACCTCCATCATTAAAGTTACTTTCTGATAATGGGGCAAATGTGCCATCACTTTATATTATGAGGGGAGGCTAAATTGTATTGCCCAATTTATTGCAGCTGACGTTCAGATGCAGGGGAACAATCCGTGCCCCGGCCCCCCCGCCCCCGGCTCAGCCCACACTGCCCACTCCTTCCTAGCGCACAGTTTCAGATTTCTCTGAACTCCCCGCTCTCTATGAGAATGTCTGCCATGTGATATTACATTTGTGTTTTGGGCACATGCTTGGCAAGACATTTCCTAATGGTTTTTAAATGGAGCCTGCTGCCCCCCACATCGCCCAGCCCTGCTGGAGCACATTACACAGAAATATTCCTGAAAAACACAGATATTGTCCCTCTCTGCCCCATGTGAGCATTTTGCGTCTCTCCCAGCAACCCTTATCACTAGATAAAAAAATAAATAAAAAAAAACGTTCATCTTTTTCTTTCGCAATATCTCACAGAAAATGACCGGTTTTAGTTCCTTTCGTCACCTACTCCTGCGCTTGGTTATGGAGTGAGCCGGACCTCGTATGGAGACCCCCTGTCTAAAAGCTTGGAGGTGAGTATAAAAACAGTCGAGTCAAAGCAGAATTGTTAACGAGCTTAATTTTTTTGTGCCCTTTCTCATTATTACATGCCAAATCAATCACCTTCAAAGTCCTTTTGTTTTGGCACCACTTAAAAAAATGTCAAATTAGAGGATGAGAGTGGAACACCCTCATAACATTCCGTAAAATTGCTTTTTTGAAATTACGGAATCCACAGAGCTCAAATAAACAGTTACACCAGCTGTAATAGCCAAGGAAACCGGTGCAGTGTGGGGACAGGCAATCACGCCCGAACGCGAACACACTGCTCTCCGTTTTGAAGGCAGCGGCTGCGACGATCACAGTTGTGTATGCTTTTTTTATTTCATTTTAACACTGGACCTTCATTTTCTCCCATGAAATGCGATACGTTCCCCTTAAAATAAGCACAGACACCCTGTTGTTGCTATACTTTCGATTAGCTGGTGCTTTTATGAAAAGTAATTTATGTTTCTTGCCCATTTAAAAGACCGTTCAGATTAAGTGCCAACCACAGTAAGACTCCGCCTGGGATACAAACATTCAGGCTTTACCCAGAATGCCCCATGCTGGGCCTGTGGGGGCGGGCATAAAGATGCTGATAAATAATGATTTGAATGTTCACTGCGTTGTGCCAGATCGCTCTCTTTGGTCAATACCAGTGTCAGAAGCTGGACGGAAGGGGCACCCTGGGCCAAGGGCAAGGTCAGGTAACCAGCCCACTCAGTAGCTTCGCCTGTTTTTTCCCTCCGATCTATATATTGTCGCTGTCCAGTGAAAAACACATATTTGCAAAAATCCATTATTTCAGGGCTACGAAAAAAAAAGAAACAAAATAACCCTAAAACAACGTAATGAGAGCCTTAGCACCACAAATAGAAACGTATCTTTACACAGCCGTCAGTAAACAGTTTAATGTTTTAAATGGACTTTATTGATTGTTGTCAGCGAGAGAAATATGTCAGTGTCAACAAGATACAAACTACTCTTGATTTATATTCACAATTAACAGTGATGTTAGCTAGCTAGATATCTAGCTATCAACGTCGTTAGAATTAACGATATAAAGTAACCCATGGAAAGAAACATCATGAATATGAATGTTAATTAGTACAAACATAAACACTAGTTAAATAGGTGACTTCACTAATCATCTTTTCATTGGCCAATTAGATGTCAAACGCTATCAGTAGACAGAGGAGAACGGGCGTCTTTTATTTATAGTAAAATGTCACAATTGTCAAAAAGTGAACACAGGCATTTCTCATTGGTCAGGGACAAGGCACGACTGAGTTCTCTGTTAGCGTTGCCCTTCATTCTTATTTCATTTTCATGTCCCCCAGCTACACCCATCTATACTACCATCCCTAAATAAAATTCCCAATTCTGTCCCACCCCATCCCTGTACAACATGTCTCTGTTTTGTTACCCTTCCCAAGCAAATCTCAAAACATTTCCACATCCAACGCTTTCCAGTGTGATTAAATTTAGCGATTTTTTTTTTGCAATCTTTTTTTTTTTTTTTTTTAAATATGCCCTGTAATGCTTAACAAGAACAAACAACAAATGATAGGTAGATGTTGGTCTTTTTTGAAGTTATACATTTTCTGCTATCTTGTGCATTTTTTGTGCTCGACAGCTGGATGCTCATTGGCTGGTTTTCATGATACCTCCATGATATTGGTGTCTGATGAATCTCCTATGTAGTTTATGGTTAATACGGGGCCCCATCCTGTGTATCTGAGAGTCAAACCAAGGTTCCATTTAGAAAATAATCTAATGTGACCACTTCCTGAGAGCGAGGGGGTATTGCTGATAGGAGAGGGGCCAGGTGCACACGGTTATTAGCACAGACCCTCTGTAGAGAGCCCTGATTTGTCCTGTGATGTCACTCTAACAGAGAATATCATATGAGTCAATTGGGATCAAACGTACCACTAATGCTTGGTTAGTTTACACCTTAATGGTCTCTCTGATCATTCGGCTCACATCCTTTTCTGCCGTCTTTCCTTTGCGAATGTAAAGGAGGTCCGATATGAATATTGCGTCCCTCCCCCCCCCCCCAATGTTCACTCCCCAGTCCTTCTGCCAGTGTCCACATCTTGTCACCGTGTTTGCACATTCCATCTGCTCCTGGTATTTATCATGCGATATACTCTGGCGAGCTGCATGCCCTAACGCTGTTACGGACCACTTTATAACCTACCGGGACCCTAATCTGCTCTATTCCACCCCTGCCCTCCCCTTCACTCCTTCCCTCACTGCACCACCACCCCTATCTTGTTTCCATGGCGTCCCTGTCCTGCTCTGTTTGCTTTGCTTGGGGCTATAAAACAGCTCTTAATGAACCCGTGGAAACACAGAGTTCTGATGGAGTAAACAACATTCAGCTAGAATTTTCCGTGCTTCTTTTGATAGGCTGCTTGGCAACAGTTTAAACGGTGCCATAAGATCACTTCTGGGGTCAAGTTTTTATTGTTTTCGTTCTTGCACATGATATAACTGCTCTGTATTCCTTTGTATTGTTTGGTTTAAATCAGTCTGTTTATATTCATCTTTGATGTTTAAAACATTTTTCAGTGCTACAGTACAGACACCCTTAAACATTGATTTTTATATATATTGATTTAGCTTTACTCTAAAAGCTGGTAGTTTGGTTGTATCAGACTATAGGCAACAGTCAGAAATAAGCTGCATGAAGTGTTTGTGGTCATGTTGGAACCAGTGAAAGAGGCTGCACCCTTCCAGTGTTCCCAGCGGAATTGGAGTGGACTTGGGGCAATAATAAACGTAGCTGAGATACATACATACATACAGCACAGAGTAGTTCAGCACAGATGTACGGCACTCTGCAAAAGTCTTAGACATGCAAAGAAAATGTTGCTTTAATGATCTTCATGTTGGTACAAAATTGCTATTATGCCTGTAGAACTGTGTTAGCTTAGCCGTTTCAAAACTTCTGCTAAAATCACTCCAGTGCTTGCAGCAACCATCAATACACCCATGTACTTTTTGACCTGACCACTAGCACACCTTTGTATAGCTAGTTTTTATCGGAATTACTTTTTTTTTTTGACTAATTACATTAATCGATTAATTAAGTGAGTTAAGTAGTGAAATTTAATAGATACACTGAGGAGCCCTTGGAGTGTAGTTTTGGGAACTGAAGCGGTGTTCATCTAGCCAGCTAGATAGCAGTGACTTTTTGGAGAGCAGGAGAAATTCCTACTAGTTTTTACTGTGCTATTCTTAATTTGCATATATTCTAATGCTATATTGTATAATCTGAGCAAAAGTGGACTTACCACCCAGATAATTCACTTTAAAGATTTATTTTCACTTGCTATGACTTTTGCACAGTACAGCAGAGGGGTTCGAATACATACACATTGGTGTGGTTTAGCTGGAATCCCTATAAACTGGAACCAGTGGGCGAGGACCTGCTGGTTTGTCCTTTCCTCTCCTTCCCACCTCAGTCTCTCTGCCCCTCTCATTCCCTGTGCCGCCTTCCTCTCTTCTTCTCTCATCTGTCTCTCTACCTCTTGTCTTATCCTCTCTCTTGTCTTTCACTCCGCCATTGTCTCTCCCCTTTCTCCCAGTGCTCCGTCCCCCCCACACCCTCCTCGCTTCCATTGTTAATCGCCTCCTGCTCCATTCACTCCCCCTTTGTCACCTGAGATACTTCCCTTTCTGTGCCATCAATGTCCATCTTCTTCATCAATAGCCTGTATCTCTTCCTTGCTCTTATTTACGCCTCGTCTGGTTTCCCTGCTCGACTTCCAGCCCCTTGTTTCAGGTTTAAAAAGGTATGAAAGGATATTAGAGGATTAATTTCCCATGTTTCTTGACTTGGAGGCATCGGACTCTGACAGGACGGCTAATGGGATTTCAGGCTCAGACTGTGCCGTAAAGCTCCACATAGCTGCACCCCTCCAAATACTGACACATATACACACACATAAACATACGCACCTTTCTACCTCACTGTGGTGGCACCTTAAGAGAACGAAAAGGTTCTGAACCAGTGACAGCTGCGGGGTTTCTCATTATCTTTCTGGTATTAATCTTTGGCTTTACAAAAGAGAAAAAAACACACACAAAATGGCTGTTTTTGCGCTGGCGTTGCTTCTAAAATCATCAGGGTATTTATAGCCTGACCATTGGAGGGAGGCAAGTGGACCAGCAGAGACTGAGTCACTGCTACAGATGAAGGGTTATGGGTAAGATCAGCAGTCATGGTCCCCGCATGGAGACTGGGGGCTAGTCTAACCATATTGTCCATGCTGGTCAGAGCTGATTGAATTGGTTAGATAAATGGTTATAGATCAAAAGCTCTTTAAAGAGTAAATCACTCAGTAGCAGACAAGGAAGCTTTAAAGTTACAGGTGAATATATCATTTAGTGTCCTTTATATCTCATCAAAGATGGGTAAAATCTGCAGAGTTATGAGACATGAGAGTGTTCAGTTGATTTCAATGGCTCTCCCTCAGAGTGGTTTTTAACATTTACTGTACACCCCATTGGACCCACTGTGACCCTTGACCCTCACCCGTACATGCTTTGCATTGAATGTGGGGGTGGGGGGGGGGGGGTTGTCCTCTTTGTGGAGTAAAATAGAGCATGGGTTTTTTATTGGGTCCACATTCTAGTAAGGATATCAGGAGAATGTGGTTTTCTGAAGAGCATGAGTGTGTTGCTCTGTGTTTTGCCATATTGAGAAAGAAGTGATTCTTCACAGTGGTAACAAGTGTTTGTGAGGAGAAAAAAAAGCTCAGCTTTTTCTAGGCTGGACATTGAGGAGCATCAAAGATATTTTTTGACAGTGATGGACAGAAGTTCGTTTCCTCAGTATAAGCAGAATTACTAGCTGAAGCCTGAGAGCCAGGCAATTTCTTAATAGATTGCTTTAGAGCACAGCTTTACGTTGTCCACAGGAAAAGCCCGCCCTTGTAGATCAGTGTTGTGTAAGAACAACAAACATACTGGTCATGGGTGAACTGACAGCAGAAATTGTTGCAATAACCCTTTACATTGTTCTTAAATGCACACTACTGTGTTTTCCTCATACTGAACCATTTTCTTTTAAAATGCATATCAAGACATGACACAACCTAAATGCACTGGCTCTGCCAAAGAACAAACACAAATATAACTGGAAGAAACACAAACATAACTGGAAGAAACATGAACATAACTGGAACAAACATGAACATAACTGGAACAAACATGAACATAACTGGGACAAACATAAACAATGTTGTATTGGTGTAATAAAGTAACAGAGCTGTGCTAGGATAATGCTGCAAAAAAGCCAAGATGGAATGAAAGGGAAATAGCGGAGAACCAAGGAGCTAATCAGGGAAGTGTAAAGACTGGAGCCCTCAATCTTAACGGTAGAGCTGTTTTTATTCAGCTTTTCACATGGCTTTGCATGCACTTGTTAGAGAAAAGAATGAGTCACTTGAGTGCAGTTGGACACTCAACTTGAGTGCAGTTGTTTTCTGGATGATTGCCTGTATGCAAAGATGTCAGCCAAAGCAATCCTACTGTCTTCTTTCTTCTGTCACCTATTGCATGCAACTTGTAGACAGGGTTGCTCTCTCTTCCTTGCTACATCCCCTGCATATGTTTGCTTGGACCATTGCATGAAGGTGCAAAAAGGTTGATGAAACTCTACTATGGAGCTGCTCTTGCCTGCCTGGGTGTTTTCTTTTTGATCTGGTTCTTGTCTGATGTCTATCTGCTCTTTCTCACTTCCCCTTCCTTCTTCTGAAGGGTTTCTTCCTTTTCTTCTTGCTTTCATCTCTCCCTCCCCATTCTCTGTCATGCTGCATTCTTCCATAGGTCTTGGCTTTGACTCCATCTGGTGTTGTCTGGGCACTGTATTCTTGCAGGGTGGAGGCTCTTCATGTGCATCTGCATTCCCTCACTAATGCTCTGAATGGCACTTAGGTTTGCACCATACGCGTTTTCACTCCCCATCTGTTCCCCTGCTCTCGATGAGCGATGGGCGCATCGCCCTTCCAGTGGAAATCCTCACCTCGTCTGTACCAAGCTTTGTTTGCAAAGAGCACCTTAGTGGTTTTGGGAAATGGACTCCTGTGTGTTTCCGGAGTGTTCTTTATGTTTGAGGAAAGGGGTAGGGAAAGGCTGTCGAATGCTTGCCTCAACGTGGTTTTTTTGTACGATTCGTATTGAGGGTAGCTGACAGTTTTGAATCGACGTACCATGTTGAGCTTCTGCCTGCGGCGGTTGACTCCTGAGGTAATTCCCAGCTTTATTAGGCTATTTCATTTGACAATAGATCGATTCTCACACCACAGAAACATCAACACAGCAATTATATATTCGTCACATAATTTGTGTTAATCCTGACTATAATCAGGGTCATAATAGTGGGTCTGCCATATTAGCATTGTATAATGAATGACCGCAAGCTACAATTTTGCTTTGTACACATATGAGCTGTTGTTATGAGAGAGGCTTATTGAGAATGTACTTATTCAGGCTTAATGAGACTTCTGTTGGCACATGGCTCTTCTCTCTCCAGCCAGATTGGGCCCGCAGCCTTTCTGCTGTGTGAATCCCTGATCGCTTTCAGGGCTAGCACTTCCCGTCGCGCCGCGTCAGCCGCGGCAGACAGCTCTCCCGACTCTCCTAGCTCCGCCTCCGAAGGTGCACTCCCCGCGACTAAAAACAGACACGGCGGGTGGAAAGGGAAAGCGGGTGAGGGGGAGAGAAAGTGAACTCGGCGGAAAGAGCAAGACGGACAGAAACAGAGATAAGAATTGAGAGTGAGTACTAAATGAGGTGGAGAGAAAAAGAGGACTGAAAAGAATTAAGGAGCAGGGAGATTGACAGGGTAGCGGTAATAATGAATGGATAAAGCCGGGTAATAAGTGAAATACAAGAAAAAAGAATGTACAGAGTAGATCTAAGGTATGTGTCATTAAAGGTGAAAATGTACACAGGGGCGTTGGAACTGGGGGGAGGGGGAACATAACCCCCCCAATATTTAATTTACCTTCATTCATCCCCAAAAATAGACAGACCTTATATAAATGATTACACTGTGTCCTCCCAGTGCCGTTGGGTGTAGACTATCTGTATTCAGAGGAATTAATTTCATGTGGCATTGACTAACACACCCAATGATCAAGCCAACAAACAAATAAATAAATGACTGCAGAAACATTCTCAAACTTAATTTAAATATTCTCTGTAACTGCAGTGATTTAGTGTTTCGAAGGATTCAAAGGATGGTTTTAATAATGAGGTCTGAGTCTTCACAGGCTCGGTGTTCTTCCCCAAACCGTTTTACTTGTATCTCCTTATATTTCCTGTCTGGTTTTCGGACCTCTGTACATTCCTATGTAATTGTGGTGGATCTGCCACATTCATGGTGCAGCATGTCTGTGGATATAATGGACAGTAAAGCATGAGGTCATTAGCCTCTGGTAAATTATCCTTTACATTGTTTATATGCAGAGAAGAAAATCATCCATGGAGTATTGTGTGGTTTCCGGTTGTATACCTCATTAAACATTTCTAGAGCTTTTTTTTTCTCGACAGTAGGTCAAAATGCGAGTACTGCTCTGTTTAAAGTTCGTGTTTTGTTTTGTTTTTTTATAGCTCTGGCTTTGGTGCACGGCCTTTGTCTCTGAAGACAAAAGGGAGGACTTGGCAGTGCCGTGGCGGAGAGGGTGTCTGCAGAGACGGTGTGAGAAACTGCTTTATTACAGGAGTAATTAGAGAGATTTCGCTCCCGCAGCCATCGCAGTCCCTCTGCGGCAGCACAGGAGAGCGAGGCAGGCTGCTGGGGTGGGACATGCATTTTGAACGCTGTTGTGGGGGGGGGGGGCACTAGGCATCCAAAGATCCTCCGAAAAAGGTTTCATGATCAATGACATGGAATATAATGACCTTTTTTTTTTTTAATTCGGAGTGGTCAGATCCGAGGAGGGGGGAATGTTGTCTACTCACCTCTGGGACCGGGGTTCAAGTCTCTATCCTGGTTCTAAAATGAATAGGGGCTGCTGAATTGTCTGTGGGTGTGAGTGTGACTGGGAATGAGAAATGTGTCTTGCAGTGGGTTGTTGGCACCGTGTCCATAGCTTGTGGGATATAAGCTCCAAACCCTGAATAGGACAAGTGGGGAGAAAATGGGTGGATGGTCAGATCTTGTCATTAAGGCTCCTGGGGTCACTTTTGATCCATCGCAGATTGATGAACATTTTCTCCGCTGCCCTAATAAGTAACGAAGCTTAGAAATCCACAGTGAGCAGGATTATTGTGGGCTGGTAATCACTGGCATGCTCAACCCGTTTCCCACTAGTTACGTCTAAATTCCCATTGGGTTAAATGAAACTGTAATTGACAGTGCATGGTAAGTCTATCCACAGCCTCATTTCTGCCAACGCTACTTTTAAAATTAATTGCTCTACTGAAGCAGTTAATGTTATAAACCATCATTTCACTGGGTGTTTCAGGTGTCAGTCATCAAAATAAATAAAACGAATTCTGTCAGCCATACTGAACTCCGGAACCATGTTTCACAGGGAACCTTTGTTTTTACTGGACGTTACATAGACATAACTTTTTAATTCATCTGTCCTGTTAGCTCTGTGTTAACCACTCACAAAAAAAAAGAAGTCCTTTGTACTTCAGTTCTCTCATTCATCGACACCACACACAGCCGGCACTGTTTAATTGCACTTAAAACTTCATGAAGGGCCTCTTACTGCTCTTACGCTTACTGTGGCTCAGATCGTAGTTCCCCCGGACGATACGTTGCCAATTTATGTAGAGCCAGAGTGACGTGTCAGTCCAGGTACCGTGACAAAGCGCTTATTGTTTTTGGCAGCCATACCTGCACCGGCAGACCGTGGTACTACGCTTATTCTTCAGTAATTCAGACGAAACAGCACCGAGACTGAGATTCCAAATAAAGGTGAAAGGAGGGTGATGTGGACCTCGTACCACGCGCCCACATCTCACATATTTTTCACACGCACACACGCCGCATATACTTAAACTGACACATGCACGCGTTACATAAACACCGTAAGTGGGAGCACTAACATAAACACACCCGCTGACAGCGCTCCGCTTATACAAAGCAGCATCGAGTAGTGATGAGCGAGTTCCGGCAAGGCTTTGTGTGATCCGTGTGAGAAACAGTGAGGGGGTGCTTTAGAAGATGACAACACGATCGAGCGCTCCTTCACAGTTAAGTCCATGTCCCCTGGAATGGTCCCCAGCTCAGGTGGACAGGTTAACACTCACACCAGTTCCCTCAAACTTCACCTCTCCTATCACAACGTGACACGTGAGCACATGGCCACTTCGCACCCCTACAAGGACCACGTCACACACCTACTGACATTCTGCGTCTCCTTGCACTTCTATTCCGCCCTCTCTCCCCAATGGATTCTCCGAAAGCACAAAAGACTAAATAAAAAAAACAAACAAAAAGACAAGCTTGAGTCCACAAAAATCCGTATTTTACCTGCTTCCTCAGTGCTGCTTTCTCTGTCAATTCAGAGGCTTTGCTCTAATGATCAGTGTCAAGTTCGCATTCATGAAAACCCCTCATTTGTTGTTGATAAATAATGGCACCAGGAATATATCTGGCTCTCTTCACTATGATTTATTTAGTGTGGTGCTGTCTGGAACCTGGGAGATATGAGAGTACTAGTGTGTGGAGCCTGGAATGAGAGACTTGAAAAAGGGGTTTTACTGCATTGTTTTCAAACACTATCTCTCTCTTTTTTTGCTTCTCCACTATATTATCTGACGATCCGCCCATGACCAACCGCTTTCAGAATTACTTCAGCTGAATTTCTTGCAGCACTTTCAAGAAAAAGTGCAAACTCCTAGTAACACGTCCATCCCCAGGATGTATCGTCTTCGTTACTGTCGTACTGATATGCACCGCACAGATTCCTCACAGCCGTATACTGTGTCGGCGGCTAGATATTTTTGGCTTATGGTGCATTCCGAGCCAGGGCTGTGCAGGATGCTACCCTAACCTGCTCCCCCTCCGAAAACCCCCCAGCCGCCCTGATCGCGGCTGTCATGGGGAACCAGTTTGCTGAATGGACTCTGGATGACAAAGCAGTGTGGGTGTTTCGACCAGCTCACGTTCCAGGCTGCCCACATGTGACGTCAGAAGTGGGCATAAGGATGGAGACAGACATGGTGATAATCGCTCCGATTACCAGCTCAGTACATATGACTTATCCAGCTCCAGATCATTTCGGAGGGTCTTTATCCCAGGTACCAAAATATTAAAGAATAACACTAGACCTCAACACTGATATAAAAAGGTATTACATTACCAGTATCTTCCTTATGTAATTATAGTAATGAATCAGATCATTTCAACGCGATCTGCCCTCTGCCAGGCTACCTTCAAAGGCTCATAATTATATTACTTTTTGGTCGTGTCCTTAGAAGAGCACAATGGACGGCTAGTCTAATGAGGACCGTTTGTTGGAGGTGTAAAATGAAGAAGGGAACAGATCACCAGGGCTCTGTGCACAAGAGCACACAGCAGTAATGTGTGTGACGGGATAAAGGCGTCTGTAGGTGACAAGGCAGGGGCCTGGCAAATGTGAGAGGCCGCTGCAGGAGTTAGAACATGGAACATGATTGTTTTTTAAATTTTTAATTTTTTTTTAAATTGATTTTACATTTTGACCGTGATCGTGTTTGTGTGCATATAAACAAACACACACGCACACATGCATATATACCACAACTGAAGTATGCAGCGTAAAGGTTAAAATGCACAGTAATTTCTTGTCATAACAGCGCAAATGCATAATTGTTTTATGTGCATTTGCACTGCTACGCCGAGAAATAGCTGCACGTATCACTTTATATGCTAAATGCATACTTGTGTACCAGTAATGTGCATCCCTGTGTGTGTATGTATGTATGTTTACATTTTTCCCCTAAGTCAGGGGTCTCAAACCCAAATTACTGGGGGTCCATTGCTAGGAGGTCGTCTCCCAACGGGGCCACTCCAGCAAATATTTTGAACCAAAAGGCAAAACGAGAGAGAGGAAATTATTTTTTAAAGTATCTATATTTTGCGAATACGTAAGAACACTACGCTGATCGCTTAAATGAAAAACTGGAATAAGTGCCAAACGAAAGACCGAACCACAGATTTTGGCGATTTACATGAAGTAAAAACATGACAGGCCATACAAAGCAATCATGTGGGCCGGATCTGGCCTGCGGCCTGGTAGTTTGAGACCTTTGCCTGAGGAAATTCATTTCCAGTTCCTTAAATAAAGCCTTTTATGAGACTTCCTACTGGACCTCGTATTCTTTCAGGAAAGTAAGCTGCTGCAATAGAGACACACAGATAATTAGGTGACAACCCAGGAGCATCAGTACACTGCAAATCTACATCTCAGTGTGTGAGGAACAATTGGCACTAAAATAAAACAAGATGGATTTCTGCTAATTTCCACTAATGACTCGGAGCAACTAAATTACGTTTTCCCATTTCTCCCATAGCCCCCCACCCCCCTCAACCAAATCTGTTTCTGTGTAAAACTTTTGGTAACTTCTGAGTAGGGTTGCAAAGGGGCGGAAAAATTCTGGTATATTTCCACAAACTTTCCATGTGAACTTAAGCTGGGGGATTTTGGTAACAGTGAACTCTGTGGAACTCCACACGAGCTGTCAGATACGCAAAGAAAGCAAACTGTACGAATGATACAACACGCATGAATATGACTTATGATGCAGATGTTTATTTTGGGGTGTTTCCATGCACACATAATTACAGATGAGCACTTGATTACGCATTTTTATCACTATCAGTGCGGTCAAGATCTTTTTTTTTTGTAACTAAATTTAAGGTCCCTTTTACAGGCTAACCTGCAATTTTGCAAATTTCCAGTTTGTTCCCATTAACTCCCATATATTCCCATTAAATCCCATGGAAAGTTTCCAACTTCCCATGAAAATTCCCAGAGTTGTGCAACCCTGCTTCTGTGCGACGTGGCTTCAGAGCCAGGCTTTGTGTCCCACCGGCTTTCTCTGGGCATTACATCTGATGCAGGAGAAGACTGTTAACAAAGGCGTGATAAACACTGAGAGGCACCCAGACCATCCGACACAGCATCAGTCATACTCCACTTCCCCGGCTGATTTGAACTTTGGCCTCGGCTATGGAACTAGTCCTGCATTCAGGGAGAGAACCTTTACTGAGTGTGCCACTCTGCAAACTCCTGGTATAAAGTTTAATGTGAATTCAGCATGCTTCAGTGAGTCTCATAATTATATTCTCTCTCTTCAGAGAAGAAGAGCCAGTCCCCATCCTTGTGGACCCTAGAGGTAAGAGGTCCTACATTGCCCATTGGGGCTATGGGGCTACATTGCCCATCTGAGCCCTTTGATGAGCTCCTACGGCAGTGCTGTGTCCCCATCAGGGTTTTCAGCCGTAATGGTGAAACAGGTGGCTGGGACGTCCTGATGAGGCTGAAACCACATCCTGTGACACGCCTCACCAGTCCACTTATTCCCTCTTTTTCACCCCGTAGGGATCTCCACCAAACTACGCCCGGTTCGCATTTTCATTTTTCGTTTCTGGCCGCGCGGCTCCCAGCCAGTCGTCGACACTTTTGTGCGATTCCCGGGGGGGCATGATGGACAGATGCTGTGAAACATCTGCTTGGATACTAAGAAATCACAGTGATGTAGCACACTTCAGGGTACAGTCTGTTTGCTCTGCAAAATAATTTCCGTGAACATTATCTGATAGAGAATAAGCCTGATATCACTTCATGTGGAATTCCTCTTTGCACATGGCCTGTTTCCGAGCGGACACAGGTCACTGGTGCTCACTGGCATGACTATCGATTACTATTCCATTAAGTCTGCTGCCATATCTAATGAGGGTGTCACAGTGAGAGGCAGGAGAACCCCACCAAAATTCCATTCGTTCGGTTAACAACCACTGCAACTTGCTGGGTCATTTTATCACAGACCTCATAATGGTTTGGGTCAGAAAAAGGGGGCTGCGATAGCAAGGCTCAAACCAGCACTGCAAACCTCCAGCATGTATGCAGCACTGCCTCCCAGAGACAGCCTTTTCAAAAAGGCATCTGAGAAAAGGAAAAGGGAACGTGTCTCAGCATTCACCCTGAGCCGCCCGCTTGGGGTTACGGCAAAGGGAGGAGCTGTGATGTCTGTGATCACACAGCCAGGAGGTGAAGTGTAAACCAGCTTGTGTTCATCCCGCCTTTGATCAGAATACACAGTTAACCTGCTCAAACAATTATCCCTCGTTTTTATTTTACCTTAGATGCTATTTTATTTTCATTTATCGTTTATTACTGCTTATTGTGTTGACCTGCCATTAAGAACGTATCTGGAACTAACTGATAAACAGAGAACATATATATATGTTAACATTGTTAATGTGTAAATGGTATCCATCCACCTTCCATAGCTTGTTACCCAGTGGAAGCTCATGGTGAGACTGGAGTTTCATGTGAACCACACGCAGATTTTGCACTACAAAGGAAAGAGGGCTAGTTTTACATGACTAGAAAGAAACTTGCACAAACACAGGAAGCACATGAAAACTGCACACGTACAGAGCTAAGTGAGGGTCCTGAGCTCACGACAAGATGGTGTCAGGCTACACTGCTAACCACTAACCCGCTTGATATAATCATTCGTCAAAACTGTAAGGATATTACCAAAATGGTATCTTTTTAAAATGTTAATACGATGGTAGCATTTTAAGTTTCACCATCTTCGTGATGTATTATGGCACGGGAATCAGATTTCTCGGCACTAAACCGCTATTAAATTCAATAATTTAGCAGATTCTCTCATCCTGATTGACTTAAGGAGTCACGCCACATTTGCTGTGTGATTTGCAGTCTTTCATATTCATCCCAGGCCTTGAAGCTCCTCAGGCATCGCCAGGCACATTTCGGGCATGCAGACGTCCCCCGGGGGGCATGCGCTCGCAACAAGGCGGCAAGAACAAGTCAGAGTCTTTGTGCTCAAAGGCCTGTCTAACAGCCCGGCCAGGCGGGGGCTCGCCAACTCGTCTCATGTCCGTTTTAATTGAGTCTTCTACCCCCTCTGTGTTCCTCGGCCTTAATAACCTGCAACACTAGAAGCAGCAGATAAATCAAATCTGTTACTCAGTAAAGTACATGTTATCTAAGGGGAAAAACATTAAAAATAAAACTAATATAAGCAACCGCTGTAAACAGGCAATTACAAAAAAAAAAAAAAGATATGAACAAATAAGCACCTTTAGTGCCCTTTCTGAGTTTATTGATAATAATGAGCATAAAACAAGTTTTATTTCTACATCCCAGGCTCGGGGGGGGGGGGGGGGGGGGGGGGCGGGGGTGAAACAATGCCGAGCCGGGCTTTAAAAATGACTCCCCATCTACGATGAACGGCGGCCAAGACGAGCAGGTAATGACTGGTTAATAGGCTCCAGGACTCTATGTAACGGTCAACGCAGCAAACCTCGGGAAACAATGGGTACATTAGTCAGTGGACAGAGAGCAGGTCTCGCTTCTTAAGGGAAGGTGCTGATTCGGATAATTAGGCATCTACACAATTTGGGGAAAAAAGAAAAGTGACGGTATGACCAATGGCAGGGAAAAGGATGTTATAGCAGCTGTAGCAGGGAGGCCACACCTCCTGGGACTTGGGCAGACTGCTCGTCTTCTGGCTTCCTCTCCCTCCCCGGTACTGTGGCCTAACTTAGTTCATTTTCTAAGGAAGCAGTTGGCCTTCGTTTGCTACGAGGGTGAGGAAAAAAAACATAACCATTGCGGCTAAGCTTAAGAGCTTAATAACAGCTTCCCAGCACCAGAGGTTCAGGATGTGAAAATTCTCATTAACAAACCCTCAATGGCAGCCACCCTGGGTATTTGAAAGGTAGAAATATAAAGGCTAATCTTTTTTTTCTTCTCCCCCTCTTCATTCTTACTATTAAATCAATTTCCCCTCCAGCTTAGCCGGGCCACTGGAAATCCCGCATGTTCCGGCATGTGCCATTTTACCTGTACAATTCACTGTTTTGCAGGAGCGCCATGCCGGTTTACGATAATATTTCACAGCATTGTTTAATTCTCGTCACCCGTGCCACCAATAATTAGATAAACAGTGAAGCTGCAGAAAGTTCCATAAAGAATGAAATCCCAACTATTCTCAATCCCCCCCCCCCCCATGACAAATTTGCCTTTTAAAATTGTCATAAGTGAGGACAATCTAAAGCTTCGGCTCTGTGCCAAGGGACTGTGACACGTGTGTCTGGGGGGCTCCGGGGAGTTTGCCCAGGAAAGAATTAACGCAACGGGTAAAACAAATGTTCATTATAACATGCACCATTTGTCCTGTGCCATTTAAAGGTGGGGAGGAATTGCATGGTAGGTAATTCTGAAGACCTGACACTGCAGACACAGATATAATTTTTTATGGTGGTTCTACTAGCAACTTATAGTACTGCGCTGAAGTCTTAGGTAGTCAAAGGAAAGGCTATTTATTTGGGTTTATATTTACTACAATCTAAGACTATAGAACATTCAAATTAACAGTGACACGATATAAAAATAAATAAGAATGTCTTCTGTTCTCCAAAAAGTTACTGATATCTAGTTGGATGGCTAGATGAGCACCACTTCAGCTCCTCAGGGGCACCTCAGCCGTTCCATGTGTTTGTTAATTTAGCTGGCGATGAAATTTAACTTAAATAACTCGATGAGATATTGATTAGCTTTAGCAAGGTGAGGTAATAGTTAAGTCAAAAAAAATAAAGAAATGGTGCAGAAATATATCAGAAGGTTGCTGCATATCCTGGGGTGACTTTGGGAGACGTTCTAAATGACTAAGCTGACACACTTTGACTGGCATAATATCATAGTTTTAAACATCAAGATCATTTAAACATCCCATACAGAGGGGTCAATCACTTTAAAAATCATGAAAAAAGTCGGAATCCAAGGACTCAAACTGCATCAGCATGCTGCACTGATAAATAACAATATGCAGATCAGCGACAAGCTACGGAACATCCCTGGGAACATGCAGCCAAATTCTATATTCAGCTGGATCCAGTTCAGTGGTCATTTGATTCCAAAATGTGAATTAGTAACACATAAAAATGCTCCAAACATCTGAGAGAAGCAGCACAGAATTCGGATAGTGTTTGATGCTAGGCTGTTTGTCCACATTTGGGACATATCCGCTTTCTGCTTAAGTCTATCAATCTTAATGTTTAAATTACCTACAAACAGGTAATGATGTGCACAAAACCAGTAGGCAGTAATTACTATCAAGTGTATAATCCAATCCCTGTATGATGACATTTAAAATAAGCCCACCAATGCACCATAATAGCTGATGAAGCTTAACTTTATCTTATAATCACTGCTTTCCAGTGCTGTCAAAACAACCTTTACAGTTTGCATTATTTCAAAATTAATTTTGTGTGTAACACTTCTGTTTTACGCCAGACACTATGCTGCAAAGATGCATTAACACTGGCCTGTAACTGGACACCTAACTTTAGCTCCATCAGCTATAACCTGTTTTTTTTTTTTATGACACTACAGCAGAGTCCAGCACTCAGCAATAACAAGCAGTTCCACATTACCCATGGGATGTTTAGTGTCGATACCAGTAAATTGCCATGAGTAGAATAAATATATTTCAATATATTTCATGTTGCAACTTCTTTACAAGTGCTTCCTCAGCAGTCCCAGGGTGGCCTCTCCTTAAGATTATGGTGTGAAAAAATTAATGGTGGACAGGAGAAGATTAATTTAAGTACAATGCGGGGCTACAGCCTAGGCCACTGGCAAACATCAGACAATGCGTTAATGTCCATGCAGATGTCAGCCTAGCCCGCCCCCCCGAGGAAATCCGCCACCAGTGGTGGTGATGGTCCGACGTGATGCAGACAGGTCAGAGGTCAAATCAAGTAGTACTCCTCCAGCGAGCGGATGAGCACGGTGTCCTTGACGTCGCTGAAGACGACGCGGATGTTCTGGGTGTCAGTGGCGCAGGTGTAGTGCACGTAGATGGATTTGTCCTTCTCGTCCTTCCCCTTGTCCTTCTTCACCGCCTGCTGCAGGTACATCAGCCGAATGAACTGCATGGCCGCCTCGGCGTCACGTCTCTTGCCTGCGGGGAGTTGAGAGACCGTCAAGGGGGCGGAGAAAGGGGCGGGGCCCAGTGGAGCAGGGAAGCGAGGGGACTGGTCAGACAGCCAGTGGGAATGAGTGGAAGAAAGGACTGAAAGAATGAGGAATAGAGATGCTGACAATTGCAAAATTGCTATAAGAAGAATAGAAAGCAGGAATGAAAAGTAGCTTGTTAGATGAAGGTGCAGAAGAGGTGGAGCAGCAGCAAGAGAGGAAGTAAAATACTAATAATGAAGAGCAGACTCCTGAGGCATGGGGCTCTTTAGGTATATTGATTTGAGCTGTGAGCTTAAACTGGACCTGCTGAAATTGTGCAGTTGGCAGTGCGGCTGTTCACCACAGAGCATTTCACTGGATGGCAGAACAGAGGAGCTCTCCATGTGCGTGGCTGCAGATTCCTGCGATGTTTGTGCATCTTTACAATCCTGTTTTTTTTTTTAACTGCAGATAGTTTAATACAAAAAAAATAAAACAAAAAAAATAAAACAAGGATTGTTTTATTTTGTGCCCCCAATTAAAATGACTATTACAGTAATGTATTTAGCATTCATTTTGTATCTAAAAAAGTTTTAATGTCCTGTAATTTGTACTGGGCGATAGGGGAAACGAAGAATTCAAACTGCACTGGTTGGAACCATCACCGCATGTCAATCCCGTCACCCTGCAACCCGGTTCCAACACCCAAGAGATTCAGCGCTGAAGACGCATCACCTGCATGAAGGTCGCCAGACCCTGGCAGCAAGAAGGTTGGAAGGGGAATAACCAAAACACTGCATAATATGCAATCTGCACCCCCCCCATACTGATGTGCAGTCAGATGGCAAGAGCGCTTTCTCCCACCCCCTAGGGGTGCCATTGGGTGAGGAGAAGAGCTGGGTATATATGGTTGCCATGGGTAACACGGGGAATAAGACAAAGCACAGCCAGGGTGTGGGAGAGGCTCATGAGAGACTGTCAGCTCCATGTCGCAGGGTTTACCGCAGCTTTCCCGCATTCCATATTCTACCGTGAAATGGAACCAGAGCATCTCCGCAGTGATGAGAGATAGAAGACTTTGTGTGAGCATATATCTCCTGTCAATGACTGCTTGGAAAACGAATGGGGGCTGGGTAAAACCAATCAGAGACTAACAGCATGGTAACCAATGGAAAACCAGTGAGGATCAGGTTACACCAATCAGAGACTGACAGCACGGTAACCAATGGAAAACCTTTGGGGACTGGGTTAAACCAATCAGAGACTAATAGCATGATAAGACAGCTCATTGTGGGTTTTCGAGTCTCATTCTTCCCATATAGGAAAAACGCTGAGCACCATCTGTGTATGAGGTCCTACCAACCCCCAGGACATTTCTATAGCCACACAACTTGAGAGCTGCTGTAGTGTGTTATTAAGACAACAGTAATACTTTCATCCACACTGGAGTTTCATTACACAGATATACCCCCAGTATAAACAGTACAGCCAGGGTTGAAGAGGACTGAAGTATTAGTGACTCAGTGATATGGTATCTATTTAACAAATGGCAATGACTCACTAAAATATCTAAAGGTCTTCATAAAAGTATAAAGTGTCATTAGGACGTCCGGTGACCCAACCTAAAAGTACTGAATATGGACATGAATTGGGCACAAACTACTGCTTATTGTATTTGAAGTGCGAGTGCTGCCCTACTGCCACTTATCGGGATCTGAGAATATTTTTACATGGCTAATGTGATGATTAGACTTCGTACTACTCTGGCCTGTGTCAATGCTGGAATTCTGTCAGCAGGGGTTCAGCACGTCTGTTGTACCGCTAAAGCTGGGGAAGTATGTCTGCAGGTCGGAGGTCTGGATCTTCTCGGCCAGTATGTCCTTTTTGTTGAGGAAGAGGATGATGGAGGATCGGATAAACCAGGGCGAGTGGATGGTGGTGTAGAAGAGCGATTTACTTTCCTCCATCCGGTTCTGGGGGAGAAGGAAGGAATCACAGCAGGGTTATGAGCTGGGAGCAGGACCCAGCACTGAAACCTAAGGGCCAATACAGACGAGAAAGGCCCATTCATTCCAGTGTTACTTGTTTGCATATTCAATATCTAGCTGATGGTGAAGTTGGCCCTATTGCCACTACTAAGGTCTGAACCTTCTCTACTCCGGCAGCCAATGTTTTCCATTACCCTTTGTGTATGTTACATATTATATGCAGAAACATTTCATGAAATGTCCTGTAATCAAACTATCCCCAGCTAGTTATGATTAAGTTTCCTCAAATCAGAACTAACAGTAAACTAGCTCTCAAACCTCAAACTGGAAGTGATGGACACTGGGAATGCAATTCAATTCAAATTTACACAGCAGATTTTCACAGCATCACATTATCTCAAAGCACTTAACGTTATCCCTGTCCGGTGTCCCCAGAGAGAAAACCAGAGGCAAAAGTGGCAAGGAAAAACTCCCTAGTAGGAAGAAACCTTTAGAGGAACCAGACTCAAAAGGGGAGCCCATCCCCAAGTCCAAGTATAAAGTTCTAATCCAAACATTAAGGTCAGAGTTAGGTGTGTACATCTCTGTGCTGCAAATAATGAACTATTCTGGATCTTCTTCTGCTACTCAAACTGCACCTGTTCTGGCATATGGTTAGATTTATTTTCTGATACTTTTCAAACCTTGAGTTTTGAAATGGTCAAACTTTTCTGTCCAAAAAAAGAAAAATTGTGCTAGATCTAAAGCTTTTAAAATGATCTTTCTTTCAAGCTGTTCAGTACGTAATATTCAGTCATGTTTTGCAAGCCTTTTAAAATAGACCTGATTTTCATGCATCATCTCTATTGGTGGAGAGTTTAATCATAAAAAAACAAGTCAGCGTGTGACCATTGGACGTTGGAAGACAGGATGGAATGAAAAAATTAAGCATCCTCACTCACACTAAAATTGTGTAGGTGTACTCAAGAAGGTAGGGGAGTCTGCGTCTTACCAAAACACTAAAGTTACGTCTTGCACCTAAATGCATAGACAGTAGAACGCACAGAAAAAAATTAAGGAGATACAAAATACAGTGGGAGAGAGAAAAGGAGGGAGGGTGGGTAGATAGAATGAGAGAGACTGGTGGCGGTAATGTTGGGCTTTAACAACGCTGTTGTCATGCCAACCACAATGAGGGGGGAAAAAACATTAGGGAATGAATGTGATCGTGGGAGCACTGCTACAGAAGGAAGAACAAATGCGGACATTGAGAGGGGTATGAAGACACGCAGGAACAAAGGCAGCTTTTTACTTACATCCGTCTCCTTCTCTTCCAAGACCTGGTCGTACTCGCTGAGAGAGGCCAGGAAGATGAGCGAGGTGACATTCTCGAAGCAGTGGATCCACTTCCTGCGTTCCGATTTCTGACCCCCCACGTCCACGATCCTGCACAGAATAAGGGTCAGGCGGCGCAGGACGCTCACTGCAGAAATCAATACCTGCTCGCTTTAAACGAACCAGTTATTCACATGGGACAGCCGCGGGACTGCAAAATGCCGTGCAAAAATGGCTTTTCAGATCAATCGTACACCTAGACATCGCAGGGTCAGTGTCACCTGTTCTATTGATTGAATGTGAGGCTGACAAATATTGGTTCTTTTTGGAGTTTTAAGATATAGACTGCTTTAAAATATTAATATTAGTGTATTGGAGAATGCCCCCCCACCAACTTAATTTTTTCTATTAAAGGCCACTCTGCCCCCACTACCTGGCTGGTACAATTGAAGTAATCAGTCCAGTGCAGTGCAGACGCCTGGCTACACACACAGCCTCCGACCCCCCACCCTCATGTCTGACTGCTCTCCCTCCTCCTGCTGTCAGGCACCAGGCCCGTTTTCTCACAGCTTGCCTTGCCGTATTTACGGTCAGGGGGGCCGCATATTGCACTCGCTGCCGAACGGCCGCCGTTACGACCCCTATCCTCCACATCATGTCACAACAAACTAGTCTTCATGTTCAGAGATGGGGTAATACTGGGGGTGGGTGGGTGGGGGGTGGGGCGACAATCGATAAAACACTGAGGTTACAATGGATGTGTCACCCAGTGGGGGTTAGGATAATTGGCTTCATGAGTTTTGCAGACAAATCCCCTTCGCCGGTGGGATGCACCAATAGTGGTGATATGATACAACAAGGTGTGGGATAGAGGTTTGTCCCTGAGAATGAATTCAATAACAGTTACTTGCATTGACAGGACTGGTGATCAACGGGCAAATGCATAAAACCACCCAAACAAAGCTTCATGCCATTACTGTGTCTCTAGCGCCAGTTTGATCGATGGTGGATGCAAAACCTGTTACAGTTTCTTAGGTACTACAGATCAAATGCCTTGAGTTGCTCTGAGTGTTTTTATTTGGAATTAATAGAGTCTTTCGACCCTAAAAGCACCTAAATTCTAAAAGATGGAGGAGAGTCAACTATCTGAAGGTGATAGGATCTCACCATCAAGTACACAATGTTGGCTTGGTGTGGCAAAATCTCTTCTAGGATGAGGTGCTTAGGCAACCTACCTGAGGGACATCTTCTCGAGTGTGAAGGAGTAGTCATTGATTCCGGTGGTGGGAACCCGGACACGGAGCACATCCTGAGCGGTGGGAATGTAGCCGGGGGTGGCCAAACGCTCCAAGTTCGTCATGAAGCTAGTCAGGAAGGAAGGGGTGACTTATGTTGCTCTCAGGGTCGTAATGGCGATCGTGAGCACAAACCATGGCAACTGCGATGCTCTGTGAGATTTCTTGTCTTTTGAGGGACATATGGCGAATGGAGCAAAATATCATGACTAAATGTCAATGGTGACTGTACCCAACGCCTAAAGACTCTACTATTAACCGCTTCTGATTTAAACTTACTACAATTAGTCATAACATGATTAGTTCATTCGATTTGCTTTCCTTTGTTGCCAGGGTTAATTTGAACAATTTAGGCCCTCCGTCCCCCCCCCCCCCCCCCCAGTCCCCAGCCGAAAAAACACCATTCTAGCTATGGCTTAAATTATATTTTCTTATAATTCTTATCTTTTTCCTCTCATTTGGTAAGGCATCATATTTGACTAATACGTAAGGTGAAGAGAAACACTGAACCTCAAACAACTGAGCAAAACTGGTCAGCACAAAGCAGTTTGTGGACTTTACAGGACAGTGTTAATGGAAGTACTGTAGGGAGTCCTACATTCTGGAATGAAGTGCTTAAGCTCTGATCTGAATGTATGCGTTTGCACATATCTGGTTCCCTCTACTGGCAGGACATGGTTCATTTCGGCAGTGCATAGTTTTTCTGATCACTGTAGACCAGATCCTATTCTTTCAGAAAGAACCGACCAGCCTGGCACAGGTGGTCACGGTGATCCTGGGCCCACCCCACCGATACAGTGCGATACAGTACAATACAGTGCGATACAGTGCGATGCAATACGATACAGTGCAATACAGTACGATACAGTGCGATGCAGTGTGATACAGTGCGATGCAGTGTGATACAGTGCGATGCAGTGTGATACAGTGCGATGCAGTGTGATACAGTGTGATACAGTACAATAAAGTGATTATGTCTAGCAAGTATGCGCGTGTGTGATTAGAGGAAAAGTGCTGTTGAGAGGCAAATAGATTTTTCTTTGTCTGTTCATTTGGTCTTAGTGATGCCACAAGTCATTTAAAAACTGATTAAAAATATGTAGTTTAGTCTGTAGTGAGATTTCCTGGCCAAGTGAATCGTTATGGGACTGGCCCACCTGATTTTCTGCCGGCCCACCCACGCTGTCATTTCTGGCCCCGCTATTGGAAATAACTTTTGAATGTGGCATTGTTCTCAATAAAAATCTGTATTTTAAAAAACTCCTTATTGTCTGCCAACTGAATAAATATACTAGGACTATATTTTTAAGTCTTTTAAAGCCTGTATACGTGGGGCATGAGGCCACTGAGAAGTCTGTATATCTACTGATTCAGTGACAATTAATGAAGCGTATGTATAAATACAGGTGCTAATAGGTACTTACTATTCAGTCGAGTCCAGGAGCTGGTATTCCCTGCGACGGGTGTAGCACATCTTGATGCCAGGGTCTGCCCAAAGGCGGCAGATTGCATCGACGTAACTCCTGTCCAGCTTGGTCACGTGCAGCGGATTCACGTCCTGTACCCACTGCGCGTACAGCTGAGGATAAGACGGGCTCGCGTTACGCATCAGCGCATGTCACACTTCACCTGTCCCATTCACAGATGGAGCACCCAGCACTAACATATGGGGTATTTACGGACCCTACAGCCACACCTCATTCTCAGTACAGCCATAGGGAATCCTCAGCGTGCTCATAGCCTGTATCATGGCCTTTGCAGCAGTAAAGACATTCTGGAAGACCAGTTTGGCAAAGTCTCGCCGCTCCTCCTCCGAGAACCCTTGGCCATGGATAATCCTCATCTGCTTGATGAAGGTGGTCTTCCCACTCTCCCCAGTACCTTAATATATTGTTATAGGACAATAGAAAACAACGAACAACGACTGAGAAGTGCTGCAAATGCACCGCGTTCTAGAAAAGATTTGGGGCTTCTTTGAAAACAAACAAACAAACAAACAAACAAACAAATAAATAAATTAATTAATTAATAAATAAAATAAAAGATTATGGAAATTTCACTACTCACACCGCTATGTTCGCAAACATAAACACACAACGAGTAATCAGGGGGTGATACTTTTCTTCACAAACTCTCACTCACCAAGTAAAAGTACTTTGATTTCCCTGCGTTCTTTTTTCTTCTGAAGGTTTAAGATCCTTTCGATTTCTCTGTCCAAGGCGACCTCCTTCCTCTCTTCTTCAGATAGGAAGCAAATGCATGTTCGGTGGCACCATTGCCAACACCCTTCCATAGCTTGTTCTTAAAACCGATCATATGAGTTCTGAATTTTAACCCGTTGTATTTCCAGGAATTAATACAACCATATTGCGGCCTGCGGGTTTAGTTAAAAAAAAAATAACTCCACCATCCAATTATGTAGTCAGAAAATGTCAACAACTATACCGGAATCCTTAACTGCGATTGGTGTTAAAGTAAATATTTTCATAGCAAGGCCACATAAAACATATATGATCCTCTAGGAGACGCGCTGGAATATTGTTCTCACCCATTACAAGAACAATCCGCTGCCAGTTGTGATCATTTCAAAACACGGTGCTTCCCCAGTTACAAAACTAAGTTGATATTTCTGCACTTCTTCCCGTATTATGCAAAACGCTCAACGTGTTAAACTGAGCATGAAAATTCCACGCGCATCCTGCGGTAGTTTCGGTAGCTGTAATAGAATGTAGATACAAACACCGTATTATGTAGAATGTGGTGTTTGTCGATGCCGATCGTAGCTGGAATGAGAGAGACTGAGAGTCTGAAAGGCACCTTAAAAATTTCGCCTCAAGGAAGTAATCAGCCGCACTTTAAACGAAAGCACTTTTTTGGGTGTAATCATATTCCGGACGCTCGCTGGAAAACGCTGCGTTTTAGCTTTCAGACTAGATGTATAGAGTAGAAAATTTAAGTGATTACATATCTTCTGGAGGAATGTCTGTTTTGCAATACATTCCGAACTGTTTCAGTCATGAACGTTACTCCTCGAGAAACTACGTATATACCCATTGAGCTACTGTGCACGATTCCATTTATTGGTATGCAATTTGTCATGGTGAAATATAACAACCATCAGCAATATCTTGTTGGTCAAACGAAGGAAAATGGCAAAAACCAGAATATCACGAGGTAAAATAGATCATGCAATAGAGATTTTACAGTAGCATCGTACCGTGGACAGCAGTTGTCCTGCGATTCAAAACTAGTAGGTTTGTTGCAAAAAACAAACATTCAATTTACGTGACAAAAGCTAAATAGCATAGCAATAGAATTCTTTTCTCCTTTAGAAGGAAAACCGGTTTAGTGATACTTTCACCACGTAGGGCAGGTTATGCTGCATTAATGACATGTTTCATACTGCATGCTTAATTAAAATGTTTAAATTAAATGTAAACTGTTCTAATATCGTGTATTTAAAAATGATGTCATATTTTGCATTGGGGCCTTCCGCTTTAATCCATATCAAATCTATCAATTATTTCCACAATAAGATATTCCATACAGGTAAACGATTCAGGGACGGGATTGTTTGATCCGTCTCCATCTAGTGGCAAACGTTATTCGTGGTTTTCAGGTAAATAGTGAAAATGTATGTCCACACGGTGTCACTCTGGTTATTTGTCCTAATCGTCTGCGCTGTCATTATTTTAAATGTAGATTACTGTTTAAACGAAGTTTAAATTGAGACAACTCACGTAGTCTCCATTAAATTCTCTTTCTGTGTCCTTCAAGCCTGCAGTTTAAATCGCACCTCCGTTTTAAACTAACAAACTTGCAGAGCCCCTATAGAAATCACCTAACAGCCACTAGTGGGAACTGTTTATCTTCAGTTCACTGTTTCTTCAGTTCATACCAGCTCTGTACATGGTTCAGTTGCAGTTTAAGTAGAGATGGTCGTAGTTGATATATGCCTCAAAATCAGACGTTACAAATAAACAATGTAGTAATTTTAAATATTTCAATTTGTAGGCAATTGTATTAAGCAATCCTTATGAAACAAATTTGTGTATAATTGATGGGCTAGGCTTACATAGACTACCTTTAAAATCTTAAGGCACTAGGCTTGAATAAAAAAAATGGAGAGTTATGCTTTGTACTTGCTAATCCTCATTTTTAATCTTTAAAGACAAACATTTTGCGATTAACTGACCTTTACTGTGACCTAGCACATCTGCAAAAGTTTCTCCTCAATTAGGCCTGTTACTAAAAGGTAACAGGTGTGTCTAATTAATGAAACAAACAAGTAATTTCTCATAATCTTCAATCCCCTATTCACCATGTTCAGCTGAACTTGTTTTAAACCAGGTTTAACCAGCAACTGAGCTAATGACAGCACAATCATCCATCCATCCATCTTGTATACCTGCTTGTCCTATTCAGGGTCGTGGGGGGTCCAGAAATTATTCTGGGGGGTATGGGTGCAAGGCAGGGAACAACCCAAGACGGGGTGCCAACCCATTACAAGGCACACTCACACACATACTGACACATACAGCATTCACACCTATGGGAAATTTGGCACTTTCGTTATTGTGTTTTTGGACTGTGGGGGAAAACTGGAGAAAAACCCACAATAACACACTTAGAGGTGGGGTGGAGACTTGAACCCTGGTCCCAAGGGTGTGTAACAACAGTACTAACCACTGTGTCCCCCCACCCCAAAAAAAAAAGATATTATAGATGATACAATTATAATCATTTATTTGATTGATTTCCTATATTGGATATGCCTCAAAATATGTTATTAAAATTGTGTGTTTAAAAAGAATGTTACGATAGTCATAAAGTTAATGTTCATCATTTATGTAAATCTATTTTATTAATCATCGTGGACCTAAATAAAACTGTTCAACTGAACTTGTTTTAACCAGGTTTAAACAGCAGCTGAGCTAATGACAGCACAATCGTCCCTGTATGCCTCATTATTTTAGTATGCATTGAGTTTTTTTTTTCCTTTTTACCTGAGGAGTACTTGTTGTAAACAAATATAACACTATTTATATAACTGTCAATATAACACATCAATGTATTCGGGAGATGCTTCCATGCAAAGATACAAACAATTGCCAGTCCCTGAGCAAATGCGGTTAAGTGCTTCGTTCCAATGCCCAACAATAGAATTATTCTCTTAAGCACGGCGTTGAACCAGCAATTTGCTGAGAAAAATCATCCATCCATCCATCCATCCATCCATCCATCCATCTTCTGCAACTGTTTGTCCTATTCAGGGTCATGGAAGGGCTGGAGATTATGGGCACAGGGCAGGGAACAACACTGGATGGGGTGCTAACATGTTGTAGGGCACATTCACACCTATGGGCAATTTGGTAACTCAAATTAACCTCAGCATGCTCTTGGACTGGGGGGGGGGGGGGGGAGTCAGAGCACCCACAGGAAACCCCACGACACGGGGAACATGCAAACTCCACACACATGGAGCCATGGTGGAGACTAGAACCCGGGTCCCAGAGGTGTTTGGTGACAGTGCTGACCACTGCACCACCATGCCGCCCCGCTATTATTGACCCTCGGGTATTAACCATTATGAAATAATTGCTGTAAATCTGGTAGACGTATGGAGTACAATGTGAAAAAAGTACTTTTTCAAACAATATTATATACATAGAAAAGACCCCTGTGGAATTTTTTAAACATAGCTAATCAATTCTATAAATTGAATACCAAGTCTAAAGTAAGAAAGCTAATTAACTTGAGTGACAGAGCAATGCTACTTTTCTCTGGGAAAAGGTGCATATTTTAGGTCTGTGTCTAATTTGGGGGATTATGATTTATGCTTTTTGTTAAGAGATAACTGACTGGTTAGTTAAATACAGAGTAAATGAAATCAACTCATATATACAAATGATTATTACAGCAGTATCTTCAAATGTAAAAAATGCTTTGGGACAAAGCACTTCCCTCCTGGAAGTCGAATTACAAGTAAATGGATAAAGTTCAACAGATATGCAAAGACAATCAAATCATCATAGTCTCATTGGGTAAAAATAATTAAGTTGACCTAATTTGGAATGAACGAGAAAAAGAAGAGTAGGTCTAATTCTTTATGTGAAAACAAATGTTGAATACTGTAGACAATAAGTAAAGATAAAAGTGTGCTAATATGCACAAAATGCTCATAACCACAATAAACACGCATTTTCATATGGAACCAGATCATTTTTTTTATATTGTCTTACTGTATATTCAGGTTAATGTCAACCGCAACATTCGTCTTAGCGCACTAATGAAACCCCAAAGCCTACATAAAAGCCAATTACATTTTCATCGTAATTTTTCGTCACCAAACATCCAGTAGTGCTACAGGTGCAATTACAAATCCAGAACGTTTAATGGGGCTTATTCTACAAAAAGAAATAGGTCACTTCTTTGCGTTCACTCATATAAAGGATCCTTCCAACGACGAGGATAGTTAGACTACTGGCGTAAGTTAATTAACATTTATAGTCCAACCGAGTTAATTGTTGAGGTATCACTCGCATAAATGAAGTAGCAATATAACTAATTAATCATCATTATTATTATTATTATTATTATTATTATGAAGTATCTATGATTACCCGGAGCAGGACATGTTGATACAGAATATGTCGCTCACAGTAACATATTTTGGACGATTTTATTTCATAGGCTGTTGGCGAGTTGCAAACAGAACATAAAGAACAATTTGCACTTTGAATATCTGCACACCCGAACGCAAGAAACGGGCTCTATCTAAATAGCGATTCGACCAAACTTGACGCTTCTAGACATCCGCCTCCGTCGGGCTCCTTCATCCCGCCTCTTTCGGTCTGATTAGCCGCACTTACACACGGACTTACGGCCATTTCGTTTCCTCCTGTCAGTCACGTTGACTGGCCAGGCTGGTCCGAGTCAGGCTAGTGTGTGCCGTTACCCTCCTGTTTTCTGCTTGATTTCTCACTGGGGGGCTGAAGGAGACGCGATCATCGGGGGGGAAAAATAAAGGGGGAGAAATGAGTGCGTATAGATGAGTCCCCGATCCACGTTGAGATTCTTTTTTTTAAACCTGTAAATCTTTCGCCTTCGAGTAAGCAGTAAATGAATGTTAAAATCAGAATAATTAAAATAGGCGTCTGTTTTATGTAGCTATCGGCTACTTAGCTGCCTGATTACTAGCAAGCTATCTCGCCATATCGCACAGCTTTTCCTTTTTAAGTCGACTAGGGCGTATTTTCATTGTATTTATTTTACCTTCCGCTGACGGGGGGGGGATTTTAAGTGAATGGGGACTATTTTTGCGGCGGCGCTGCCTTGCTAGTTAAACGGGGCGGTTTTTTGCGGGCAGTGGAGAGAGAGCTGCGGTGCGGATGTGGCGGCTGCCCGGCGTGTCCCGTTGGTGAAACGGGCAGCGGACCGTAGGGGGGAAACAGACGGGGCAGAGGCGAGGGTTTACCGGGGGATTCTCCGAATCAGCGGCTTCGGTAGTTAGCGGAGGCATTCGGACACGAAGGCGGACACCGGGGCCTCCCTCCCACTCCCACCTTCTCCGCTTGATTGCTGCCCCCTCCCGCCCCGTTTATCCCTCTTTCCCCCGCTCCTTCCTCCTCTTCGCCGCTCCTCCGAAATTCGCACGCAAGTGAGGTCGGACTCCAGCTCGGCTAGAGAGGGCTACCAGACAGCGAGGCCGTCCCCCCCCAGCTCCCCGGCCCCCCATCCCCCCCGCTCCATCCCCTCCACTCTCCAGGCCATCGTTTTCTCTTCCCGATATCCGGACCCGGGGGAGGGGAGTCGCGACTCCCCGCGACCAAGCCCCGAGTGCAGCGTCGGCGCGTCGGCGGAGTCCCGTGAAAAGCCGGGGGGATGACTCTGGAGTCCATGATGGCTTGCTGCCTAAGCGAAGAGGCAAAGGAGTCGAAGCGGATCAACGCCGAGATCGACAAGCAGCTCCGTCGAGACAAGCGGGACGCCAGGAGGGAGTTAAAGCTGCTCCTGCTCGGTAAGAAACGGCGCTGAAGAGACTTTACAGGCGCGGCCCCACACGGCCGCTGATGGGTAAAGAAGACGGGGCTGTATGGGTGGATGGATGGCCTAGCCGTGTATGCGCTCGGTGGGCCGTGGCTTTTAAAAATCCAGAGATGTTTAAAAACACGTATAATACGGTACATGTGCTGTGTGGGGACTGGGCGTTACATGCGTATGAAGCCCGGCGCCTCTCTATGCAAAGCCCGGGTGACAGCGGCACCCAGGCACGGCAGAGCGCAGGGCGGCCGGGGCTCACTTTCCCCAACACGGCTGGGAAAACGGGCAGCGCATTGGGTACTGGGCACCGGGGGGGGGGGGTGCTGGTTTGGGGGCAGTGATATATGCTATAGCAGTCAGCGTTGGGTTTCTTATATAACATAATATAAATGCAGATTTAGCGTGTGCACGGACACCCCCCCCCGACGCTCGGCACGGCGTCCGTGATTTTTGCGCTCCTTTCCGCGCGTTCGCCCTGTGGATGTCGGTGTCTCTCCCCGCCCTGGAAGACCGTAATCCGCCAGCGTTTCCTGTCCGCGTTACATTTGATTAAAAAGCCCTGAAAATGGTGGCTAATGCTGTGGGGAGCGTTACCGGGCGTTACCGAGCGTCCCCGAGCGTTACAGCCGAAACGCTGGCCCTTGCTGGGGCTCCCGTGCCTGTTGGTGTCTCTGACCCGCGGCTTTAGGAATTAATGAGATTGTTTTTGTTTGTTTTGAAAATTTTAGGGGCCAAATGCCAAAAAAGTCCATGCTGTCAGATATAAAGTTTTTGGGTTTAATAAACGTAATACAGCTGAACGTGTTTTATGTCTCGGGAAATCCTATCCTATATAAGGTTATGAGTGAAGTTTTGTGAATATGGGCATATACCCGGTTATAAAGATGTATCCGAGTAGGATTTAAATATCCCCGATGCTTGAATTAATACTGGCGACCGCCGGTGGTATATTTACATGAATCTCTTGTATCTCATTTTCATGGCTTGGTTAAATGGAGCCGCTCTCCTGAACCGCATGTAAATGGCTTTCGGTTAAGATACGGGACGTGCAGGAAATGCTGGTGTCGAGTTCGCTTGGCGCCTCTCGGTGAAATTGCTAGAAGATGCGATTTGTCAGTGATCGGCGTGAATGAAGCGCCTCATTTCATACTCAAGAATTTACTTATTGCGCTTTAAATACACTGTCAGCCAGTGTAGGTGGGAGATGGATGACAGTGGCTGCGTTTGTCACCCGGAGTTTGCTGGCTCAGGGCCGAGGCTTGCCATCTTACTTTTAAACTAGGTACTTTATCATGCAAGTGGTAAAAGTGTAGCATTTTCGTATTTAAACATGGTTTTTAACATCAGCAGTGTTACAGATTTCTTGGCAGCGTTTTAATAACTGCATCACAGATGCATGACAGTGGTGAGTATCATGCAGTATTAAGATTTTATGAGTGTGTGCAGAAGACAGTGAGATATCTGCCAAGTTAGATGCAGGGGGTGGGGGACCCGTTAGTCCGACTGGCTGCTCAGTCACCCTTTGCATGGTGACCCTATGCAGGTCAGAAAGAGGTGTTTATGGGGTAGAACTGATGTTCAGGTTTGATGCCTTTCTCTTTGCCTCTTCTGTCCAGTCTGTCCAGGTCAGCTAGTGATGTTGGGTTAAAATTGTGCATTAGGCTGGGTGAACCTTCTGATAACTAGCAAAGAAATGTTTCAGGAACTTGCAACAAGCAGGAATAGAAGCTTTTGCACTTGCTTTGCCATTCTCAATATTTTCTTGCAGGAAGTCAGTTAATTTGATTTAGCTCTTAAAAATCATTATTTAAAAGCCATATAGGGAAAAATCACAGCCCCCCCCTCCCCCAATGGATTATTGTAAAGGAGACTGCTTACTGGAATTCCTTAAGTTCTCAGTGGATGTGCAGTCATTTAGATTTTATTGTGAGAAATTCGAACTCTTTGTAGAAATGGATTTAATATAGGGTAAGTGATCTCCCTGAATAATCTGATCTTTATTGTTAAAAAGCAAGTGTTATAATTCTACTGGTTTGCATCTGATAATATGCAAGCTTTTAGACTGGGGAGGTGGGATTGTTAATTGGTCCAGTTAGGAAAGTGATTAGATCCGGGGGCAGGAAGCAGTTATTGATTTTCTTACTGCTAAGAGTAAAAATTATGTTATGCATTTTTGTAATTCTCTCATGGGTCCTGGGTTGTTCCCTGCCTTGTACCTGTTGCTTCTGTGACCAGCTCTGGACCCCCGCCACCCTGCATAGGACAAGTGGGTATGGAAAATGGATGGATGGGTGTTTGTAATTCACAAAAAATGGTATGTTTGAGATATGAAGTTCTTAATTATTTTATGATGTATTTCTGTTTCATTAACGTGTAATTTATTTTAAAAATGATTAGGGGTTCTCCGGGCATAGTCGCAAGCAATCGAGCCTAATTTGTCATACAAAATTCAGTTTTTCTCTTTTTCCCCCCCACAAATCGGACCCCAAAACAACTCATCACTCTCTCTTTCAAGATTTAGCCAGCACTTATCCGTAGCACTTTAGCTATGTCTGCTTATATAGCTAGATTTTTGTTCCTGCGGGACAGTTCATTTTAAGTGTCCTCATAACAGCCAGGACAATGTTAGGCATCAGACTGGCAACCTTCATAATGCAAGTCTGTTTGTTTAAATGTCACGCATATAGGAGGAGGGGACCACGGACAGCTTGTTGGGAATAGATGACCTCACAATGGCTGTATGTGCTCTGCTTCATTATGGTGTGGGAGCCGGCATGCAGGAAGGCAAGCAGTGTCCATCGACTCACTGGGCGTGTTGTGGGTCTTGGCGAGGTCCTTAACATTTAACGTGGTTAAGTTGCTGTCTGCCGGTTTAACAATCTCTGCTAACAGGTTTTATTAAACTTGCCCCATGTTTAGGAGGAGTATACGGCCTGCGTTTGCCATGTGTTCAGAAGCCACATTGTGGAAGGGTCTCGAACACCCCCCTCGGTGGACACGAAGGTAGCCCATGTGTCGCTTCTTATTATAGTAACATCGGTTCAACGAATTCACCTCTTAGGACGTCCTCTGCAGCGCGACGCGTATGGGTTTTCCGAGTTTTTCCGCCATGTTTTGCCCCGTCTTGAGCTTTTGGCTGCGGTACTGTGGTACAAGCTGTTCTAATGTGGCCCGGTCGTATGTTTTCGTCCAGTGGAGATTACCGGCACAGTTTGTGTGACGTTTAGTCATCTCCCATAGGGTGCTTATGGGTGAATGTCGGTGGTATTTTATGTTCAAAATGGACAGGGGATTTATTGGCCTGCCGATAGGTGGTTGTGCGATGTTGGCGTTGTGGGTGGTAAATATCGTCACCGTAAAAGCACTTGAGGGCAGGAAGATTCTCTTCATAGTGTTGCAAAATTCTGTTTCTGCTGTTGGTAATTGTTGGTAATCATTTGTAAATAAGCAAAGCCATGCTGAAAATTTTACCTGGGGACTGTTGATCTGGATCTCACCCCACAGCAGCGAACTTTTTCTCCAGATAACTATTGCACCTACTGAGGCATAACTTTAAAATTTTTGTTCAAAGTGACATACGGACGTTGGGATCAAAGAACAGGCTCAGGCAGCATCCAGCATAGGTTTTAGGGCTTTGCTCATTGCCCCAAATGTGCTATAATCTCTCTCATAGCAATGGGATTTGAACCCATGAAATTCTGCACATGGACTAGGAGCCCTAATCCGCCACACTGCACACCACCATCTCTTTGACAGTCATCTAAAAAACGATACGTACCTTTGTCTCTGTGTGTCTTACTTGTCTGGCTGTTATGCTGATGCATGCCAGTGATATTTGTCCAGCCAGTGGATGTCCTCTTTCAGTTAAGGGTATGTGAAGAAGGACGGTTTGCCACATTGCCCTGAATGGTGGAGTTTCAACCGAAAGGCATTTTTACTTTCAGTTCCAAAGTAAATATGTCGTGGAACTTGCTGGCACCTCTCTGTAAATGCTGAGAATGGGTTTGGTAATAAAAAAAGGACCGTTCTGGTTTTAAGTGTTTAATAAGGCATGTTTCACTATAGTTATGCTCTGGGCTTGCGTCGCTTGAGTTTAGTTATGAAGTGAAGGCATGAATCCATTTGGGGATTTGTCATGAGCCGGTATGGTTCAGCTCGGCTTGTCACTGCAGGCCGGTGTGGTCACATGGTCAGTGAAGTGCTGTTTTAATATCTGTGCTGCAAGAAACACCATAGCTGCTGGCCTTCTGGACTAGGCCCACAAACTTTGACCATGTCTCTGAGGAAATTCTCAGAGCTGAGCTTTGATCTTCCTTGAAGATTGAAGTTCATCTTCTACAGACAGGCAGTGTGAAGGTCCATTTAATTGGCTGTATCCCCTAACTGTATTTATGTAGTAGTTATTTGGGGGGGGGGGGGGGACATGGTTTGTCTGGTTACGTTTTGTCAGTGAGCAAAGTGGGGTCATGAGACTAGAACTTTGCAGAGGAGTGGCATTCCGTGTTTGCTCTCTGGATGTGCAGGGGAAGTTCTGGTTTTGGAATACCCCTGTATGAGCTGTTGCCAGTGCTTGCTTTCTTCTACAGGTCCATGAAGGTCCGCTTGCTGACCAGCCAGAGTTCTATGGTCCCGTATTCAAGTGCACATGCCCCCAGCGAGTTCTGCGTCGCGGTTTGTGGGTTTAAGTCACATGCTCGTGCAGACGCTTACACTTCCTCGCAGGTTGTCGTCGTCGCCCTCCCTCCCTTCCCTTCTACTCTCTTCCTTCCAGTATCCCGGCTCTCCTTGGTGGAGCGTTTGAAGGTGTTCGTAGTGCTCCTGGCTGGCATAAATAGAAACTGCCCCCAGTCGAGTGAGCTCCGGTGGAAACCTTGTGGGGGGTGGTATATAGAGTCTCCCCATATCCCCTCCTCGGTCCTGGCCGTAGGTGGCGGGGGAGTTACAACAGCCTTGGGTGTTTGCACCCGCACGCCAGTGCACTTCACGGCTACACGCCCATGGGTGAACACAAGACTGGCTGAGGAATTTAAATTAGGGCAGAGACATTATGGAGCACGAAGGCAAAATGCATCAAGAAGAATAAATTCACTGGCACAGTTCTGTAACCCTGCCTTTGTGCCTCACGAGGCCTATTGAGGAGCAGGTCGTCGTTCCCGATCGGTAACAGTTGCTGACTGAAGTGAATCTGAAGCACCACGTTTTGTCATCTTGAACTGACCACAAAGGGGGTGCAGGATGTGGCGAAATGGCGAATGGCACCCGAATGTGGAGCAGTTCCGTGTGCGGGAGAGCGAGCAGCGGAGGGAGGGAGAGAGGGAGGGAGAGGATCCTTTCAGACTGGTCCTGTGATGCAGGGCTGCGTCCACACTGGAGCTGCGGTGAGCGAACCGGTTCATTCTGGCTTTTTTTTTTTTTCCCTCTCTCTCCCTTATGATGTGCGGTGACGTAGTTAGCCTACAGGTTTAGGTGGTTTTTGAAGAGCTGGTGTTTGGTTTTTCGCCACGCCCTGGGCTTACCTGTGCCGAGCAGACACCCGCCCGCTCACCGTAGTACGCGCGGGCGGCCATGACGCACCTCAGCCGTGAGGCTTTGACACTCTGCGCACTGTGCTTTTCTACCTGCTTGTCAGTTCATTGCCACTGTCATCAGCGCATTCTAACTGTAACATCAGGTTCTGTTAGGATACGTTTTGGTTGTTAATCATCGGTGTGGCGTTTTCTCCCCCCCCCCCCAGCCTAGAAAATGTGGTGAAACCTGACCTGGGGAGTATGGTGTGTTTTTACCTCTACGACTTTTCCTTGTAACCTTTTATAATCGGTGATTTAGTGTCTGGTGTAAATGTGTGCTGTTGGGCCAGGTAGGGCAGGGGTGCATATCCATCAGTGTTGGGGTCGCGACCTATAAAATCCTAAATTTAACTCCTCGAGAACGTAAAGCTGTGTTTAAAGATCGGCAGCACTAAATATGAATTGCAGGTTGGGGGGGGTGGTGCTTGGTTCAACAGGTAAAGCCTTCTGTTTGCGATCAGAAGATCATCGGTTTGATCCCTGGCCTCAGCAGAATAAGTACAGCCCCCCCCCCCCCCCCCCACCAAAGTACTCCATGGACACCAGATAAGTGCCCTGACCGGCCATTCTCAACTGTGTGTGTGTGTTGGAAAGGAGAGTAAGATGGTATATGTGAGAAGAATTACAACATACCTGTACTCGTACTTGTGCAAATACCAACTAAAGGATTCGTTTTCATGAAGCTGGTTTGTGAATTCATCCATATATATATATGTTCAGCAATTATTTATTCAGTTAGAGGTGTGGCAAGGCTGCATGTGTTTCTTTATCAACCCTTAAGCTGACAGACCTGTCAGGCCTGCAGCTCATAAACTAGCCACACGCCGCTTGTTACTCCTGCTGTGTGACACCAGACAGCAGCTTTCTCGGTGCTGAGGAGCCTGCCGGTCTTTGCCAAGACCCAGAGCCAGAGCCGGGACTCACTTAGCTTGACATGCAGGGTCACGCAGCCCACTCTGTGGGAGAGGGTGGGCTGCAGCGGGGATGAAGGTGTGTATGTTTTCCCCTTTGATAAAAGCCTTAAACAGCTGCTGCTGAGGTTTTGGGGGTCATTTTGGGTCACAGGAGCTTTCTGCATTTTTTCCCCCCTTTTTGTAACATAGCAAACTGCTGCTTGGCATAGTTTTGTTGCTGCAAAGGAATTTTAACAATGGATTTATTTATTTTCAGACTCAATTTTTGCTCCACGGAGCAGCTTCTCTCGATCTCACATCTTGCCTTTGGGTGCGCATCTTGTGAAGCACGGCATACGGGAGTCATGCTATCCCATGATGCAAAGGGTGGTTACAACTCTCATCACACCCCCCCCCCCCCCCCCCCCCCCATCCCGAGAAATACTGTCCTCCTGTTCCACTTTGGTTTTTTGCCTAAATTAAAACCTCTAGAAATGGAAGGTTGGAACTCGCACAGGACAGTCACCCACATTGCACAAATGCCACAATGTATGTTTTGGAAGGAAATAAAGAAATTCCTTCGGCACGTCCAGTCCAGTGAAGGCCGACTGCCAATATCTGTGCTGTCTCCCTGATCTCTGACACTCATAGCATGGGCCCTAATGACGCCTTTGGTCGGCAGTGGGGAGCACCGGGTCGTTGGGCATCTCGTTCCATCGGTGAACGGCACCCCAAGGCACCTGCTGCATTTCAATCCGTTTAAGCCCCAGAGCCCTGGGGCTGTTTTGCGAGCATGAGGCAGGAGCGTCATAGCAAACTGTGCTGTTTGATATCCACCCAACTCGACCGGCTCCAGCTATCGACATGGAAACAGACGGACCCTGGCGGGCCTTTATGTAACAGCTCGCACGTTCGCATCCTCAGAAATGGGTCAGGATGCTTCGTAGCTGCAGCTTGGCTCGCTCCTCGCTTTCGTCTGTTCTGCCGAGGACGTGTTGTTGAGCTCGCATCCCCTTACGAAAATGCGTGTCTGTGCCCTGTGTGCTTTTTGTACTTCTCCTTTCGGAGATTCTGCTTGTGGTGGCTGACGTGGAAGTTCGTAGCCGCCCGGGATGTGTAATGGCAGCAGGCTGGAGAAACTACTCAACCCCGTCTGGGACGGTTTGAAGCGAATGCTGGCTTTGAGGCTGCCGTAGCTACACTGGCAGCTTGTTGCCCATGTCCCTGCACCAGAGCTTTGCCTACGTGCTGCCAAGCACCCAAAGCATCGCGCGTGTAATTTTGAGGTGGATGTGCTGTGAAGTGATCTGAGGACCACCGCTTCCATCTGGGGGGGTCTAAGCTTCCACCATACGTGTTTGCTGAGGGATGTGCTGTTGCTGTAGTCTTATGTCATAAACTGAAGACTTTGCTTGTCCTCCGTGTGCCGATCCTGGGCAGCTATACTGTGCTCGAAGCCCGTCAGATATGCGCCTTGTTTTGGGACATGGGTGCGGCGATGTGGACGTGAAGCTAGCCATACTTCTGAACTTGAATCGAGGAGATTTCCGTATCTGAGGTGCTTTTTTCTTTTGTAATTCTTTTTCTCATCTTCCGGTTCCACCCATTTGGCGTTAATATAACATTAAATCTGTGGTTTTTGCTTGACTTTTCTGAAATTTGTCATTCTTATTTCTGTTTTCCCAAATTTAAATAAATAGAATTTATGGGGAAAATAAAATTTCCACGGTGATCAGTGAAGTGTCATTATAAAGTTGGACTTGGGAGGCCACTTCATGATCTAGTCGCGCTGAACTTGCACGCGCCTAAATGGCTACCTTCTGTTGTCAGAAGTATGTTGTCCTGATTCCTGGAGTTACTGGCCCTTTTTTGTGAGGTGGTTATACTGGTTCTTATCTCACTTTTGCTCTCTGTACGTCGTAGAAAAGATGTGCGCTCAGCCAGAGGAAGTCGTGGAGCACAATCCCCCTGTTGATCTTAACTTGTTGACTTTAGGTATTTGCATAAGGGCCACCACACCGCGATGCGAATGGCTGGCACGACATGGGATTTGCTGCCCCGGCGTATTGCGACTCGGGCCTTTGGTTTAGCGGCTGGGTCTCTGCTTCCAGTGCTGCGGTGGGACAGATTTGAGAAGCACGTTACGCCAGTGGTGTGTTCTTTGGCATTTATTTTTAAAAAGCCAGATGACATGGATCAGGTCATGATTGGCTGCTGCGAATGTGTGTCAGCCTATCAAACGGCAGGGTGTAAGCACCAGACAGTTTTGTGACAAAGGATCTCTGAGGTGGGACCTTGTCGTGGCCCCCTTTACGTTTAGTTCTGCACTGGTGGCCATTTATGGAAGCACTTGGGCCCATCTTGGGATTTGAACCTCCCCAGTCCAGTCGCCGGATATCGATCCAGCCTGGGGGGGGGGGGGGGGGGGGTGGTGGTAACAGGTGCTGCTGAAACACAGACGGTTAAATGCTTCTGCCTGCGAGTCAGGCTGGTCGGTAGGGTTCCAGGCTTTTCAGGACTGTCTCTACGGCAACATGGGTTTCTAAATCCCTCCACCTCCTACACAGTCGCGTCTCTCCAAGCGCCGCGCTGCCGAGACTGAGCGCGCACACTTCTGCACCAGTGTGTCACAGATCCGCTGCGTGAATGTGTGTGCGCGTGCTGGGGGTTGGGAGAGATCCGCCATGCGTCTGCTTATTGGGAGGTGAATGGAGCCCGCTTGGCCCCAGTCTTTAAGTGTGCGATGCGTTGGTTTTCTTAACTGCGTAGCTGGGGAGCAACAAAGGGGAGCCTCTTTGTGGTCTCCTGGGTGTGAGGTGTGGCTTCGATTTAATGACTGATGCCACATTAAAATATTAGGGGCTGTTGATTCAAAATGCACTTATCGACTAACCCTTGACATTATTATGGTTTTATGATCTCAGCTCACCCTAAAAAATGCAGATAAGGGAGAGAGACAGAACACGGCTGCCTAATTAGTAAGCAGCTAACTGGCCGGCTAAAGATCAGCGTCTAACGCAAAGCAGCAACACGTCCTTCAGCTGTACCTGCAACGGTACTTCATTGGCTCAGCTGGCTTGGGCAGTAAATCAGGATCAGCCAACTTATCTTTGAATCGGCATCATGTGATATGTCGTAATTTTTTTTTTTTTTCCTGTTCGTTCAGTTTAATGTCTGTTCGGGGAGGAGGGGATGTGAGGCCAGTGAACACAATAGAGAAATGCATTGTGAAGGTTGGGGTCGGAGCAGCTTTTTGGCGAGTTTTGTTTTGTTCTAAGATTATTCTCTTACTGTATCGCTAGCTGGTAGACGGGTCCAGGAATGGCATTCAGAAAAGCGCATGGCCCCAGCACCACTTTGGGAGGGGCAGTCTGTCTCCATCCTCATGGCAACCCCAGCCCTCACTCCGGTGCCATTTTTTAAATTTTTTTTTATCCCGTTCCCGAGGTGGATTTGAATGGGAGCATGTGTGCAGTGAGCCAGTGTGACAGCGCTCTGTGGTGCCCGTCCAGCTGCAGTGCAGAAATGTCCCCAAGCAGGGGAACCTGGCGCTGCCCCTTGTTCAAGTGCCAGCAGCGAGTTCTGGGTGAAAGAGCCCCTGGCATAGCTGGCCTAGAAGTGTTTGATGACCAGCGGCCGCCTTTGCCTCCTCGCAGCCTTAAATGTTGACTCTGCCGTGTCGGTTAACGTGGCTCCATTTTGTGTTTCTCCTCTAGAAGGGTTTTTGGGACGGGCGGCCTTACGAGAAAATGCTGCCATCGCCCATATGTATGAATTCCAACTCTTTAACACCGACGTCGGTCAGAAGGAAAGATCTTTGTTTCCGGTGATGCTTTTCAGTAATTCTGTTCGTTCTTATAACGCCTGGGAGATACCGAAGTGGTAGATTCGCCCCGGATTATGGTACTGAGCAGAGTAGCCACTACGAGCAGTCAATCATATTTGCCATCTTTGCAAAACAAAGCAGGTTGCTGTGGCGACTAAAATTGCCGTGGCTTCAAACAGCGAATGTAGGTGCGTGCGTTTCTCGCACTGCAAATATTTGGTGTCGGTCCGTTTTCTATTTGCCGTGCAGTTTCTGCCGGCAGTCAGCGGCAGCTGTTGTGCCTTTATGGTTTAATGTCGAGGAGAGAAGTCAGGTGCTTGGTGGTATGTGTGCCTGTGTGTTTTTCATGTGTCACTGTGTGCGTAGGTATATGTTAGCTGGTTGTCAGGTCTGACTGAAACTCCCTCCCCCATCCCAGACACATACAGAGGCCTCTCTTTTCCCTTATTTTCTTTAGTAGTGGGTAGGTAGCATAGCAGATCATAGCATAACAGAGCTAAAGGAAGTGCGTGCCAGTCTCATTGGTTTCCCTGGTGTCTGTCCTGGTGGGGGCACCGTTCGACTCCTGTCCTCACCTCCGCTGCCCTTTTTTGTGTGTAACAATGTGACCCTGGTTGGAACCCCCCCCCCCTCACTAAGCGTCATCACACTTAGAACCAACCGGAAGATTGAAAACTCAATTTGAAAAGTTGTGTCTGATTTAATGGAGATAATGATTTATTGTTTATTTACAATCTTCTGCCCAGGGGCTCGACTGGCCTCCCGTACTCTTCTGCAGCTTGACGCCACTGCCACATTGTATATAGTGGCACCGTTTGGGGTTAGCAGTACCTACTTAGACCCCCCCCCCCCCATCCTTTTATACCCTCCTGGGGGGTTTTGAATTGAACAAACAAGAATCGCTAGTGTCTGCTTTTGACAGGCCTGACCTGAAGCTGCCCTCTAGTTTAGCATTGCTAATACTTGGGGGGGGGCGGGGGGGGGGTCCACTCCTCTTTTCGAGGGGTGTGTGATCACTCCTCTTTTCGAGGGGTGTGTGATCACTCCTCTTTTCGAGGGGTGTGTGATCACTCCTCTTTTCGAGGGGTGTGTGATCGGCTGGGCTGGCGTGTATAGATGTTGCATGTTGTGCCCGCCTCGCTTACATAAACACACTCGTACTCTTCTGCAGCTTGACGCGGCACTGCCAGCTTGCCATATATAGCTGGCACCGTGGGTTACATGGATTACGTAACTCGCACACACATAACCCCTCGGGCTGCGGAGCGCAGTGTGTAACGCCGGAGCCGCTGAGGTGTCGTCTCCCAGACGCCGGTCTGATGGGGGAGGGGCTCTCCGGTGGAGTGAAAGTCAGTCCGCTGTTACCATCCCGAAGACAAGCCGGCTTTGCTCTACAGTTTCGTCCACATCCATCGGCCACCACTGGCACCACACTCTAAGATGGTATATAACCTCCGCCTGTGCATTAGCAAGGCAGGACTGATGGCTTCTGTATGGTAAATAGAAGGATTGAGGAGATCATTTACTGGAATTGTGGCCTGGGTGCAGGGCGGGGGTTCTTTAATGCCGCACGACATGGATCCAGAATGTCCCCTTTCTTACCTGGCCTCCTTCCACCATGATTTTCTACTCCTACGTAGTCGTTGTGTTCGGGCTTGACTGTGTTTAACCTGTAAAGTAATTTCTTCGAAATTATTAGAGAAAACGAAGTGTCTATTGTCCACCCACACAAGGTCATCTTGACAGCATGTAAGTCAGCCTGTCAACCTGAATGTCAGCGAGTCGAACACCTTCAGTAAAAAGGATTTTGTGCTGTGGATGAGAAGCACAATATCGTTTTAGAATCCGTCCCGATGGTGCATTTAACAAGGAACTTATGCTGCGCTGATGCGATAGTTTTTCTAGTATGTGGATAGATCAGCATTGAGTTTTCATGTTTTCTTTATCTATTAATCTGATTGGGACATTGATTCAACTACAGTCCCAAATGTCTGTCTGGTCAGCTTTGAGTAGCCCTGGTCAACATGATGCCTCTGTTTCTTCCCGCCTGGTAACTTCGCCGTGCCATTTTTTTGTAATGACGTCGATATGCCGGTTGCATGCGTCACCAGGCACCGGAGAGAGCGGAAAGAGCACCTTCATCAAACAGATGCGCATCATCCATGGAGCCGGCTACACCGACGAGGACAAGCGAGGCTTCACCAAGCTGGTCTACCAGAACATCTTCACCTCCATGCAGTCCATGATCCGTGCCATGGAAACCCTAAAGATTCAGTATAAGTATGAGCAGAACAAGGTGAGCCTTGGCGAGAGGCATTGGACAACCCAAGATCTTTATCGAAAAAAAAAAATAAAAACATTTTTTGGATGATTTTATTTGGATGTTAAACCCGTTGAATTTTGAAAGAAATTTCAGCAGTGCTATAGGTTTTTAATGCGTGTCTGTAGTGTTTTATTATGGTTAGAAGCTTGTAGGCAAAATGATTAATTTGCATGCTATCTTTTGCTTACTTCCCCTCTGTCCAGGCTAACGCCGCAGTGGTGAAGGAGGTGGACATTGAGAAGGTGTCATCCTTCGAGCAGCCCTACGTTAACGCCGTAAAGATGCTGTGGGCAGACCCTGGGATCCAGGAGTCGTACGACCGCCGGCGAGAATACCAACTGTCTGACTCCACCAAATAGTACGTACGGACGACGGGGTGCAGGGTGCTCTCCGAGGCTCGAGGTGTCGGAAGGTCAATTGAAAGTCGATGCCAGTCACTGTTCTCAGCCCGGCAAGGTAGCCGGAGATCTCTCCGTTCTGCATGGCTGCCTCTCAGGCCACTTTGACTTCCGTCCGTGTGCCTGGTTTAGTTAAATGTAGCACCCGTCCTTGGCACAGCAGAGTTGGCCCGTGATCCATCTTACAAGAGGGGCAACAGCTCCACTTCTGATTGTGGCCATGGCGCGAGAAACTGCTCTTCTAGTATAAGGGTCTGGTTGTCGTCGCCAGGGCGACCTGCTTTTGACTTTGTTCTGAAGAGTTTGGAAGGATCCCTGACTGTTCCATGTTGACAGCCTTCGACTGCCAGTTTCGACCTAAAAATCCCTGGTTACTCTTACCTCATTAGTGGCACTTCAATTACAATGGGGCACATTTAGAACAGAAGGCCCTTTTTCAGGCTGGCGGCCGATTTGACGGTTGATTCTGCTGGAGCACAGGCCATAGGCAGAATCGTTCCTATGCGTAGAAATTGGCAGGCTCCGTGTGGTTAGTCACTAGCTGGTTGTTGGTCGGCTGGCTGAGCTCGGATGATAATGGGACTTAAGTTACACGGCTGTTTGAATCTATTTATTCCCGTGTTTTGTGTCAAATCTCTGAGCTGTTTTTTACTCTCTGGGTGGAGCCTAAAACTTACCAACCTCCCCTCCCAACCTCCTAAACCCCCCGCTGATACGCCAGATTGGCCCTGCAAGTTGCGCGAACCAATTGCAGGGCAGTTGACTTCCCGCAGGGGTAGTGCTTGGCCAATCAGGCCATCCCCTCCCACTAAGGCAGAAAAACTGGGACAAAGTGAGTGGTGCCAATGCTGGGAGTTGGGGGATGGGAGGTGGGGGGGGGGGGGTTTCATTCTGGCCTTCTGTGGGTTGGGGTGACATCCCAAGACGCGAAGCGTAGCATTAATATTCCGTTAAACATTTGCGCTACGTTGGGGCCAAAATGTTTAGATCTTACTGATATTGTTAGTTTAGTTCTGATTGTGTCATGGATGTGTCCAGTTGGTCAGTCAGCCTGTCAGTCAGGGACCTCAGCGAGACTGGGGGCGGATCCAGTGCTTCCGGGCAGATGGGCCATCACTGGCAAGCCATTCTAGTAACGTGTGGAACGGCGGGGGGATGCCGAGCTCCTCTCTGCAGCACCTTGTCGGATTAGTCTGCTCTGCCACCATGTCGCTCTGTCAGCTGTTATGAACATGATGAAGCCATTTCTGAAGCGGCAGTGGACTGTGTACGACTTATCCCAGTTTTATTCGGTTTTAATGCCTTTTTTTTTCCGATGTGCTTCATATGTTTGTCTATATATGTGTATATAATTGTATGTCGGATGTATTATAGGTTGTATTCTGTTGTGCATATTTTTGCATTGTGTGTGTGTGTGTGTGTGTGTGTGCGCGTGCGCCTGTATACCTATATGTAGGCTTTTCCCCCTTCATTCCACAGCTACCTTAGCAGTTTAGAACGTGTGTCTTCAACGGGGTACATCCCCACGCAGCAGGACGTGCTGCGGGTTCGAGTGCCCACTACCGGCATCATTGAGTACCCCTTTGACCTGGAGAATATAATCTTCAGGTATCGGTGCAGAATGCTGCCACTGCTGCGGCTGCCGCCCACCCGCCGTCGCCGCTATTCCCGCCGCCGCCGCCGCTGCTCTCGCGGCTGCTCTGTTGTCTGTCCAGCCGACCCGGTGTAGCCTCCCCTCCCTGAGCTCGCGCCCAAGGCTTGGCTACAGTCCCAAGCTCCAAACCTGCATTAGTTCAGCTGGTGAGATTCCCTCGCCTATCGCTAAATGTGACATCCTTCCAGCTGTTTAGATTATCCGCAAAGCCGCTGAAAAATGCCACAAAGGGTCTGGACGATTTCCCAAGTACGTGGGAAGGAAATTGGCAGCCAGTAAATGCTTAAATAATTCATATTGAAGATGGATGTGCTATTAAGCAGAATCATTCATTCGATCAGGCTTCTTGCTAATCGCTTGTATAGGTCATTTGTGAAATTTGGCTTCACGTTCGCCGGGTCTTGACTGACGGGAAAGTGCTCTTCTAAACGGAGTCTGCAGGCACCATGTGAGTCTCAGGGAGGCGGCTGGCGGTAGGGGGGCTCGGTGCACGCTTTCTGAGAGATCTTGGGGTTAACTTACTGGTGGTGTAGGGAAGCAGACTGAAGTGGCCACCCCCGCATCTCTTAGAATGCCACGTGTGGTATCCCCTGAGGGCTTTTCTACTCCAGGGCCGGACCAAACCACTTGCTCCAGTAGAGGGGCAGAGGGCTGCCCTAACTACTGTCATACTTCAATTTTTTTGTGTTCTTTCTGTATCTCTCCTTGTCTATAGCTATCTAAGTGATGTGGATCGTATCGCCGACCCGTCCTATCTGCCGACCCAACAAGATGTACTTAGGGTTCGCATCCCCACCACAGGGATCATTGAGTACCCGTTCGACTTGCAAAGCATCATTTTCAGGTAGAAGATGCCCACGGTTTACAAACTCTAGTCCTTTCGTTTGTGTTTTAATCCAATGTGCCTGTGTAAATGCTGGCCGTGCGTTTATGCATGTCCTGTATATTCGATGTCACGCCCTCGATGCTCTCTGGGCATCTCATCGTGCGTTTGGAGACCGAGTCGGACCTGTGTGTTTAAGGGCCGTGTCGGTCCCCGTTTTGTCTTTTAGCCATTCGTCATGCATCGCTTCCGTTTTGCGCCTCCCTGTTCGTCGTTATTAGGACCCCTTCGCCCCCCCCCCCCCCCATATTCCCCCAACAGATATTATCTCCAGCCCATCTACTAGTACTACTTATCATGACATACATTTTTTTTTAGCCATTTGTGTGTGAGATTTTCTCCCCCCCCCCCCCCCCGCCCCTGGAATGTCTTACTCCACTGAGACTGGGCTCGATTTAAAAGCCAGCGCAGGTTTCCAGTGGGTATCGTGGGTAACGTCTCTACGTTGCGGCCGTAGAACTTTCCCGGTCTTCTGTCCCTAAGCCGTGTGGCCTACGGGGGCTTTGGGTCGGCAAGGTGTGTGTGTGTACGTGTTGGTAGGTGGTACCGTACCGGAAGATCGGAGTGGGGGCAGCATTGTGTCATGGGATAGAGAGGCTGTGTGGGAACTGGGATGCGTGGTGGTCAGCTGTCACTGGGAGGACCAGAGAGGTGAACCAGAGGGATGCCTCTGTACCTCTGTTGTTACTGGGTCTGTGTCTGTGGGATCAGGAGGATGGAAGCAGATACAGCTTGATGGCTCTTAGTCACATGACCACCTAGAGTATTCCCTTTAACATGGTCCCCCTTTGCTTAAGGCTCCCCCTACGAGAAGCGCGGCCCCCTCTGTTCTCAGAGGCTTGCTGCTTGAGCCGTCTGTCTCGTTGCTGAAGTTGGGAAGTAAAGAATGATCCCCCCCCCCCCCCCATCTCTTCAGCTGAGCTCGTCCTACATTGGCGTGCCCATCCCCATAAGTAGGTCACACAGCCTCTCTACAGGAAACGAGGTCGGCTGATGTGAAGGAGTGTTATTTTCGGCAGGCTGTTCCTAGAGGGGCCCCGTTTGTCAGCGCCCCCGGTGGCCGCAGTAGGCTGAGGTAGAGTAGATCCGTAGCAGCTTAGCGGGTGCTGTCATGGAGATATATACGCACAGAGCAGAGGTGTCCATTCCCAGACAATGTAACTAATATAGACTCTCATTAGAAAATAGCATAAATATGATTAAATAGTTTAAATTGTAGGCAAGAGCCTCTTGTAGACAATATAGGCGGCTCATTAAGAATATTAGCTAGTAAGGAACTACAGTTATCTAAAGCAACAAACTTAGGCATTACAGAACATAAGGGATGACATTGTGACAGTTATCCTTTTATATTTGTATCAGACATTAATAAGCTATGAATACAAAAGTTAGAGATGGAGAGGGGCCATCAGTAAGGGGGTCTCTGACCCACAGCTTTACCTTCAGCCATGAGTGAAGCAGTAGAGTAATCAGGGTGAAGTGGGTGGTGTGGTGCTTGACGGGCTGGGGACCTGTTCCCTTGTCCAGAAGGTCATGGGTTCAAATCCTGTGGCCACCATTTGGCCCTTGAGCAAGGCCCTTAACCCTGATTTGTTCCTTGTAAATCTCTTTGGACACAGACAGAGGTGGACATTTCAGGTGCAGAAAGTAAGAATACAGACCAAGATTTTGTTTCAGCCAACCAGCTGAGTACTCTGACTGTGCCTCTTTATACTAAGCTTGTGGTTTGAAACAAAATATTGATCTGGATTTTTACTTTCTGCACCTGAAATGTCCACCTCTGGTCAAAAGTCTTGAATACAATGATGTAAATAAAATAGTGTGTCACTTGATAAAACAGGCTTTGTTGTTGCCTGGAGATTCTGACTGGTTCCCTTATACCTGCTTTTAGGGTATTCCAGCGTTTTTTAATGGGTCCTGTTTGTTCCGTCCTTCACGTTTGTTTAATCTGCACCAGACCGTTGCAGCTGGACCTTTGTCTCTGATCCTCAAAGTGCAGGTGTGTCACACAGCCCTGCCTGCTGGCGGATACCAGTGCTCCAGTTCCACTGCACTTGTCATTTGTGGGACTTCTTCCTGAACCCCACCAACCCCCAACCCCCTCATTAAGCATTAAGCTCGGAGCCAGTGGGCTGGTTTTGGTTGACTGGAAATGTGAGCCGTGGACCACGAAGGACTGTTAGAGGTGCCCTCTGATGTCACCACCTGCCCCCTTTCTTTTCTCACCTGCCGGACGCTGCACCTCTTCATACGCTGCTTGGCTTCTGCTGTGGACGCTCACTGGGGAAATGGGTGGAGCGCCGTGCATTGTGGTCCTGCTTCTCTGTGTGCCTGGGGATTGGGCGGGGCGGGGTGGGGAGGGGAGAGGAGAGGAGGTGGAGTACATGTGCTCTCTTCACCCCTACACCAACACACTTCAACTCATTCTGACATGTGACTCCATTTGGAGTTCCTGATTGGCTAACTTCTACACTAGGTTTGGGTAGAAATGTTATTTGCTTCCCGAAAGACTGGAAATAAAACCCAGAAATTCAGAGCCCTGGGTCCAGACTAAGAAGGTGCTTCAGATCTCTTTGGAAACGATGATCTCACTATTGCCCATACAGGCCTATTCTTGGTGCTGAATTGGAAAAACATTGTCGGAAGGACAGTGATCTTACTCAGGCCAGGCTATCAGGAGTATCCAAATTTCTGACTTGGTTGCTCAAGTAAGTCGATTCGGTGATTTAAAAAAAAAAAAACTAAGAATTCTGTCATAAGAACTGTCCTTCTGTAAGTGTGTTGGTTAGTGGTTACTGACAAGATTGTATATTAATGTGTCATTAATAGTATTAGTCAAACTGAAATCCACGATGAGCAGCCACATGAATAGGAAATTCAGTACCATTCCTTACCTCCCTCCCTGTTTGATCTATATGTTTAAAGGTCTTATTGTTTGACTTCATTGTCTCATCCCTGTATCTACATTATCACTATAGTAAAGTTTGCAGACATCTGATATTTGCATACAGTAAGGGGACCCTCTTGGTATCTGGGTCCTGTATCACAAAGCAGGATTTCTTGCTTAAACGGATAACTTGTTGGATTTTAGGTAACCGATTTTCAACGGACTTCAACTTCGTTCACTTTTATTTAGCCCAGAACACCTTAAATCTGACAAGTTTTCATGCTAACCCAAAAATCCTGCTTCGTGGTACTAGCCCCTGGTGCCTAGTGCGGCGTGTGCAGGTGAGGAATGGCTGTTTTGGTATCGCTTCACATCAACACGCACACACACACACACACACACACACACACACACACACTCGAGTCTGACCCTAGGTTAGAGTATTTGCATTAGAACATCTCCTGGTTTGGATGGACCCCTTTAATAATATTTTTGCTCTGTTTCTCGCGTCTTCGCCCCTGGCATTTATCTCCTTTCCTATCTCCTTTCTACCCTCCTTCCTGTTTTGTTTTCTTTTACGCTTCCCTGTTGTTTTCCCTCTGCCGATCCCTCCCTTCTCCCTTACCATCTTGGTCCCCCATGTCCATCCATCTTCTCCTGTCTGCCGTGCTGGTGCTTCTTCTCCTTTCTCTCACGCACACGCTCGCTCTCTCAGGATGGTGGACGTGGGAGGTCAGCGCTCCGAGCGCAGGAAGTGGATCCACTGCTTTGAGAATGTGACCTCCATCATGTTCCTGGTAGCGCTGAGCGAGTATGACCAAGTCCTGGTGGAGTCGGACAATGAGGTGCGTCATTTGCCTTGAATCCCATCCTACTCTACTTGTCTCCTGGTTAGATAAGGGCTGTGTTCCACAGCCGGATCGAGACTAGAACTGCTGACCTTCTTTTCACCAGGATACCTGCATCTGCATATATGATGACATTCATCTGCACACAGTCTATCCGTATTGATTGTCTAAATGTTGAGATGTATCTTCCAGATGATCAGATGTCTACCTCAGTAACGCCACGCTCATCGAAGTGTGTCTGCTGGCACATTTCTCCTTGTCTTTTCATTGCTTCGTCTCTCTTCTGTCCTCAGAACCGTATGGAAGAAAGCAAGGCGCTGTTCAGGACTATAATCACATATCCCTGGTTCCAGAACTCCTCAGTCATTCTGTTCCTCAACAAGAAGGATCTGCTTGAGGAAAAGATCATGTACTCCCACCTTGTTGACTACTTCCCTGAGTTTGACGGTGAGCCCTGAGCTGTTCAATGGTTTTCCCACAATATTTCGACCTGCGGATCGTTCTCCAGTTCGTCACATGTTCACACCGATGGAATGGTGCCTGAGGCTGAAGTCCACTCTTGTTTTTTTTTTTTTTCTTTTTATATGGGGGTGTGTTTCCACCTTGTGGCAGGAGGAGGTATTGCAGTGTGTTCCAGAATTGATGGCTTCCCAGCAGGGGAATTCATTACAATTACAGTGATTCATACAGAACATGCCAAAGAACGAGGCTATAAAATGGGCTCCGGAAGCTTCTGAAAGCAGGACTAGATGTTGTTAAACTGTAGATGCTCTGCTGAGCTGCACTTAATGATGTACACGTTGTTCAGCGTCTTATTCTGGGTGCCCACGCACTGGGAATATCGAACATGTCATTTACTGGTAATTTGCTGCATATATACTGGAGTACTGTGAAATTTTTAATCATGAGTGGTGCATGTACTCTATCACTTAATAAATTACTCCCCCACCCAGGGCCGCAAAGGGATGCCCAAGCTGCCAGGGAGTTCATCCTGAAGATGTTTGTTGACCTGAATCCCGACAGCGACAAGATCATCTACTCCCACTTCACCTGCGCCACCGACACAGAGAACATCCGCTTCGTCTTCGCCGCTGTCAAGGACACCATCCTGCAGCTCAATCTGAAGGAGTACAACCTGGTGTGAGCGGAGAGGCAGACACGCACACGTACAAACGCACGCGCACACACACACACACACTAACGCATCAGGCATGGGTACGTCCGCTCACACGTATATGTACTACTTCTCTGTGTGTGTGTGTGTTCACACAGAAATTCACACACGACTGCCTAGGCCCACCTACAGCCCACTTTCTTCAGTTCCTACTCTTCCTGATATATCATTTCCTCTATTTTTTTTTCCTCTCCAGTTTTCTAAGTAATCCCCACCCCCCCTCATCTGTCTCGATGGCAGCTGAACTCAGTGCCAGTTTCTCTCGTCTCTTCCCATAATTTGATCGACGCCTCAAATTTGTCCGAGGGCTGAAGCGCAAGCGTCTAAATTTTTCCCTGTCCAAAATGGGGGGGGGGGGGAGAGTGACATGACAGCTGTCAGCTTCTAGGGGCTGAATCGGGATCTGGCATGAAAACTGGAAGAATCATCCTTCACCCTTCCCACCCCAAGCAAGAGGGCATGGAGTTAAAGGCAGTAGGGTGGCTAGGGTGGAGGATTATGAGAAATTTAGGTGTGGACAGCAGTACAAAACATTTTTGAAAACGTAAACATTAATTTGGAAACCACAGAGGCACGAATATGGTGATTTATAGCAAAAACGGCAGAGCACCTTGAGCGCTGAGGTGCTTTTTCTTCCACGCATCTCGCTGAAGGCTAGATCTCACCTGTCATCGCCTGTGTGCCGCCTGTCATTGAATGTAATTCAAGTGTGAGCGTCGCAGGAGTGTGTGCGTTCCTATGTGGGGACACCGAGCAGGAAATTGAGAGGGAAATCGAATCAGTCCGATCTATGTGTATATTGCTGAGGTTATTTTAAACAAATTTTAATAATATTGCTATTACTACTACTACTTTAACAGATAATGTAATTAATTAACAAAGGAGTAGAAATTTGAAAACGATCATTAGAAAGCACTCCAGAAAATCCGTAAACAAGAGGAGCTCGTGACCAGGAGCTTGATAACTTTTCCGATTCTGTAATTTGAATTGCATACTTTTTACTCTCTGTACTTGTACTGCCATCTTGCCCCTGTAATGCTTCTGTTTGACCCAAAGACATTTTTTTGAGCCCCTTTGAATTTGACATTGTCCAGGGCTTTTTTGTGTGTTAGTTTTTTTTAAAAAAAAAACTTCAGCAGTGGTTCTCCGCTCGGCCTTGTAAACATTGACTGGTTTGCAAGCTCAGTCCAACATGGACTCTGTTCTCTCCTTTTATTTTTATTTTTCTATTGGTCAGTTTCCATCGCCGCAGTTTTGCCTGTTTCTGTGCTGTTGACCGGCTCCGCCGGAAAGCATTCCGCGCTTAGCTTCGAAGCCGACAGGCATTCGTGAAGGACTGTGTGGCACTCTGAACACCCTCGTGTTAATTTGTTTTGAGTTCCTATCCAGAACAGCGGTGGTACTAATTGTACAGTCTTTGCTATGGCGATTTTTAAAAAACTCATTGTTTTTCGGGGAGGAACCGATTTGTCGTTGAAGGCTGCAAAAGTAAATGTCGTGTATTTACCTGTCAATATACACGTACCCACTTAAGTACAGAAAGATCCGAGGGGCACCATTTTGGCAAAAGATGAAACATCTCCCACTCATATTATTTTGCTGGTTTCTCCCCCTGAATTACAATAGTATATTTACTGTGATTATTCCCCTTTTAACGTTGAAGGTATACAGATCAGTCTGTTCTTATGTACTGATGACTCTAATTAAAAAGCAACGCGCAATATTTTCAAAATGCCTGCCATGGACTCTGTATGTTTCGTTGTGAACCACCAGGTAACTTGTGAAGTTCTTTGGTGAATTCTATTTTAAATCAAGTTCCATGGCTTAAAATTAATTTTTCCATTTCTGCAATACTATGAGAATTTTTTTTTTTTTTTTTTTTTTTTAAGGAGAGTAAAGAGTTTTATTTATCTAATTTATGGACCAGATTTATAAATGTTAGATTAGTTTCCTTTCATATTAGTGCTCCCGTCTCGCTCAGAGACTGGGAAACAGAGTCTAAACTGCTGTAAAAACCTTTGAGCGAATCAACCTTTTTTTCTCTTTCCCACTTTTTATTACAGTTACAATGTTCATTTTATTGTAAGTGGCTTCTGATCTGAAGTCGCTACTTTCTGTCTGAGGGTGGAAGATTAATTTCAGCTGTTATAGGGGCAGTGCTTTGTGCAACTATAGGAAATATACAAGAAAAATAGGTAATTTTTATTAGTGGTTGAACTTTTGTTTGGTCCTTGGAATTTTGTAATTTAAGATTATTTTTTTTTCTTCATTGTAGTTTCGTTTGCAGTTCAGATCACACAACTAGCATTTGCTTCCTGTTTAGAGTAACTTGTGCAGAAAGAGGGTTATTTTGTCTTGCTATGTAATTCAGGTGACTTCATTCATTTTCATCTCAAGGGCTACTTACTGCGTAACATTGTAAAGAGGACGAGGTTGGAAATTTGATGGATTGCCAGGTGCCATTTATACAGTTCTTTGTCAATAGATGGGGATTTGTGCTATAGCACTGCAATGCTGCAGGCTTTGCATGCAGAAGCTTGTGGTATATGGGGGAATCTGGTTAAAATTTTATTTTCAAGTTGGTCTTAAGACTGTGAGACTGGCTAGTTGGCATCGCAAATGCTCCAGTTAAAGTAAGCCAAAAACAGTCAGTGATGGTGCAGGTATGCTGTGTAAGGTCAGCTGGTGGAAGTTTTCAGTCTTCTGTCTGACACCAGCTGATGTAGCTGATACTGAGGTCTGTCCAGCTCAGGAGGGATGTTCCACTTATCTGGTCACAGGGGAGTTTGACATTTTCTCAGCAGGCTATCGGGGACTTTGGATTGGGGGCTACGTTAAAGTGGGGGTATAGCACAGTTTTGCTGTCATTTCCGAAAGGCACAAGCTATCTTCTTGTACTCGCCCGTAGATGGATGTGTCTGCACGTCTGTGAAGTGCTCTCTGTGCCAATGAACTTTACATAAGGCTTCCCCCTGGGTCTGGGCATGGTACGGCCCCAAGCTGCTCCGTCACGCTTTCTGCTTCTGCTGACTTGAATAGTAGGCTTGGACAATGCCATGCTAGATGGGGGGAATGGGTTTATGTCCGAAATAGCGTTTCATGGTTTGCCCCAAATACCAGACCACCCCCCACCACCGCGCACACACAAATGGCCCCATGTAATGTTCACTTGTGTTGGTCTAAGCAGATGTTTGCACTTAGCAGGACCGTGGGTGCATTCAAACATTAGTCGAGCAATGGCCGTGGTGACGTTCCCTTTCAACTCTCCATTTTGACAGTTTTGAAACCTGTTGGATTTAGCACGGCCTGTACCTGTGCCCTTGCTTCTGGGTTGGGAGAAGAAGGGGAGCTTGGCTAACTTAGTTATGCACTTTTAATTTACCACGTCGTGCGAAACACTGCAGCGAGCGCCAGCCTGAGGATTCTGAGCAGCGTTTGCCCAAACGGCAAGACCTGGTAGAATCGGATGCCTTCAGGGGCTTAAGGGAGCCGGCTTTTGGAGGGAGCCAATCAAAAGCAGCCTTCCAGCTTTTCACAGATGGGTCGGTCTGCTTGGTAGATCTCAGCGATGTTGCCTAGGGAACTTCTACCTCTGTGAGTGGCGTGGCGTCCGGAGTCCGAGTTAGAAGTTGTAGCAAACTTTTTTTTATTTTTTTGAAGATAAGCACACTTCATCACTGTTTATCTGTCAAGTAATGGCGTAAAGCCACGAGCAACGGACCAGAAAAAGAACTCTAAATTTCTGCTATGTTCCTCAGAACACTATCTTCTTCACGCGCACCATCACCTCCTGCCATTGTACTTAAATGTGTTTGTGAACTTCTAAAAGCTGCCATTCAGTTAAAAGTAAGACACTAGAAAGGTTGAGAAGCCCCTAAAAAGTGAAACTTTAAGACATCTAGCAACACTACAATTGATCCTAAAAACTAATTTATACTCTGTAATAATTATGTTGACGATAATAGTTATATGTGTAATATATACTTATACTTTTTTTGGCTATTCACTGATAATGGAGACTGTTGTGTGAGGGTGTTTGTATATTTAGTTGACACTTAAGTCTCCACCAGTTTTGAAATGTGATATTCAGTTTACCAGAGGGCAAACCCTTTTACATGCACTAAGCCAGCACTGAATGTTGTAAGGAACTTTTGAAGGTGAATCTGCTTCAGAAAACTGGGCTGGTGACCTCTGATTTTTCTTTTGCCAATTATGTTAAGTGGACTTTACCTGACTTTATGATGATTATCTGTGTCCATTAAAGTGTGTCAAGGCCAACTTCGCAGTATGTCAGCCATTTTGTGCAGTTTTGTTGTAATGATTCAAAATGGCTGAAGAATTAGTGGCAATACAGTTACTGGCACCGATTCAGTCCTGTATTGTACGCTAAGTTTATGTACTTTTTACCCCTCCCCAACACACACCCCCCCCCCCCCCCCTCCCCCTGTATAGTGACAAAATTTGAGCAGCGTCTTTAGTACAATCTTGTGTTCAGTCCTGTACCCTAATCTCCTGTCCCTTGGGGCTGCTCCCTGGACCAGGCCTTTGGTGCTAGTCCAAGCCGGATCCATCACTGGCTCGCACACATGCATCTGCTAGTACCAAGTCATGAGGTTTTTGCATTTTAACTGATGGATTTGACAGTTTGCTTGAGGTCCACTCAAAGGCTGTGGATTCAAACAAATTTAACAAGGTGTTTTTTCTTTGCTGATACATTACCTGAACACTATTGTATCTAGGACCACCTAATCATTTTTTTTTTTTTAATAAATGATTTAAATATGTAGTGCTGTAATTTTTAATTTTCGCTTTGTTGTTTTTCTCTTCTCTGTATACCAAATGTAAATGATGTACTATAATGAGTGTGCCAATCCCCTATGTTTGTAAAGCCAGACTCTTTACAAGTGCCAATGGTGTGGAGATCGTCTGTGGGCCTGTATATTTTATGGTCCAGTTTTTAAAACTATTAAAAACACTAGATATGTGACATACAATAGATACATGAGAGAAAAGGACTTTATTCTGTATTTAAGATTAAAGAAGAAACTGCTGTTTTTAAAGGACTGTCATTTTAACTGCATGTGCTGTTTTGGGCTGGGAGGGGGGTGTCAGACCAATGTATTAATGCAAAACCCTGATGAAAAGGGGTGATTTGTTATTGATTTACAGTATTTTTAGCCATATTTCTTTTTTGTATTTGTTTCATTTCAACCACTGTTGCCTGAACCTCATTCAAACATGAAAATGATTTTCATAGCCTTCTCCTAAAAGAAAAACAATTAAAGTATCTGTTTTAAATTGGAATAAAATTTGTTCCTATACTTGATTGTCTGTGCTTTGTTTTTTGCATCGAACTCCATTCTATCAGAACAATGTTGCACGAAACACTGAACCTATCAGATGAGCAAAAGATCACCGCAGTGTTGGATAATTTTATTTATATATATGTATAATATACATATATATATATATATATATATGTGTATATATAATATACATACATACACAAACAGTCTACATGGCTGCAGTAGAATGTCAGGTAAAACTAGGGTAGTCTGGACCTAATTTTACAAGGTTACAAAATAGTCACAGTGATAAATACTGTTTGTTTGGACCAATGCACCTGAATTGCTTAACTGGACACTTGGGAATGATAATTCAAAAACTGAATAACTTAACATGACGCTAAAATGAGTCGTTACAGTAATCATATATGCGCATTTTAGTCTTTTAAAGTTGTATCTCGGTGAAGTTGAAGCCACATATCTGATATTGTACAATGGAAGCCCAATCGTAAAACATTCAAAGGATAAATTACTAGTGTTTTTATTACCAATTTACTAGCAATTTATTCCACTCACACCACATAAACTCGATCCATGGCGCGGTCTGCATGCAAAAGTCTATCAAAAAAATAGCTCAGGTCCTGTATTTTCTTTGCGGTTGTATTTATGGTTATATTGCCTAGTCATCTTCGCAGCATTAGAAATGTTCTTTATCAAAGGGATTTATTTACACCGGGACAATTTGTGTATGTATCTCGCAACTTGTGCTTGCGAGATAAGGCGCACGGACAGGCCGGGTGAACAGATGTGCTGCGCTACTCACACCATCCACTGGGGGCGCATTAAACAGCAACACTTCCGCAAACTGTAATTTTATACATTTGACATCTAAAATGGGCCTTCGGTGCGCCACCTCAATCCCACATCACATGGGGCGCTAGTTCCTAGATGTCTCTCCTACATTTTGTAGAGCAGCGGAAAAGAAATGGTTGTTCAGCAAAAGCTCGTATTTGCACATTGTAATATCCGAAGGTGGAAGAAGCAGGCGTAGTGAAAGGAGGGATTTTGTCGGGGGGGGGAAAGCATAAAGCTTCGTAAAACTGCGCTGTATATTTAGTTTGAAGCAGGGAAAATATTTCGCGACAACGTCCAAAATCCAACTGCCGCGTTATTTGTACCCAACAGGCTAGATTGCTGGCGGTAGCTTGTACGGTGTAGATATCTTGAGGGGGAAAAAAACCCAGTTCGGATTCATTTTACAGGAACGTTGTCTTATATTCGACTTATTACTTAAACTTTTTTTGTCGCGCTACGTGAAAGCCTAAATTTATCGGCTATTTCGGAACCGACGACGGGGGTTTTTTCTTTAAAAAAAACTGCTTGAAAGCAAAGCTTCCTTGCAAGAACGTATGCAGAAAGCCAGCCAAATTGCACGGTAACGCTGGTGAATCAAACAACCAAGGAGTGGCTGAGGACGTTTGTGCCGTGGAAGAAATTAAGGTGGCAGAAATACTAGCGATACTAAATCCAAAGTGAACAAAGGATCAAATGCGGCTTTAGTTTGTCGAGACTGATAAACCAGAACTGACCAGCAAACGGGCACAAAAATCTCGGATCGGGTCCCCAGATTTCGTTTCTTTTTCGAGAGGATTAGCTGAACAAAGAAGAAATTCTCATTTTAAAGACGCTCTCCGCTCGCCGTTTCGATTTTGCTGTTAAGTGCTGCACACTAAACAAGAAATTGACATGATGTTTCCACAATCTAGGCACTCGGTAAGTGCACTGATGTGCGTCTTTATTTCTCTAGCGTGTATTAGTGTGATTTACTGGGCTTAAGTGCCGGGCACCTTCGGCCCCCGGAGCCGCCGCGTTATACATGCGTTTGTTTACATCGTTCAATGCTGCTGATGCTTACGATGGTCAAACAGAGTCCATTTTAAAATAACAGCTGCCCTCCGTCGACAGCCTTTATTTCAAGCGATTTTGCCAATTGTTTAAAAACAATCCACCTACACGCATTATATAGTTTTTCTTCTAACAAGTGTGTTCTTGTTGTCATGGACATTTTGTAACGCGATGGACGGTTCCTGTAGTTTTTATTTACGCCGTTGGATTCTCAAACTTTATATCTTCAGTTAAGTAATGTAATGCTGGTATACAGGTCAACCTGATTTTATGAAATTAATTTCAGTCTGGTCGTGTGTGTCACTCCGTGTTTTCGTTTTTAGACAATGGTTAGGGATGGTAACTGCATTTATATCTAAATTCATTCCACTGTAGATATTTTATACTTGCAAGAAATTAATAATATATCATGTGAAATGAACCGTTTCCCCACATCGCTAAAATGTCTTATTGGATTCTTTTGCCAAGTTAAATATTTGTGTATTATAGCCTATAGCACACTACCGTCTGGTACCGCCTTTGTCTTGTGGCATTTTAAATAATTCGTTAAACAGTCGGCTTTAAAATACGTAAGTTTTATAAATGTATTTTCCCAGTCGGATGTAGGTGCCGTTTGTGTTGGAACCTTGCACAGTTTTTTTCCCCATCCAATATTAACTGAATTTGGCTTTGGCCTGGAATATAATTTCATCACCGAATTAACCAAGGAAGTTTCTGTGCTCTGAATAATCCACAGTTGCTGGGTCTTGCCAATTTACAAATTGAATGCTGGGAACAATATTTGGTCTTTGATTACGTAGGAGTCTACTGTTTTTGTCCTGGAACTGAAGCCTATTTGTTGACATTTTCAACATTGCTACCGTAAATAGTCATCCTGGGAGGTATTTACGGTATTGTTTTCGGTGACCGCAGTAGTAGTTAGACCTAGAATTACCCAGTCTTGCAATACATTCATAGGAAAAGCGCAACGTGATTTATTAATAATATCTGTGAATTTTCTTCAACTGTAAATTTTTATTTTAAACTTTTTTTGGCATTAATGTCCAGCCGGCCTCCACACTAACCAGAATGACCAGCTAGATCGATGGATGTATATCCATGTTGGGTCGTCTTATTGAAAATCAATCCCAAAAACATGTTTTGAAACAGTACTAAAATACTATAATCTTGATCCCAGTTTCTGGAAGGCTGTTGATAGCACACAGCTAGTATACAAATGATTCTGTCACGTCGCCTAAATGTGAGTAGACTCAAGAGAATATCAGATTATTGCATGCAGTAAATCACCAAGTGAACAGATCACTAATTCATACATCACCCTTTTCCCTGGTTGTTGTACATTTAACAGTTACATTTTAAGAAAAGTCATGTCCTCAAATCACGCTTGGAGATGAACTGATGATCGGTAATGTTTGTCAGAATAGATTTTCAGGGTACTGCTGATTGAATTTAATGTATAAGCAGTGCTAAGATGCTATGAAATATTTATTTGTCATACGTATTGTAGCATAGTTATTGTGCAATTTGAGCAGTAACCAGATTTGGTAGCTGTTTTGCTTTTTATCAGCCTCCATTGTGCTGGAACCGTCTGTTGTACCTTTACGAAAAATAAAGAAAATAGTGCGACCTTTCTGTCAAACTCTGTGCCTCTCCAGTCACAAGAGTGTAGGACATACAACAAAAATCAACATATTTTACTTTCCATTTTGCACTGCGATTTCCTGAGGGCAGAAACACTGCCCATATGTAGTCATCCAGCCAAGAAGGGCTTGTTTTTCGCCTAATAAAAGCTGAGCAGAGCATGTGACCTCTGATTCTCAGAGATGCGTTTTAACCAGGTACTTTTGTGTGCCATGTCAGTTAAATATTTTATTAAGTAATGAGGTTAAATGGCTGCTCTTCACAAAAGATGCGTGTTCTTTTTCTCCTTGGAATACAGGAAAGACCTGGATGGGAGCTATTAGAGAATCTTTATAAGTCAACGGTTTATATACATTTCTTTATATAACGGTTTAAGGATGTTAATATTACAGCGGTAATAATTTGACTTATTATATATTCTGTTTAAAATGAACTCCGGAATAGATGGCTTTTTTTGTCCAAAACTCTGGTGATCAAGTACTTGAAATTGTTTTCAATCAAGATGTGCTAACTTTTTGATTTTTTTGCTACTTGTCCTACTTTTTATTGGGCTGTTCTTTCGGACCGAACAGCACCCAGCTATATTAATATTATTATTGCGTTTCATTGTCTTGCCCTTATTTCTGAAACACCGACGTGCATTCGGTTGTAACAACTTCCTGTAAAGGTGTGTCTTTTTCTCTTGGCACCTGTAATTATACCTGTTCTGTATGTACTTGTAAGCATTGTTTTTCGGGCTGAGGGCTCTCACTCTGTCATTTGTTCCCTTCTCTACAGGGATGTCTAGGAGCACATTCTTGTAAACCCTGTTCTTTGCCGAAGGACCCCATGCTTTGGGGGCTTTTGTCCGGCTCTTTCGCAATGTGCTCCTTGCTGTCCCTGATTGAGAACTAGAGGCCAGCCTCTCATTATGCGATTTTGACGGACTATGAAATGTAGCATTTCGTACGGCTGGTATGCGTGATGCCCATGCGCCATGCATGCTCCAGCGGGTTATCCTTTTCTGGGTTGCGGGGGAGGAGGGTTGGAGACCATGCTAGGCTAGAGTACACCCTGGACAAAATGGCAATCCATTACTGGGCATGCACAAATGCACGCAGTCATACGCTACAGGCAATTTAGAGATGCTGGTTAGCCTGACTGACATTCTCCCGGCACACAAAATGAAAATGGGAGTCTAACACTTAAACTTGGAGCCTTTGCCTTGTGTTGCTGTGCCACCCATACAAAAAATATGTAACTATGAATATCTGAGCAATTAGCATGATTAGTCTTTGTTGCCTTTATATTGCAATATGTACTATAGGGCCTATTTTGAAGAGGGATTTTGTGTGTAATCATGTAAAACTGCAATCTGTGATCTCTATTATGTTTCTAAAACTTAGAATCTAGCTGTTCTCTTTTTTTTCTAGACTAAACTTTGAGTCATTTGCAGGTTCATGCTTCTCTCCAGACTCGAATCCTAGTTACGGTTGACGCCTCCTTGCGATGCATCTCCAACCTGCTGTATGTTGCAGTGACAGGAGATGTTATCGCTTTTGTTTTGTCGCTGTTCCGTTACGTCTGGTGTCTCGTCATGTCGCGTTCAGAGGAGTGCCTCACGTTTAGCCCTCGTCCCACGTTATCCGGCAGCCTGGGAGGCCGAGCGTGACAGTTTCATGGAAAGGTCTCCAGCTGCGGAGAAGAGGAGGGCCCTGTTGATCCCGGCCTGATCTGAACACCCCCAGTGCTATCGCAGATAAGGCACCCCCGTGGTAGAGAGTCGTTTGAGGCCGGCAGGTGCGGCGAAGTTGCTGGGACCTTGTGAGGGTGGCATTTCCGCGCATCTGGCGGGGTGACACACGGCGTCACCCCTGTAAAAGCGGCAGTATGTGTGCTCTGTGGTGACAGCGTGACAGCACGACTTGGTGTGTGCTGGTTGATTTATCATGTATATAATCAGGAGCAGTAAGGAGTATTTCTTTGAATGCAGATTTCATCTGAAATGCTGTAATAAAATATTGTGGTAAAATATTCAGCAGTAGAAACTGATAAATTAAGCTTCTCTGGGTTAAAGATTAAGAACTCCTGGCATCCTTTCTAGAGTGTTCCCCTTCATGGTGCCCTGTGCTTGCTGGGATTGGCTGGGTTTGCTGAATGAGTTGTTAGGCATGGATGTAAGGATGATAAAGGGCTCATATAATGTTGCCTGATATTTAAAACGGTCGTTGCACAGACCTGGGCTTCAGTTTGTATTTTGAGCCTTTTGGCCGAGCTCCTGGCCCTGAAGAACTTAATTGTGGGGAATTTGGGGGGGGGGTGTAAAGAGGTGAGGTGCTGTCAGAGGGCTCGGGCTGAGAGTTCTCTGATTGGTCCTCCTACTGCGAGAGCCCCCGTTAGCCAGGGCCGTCTGCTTGGGCCGTGCAAGGTGGTAGGCTGTGTGATTGCTCCCTCAAGGCCCTCCAGCACTGTACCAGTAAGCGGGTGGAGAGAGGGGCCATTTCTACTGGTCACCCGCCGCGATTGATTTGCTCCGTCCTGCCGCTTCGCGTCCCATCTTGGAGTGCGACTGGGGGAGGCTGGTAATTGGACGAGGGATCCGGCCGCTCCTGCATCTCCGCGTGGGAAGGCGCCCGTCCTGATTCGCAGGCGGCGGGCGGCCACAGCTCATCAGCCTCGCTTTAGCATGTCCGTAACGTTCCGATTTTTATCCGATGCGGCTCAGATCCCGGAATACCAGCTGTCTCCACATCCGTCCGCGGTACGAAGTCCATGAGCGTCCTGTGCAATGATGATGGTGGGCTTCAGTGAGCGTTTGTTTATGCGGAAAGGTTTGGGATGCATTTCCAGTGCATTTAAATGCGTGTCATTCCAGTGATGAAGAGCATTCGGCTCTTCATGGGTTCTATAGAAATGCTAAATGCAGTAGAATGACTCTGCACACACTCGGCCCTGACGGCAACCCCAGTCTATACCGTTTCACAGACGGTCAGCTCACCTCGCCCGCAGTGGCCTGCGAGACCGTGGATGTTAACAGCTGTCCGATGTGTCAGTCACGCCGGCGTATCAGGCTGTGAAAAGGGTTTCTCACTAGCCAAGTCTGGTTTCCTTCCAGTGGTTCACCATGGGGTGCAGCAGGAAGCAGGTTAGGGTTGATTAATACATCTGCATAGAGTCTATGTGGTAGGTAGAGGTATATCAGCCTTTAGTTCATGCTGAATGTGCAGTATGGTTTCTACATGTTATTCACCAAATAAAGTTGAATATATTAATATTTCAGCATCTTCTTTTAGTTAGCATAGTGTCAGCTGCCTATATTGGGTTCTGGGGGTTCAGACTGGGTTGGGCATGTGGAAAACCTTCTGCTGAGTCTGTGAAGTAAAAAGAAATCGTTAATAATGAGTCAAATGGGAGCTATTTGACAAGTTTTCCCCACTGACTAATGAATTTAGTCTTTATTGTTCTTAGTCTGTACTGGAGAGTCACCACGTTGTGCATAACATGCGAGGAACAGAAATATGAGTAATGCTGCAGACTGCTGTCACAGTCTGGTCGCAGTCTGGACCTGTACATTTTCCCGCCCTTATGCTGCCTCGTATATGCAGTTCTGTTGTAGGATGGCCACCATCTTGCCTTCACACACACGGATTGTCAAACGTGTAATGGTAGATAAGACCAAAATGGGATTCAGGTCACCACCTCACCATCTTTTCTGTCCGTTTTGCCTGCTCTGTGGGGTTCCCGTCGTCCCTCATTGCTTGTCGGTGCCAGAGTGTGGCGCCGTGAGCATCTCCCTGCATTGGGGACCCAGTTCTGCCATGTGGTCTAATCCAATTGAGTGCCCTTATGCTACTTGTTTGGTCTAATGACTCGCAGCACACAGGATTAAAAGCGGGGATTACTGATTTAGCGCAGGGATTTCGCAGAGCGCTTAGTCGACCCCGTAAGCGTCCCTCACTCTGGCTCCTCCCCCTGCCCCCCCCCCCTCCCTAGAGCTCACTTGCTCCCCCCCCCCCCCAAACCATTGATTGACAGTTACCAAGCTGTTGTTCTGAACCCGACAAAGGAACTGTGCCGAAACGTGCACTTGCAGGAGGGAGATTTTCTACTGAGAACCGTTTGCCTCGCTGTGTGCTAAAGCCTTGGAAGATACCTGTATATCACAGATCTGTAAATAGGAAGCTAGTATTTTCAACCACACATATAAACGTTAGCCCTGCCCACTCTGTTCACCCGCTTTAATATCTCTGGGACTGTGTCACGTCTTTGTGAGATGATGTGGGTCTTTGTCAGGCCTGTGTTTTAGACCTCGGTCTGACCGGAGCAATTGCACGTTCTGTTGTCATGGAGACGTCTATGTAAACAGGCCCTGACTGCCATTGACAGTGCGGGAATGGAATAAACTGACAAACGGCCGCGGCTGCTGTGATGCGTCCCGCCCTCTTCCCCACCCACCCGTCACTAGCGGGGGTTCCTCCGCAGACAGGTCTCCGCTGTGCTTTTCCACTGGTGGCCCAGGTCTGGTGCAGACGACACTGTGGGGTGGCATTCATGAGCAAGTAGCCGGGTCTGAAATGGCTGGTTTTTGCCTTTCACGGAGTGCCGGACACGCACACACACACACACACACACACGCACACACACACACACACACACGCACACTACGCTTGTCCCTCTTTATTATGGACTTCCTCCCATGTCTGTTGTGCTGCAGCGAAGGTCATGCCAGGGCATGGGGGGTGGTGAGGGTTTAAAGAGTGGAGGTATGATTAAGCCCACTTGAATTAACAGGACAGCCTCCAGCCCCCCTACAAAAGGCCCCGGCTGGGGAAAGGTTAATCTCCCCTACTCCCCCCACCGCCCCCAACCCACACCCCTCACTAAACAAACTCCCCTCCCCCCTCGCTGTCTCGTTTTCCCTCAGACACACACACACAGGTTTGTAATACTGTATTGGTGGGGACTCTCCATTAATTTCTATAGGGAAAACTCTAATGACAACCTTAATCCCTACCCAGCCCTAACCCATAAGTAACCAAACAAAATATGAGACTTTTGACATTTTTAGTGTTTTGATTGCTGTGAAAGATTTTTATAAAATTGATTTTCATTTTGTTGTGGGAACCATGACAGGTTTTTAATGACAGGTTTTTATCACATTGTGGGGACATTTGGTCCCCACAATGAAATATATACATGTCCACACACTCATGCATACACATCCAGTTGTATAAAAGGCTGATGACGTGATTCTTTATTTGCCATTTGAACAAGTATGAGTGCAGGTACATTGTAGTAGTAATAATAATAACAACAATAATAATAGTAACTTTTTATTGATCCCCGTAGGGAAATTCATTTCACGCTTCCCCCAATTTGCTCTAGATGAGAGCAAACTGGATGGAAGTTGGAATGGATTATCTATCCATCCATCCATCCATCCATCTTTCCATCTCCTAACCTTTTATCCTGGCCACGGTAGCGGCAGTTATTATTATTATTATTATTATTATTATTATTATTATTATTATTATTATTATTATTATTTATTTAGTTAGTTAGTTAGTTAATAACAACAGTAGTGGTAAATCTCTCTTCTTACAAGAGCCATGTCTAACCATCCTAAATCTGCACACTCACACACTGGTTAAATAAAGTGCTGTATCTGGGTCAGTCTTTTGGGTTTCATTTATTTTGTCCTTTAAGACCCACCACTACACTTTACGATAACAACACACACACACTCACACACACACACACACTCACACACTCGTCCCTGGCCCCCAGGGCCTCATCCGCTTTTTGTTCCAGGGGAACAAATTGAATCAGCATCTTGACAGGAAGCCCAGCAGATGTCTGGGTCGTTAAGGCCAGTGCCGCTCATTAGCATCACAATCGGGCCGCTCTGTAAACTCCGCGCCTCGGGGGGGCAGCAGGGGGCGGCGGCGGGCAGCACCGCTGAGGTCACAGGTGATATTGATTTTTGTAGCGGGTGCACTAATTGATTTCGGACGGCGTGAGGATTTCTGAGTCTTTGTCTACCCACCCACCCCCCAACTCTATTGGATTTGCACTCACACTTTCAAAGCTGGGGGGGGCGGGGGGGACCTTGAGAAAGGGCTCCGGCGGGATTGAAAGGAAGAAGAGCAAGATAGAGCGGCCCCATTGACGGGAATAAAGAGCCTCACATGGAGGGCTTGTGCTGAGCGTGACCCTCCCTCCTCTGGATCAATACAGCTGCGAAAACAGGGAGCCTGCAGCTTTTTCTGTGCCGGGGCCTTGAAAAGACGTTTTATTTTCTCCTTTCCCGTCAGATCACGGCGGCCCTTTTCAAGGGGCCACACGCATGGCCCAGCGCCGACGGCCCTCTCCGCGCGGCCGCGTGCGAGATCCTCCAGAAGCTTCTCTGCAGAATTAGTGGCAAACGTGGAGCATAAGCAGTTCAGCCCCGGCAGTGGGATAAAAATACACGTTCTAATTTGGCAGGAGTGACAGGCCCCGATTTCTATTTTTGCTGTGCCTCTTTACCTGCTGTGTGTGTGCGTGCGTGCGCCTGCGTGCATGTAGGGCTGCATCAGTATTCAGGAGTGTGTGGAGCTGATGTCACACCTGCTGAGCGGTGCACTGGGCCGTAGTGAAGCGGCGAGGCTGGGCATGTGCACAGGCTGAGGCTGCTTTTGAGTGATTGACGGCTCCAGCTCTTGCGTAGGACTTGCACTACAGAGCCAATCTTAAGGGCCCCGAGCTGAGTGACATATGCCTATAGCTACAGTACCTTAAGATGCCAGCAGGTGGCGTGGTGGTTGAAGAACTTTTTTTCTTTTCTTTCTTTTTTTTTTTTTTTTTTTTTTTTGGACATGCTTGGGCCGGACGTTCCGCCCCAAGGCCCTTGGCTCACTCAGACTTAATTCACGGCCAGATCCTCAGGGTGTGGTCAGGACGCCCTTCATCGCAATTGGTCATGTGGAATAATCCCCTTCAGGGCACCTCAGTAGTGCCCAAGCAAACCTTTAGCATGCTGCCAAGCGTCTGGACGTAACTCTGAAGGCCTGCCCTCAGGAACTCTAAATAACTGTAAATTGGGAATCCAGTTTCGGCCCTCAACAGGGCTGTCTGGGTTGTGGACCCGGAGGCTCGTCCGTGGAAGACAGACAGCCTTTTTCATCTTTTTTTTTGCCATTCACACAGCCGGGTGTTTTCCAGCACATCGAGGCTCAAGCCTCTTCCTTTAAGACGCACCTTCCCTCAGTGGCGGTGTTGTCAGCTCTGTGCCAAGGGCCCCCGCAATATTTCACAGCCGTCGACCGCTTCCTTCCCCTGCATCTCCCCGGGCTCCGTTAGCGCTCTCTTGAGCCCTGTCAGCTGGGCTTCTTGGAGACGTTTTACCAGAAAGGGGGAAATGGTTTACATTTGCACAGGTCAGTTATAAAAAGCAAATCGTTCAAATGGTTGCAGGCTACGTCTGTGATAAGCTATTCAGAACGCTGGAAGAAAAAGAAACTACTCTCTAAAACGTATTTTTAAATGTTTGTTTTTTTTTTTTATTGTTAGATTTCTCTCGCTTCTGCTTTACAGGGTTATTTGCACACCAAGCACATATTTCAATGCACATGTTGCATATACATGTATGCTAATGAACACGCAGAGGCAGCCTGTAGTGAAATGGAGGCTCACAATTCATAGGTTGCCTGAGCGGAGGCAGGTCACATTTAGATGTATTTTAATTCCTGAATGCCTCTGACAGGGCATTCATTCCGTGTAGAACTGCCCTTTAAAAGTCTATAACTGGCCGCGCACAGAGAGATCGGACCTTTAAAGCCGGTGCTTCTCAATGAGCACCTTGGTCCCTGGGACAAAAGGGCAAAGAGGGGAGAAAAAAAATAAATTGAGGAATCCGCCAGTGGCTGCTAAAGCTAAAGTTTCTGGCTTTAAAAGCTTTTCTTTTTTGCTTTTTTTTTTTTTTTAAGAAAAAAAAAATACGCTGCCATTTAGATTTTATGGCCCATGTTGAAATTCCAGGTGGGAGCTTCTGCTTTTGTGTCCTGAAGAAAAGACTCTCTGCTTCGGTCTCCCCTGTGCAAACGCAGCGCTGTCAGAGAATACGCTACAAGGAGCGCATGTAGCTCGAGCCTGGATGAAGCTGTCTGCTGTGCCAATCAGTGAGGAAATGGCCTGCTGGGACATTCAGCTGGCCGGACTGGGTTCCATGCTTTACCTGTGCTCAGAGTCTGCATTCTAATGTGCCTGAAATCGCGATCATTCCTCCAGTCCCCAGAGGGCCTCCAGTCCTGCCGGCCTTTACGACACTTAACCCGAATTGCTCCCAGGAAATATTCCTCTGCATAAATGGCTGAGAATGTAGGTCGCTGGGGATGAAAGTGGCAGCTCTGGCGACGAAATGTAAACGGTAATGGAAAGGATCGCTGGCCAAATGCAGATAAAGGTGGTCCCGCTCTCCAGGGGCGGACTCGAATTCTCAGAGCAGACGCGTGTGCCGGAATAGACTCGCCATTCTCTCAATTGAGGCTGGGAGCAAACGCGAAGCTCATCTTCAGAGCACGGCCAGTTTCCGATGGTGGGTGGTTAATTGGACTGAACAGGAAGTGGTCTGCAAGAGAAAAGCAGTCTTTTGAATTCAAGTAACTGTCTGATTCTTCTTTTGTGATGAATAAGACAATGACATTGTGCCTGTTTTTAAATATATAGTAATATTTAAGTGATCTCCTTTTAATGTGTGAACCAGGTTAACCCATAAGTAATGGTGTAACTGTTTACTGGACTGTTGTGACTCTTGTGTATCTCTAGGTAGCCCCTTGTATTCTTAATAATTGGTCCCCCATCAGACTGTGATGTAAATTATGACATCATAGAACCCTGTCTGGTTCATATACAGTGGTTTGAGGTAATACAGATATACTAAAATCTGGGGCACGTTGAAATGGGCAAAACGGAAGAAAGCACCTGAACAAACTGAAGAATTAGGACCCATCTGCACTAATATGTTTTCGTTTAGTTTAACGCAATAATTTTTTTCAGATTTCAGCTAAGTTGTGTTTTATATACATTGTATGCTGTTTACAACTATTGTGAAGCTCAAAACGAGAGTGTACCTGAGCCAAGTTTAAGTGCAGCTCTAGCTTATGATAAACACATCCAGCCATTGAACATTAGAGTGCTCTGGAGCTTAGGGGAAGAGAGTGAGACGTATAGTGACCACATTTTTGCATCCCTCTGTTTGTGCTGTATTGGTTCCATTTATGTACAGCTTTGTGTTTGACGCTCCAGTACTGTAATATTTCACTTTTGTAAATAAAATACATGCATTTACTTTAATCTCACACAAAACCACGTGTTTAATCAACAGCCAAGCGTTTATAAAAACTGAACTTTATTACTAATCAAAGTGAAAATGATTCAGAATGTGTACTTCACTTCTGGAATTATAAAAAATTTTGGATGGACAAAAAACATTCAAATGACACGTACTCAAGCCACAACTAACAAATAAAATATAACGTGCGCCACTTCTAAAAATATATCATAAACTTTGGTTAAATGTGCAGATGAGAAATGTCAGAAATATATACATTAACCTCTACTATTATAGCTACGTCATTTGGCTTTTATACAGAGGAGTGTGAATGCAGAAGTTTTTTTCAGCGCTAATAATAACGGTAGTGCGAACGCAGATTTTTTTTTCCGGAAAATCGCACAAAAAATTTGTAACGTTTCAGTGCAGACGTAGCGGGCCTTTAGAACAAACTTTCTGGTGGGGGTTCTATCTTGACTGACACTTGCATGTAAAGTACCCCAGCCCAAGGAGATCCGAACGATACCATACTGTGTGCTATCTAAAGTAATGGTTTAAATTATGCTATATCTGTACCCTTATAATGCTAAAACCTCAAATACGAGTGCATTTGTTTGATTTCTTTTAGCGTTACTGCTAAATGCTAACCTGCCACGTGCTTCTCTCAGCACATTAGCATACAATTGCCATCTGTTCTCTGCACCCATAAGTGCGACTCTAAAGGAGCTACGAAGTTCCTTATGAATCACTTCAGTGCATCAGCTAAACAGAAGTTGCCTTTTATCCGTGGATAATTTATGCTGGTCTTACTCGGTCCGCATTAGCGGAGAAGGCTAGAGTTTGGACAGGCCGTCCTAAAATGCATGTGCATTATGGAGCACCACAGCAGGAAAGGCGTGAAAGTGGCCCAGGGGACGTGCTGTGTGTGTCAAAAATGGAAAAACAAACACTAGTCATGCCATTCCGAAATATTAGAATCTACAGATGGGCCAGTTCAGTTTGATCCAGCAGTTAGCGTGATTAATGTCAGATCAAAGCGCATTTCTCCTGTGGCCCTAATGAGTCTTTGTGTGTTGGGCCGTAGTCCTTCTGTGGCTCATTGCTGAATGAGTCTGGACAGTGTTTTATTGCTCTTTCATCATACATTTTAACATGTATTCCGGCGACCATTGGAGACATTTGCTGTTCACTGCACAGTAATGTTTCAGCACGTTGTCAGTTTCATTATCTGATTTCACTGCAAAATATCTTTTCCCGATATTGAATCTCAGGATCAAACTAACATCAGACGCTCGGTACCTGCAGGTGTTACAGGTGGAAACTGCAGAACCGTTAATGTCACTTGTGTCACTAAAGTATAGTCCATGATGTCTGGCAGGGAGCTGGGAGAGAGTGAAAATATGGACCGTCTGGGGGGTGCCCAGGGACCGGGTTAGGAAACATTGGTTTGTATAGACAGACAGTCCATGGGGTGTACCCACTGTTTTATTCGTTTTGGTGTCAGTGTGTTTCATTCGGTCTCTTTATATCACACAGGCTTCATCCCAGTCATCACAACAGCTGAAATTCACGACATCTGACTCCTGCGACCGAATCAAGGATGAGTTCCAGTTCCTCCAAGCGCAGTACCACAGGTAGGGTGCAGACCGGCCCAGTGAGATCCGCGCAGGGGAGCTGTGGGCGCAGGTCCGGTGCGACGGCAGGGAAGGGGAAACTTCTGGTAGCCGGTTTCTCCTACTGTGTGATTACTCTCATTAAGTTTTCAGTGGGACAGTAACGCAGATTTAGCAGCCTGACCTCCTGATTCCCCCTCCCTCATTTGCAAAATTTTCAAAGGCCTTTCAAAAGTGTGCCTTTCAAGCCTCTTATTGTACTTTCTTTCCCTCAAAATCTGCTGGTGTCATTGAGGTCAGCGATTTGTAAGAGCGACTGTAACTTCGGCGGCTGCCTTTGTCACGCGCGTGTCACGGCCACCCCGTACCTCAGATCCTACCTGACGCTCTCCTGAACGGCAGTCGGCTCAGGCTGGTTTCCATCGGCTCTCTCACTCGCACATGAGCTTCTGTAGCCGTGGGCGAAATCCTTTTGACAGGGTTCCAAGTCTGTAAGAGGAGGTCCAATTAGAGGAGGAGTTTTGCGGCGTCGTGTTCCCACGTCGCGACCGCTGTCCGGCACTCGCTCCGAAATAATAAAGCATCACGAATCGACATGACGGTGACAGCCGGCTCGTCATCGGGGAGGGAGGATGGCCGGGAGGACGTGTCACAATGCTGGGCTAAAGAGCCTCGCCCACCCCTGGGCCTCCACCAATCACAATGCAGCAGAGCCCGGCGATAGCCATTTAGGGGTTTGCAGCCGAACAAATGCAGCAGCAGGGATAGGGGTGGTCGTCATGGCAACTCCGAGCTTGTTGTTAGAGTTTCATTGGTGAGAGAGGGATTAGACAAGGAGTAGCCTTTCTGAAAGGTGAATGGGAAGATTTTCCAATGTTTAAAAAAGTATATATGAATAAATGTGCGTGTGCACATGTTCTCTTTGCTCTGCTCACGCACACACACACGCACACGCGCACACACACACACACACACACACACACACACACACACAGTGGGGCAGATTAATCAGTTGCCTTGCCTGCGTGTAGAGTCTCGCCCTCCCCATGACACCAGAGCCATCATCAGCGACGTGGCCCCCTCCCGTCCTCAGCAGGCCATGCTCATTCCCACGGCTGCTCATGGCCGACTCCTGTAGGCCACCGGGGTGACCAGCCTCCGCCGAGCAGGAGCTGTACCGCCTCACTTCCGCTTACCCTTGAGTGCGACCTCCAGAACAGCAGGGCTGGGAGAGTGTTCTCGGTTGCGAACCTGTGCCCTTGACGTTTGCCATGGTTACTGGTTTTTTTTGGGGGGGGGGGGGGGTGCCCCATGTCAGTCCCAGGTCTGCCCTGTGTCATGCGTCTGCCCCACATCTTCCTCACATCTTCCCCATGTCACACATCTGCCTCATGTTTGCCCCATTTCTGCCTCATGTTTGCCCCATTTCTGCCTCATGTTTGCCCCATTTCTGCCTCATGTTTGCCCCATTTCTGCCCCATGTTTGCTCCATTTCTGCCCCATGTTTGCCCCACTTCTGCCCCATGTCTGCCCCACTTCTGCCCCATGCTCCCTCACAGCTCAGCCTCCTTTTGTGTTCCAGCCTCAAGCTGGAGTGTGACAAGCTGGCCAGTGAGAAGTCTGAAATGCAGCGTCACTACATCATGGTGAGACCCGTCGCCGTCGTCGCCCCTGTCGCCCCCATCACCTCCCCAGTCCTTCACGGCCAGAAAGCAGCACCCCGCCACTGCTCCCGCCCCCATCCTTCACCTCCCCATCCCCATCTCCACTTGTTTTTGTTCCGTCTTTGTCTTCCACCCAGTCCTCTCACACTCCCTCTCTTTCTCGCGGCTGAAGCTTGATAACCGTCTTGTTTTTCCCCCCAAGATTTCATTTCACTTCACGCAGAGCATAATTGTTTCCCAGATTTAATTTTGTCTGTTAATTTTTTTTTTTTTTTGGCTGCTGGGAGGTTTTACCCCCATCCCCCCATGGTTAGTGTTCTCAATCTGGGGGATGGGAGCGCAGCCCAGCTGGCAGCAGCCTAGTGTAGGCTGCCAGTAAGTGGGGGTTGAAATTCCTGGGGGGTGGGGGTGCTGTGGTGGCCCCCGCGCTGATGCCCCGCCATGAGCAGGCGCCCCACGGGGCCCTCTTAAGGCCAGGCTTGAGCTCTTACTCTGCGTTACATCATTTACATGCCTGGCGTAGCGTCCCTCCTCGGTGGTGTCTGAGTTCACACCTTTCCCGTTTCCTGTCCCAACAGCCGGGCTATTTTTAACGCTCAGGAAGCGCGGTCTGAAGGCACAGGCCCAACTCTTTAAACGCTACGCCCCCTGCTGCTCGCCTGTCTGGCCACTCGGTAGTCCAGCTGCGAGGGGGGGCTGTCAGTGCCACCTTTGTTTCTGTGGGATTGCAGACGGTTTTCCGTCTTTGGCGACTAAAGAGGGCGACATTGGCAGTTTTTCCTGGATACAGACTTACTAGAATTAGCCGAATTATGTACCGAAATGGCTGTGAGGCCCAAGGATTTGAATCCGAAAATTCCGGAGCCTTGGATGAAAGCCTGGGTACCTGGTCTTTAAGCAGCTCACCCGCCCGGGTGTGGTTTGTCATCCGAGGCACCCGCCCGGGCGCAGTTCTGTGTCAGTGCCGCTGCCGTTCCTCGCTCCCCCAAACGCCCCCTTACTGTATAGCTGCCGCCCGGGACACTGGGCTTTCCTGCTCTAATTGAATCATCTTCCATCTCAGTCTGGTCTCACCTGGGTGGTTTTGCAGCAGGTATTTAAGCGTCGCCTCTGTTCAGGCTGTGTCCACCGGCTCCTCCGATGAGGGAGGGAGGCCCCACGTTTCCCCTGCTGAGCCTCCAGTGCCTGTGCCGCTGTCACCTGCTCTCTCCTTCGCACTGACCCCGGGCTTCGGTTTACAGCAGTGTTTCCCAATCCGCTCCTCGAGGACACACAGCCGGTCCGTGTTTTTGCTCCCTCCGAGTTCCCTGCCAGACTGTCCACATTTCTCTCCTACCGGGAGCTAGCAGGGAGCAAAAATGTGAACTGTCTGTGGTTCCCTGAGGACCGGATTGGGAAACGGTGCTGTACATGAGCGGGCTGAAGGGGAAACAGGAGTTTACATTACGTTCGGGTCAGATATGCCGAGCTGGATTTCTGTCCTGTTTCCTGCCTGCGTGACATCATAGCGCTGAAATCGGTGTTGAGCATCAGCATCTAAAATATATAAAATGCCCTAATCTTTGATTCTTCTGTATTTTACAGTACTATGAAATGTCTTACGGGCTGAACATCGAAATGCACAAACAGGTATGTTATGTTTCACCACACGGGTATTAATATTTCTGTATTTTTGCGCCGGCGTGCTGTACATCATTCCTACATTAATTGTAATACCTGAGTAGTTTTGTAGTGATGTAGGCTGGTCAGGGGTTCTGTGGGAGGGTTGGAGGGTGGCAGTCTCGCGCCTGAGAGACGGACGGGGCTCCCTCTCCATACACGCGGCGCAGTCAGAACCCAGGTCACGCTCAGCCGTGCCGGATCTCATGTGTACAATTCATCACCGGCGGCCTCATTGCTGTTGTATTTGACGTTTATGAAATATTAAAGCAGGAGAATGAGGTTGTGGGGATGTGCTTGGAGGAGGCTCCAAGGTGAGTTATGGTAATGATTTTAGTGTAGGATTGCTGCGGGTAGCACGCCCCCGCACACACGCACACACACACACACACACTCACTCACGCACGCACCCGTGCTCACAGTGGGGGACACCGGTTTAGCAGATGCTGAGCATTGCCATTACTGTGGTTTCTCTAGTCAGCCCCAGTTTCCTTCCCTTTCTGTGACAGACAGATTCCCCCCCCCCCCCCCCCCACATAACCCATCCAGCCTGAAGAATTCTCCTCTGTTCCCAGTCCTACCTTCCCTTTCTCTTCTGACAGCTGATTTAGTTTGCTGGCAGGTGTGTGTGTTTTTGTCTGTGTGTATCACGCCTGTTTAGGTACCCAGGTGCCTCTGTGTGCATCAGTTACTCAGTTTATCATGTCTGTGCGTGTGTGTGCGCGTACTTGTGTGTGTCCATGCGTGCGTGTGTATATGTGTACATTTTTATAATTATTACATTGTGGGGACCAGATTTCTACATAATGTGATGAAAAATCTGTAATATTTTTTTGTGAGTTTACCCACAAGAATAACCTAAATTTAATCTGTGACTGCAATGAATAAAAAACTAAAAATGCCAAACAAAAACTTTTTTGAATTTTGTTTGGTTACTTACGGTTAAGGTTAGGGTTGGGTAGGGGTTAGGGTCGTCATCGTTGGGATTAGAGTTTTCCCCCATAGAAATGAATGGAGAGTCCCCACAAAGATATAATTACAAGCCTGTGTGTGTGTCTGTTAGGTGTTGTGTTGTGTTCTCTCTGCGCAGTTGTAGTCGTCTTAAGTAATAGAATTCAGAGAAGTCACACGGGAACCAGAGTGTCGTGGGTAATGCATGCGGCGGGGGACTGACATGTAAGGGCACCTGCCCCAGTTTCCTGGCATTGACAGGCTTCGAATAAATGCTGTATGCTGGGAGCCAGCTGGCGCGTGTGTGTGTGTGTGAATTGGATTTATATTACATTGTGGGGCCAAATATGATAAAGCCCTGTTATTTTGACATTGTGGGGACCATTTTTCAGGTCCCCACAAAGACCCGTGAATGCAATCAAAAAACTAAACACACCAGAAGTGTCTCATTTTGTTTGGTTACTTATGGTTAAGGTTAGGGCTGGGTGGGGGGTTAAGGTCGTCATGTTGGCATTAGAGTTTACCACATAGAAATGAATGGAGAGTCCCCACAAAGGTATAATTACAAACCTGTGTGTGTCGCGGCACCGGTGTGACCCTAACAGCTACTGCTTCCTGCCCCCCTCACCCCCACCCCGGTTGCAGGCGGAGATCGTGAAGAGACTGAACGGGATCTGTGCCCAGGTGCTCCCGTACCTGTCCCAGGAGGTATAAATACCCCCCCCCGTACTCTTACTGGACTGCCTTTCTTTCCATAAATATTTGGCCAGGCTGGTTTTGTTTTGCTGTGGGTGCGTCACAGAGATATGCTCAGTGTGTGTGTGTCTCAGCATCAACAGCAGGTCCTGGGGGCCATTGAAAGAGCCAAACAGGTCACTCCCCCTGAGATGAACTCCATCATCCGGGTATGCTGTTCTCTCACAAGCGCTGTCTTCACCTTTCTGGGGGGGAGGGGTGTTTTCCTGATTGCTGAGCCCTGTCCCCACGCCTGTGTCTACAGCAGCAGCTCCAAGCTCACCAGCTGTCCCAGCTCCAGGGTCTGGCCCTGCCCATGACGCCCCTCCCTCTGGGCCTCACCCCCCCCACCCTGCCGGCCGTCACCTCCAGCTCGGGCCTCTTCTCCCTCTCCAGCATTCTGGCCTCGCAGGCTCACCTGGCCAAGGAGGACAAGGCAGCCCGCGAGGGCAGCGACAATCACCGCGACGACGACGGGGACAAGTCTGACTAGCCCCCCCCCTCCCCCACTCTCCACCCCGCCACCTCCCTCCTGCATCATTCCTCCCATCCTGCTTATTTTTATTACTTACATATAACTGTCTTTTTAAGCATTTTATTCTCCTTAATTCCCCCACCAGCTGCCCCCCCCTTCTCATCCACACTCCTTCCTCGCCTCCCAAACGCTTCTCCATAAATTCATATCCACTTCCCAGCCTGGTCTTCACTCGCTCTTTTCCCCATGTCTTCTCCCTTTTAGCTCATAGCACAATAGCTCCTGCGCACCCCCCCCCCCCCCCCCCCCCTCCGCACATCAGCCCGCCCTCCTGTTTAAATAAGAAGCATCACCACGACAGATTGTGATACTGCACTGAGCCCGGAGCACACAAGTAAAAGGCTTTTACTGTAACAAAGGGACACGATTCACTGTCTCTAACATTACATCTACCTGTATTTTCTTGTTTTCTGTTAGATTCTGGGATATAGGTTGATCTTGGATAGAGGTGAGAGCTTAGGCAAGGAATCAAGTGGCCCTGTGCTCTGCATGGGAATGGGCTTCTAGCTGAACAGGTGTATTCTGTTTAAGCTAGCCGTGATGTCACTATAATCACCCAAAGCATGCATAAGAGCCAGAGTATTAGGTGACTGTGAAATATGACGCTCCAGTTCTATACAGTGATTCGATCAGGTCAGACTGACCAGGGTACTGAGCCCCAGGCGCGGCACAGTCTTATGCTGAAGGTCAGAATCCCAAAAACAAGTGGCATCGCTACATGCTTCCTTTGGCAGCCAATCGGCGAACTCGTAGCCAGCGACAAGTATACATTTCGATCCTCCCGCCTGGCTTGGCAGAGAGCATTTGCGCTCGCGGGTGGTCGCACTTCTCAAATAGCTGCCGCACTCTCGCAGCTCCCAGTCGGGCCATCGAATGCAAGATCAGATCGTCTCATACGAGAGCAAGGAACGCATTGTAATCGCATTGGATTAAGAAGAGCAGTAAGAAAATGGGCAGAGGAGGGTGCAGTTTGCTTGTGTGACAGCAGAGGGCAGTAAGCACTTTGAAAGCCAGCTAAGGTGTCAGCCTGATGGAAGCTCAACCGTCTTTGTTTTTTTTTTCCTCTGTCTTTTTTTCCCCCCTGGATAAAAGAAACGGATGGTATTGTCCATCACTTCCTTCTTTCTGAAACAATATTTGCAGATTAACAGAATAGAAATGACCTGTATAATAACCTAATAAAGTCAACATGCTAGATAAGTGTTTTCAGAGTTAGTGGTGAGGCCCAGACATGCGCAGTAGTCCTGGGTGTCCTACTGGTTCCTTGTTTTGATTAGCACTGAATGATGCGGCTGTGAAATCAATGGAGCACACTGACCTGGCCCGTTCTGTTTGGTGCACAGGAAAGGCCTGTGTAAAGGCATTAAAATGATCCCCTTCATGGATGACTTCAGCAGAGACCTCCTAGTGAAGACAGTTTATACAACATATTGTAATAATAATACTAATGTTTATGACGAGACAATTACAAAGCCACCGAACTGCTACAAGGTTGAGTTCCCCAAACAGCACAAATGTGTAGCTCAGAAAGTCTGAGCTGTGGCAAAATTGAGGCCCTGTTGAGTTTAAAAAAATATATATATATATTGTTACTATTTTTACATTTAAAAATAGTCCTGGGATCTAAGGGAACAACCTGAAATTGACATTTGACATCTGAAAGTCAAAAAACTCTCAGCATTCACTTACATGCATATGTATGTGCATAGGTGTGTGTGTGTGTGTGTGTGCGTGCATGTGTGTGTGTGTGTGTGTTTGAGTGTGGACACACCTGGATAATATCTGCGATGTCACGGAGAGCGGACTGGCCACCGGCATATCCAAGTACATGCTTACATGTTTGCGCTCGTGTGTAAATGCGCATGGCATGCACTCATGTACATGTAGTTCAGTCAGTAACTCAGGCAGGGCTGAGCTTGGAGCTGTAAGCCTGCCGGCTGGCCTCATGGGGGCGCTCCGTGCCCTTCTGGATCAGACAGCAAGCCGCGCGAAGGACGGCCAACCGTTCTCGGTGCTGAAAGTGACATTTCGGTCTCACCGCGCCTCTCTGCATCCTTTCAGTCCACCTGAGGTTTTCCCCCCCCCGCCTCCTCTGAGTCAACAAAACAAGCAGGAAATATTTAACTAATTCAGACATATGAATGGTCTGTGTGTGTTTTGTGAAGGGCCAATTTATATACATATATAAATATATATATCAATATACATATAATTTTTTAACATTTTTGTATGTTTTAGGCTGCATCTTCTGTGTCTGTGCTGGATAATTTTGTTGTGTACTGCAGTACTGATGCACCACTTAAAGATTGGCTGCATTCTTAAATCCCCCCCCAAGCCCCTCACCCATCTCCTAACGACACCCCATCCCAACTGCCGCCAGTTGCATCATTAACGGCGGCGGTGTGAAACATGGCGACCCTTTTGAGCTTTGTAAAGGTCATTTTTAATCTCTTTATTTTGTGTTGTATGTAAAAGTGTGTTCTTGGCAGAAATGTATGTTGTGTTATTGAAATCCAATATAGCTTCATTAAAGAAAAACCGCTAAAACGAACGTTAACAAAAAGTCATTTACGGTAAATGGACAGTAATGTTCAGCAGTAAGGAAGTATTTATGGTGCCTTACAAATAAAAACTCAACAGAGGTCATGTTGGATTGTTGTCTTCTTTAAAAAACAAAAATTCCTTACGAAGTTCTCCGTTGCTGCTGCACGCCGGTCTTGGCCTCGGGGGATAAGGGTGTCTTAGGAGCAGACTGATGTTCCTTATGCTCACCTGCGTTTCCTGAGTGTTTGGGGGACACCTGCAGAAAGGTGATCAGGTTTTAAATGCCACTGCGGACAGGAGTTCTGCGGCCTTGGTTCTCATACTTCCCCATTGATATTTATTAGAGTTATTTGAATGAACATTTGTCTGGCTCATAAATCCTAAGTATAATGTGACCTGACAACAGGGCTGGACTGGGACAAAAAAAGGGCCCTGGCATTTTCGCTTAGACCGGCCCACCACAATCGGTCGGACACAACCAACAAGTACACCATCGTTGCGGTCCCTGTAGATATGCATATTTACTGTTCCATTCCCAAAAATTGACTATACATAAGGACAGAGAGAAATGATTGAATAATTAAAATAATCAAATAGCATGATCTAAGTTTTTCTAGAGAAGGGCTGTCGATGGCCGTTATGTGTTTTAAAGGGTTACCATTAGAATAGTCAGCAGAAGTTGCAATTGAATAAGTTAACTCTGCTAACCTAGCTACAAAAACAATGCAAAATAGCTTATGCTGTGTAATTTGACATTAGCTGACTGAGTCGCTAGTGCAGTAACAGACTGATAATATGACAGACTTTATAATAGTGACAACGATTAGTTTGTTTTATTATAATTAGGGGTGGGCATGGATAATTTTTTTTAATCTAGATTAATTTAGAAATTAATCATTTGAATTCTGCCAAAGACATTCAGAATATCTGTGCTACCTAAATAATGATTAAAAGTAACTAGTGTTTCAGGGGGTCGTTAGAGAATGTTTTGTTTCACAGACGTACTTGGTGATTTTAATCCCCTCCGAATCTGCTATGTCTGTGTTTTTCTCTCACAACCTCTGTGATAATTTCCGACTGCGATGTCTTTGATATACTTTTTCATTCTTTCATCATAGCTTGCATAGTATAAGACCCAGCTCCCAACTTTGTGAATAGATTAACGGCAATATTTTTTTTATCGCGCAATAAGAGTCTCACATTAACACAGCACGTTAACGCCGATAACGGCCCACCATTAATTATAATATTCATTAATTTAGGTAAATCATCATCTTCCTCGAGGCCCAGCCAGGCCCACACACGCTATCCTGCTGCACCCGCCCTGTTTAACACTCCCTCCCTGTTAAATCATGTAGCTACCATGCTTACCGTTTCAACTACTCTCCTCCTGCTCACTCTGTCTCTGTCCCTCCTTGACTTCACTGTCAGACACCTGCCCCTCTGCCTGGGTGCCGCCATGACTAGTCACCTCTCCTCCATGTGCTATGTTCACCTGTTTAGTGTCGTCAGGTAACGTTACTGTTGGCTTGGAAACCGAAGCTACAGCACTAAACATGTCGGTTATTTTTGCACATGTTGAGGCATTTTTTTTTTTTGGCCCGCAACTTCTCTGCACCCCCCTTGCGCTTTTGCTTCTCCATCCTAAATCCACTGATTTCTGGCTCTGAGCCACTGATTGCATCTGACACAAGAAACAGAGGGGGAGGGGTGGAGCATGTTAAGAGATGATTAGGCCAGCCCAGTGTCAGTATAGAAAATGAACCAATGGGCCGATGTCCCTGCTTTATGGGCCGGTCGTTGGCCAATTAAAAAAAAAAAAATTCATATTAAATCGACCAGTCCCCAAGTGCGTCGGTCCACCGGGCATTTGCCCGGTATGCCAGATTACCAGTCCAGCCCTGCCTGACAACGGGACCTTCACGAGCGACGAGTCTCAGAGAGGATAAAGACCGGCTGTAGGTAATTTCAGTGCGCACTTTGACACTTTTGGCCAATGCCTGGCCTTAGCTATGTTCTTTTACGTTACACACCCTGTTTTGTAGTTTTATCAACATGCATGCAGGGGTGGGTTTGCCGTTTCTAGGCCCCACTCAAAAAGTCATTGGCCCCAAATGTTTCAAAAACGAAATAAATAGCTAATGAGTAGATTGTAGCTAGCTGGTGAGCAGGACATGCTGCTTCAGCATCGCCTAAATGTGGGACGAATTTATTTAGCATATAATGTAGTGACTGTTTGTGGCCAACAGGGAGCACGCGTAGGTCGAGTGGTAAACCATCACCTCCACATGTGGGTAGTGTCAGTACTACTAAGAATTTAAATGTTTATTGTTTTGCCATAAAATAGCTACAGTTTCTCCTGGATCTTTGTAGGACACATTTAAATGTATTGGGAATTTGAAAATTTTCTTTAATTCCAGCAAAGATTTTTTTAGTGTTCAATGTGAAATTCTTATTCCAAAACAAAGTAGAATCGGTTCAACAATTCACATTAGAGGAATCAACTGTACCTCAGCTCTTGTACACTAGAGGGAGGTGTTGTTCCAGAGAACTCATTCGACTTTCAGTGTTTATGCAGTTCTCTGGTTTGAAGACTTTATAAGTCTACGTACTGTTAGCTGTTTTTTTTTCCCTGAACATTTTAAAATCTACTTGCAAACGTGTTCCATGTACAATACAATCACGTTTTTTACAAGTATAAAGCTTTACCTCTACTCTTTGCCCCCCTCCCTCTTTGTGTGTGCCCTATTTTTAATACGTTCAGTACAATTTTGAAGAACTGATCAAAGGAGAGATCACATTAATCACAGTAATCACATTTTACCTTTCTTCAATAGGTCATCAATTTCATTTAGAGTCGTCATCTCCTCGTTAGTATAGTGGTGAGTATCCCCGCCTGTCACGCGGGAGACCGGGGTTCGATTCCCCGACGGGGAGAGTATCTTTTTTATTTTTTATTTTTATTACTTTAAAATGAAAAAGAAAAGTACAAAAATTAGCACATAACATTGCAGCTGTTGTCGAACTTGTATAAATGGTAAATAAATCATCATAATCAGTTTCTGCATACGGACATGGATAGGGCTTTGAACGCCTGTTCAGCACTGCATGCGGAGTTCGCATGTTGCCATGTCACTCCAGTTTCCTCTCACATTCTGAAGGTATGCAGTTAATTGGCATCTCTAAATTGACAGTACAGTGAGTCCAGGGTGCTACCTAACTTTGTGTCACACACTGCCTGGAATAGTCACCAGCATCCTCTGCAACTCCGTCAAAGACTAGAAGGGGGGAGAAACCTCATCAGTGATGGTGCTGGTGTTTGGGATCACGTTGTACGACAGACTGATATCCTAGGAGCCAAGAATTCTCCAGAGACAGAGACGTGATGCGTTCTGTCCTAATGGTATTTCCCTCAGAAGCCTCTCGCTCCTTTCATTTTTTAAACTCTCATTCACTTAATCTATCCCTCCTTTCATTTGTCCGTCCTCCACCCATCTCTCTTTGTCTTTATCTTCTCTCCCTCCCATTCCTTCTTGCTTGCCTTCTCCCCTTGTGCATTAAAGTAGCCAAAGCTCTGTTGACTCAATAACTGCAGAATTCCAAGCTTTCCCTGGCATTAACTCCAGCACAAACACTGTGCACCGGGAGCTTCATGGAATGGGCTTCCATGGCCGAGCAGCTGCATGCAAGCCTCACATTACCAAGCACGATGCCAAGCGTTGGATGGAGTGGTGTAAAGCACGCCGCCACTGGGCTCTGGAGCAGCGGAAACGTGTTCTGTGGAGTGACGAATCACGCTTCTCTGTCTGGCAGTCTGATGGATGAGTCTGGGTTTGGTTGATGCCAGGAGAATGTTACCTGCCTGACTGCACTGTGCCAACTCTAAAGTTTGGTGGGGGAGGGATAATGGTATGGGGTTGTTTTTCAGGGGTTGGGCCCCTTAGTTCCAGTGAAGGAAAAACTTATTGGACAGTTCTATGGTTCCAACTTTGTGGGAACCGATTGGGGAAGGAAGGCTCTTCTGTGTTCCAGCATGACTGTGCCCCAGTGCCCAAAGCAAGGTCCATAAAGACATGGTTGGGTGAGTTTGGTGTGGAAGAACTTGACTGGCCGACACAGAGCCCTGTCCTCAACCCCATCGATCACCTTTGGGACAAACTAGAACGGAGATTGTGAGCCAGGCCTTCATGCCCAACATCAGTGCCTGACCTCACAAATACTCCCTCTGGTTGAGTGTGCAAAAATTCCCACCAACACACTCCGAATACCTTGTGGAACACCATCCCAGAAGAGGGGCACCTCCACTTTGATGCCTATGGATTTAGAATGGGCGGTCATAAAAGTCCTCGTGGGTGTAATGGCCAGTTGTCCCAATACTTTTCCCTGTACTGTATCAGTACTGATATTAAAATAATCAAAAAAGAGTTTTAAATCAAACCAACTTTCCCATGTTCTCTCTCATTTTGCTGTCTACCAGTTAGATATGTGGTTGCCTGGTGACTGACCCCCCCCCCCCCCCAGCACACACACACACACATATAATTGCTATGGTGTTGGCAGTGTGTGAGGCAACATTGACTAGGTGCCCTTGAGGATGGGTTGAGTTGGAGGGCGGGCCTTGGCACAAGGGCTGTTGGATATTAACGTGTCCCTGGCCCCTTTCCACTTGACTTTATTGCATCCCATTTCTCATACCTTGGCACTATTAGTGATAGCGATGTTATGCACATCTGCATACACTTTGATGTCAGCAGACGCTTTTCAGGTAAGTAGAGCGAAACTGTTCTGGGAACATATTGCTACAAACCGTGAGTCACTGCAGGTATGGCAAACCAGTATCGCAAAATGTGTCTATGATCAATATTCTGGAAGACTGCTTGTTTCCTGTATGTGTGTTCATGTGTGTCCCTGTTTTCAGTACTCAACGCGTGTGTGTGTCTGCGAGATGCTGTGTGTCTGCTCAAATCCCTGTTCATGGAAGGGTTAATATCATTATGGGGAATGGATTCCCAGAAGATGGAGGTCTTTTGGCTGCTGAATTTAATTAGCGTGACACGGCCTTGGCATCGTGCCAGCAAGCCTTAGCCGCATCTGCAAACACAGGAGAGATGCAAGGAGTGCTGAGAAGGAAGGGAGGTCCATTACTGCCTGAACAGCCGTCTGTCTACCTCACTCTGCCTTATTCCTCAAAATATATGTCTTTTTCAAAGGAGAAATTAGTCCTGCTTAACCTAAACAACTCCTGTTTTCTCAGCCTTTCTAAGCAGTGATATGAAGAGGACATTCTATTTCCACATAGAATCAGACGACAGACTTCAGCCTCTGTAAACAGGCTTTGTTAGTTCTTTGCAAATAAATGTTGCAATGCACCCACTCATTCAGCCTCCAGGGGGCAGCATGACATTCTGCAAAAGCCAGTTTGGCAGAGATACTCTTGTCATCCTCCAGCCATTCCCCTCATTCACTTGTCTGTTGGTGCATGGTTCCATTAACACTGCTTTGTAGTTGCCATGCCGCATGTTCTCTGATCGGTTATTACAGCAGGATGACGTAATGGATTCTTTTCCTTTGACAGGTCACACTCAGGCAGCTTAGTGCTCAATTCCTGCAAGGACTCTTCGCACAGCATATTACAATTTACATACATACTCATGTAGAGAGTAGCCCAGTGTAGACATTTTGGAATAATACTGGTGTTTGGGCAGCAAAACTGGTTTGGATTATTCACCATCATTCCATTTTCTGTAACTGCTTATCAGAGGTGGAAAGTTCAGGTTCAGAAAGTACAAATCCAGACCAAGGTATTGTTGCAACCAGTCAGTTCGGTACTCTGTGACTGTGACTCTTTATGCTCAACTGATCGGAGGAAACAAAATCTTGGCCTGAATTTGTACTTTCTGGACCTGAAATTTCCACCTCTGCCGCTTATTCTATCAGGGTCATGGGGAGCCTATAGGCACAAAGCAGGGAACAACCCACCACACATAGGCACACCTACGGGTAACCTGCCAACTCTGACTGTGTGGGGAAGCCTGTAGGACACCCTCGCAACAACACGGGACGAACATGCAAATTCCACGCTGGCAGAGACTTGAGCGCAGAGGTGTGAGGCGACAGAGCTAATCACCGCACCGCCGTGCTGCCCCAGATTAGTCGCCAGTAGATCTTTAAATCAGTAAAAAATCTAATCGATCTAAAGGGGAGGTGCGAAAATACTGATCGGTTTCTCTCATTGATTAAAACACATCTGAAACAACTGCATAACAGTACTGACGGGGTTGTGCTAGGAGAGCATCTGCTACTGAGGCCAAACTGACATGGCACTTCTTTTGCATTGTTTCTATCCCTCAATCACACCCCTCCATCTACACACCGGTATCTATAACGCCATGCTATAAATTATGCACTGGGCTACCGAGAGCCGAGCCCATGAGGCCGCCTGCCAACCCCGTCTCTCACTCCCCAGTTGTGCATTGATGTCTCACACTCAGCCCATTACCCAGGAGCTGAAATGCCTGTCTGCTAGCACTCAAATTCAGATGGTTGTCTTCGTGCACCTGGTCCTCCCGAGGCTTCCCGATGATGTACACCCATTAGCCGTATCCCCGTCCACGGTTGCTAGGTTCTGTCCGCACTTCCTGCACACTGCAGGTCCATTTTCCCCAACAATCCTATCTGAATGTTTCAGATCCCGTATTGTGACCCTCAGCTGAAGAAAGAGAACTGGAAGCTGACTCTGCTCAGCCATTTTAATTACCCAAAATTCATTGTGCCAGGCAGATGCTATAAGTAGGTAGTCGTGCATGCAGTCGACAGACATCTCATTTTTACAATAACAAAAAAATGAAAAATAAAATATTATTTAGACAGTATGGAGAAACAATGACATCCATCCAAATTAATAATGTGTTGTATGTGCAAAGTAGAAAGTTGTGAAATCTTTACTCACTGATTTCTAATTAGATTGGATTCTGCTTGAAAGTTCACAACTACCCCCCCCCCCCCACTCATTATTTTAGACAGTCTGCCTGCCTCCAGTCAGCATAACATGTGTGAAGAGGCAGTGCGGGGTTCTGGGTAAAGAGGGACAAGCGTGATTTATAAAGCTTCCAGGTTCAAACCCCACGAAGGGAGGAAATTTTAAAAATAGACCTATAGTGGTCTGATGTTTAGGGAGGTGCTTTAGTGATTTAATGGTTTAGGCATCTCAAACCATGAGGGTTGCTGTTACACTCGAACATATAAAATTGCAAGAGAGTCTTGTCAGGAATTTATATTCAAAGTGTGTGCGGTGTCCATGTGATTTAAAAATACACCGGGCTAAAAACAGTGGTTGGGAATCACCTCCGGAGAAACATTTTTAGGGAATTACGTTTGTTTATGTATTTTTGAGTATGGATAAGGTGGCGAGAAAGTTGCCCATTTGGTGTGTAGAGGTGGTGATTTTAGTTATACCATCTACGTTCCTTAACTGCATGTGTCAGCCAATGAGCTCTCTTTCGATTGCAGTGTAATATATAAGAAGTCTCCTTTTATCATTTTTATTACAAATATCCACCCCTAATGGGCTATGCTTTCGAACTGAGCTCTTGGGTGAAGTCAGGCAGAGAAACAGGTGAAGTCTTTTTCTATACATGCGTCTGAAAGAGCAATAAGAGCATAGGTTGACCTGGCATGGCTCATTGCAGAGGTTTGGCAGCAAACCTCGATTTCAGACTTGTGACCCCCAACTTTCTTCTCGAAGCTCAGGATAATAATGTTGATAATCATGCTGTCTAGTGTCACATTAAAACATCAAACCAAGAACATAACTTTGTGTTGGCCATTGGGGGGGGGGGGGGGGGTTGAGGTCTCCACCCACTGAAGGGGGTTCAGGTGGTTGTATTGGCTGATTTTAACTACTGGAGGGGTTACAGCTCCCCCATAATTTACACCCATGCATCCATCCTCCATAGCTGCTTCCAGTACGATGTCACATTGAGTGCAGAGCCTCTCCCAGTTCTGGCATGAGACAGGGGGACATCCTGGATGTAAGGCTAGTCCATGACAGAGCACACCGTCACGCACAAAAGGGAACTTGGTGGCACCCATTTGCCTGGTTGCGTGATTTCAGACTGCGGGACACAGGAGCACCTGGAAGAAGCATGCATGAAAATAAGGAGAACATTTAAGACCAAGGAGAGCATTTAAGTTGGTGGCAGGTATCGAACCTCTGATCCTGAAGGTGTAAGGGAGCCAGCTGGGCTGCCAGACCATCACGGCAATTATTATTTTTTAAATTACATGGGATGTCCCTCCTGGGGAGGTCCTCAGGGCATGACCAACCTGGAGGAGACTTTGGGGTGGACCCAGGGCACACTTGAGATTATATCTCTTGGCTGGCATGGGAATCCCTCAGAATCACTCTGGATGAGCAGATTGTGGAGAGGGAGGTCTGGGAATCTCTGCCTCCGCAGTCCAGACCTGCTGGACGATGGATGGATGGATAGATGGATGATGGAATATCCCAGGTGTCTTACAGGATCTACTCAACAGTTACTATTGGTTTTACTTTAAGTAGCACATCAGATGGATTTAAAGAAAAGGCTTGTTGATGATTTCATTGATGGCCTCTTTGACCATTAAAACAACATACATGGCTAAAAAGAATCCTTACAAAATATACACATCTTGTATTATTTCCTCCTGCGACCGCCACCTTAACTATCCGACCAAACAGCTTCTTGGTATTTGGATTTTGCAGCAGTTTGGACCAAAAGTAGCATCACTCACAGGTACACAGGTGATTGTTAGCTGTGTTCCAGGTTAGACGTCACACCAGGAATTCATTTTGAGCGCAGCCATTTTTAAAGCTAATTGACAGCCAAAGACAGCAGGTTTCATCCCTCATTCGTTTCAGTTTTTCTTACACTGTCTGCGAAGCGTGCTTAATAACCCGGCTGTGATTCCAGCACTCCAGTCCAGCGACTTTTCTTAATTAGGTTCATTTATTAAGTCGTGCGTCAGCCCAAGCACTGGTTCCATTGCTTTATAGGCAATTGCAGTGCCACGCGCGCTGCGTTACTTCTGCAGCGCGTGTAACATTTACACACTCGGCAAATTCGGGGATGTTTTTAGGTCAGTTACGTCAAGTCTGGAGTCGAGACAAAACGTTAGCAGTCCACATTTGTTATTTCCTCATGGATATTATTTTCTGGTATAAACCCATGTTTAAAATTGGATTAAACTGTGGATAGTGAGAACAGATTGACGTTATGTCTTATTATTAAACAGATCCAAAAAGCACTTTCTGACTGGCACGTTTGCAAACTACAGACCAGCAGCCCACTCTCCGAAATGAACTCCCCCTAGCCGCAGGAAAGAATCAAGTCTCATTCATGTAAATTCTAAAAACCATTTAACCAATTGCTTTATTTATCTGTAGCTAATGTTTACACAAATATATCGACTCGAATCACAAATTAGTAACTTAATATTACTGGGGGAAATTTGCGAGCATATATCCGTTTCTATGAAACAAAGATACATTCCAACATGCAAGTATTATATTTTTACGCTATACAATTTTCCTTACATTTAACCCCATATAAAATATTCACGTTCAGGGACATGGACAACGCTGTTCCAGCACATGAGTCAGTTCTGCTGCACTTCAACTTAGGCCAATCGATACTCGTGTGTGCTGAGCTTCGTCTGCGTGCTTATTCACTGGAGTCCGCATTAAAACCGCCAGGTAAATCAGATAAAAGTCAGGTCTAGATCCTATGAATGATTTCTCATATCAAATGAGACTAGTAATTCGTCCCGATTTTTTAGGTATCTTTTCTACTGCGGCGTATAATGCAATTACTTTCATCAGTTCAGTTTCCTTCCACATACATTGTTTCATAATATGTTTTGCTTTTTGATAAACAAAATATACATAATTATAAACAGGTTTGCTATTAGTGTGTATAAGAAAAAAATAAATAAACATGACTTTACACTTATCTGACCGCTATAAAAATGGATTTCGTTAGAAAATTGATCTAAAGACAGGTGATACGCGATATTTCACAACTGGAACTTCACTGACCACAATCCTCACGGATGGCGGCTCCCCTGCCATCGTGGGCGGGGAGCGTTTGGCTCCGCGATGCTTTGAGTGGCTACTTTTTTGCATGATATCACGACCCAACGTGGGGCTCTGCGACGTTTATTGGCTAAAATTAGAATTGCATCTAGCCAATCCGAGAGCAAAGGGAGTTTTCAGCATCGAAAACTCTTAAGGTGGTGCCGTATAAGTCACTTTGATTGCTTTGGATTGAGAACACAGCTAGTAATTAAACGTCGGGTCATTTTAAACTGCGTGATAGTTTACTTTCCCTGTTATCGATGAAACATATAAAATCATATTCACGTACAGTTTCACTGCGTTTTTTTTCTGAAAACCGAACCCACTATCGAAACCGTAACTACACGATAACTCATTAAGCGGAATCTGCGGATTGCCCGTGACCCACTAAAGTTAAATTTGTATTTGTTTGACCTGGTTTTTCATAACTGTTTATTATATATAATTTTAGTTCTCTGTCCTTCGATCAGCTTAGAATAACTGGCACGCAGCTGGAAGATAGGAAACGTGAAAAGAGAATATTTCCATCAAAGCTACCGCCCCAAAGGGCGTCTTATACGATTAGACTGAGATTAACTGAGGACAGAGAAGCGTGGTTTTGTGATCCTAAATGTGGGCCAGTGAGTGACAGTGAGGGAGGAAAGGGGAGTGTAATACTGTATTCTGTACACTGGACAGATCTTATAATATTCAACGCATATTACATGCATGTGGACCCTCCGGGCAGACCCTGTAGTTTATTACCCCCAACGGGTAAAACCCTGGGCCCTTGGAAGAAATCTATACTACACACAGAGGGATTGCAGCTTATCCTGTACGACAGAAGGAAAGCTGGGTGCAACAATGAGCCAGCAGGAGGTGTAGTAATTAAAGAGTCAATTTTGTGGTTAGATTCACATTTATTTTGCGTAGCAGACACGTTTGTCTAATGAAACATCCAAGTGAGACATATAACCTCATGCTATCAAAAAGATTACACACAAAAAGATTGGACTAAATGCACAAAGCCAAGACTATGTATTGCTTATGGAGGTGTGTATTGCACATGTGAATATTTTTAGTGCATTTTTTTTTATTAGCGTTTGAACATATGCATGTCTTTCTGCAAATATATTCTGCGTAATTCTCACGGTTTTAGAGCGGTTCAGATAAGTATGTACTGATGTGTATCTTCTCTGCTCCACCTTAAGGCTAGCTTCGCCAGGCTGCCGTGTTTGTGTTGGTGCTAACAGGCACGATATATTACAGTCTAGGGCTTGATGTTGAGATGCTTGCTGGATCTTTCACTGACCTGCTGTTCTTTCCTGCTTTCCTGTCTTTTTTTTCCCCAAGTCCGATTAAAAACACTGCTTCCTCTGTCTGCTTTTTCTTCTTCATCCAGAATTTAATCCTTCAGTGCCGTGGCTGTCGCACTCTCTCAAGAGCAGGCAGTGCTGGAGGTTGTGGGGAGGGGCGGGGGGGGCGAGTGGGTGGGGGGGGTGGTCGCTCTTAAATTCACATTTGGATGGTGGAGCGTGTTTATGTTTGGATTTTCCTGGGGAGGGTCGGCGAAAGGTCTAGAGGAAAGGGGAGGGGGAGCAGTTTGCACAGCTTATTTTTGAGAGCACTTTGATGCCATGATTTCTCGGGGGGTCTCCAACTTCCTCGCAAGCCGTTGGCAGGAGTGAGAAGCAGGTCTCCCTCAGAACCGAAAGGTACAGAGCGTGGAAGAGGACGTTCCCGACTCGCCCTCAGCCGGCACCCACAGACCTGGCGGATCTGGTTCTGGCGGGAGTTCCAGGAGGGAGTACGGCCCTCAACTTGTCTGGGAGGCTCTGTGTCCCCTGGGGCCCTGTGTGAGGAGAACTTCAGGTTGGGGTCACAGTTGGCCGTCAAGTGAACCACAGGCTCATCCTCTCCTGAGATCATGTACCCACAAGGACGGCACCCGGTAAGTGCTCTTGGCTCCCACAATTCCCTTGAACTAAGTCACAGGGCTGTTGCTGCTGGGGCAAGAATAATTTTTTGGGGGGGGGTGGTATGCAAGAGGAAGGTATTGATTTGGGATTTCAGTTATTAGCATATTCTGTGGGCATCTCTATCTGATCTACATCACTTAGTATTTGCAGAGTGCCGAGGTGCTGGGCTTGGTGTTTCTCTGCTTAAGCAACTTTGGATGGCTGCCATTAGCCCAAGGGTGCAGCATAAATTCCTTCCCGGGATTTGAACCCTTTGATCAAAGGTGCAGGTCATTAACCCGAGATTCTACTGGAGATAGACTGGAGGCTGGCCGTGCCATCTCTCGTGCGGCGGCGACGTCGTCGCCACAGAAGGGCGGCGGACAGATATGCGGCGGCCATCATACCGCAGATGGTGATCCGTGGTCGGTCGGTGGAGGAGGTCAGTTTCCTCCATCCAGCAAAAGCCCCTTCGTATTGCAGCTCGCAACCCCCCCCCCCCCCCCCCCCCCGCACCCATTGGCTCCCCCCCCCCCCCCCCCCCCCCTCCTCGGCTAGTGTGAGGGGATTTGCAGTCGGTATGTTTCGTAAGTGACGAATATGGGTCACAGGCTGCGGCCTGTGTCCGTTTCCTGGGGCCTGTCACTGCCGCCAGTGAAATAAAACACTGCGAATCGCAGCCAGTGCGCTGATCCTAAAAGCCAGCAGAGGGGCAGGAGGGACATGCTACTGTACAGCAAAAGGACAGAACGAAACTGAAGACGACCGTATAACGGAGCTTCCGACGGGGCACCACACTTACGTTTGATGTTTTCTTTTTTTGAGTAAGAGAATTGGAGCTCTGGGTCTGATTATTCGCCCAGAGGGAATATTTGTTTTGGAGCGTTACATGGCAAAAGGTTTAGGAAGCTGCTATGCTCTGGGGGGTGGAGGGTAATGGGACATTAAGTTGTGCTCATGGAGGAGACGTGCGGCGTGCAAGTCAGTAGCGTGGCATTGTGTCTGTGTCGGTACATGTGCAAGCGTGTCTCCGTACTTGTCTGCGTGTGTACGTTCCTGTTAGGACATGAGTGCCGGGTGCTTTGCTATTAGAATTATCTGGAGCACCCGGAACCTGCCGGAATTCCTGCCGCCCTTCCGTGGCAACGATGACGATGACGGCCAGCCTCCAGTCTATCTCACAGAACCTCTCCAGGTGCGAAACGAGGGCAGTGAGGGTCTAGACCGGGAATGTCGAGCTGCGGAACTGCGACCGTCCGCCCGTCGAGGCTGCGATCTGATTTGCCATGTGGAAGCGAGAGGTTCAAGCATCCGCACCCCTGCCCATCCGCACTGAGAGACCGCAGGAGTAAAACAAGGAGAGACAGATGAGGGATAAAAAAATGGAGAAAAGTAATTAACCAATAAATGAGGAATGGAAGAGAAGTTGCGAGTGGAAAAACACAGAGATGGGAATGTGGCAGCTGAGATGTGACTCATTTGTGATCGTGAATGTCACGGTTTCTCTCTCACAAGTGCAAACTTCACATGTCTGCGATCCGTGCGTGAATGTCCACACACCGCGGCGGCTCTGCGGGACGGCTGCTGAAAGTGTGCGACTGGCTGGTGTGCACATAGACGCAAGAATGATCCAGATCACGGTCAACTGAGCACGTGTCGGCGTGTGAGAGTGAGAGTCACGTGACAGGAACGGATTGTTGTATGCGGCTGCATGTTGATCTGCGCATGTGCTATGCGTCCGCTCTTTGTGTGTGTCCACTTACGCCTGAATCATCAGTAAACAGGGCTGCCTCATTTAAGCCTAAACTGGGCAGAACTCCCTCCAGCAGCCTGGCTGAGTAACGTTTAAAAAGCAAATGCTTTTAAGTCATTAGCCAGATGCAAAGTCACACCCGTTCCCGCTTGGTGGGCCAAGCGGCGTATCGGTGCCAGCGCTGGGCCAGCTTCTCCCTGCAGTGTCATCGTTCCTTTCTTACGGAAAAAAATGGGGCTATTAAGAGCTGACCTTGGTCTGGCGTCAATGCCGATCCCTCAGTAACTCCAGGTCCCCAGACACTTTCTCCGAAGCAGCAGTGAAAGCTGAGTGCCGTTTGCCACTCAGAAGCCTGAGGATTAAAGTGCACAGGCTGAACGTTATGAAATGACCCTGACCAGGACGTCAGGGTACCACCGCTCCGCCCCCTGGCCCTCCTGGGTCGTCAGCAGTTCATGCTTTTCAGTAGCTACTATGTGCTGTGAGAAATCTCCCAGAAAAATGTCATCAATAATTAAAAAGCTCACTTTGGCATTGAAGACTGGTGCCTGAGAAAACACACCAAAAAAACATAACATTTAGATCATTACGAAGGCGAAGGGCTGGATGTCCCAGCGAAGGAGATGAAACGGGTGACAAAAACCCCTCGCAGCCCTCTTAGGGTTTGACTTACATGAAAGATGACCTCTGGCTTTTGGTCTGAAGGAAGCCACGTATTTTCAAGGAAGAGGAGGAAATTTGAAAGGGAACTGAAGGGTATAAACACCATCCTCTACTCTGAGACACACTTGCTGTCTGTTTGTATTCCCGATTTTCCCATCCCCTCCAGCACTAATCCTGTTAGAGCAGAGGACAGTGCTACCACAGATTATGTTAGAGCAGAGGACAGTGCTAACACAGGTTCCGTTAGAACAGAGGACAGTGCTAACACAGGTTCCGTTAGAACAGAGGACAATGCTAACACAGGTTCCGTTAGAACAGAGGACAGTGCTAACACAGGTTCCATTAGAACACAGGACAGTGCTAACACAGGTTCCATTAGAACAGAGGACAGTGCTAACACAGGTGCTGTTAGACAAAGGACAGCGCTAACACAGGTGCTGTTAGACAAAGGACAGTGCTAACACAGGTTCCGTTAGAACAGGGGACAGTGCTAACACAGGTTCCGTTAGAACAGGGGACAGTGCTAACACAGGTGCTGTTAGACAAAGGACAGCGCTAACACAGGTGCTGTTAGACAAAGGACAGCGCTAACACAGGTGCTGTTAGACAAAGGACAGTGCTAACACAGGTTCCGTTAGAACAGGGGACAGTGCTAACACAGGTTCCGTTAGAACAGGGGACAGTGCTAACACAGGTGCTGTTAGAACAGAGGACAGTGCTAACACAGGTGCTGTTAGACAAAGGACAGCACTAAACAGATCCCATTAGAGCAGAGGACAATGCAAACACAGGTTCTGATAAAAGCGGAGGATAGCAGAAAAAACAAGCAGAGTGTACCGCTAACATTGGTTCAGCAGTAGTTTTAATATAATAGGCTGAAAAAGATGTCATCTGTCTTACTTCCTTAACTTTGCCTATACCACTAATACAGCTAATGGCCCACCAGCATGCTGGAGCTGCGTAGTCAGTCCTGGCTCCTTTAATCTCAAAGGAAACAGTGTGCAGCTTTTGGGATCATTCCATTTTTATCAGAAGTTATTCATATGGAGTCAGCTTATGAAATTTTTATCTTGAGTTAATAATTCAAAGTGAGCTCATTAAGTGCTCAACTTAGAAAAGTGTCTGCAGTGGAGCCGTCATGGCTGTGCTCAACAATAACAGCTAGCGAACCTTGGAGGTGACGTGCAGTGATGACGGACACTCTGTACTCTGCCGCCTGTCTCAGGTGCCCCTGCAGTCTGCCCAGCCCTTGAAATTCACTGTCCTGGAAACCCTGGACCGCATCAAGGAGGAGTTTCAGTTCTTCCAGGCCCAGTACCACAGGTATGCCTCTCTCCATGTGTAGTTGTGGCACTGCAAGTGTACTACAGGCTAGGCTAGTGCTACAGGTAAGGCTTACACTACAGGTTAAGCTAATGCTGCTGGTTAGGCAAGCGCTACAGGTAAGGCTTACATTACAGGTTAGGCTAGTGCTACAGGTAAGGCTAAACTACAGGTTAGGCTAGTGCTACAGGTAAGGCTAAAGCTACAGGTTAGGTTTAAACTACTGTTTAGGCTAGTGCTACAGGTAAGGCTAAAGTTACAGGTTAGGCTTATACTACAGGTTAGGCTAGTGCTACAGGTAAGGCTAAAGTTACAGATTAGGCTTACACTTCAGGTTAGGCTAGTGCTACAGGTAAGGCTAAAGCTACAGGTTAGGCTTATACTACAGGTTAGGCTAGTACAGGGTTGCCAATTCTCACACACCTGGTGTGACACTTTCAGACTCTCACGCTCACACAAGAAATCTTTTGGCAAATCTACATTATTCCATTATAAACAGTCCTACAGATTATTTACAAAGTAATAAATCTGTTACATACATGTAAATGCATGGGCATGTGTGTACAGACAGTCTCTAATTGAAAATCTCATGCCAGCCAGCTGATAAAAAATTCTCGACCCTGGGCTATTGCTACAGGTAAGGCTAATGATACAAGTAAGGCTGACAGTACAGGTTAGGCTAGCACTAAAGGTAAGGATAGTGCTACATGCATTTGTTGGGTGTGATCTGGTCCACAAGTCTGACTTTCAGGCAGTTAGAGGCGTACTTGTGGATCTTCTTGTAAAATGTTCAGCGTGAGACGGCTGTGGCTGTGAAGCAGCCCTGCTGGGCAGCATGAAGCTGTCGGCCTGCGTCATGGAGACACGAGCTTCCCATCTGCTCTTGCAGCTTGAAGCTGGAGTGCGAGAAACTGGCCAGCGAGAAGACCGAGATGCAGAGGCACTACATCATGGTGAGTGAGAGCCTCCCCCACAGCTGCCCCCCCAGGACGGCAGCTTGTCGTTTCGGTGCCTCTCGGTCTTCTGTCCGACGTACAGCAGTGACATCAGGGCAGCATTCTCGGAGCGTGCTAAAGGCCAGGCTACTCCCCCTCCACACAAGGATGTCAGAGGAACAATGTGCTGCTTCATACAGCGGAAGAGGAAGAGACCTTGTAGCCCGTCCTCAACCCCCCCCCTCATACCCCCACCACAGCAACGAGACTCCCTGTGACATTCAGCTGACCTGCCGATACATCCTGCACATTATCTGCCCGGCCGGATCCGTCCGGCGTCCGAGCCAAGGGCTGGCCGGCTGCACGGGGCCCACATAAGGTCCACACGGGGACCAGAGTCCATATCGTGGAGAATGACACCGCTTCAAAACCCAAATGCAAGTCCAGAATCGGCACTTAGACTGGAGCAGATGGGCTCCATTTTCATGTCTGTGTTACATGTGCGTGTGTGTGTGTGATCACAGCAGCTTAGAGGGAGAGACAGAAAGAGAGAGAGAGAGGGAGGGAGAGGGTGAGGCAAGGAGGGAAGAGGAAAGTAAAGGAGAGCAGGAGATGGGGGGGCGTAGCATATGGGGGGGGGGGGGGAGTACAGGCACGGACGCGTAAATAATGTGAAGTAACAATGACCCTCTTCATCTGACGGAGGAAAAAGCCCACAGGCTAAATTTAGGGCCTTGTAGCTAGCAGAGTCACCATGTACACTGGGACTCATGTTGACAGACATCCAGGTCTTTTTATAAGTACATAATTTATTCCTCTTACTCTTATTTATTTTTTTTTATATATGTGGTACTGAATGTTCTTGCTGATCAGTTGTCAGGTCAGGGGACAGGAGGATTTATTGGGAGAGACGTCTGGCAGAGCACCGCGTGCGGGCGAATCTAATCTAATCGTTCAGAGGCTTCTTAAACGATAACCCCCCCACCCTACCCCCATGACCCCGCCCACCACCCTCCGGTGGGAACATACGCCCTCTGTTGGTTGCAGCAGAGGCAAGTGGTGACATCACCGTCTTCCCAGCAGGTCGCTCATCCGATTGGGCTTCTCATTTCTAAAAATGTTCTAGAAGATGCATACAAAGTAATGTGGAAAACGATTATTATTATTACTATTGTTATTGTTGTTGTTTATAATAATAGTAACAATGTTGGGAAATTAACACTGGTGGACACTGCTAACAAAACCACACTCAGAGAGCGAGTAACAAAAGCAGGAAGTAAGCATGTTTTTCCGCTGTATTCTGGGGTCGCCTTGCTTTATTTTGCGTTATCTAAGAGCTGCTTCTTACGCAGTTCTGTGGATCAGTGTTTCCCAGTCCGGTCCTCAGGGACCCACAGCCAGTCCACGTTTTTGCTCCCTCCGAGCTCCCTGCTAGACAATCCACATTTTTTCTGAGAACAGGAACGTAAACTACCTGTGGGTCCCTGAGGTCTGGATTGGGAAACACTGATGTACAAAGCTGCCTGACAAGCAGCTGCCCTCTCTAAGTGGAATTTGGAATCATGGCTGTTCTCAGATCAGAGTTTTGGTTGGAGTGGGGCAGGTGTGAATGAAAGGGAGAGTGACCTTCATCCAAACCTCTCTCAGACATGGACACCTCAGTTGGAAGCCTGCATCAACGTTTAATGTCGGCTGCTTCATATATTCCATAGAGAGATACATTATTTTTCAGAGCCTCTTCCTTAAAATAACGTGTGTATTTATCTATGTGTGTCTGTGTATGTGTGTGTGACAGTATTCGAGACGGAAAGCTACACAATGACCCAACAGCACAGTCACCGTGACAACCACGTGTGTGACAGCAGGCTCTCTCCTAACCCCACCCAACCCTTGAAATGTATTGTAATAACTGGCAGACCATTGTGACGGCAGGAAGGAGGGGGAGACACACAACACCGTTTAAAAGAGAATGTGCTCTTTAATATCAGCCTATTAAAGTACCAGACATTTCCACAGTATTGTATATGCTACTTTTTTCAACATTAATCAAATTTATTTACCCTAGTCCCGGATTTTAATATTACAATAATAATGTCACTTTCTGTCTTTTTATGGTGGTTTGTGTTCTTTTCCAGTACTACGAGATGTCGTACGGGCTGAACATCGAAATGCATAAACAGGTAAGCTGCCCTTTGCACTGCCTTTTTTCCCATGATGCTCTGGGAAGCAGATTTCCAGACTCGCGCCTCCCGCGATGGGAATTACTCTGCTTCGTCCGTTACTTCTGATGTCGGGCTCTCGTGAAGGTTATTCTCTGCTGAATCTCACTCTTGTTCAAGGTCCCAAAATGGGGGCGGGGGGCGGTATTGAGGTTTTCAGGTGTGGCCCTTGCCGTGAAGACGAACAGGAGATCACGCCTGCAGTCACGTCAGTCAAACAGCCCTGTGTACATTTCCTGTGGAACATATTAGTGTTGTCTGGTGGTTTCTCGGTTAGACGGCAGATCTGACAAAGATCCCTCTGCGTCAGAACATTAATGGGTCCCTGTGGGTGCAAGTAAAAGCGTAATTATCACGGGGAGCAGTCAAGCATTGTATGTGCTCTGCCTTTCATTATTAATGTCAACAATTAATCCCTCACGTCCATCATTTCCTTACCACACACCCTGTCTCCACGTGCTTTCTGGGGTCTCCTCGAAGACCAGCAGCAGTATATATTTCAGCACCCCTGATTATCGTGATTCATAATTATCGTATTGAAAATTAGTTGATTTGTTTAATTGTTTGGTTGGCAGAGGAGTAGAACAAACAAAGGAAATGGCCTGGGGTGCTGTAAGAGAGCTTTGGGAGTTGCTCACGCTTCTGTCATTGCTGAGGTCTTTATTCAGCTCATCTGACTGTATCACAATCTAAATCTTTCCAGTGTGAATGTGTTATCAAAGGAATTATCTAAGCGTGCTTATATCCTAATCAATTATTCACCATTTGTTTGATTTGTGAGTCTCTAATGCTTCATTTTTCCATGGCTTTCACTAAATCATTGATTCAGAATATCAGTAAGCACAAACGAAAGTACAGAAATTATTCGTATATGAATTTAGAATATTTATAATAGAATATCTATGTAACTGCATATCTTAAAACTAATTTGGACCTGTCTTAGTACGTTAAAAGAATTCTCTATGAATTCTATGAATTCTGCTTTTGCTGTTTTTAGCAAACTCACAGTACAGCACAGCGCAATCATTCAGTGCAATGAGCTATGGTCTCGCACCTCCTAGGTTATGAGTTCGAGTCCCATGGAGTTTGCCTGGTCTCCCTGTGCTCACGTGGATTTTCTCTGGGTGCTCCAGTTTCCAGCCACTATCCATAAAACGTGGTTTTAGGAGAGCTGATGACTCTAAATTGCTAGTATGGCGTGTGGTCGCGTCCCCTGCCTTGTGCCTCTGCTTCCTGAGGTAGGCTCAAGACTAATGGTGACCATAGGTGATCATGGATGATAGACGGAATTATATGGCGCGATTAAGCTGAAGCTGGAACTTTGAGGCATCCAGCATTCCCTGCAGCACAGGATACGCGCCGTCGACAGCCTGTAGCGTAGCCGCTGTGCTGACCCTGCATTTTGTTGTATGGGCAGAAGTTGGTCAGCACTGTATTAATAGCCCCCTTTGGCATTCTCTGGGGGGGCTCTTGGCCGAGCAGTTCAAGGGAGTCACGATGCCGATTTGGGCCTAACAGAACTCTGCGGCATGGGTCACGTTCTGGCCAAATGTGACAGCCTTTCTCCCCCTGGCCTATGCAGACGAGGGCGAAACGTGAGAGGGGGGAAATTAGCAAACCGTTAGCGTTAGCGCCTCGCCACAACCGCTTGTGATCTTAAGACGTCTGTGCCGTTGCATGCTAATGCAGTAATGGGGCTGCTGCCGGCCCACTTCTGTCACTTCGAGAGCAGGAGTAGGATCTTCCTGTAGGGGCTTGGGAGAGGTCAAAGCCGGCCAGGGTGGCAGCAAGAGGCGGAGCCATGCTGTTAGTTCATGCACTTCCATCCCTGGCAGCCAGGTGGCACTGGTGTGTCTCAGTGTTTGTTTGTGTCTGAATGCACTGTGTTTCATAGCCTCACTGTGAGTTCTGTGTTGCTGTGGTATCGACCCAGATCAGCTTCATGTACAATATAAGCTGCATCAGATTGCAGACTAAACTTGTTCTCTTTTACTTCCTTTACTTCCATTATATTGAAATTTAAACCTGGAGAGCAAACAGTATGTCACCTGTCCGTTGCCTTGGCCATCTCCTCTGCTGTAATCTTGGGTTGTTCTTCAGTTTTCAGTTTTTTTTTTGTTGTGGTGAGTTGGGTGAGGAGCATGCAGGTTTCTGGGCCAGCTGAGGAGGGCTATAAGGAAACACTGTGCGTGCGTGTGTGTGTGTGTGTGTGTGAGTGAGAGAGATTTATGATCTGCGAGAATTGCGTCACCCTGCTGGAATGACCAGGTGGTCTTCAGTATCACACACTGCCTGATCTCACACTGTTCTGGTTCCTGCTATATGCTTCTTCTCTCTGTTGTGGGCTGTTTGTTTGTTTGTGTGCCTCCATTGTTCGGTGACTCCAGATGCTTGTTTGTTTACGTCTCTTTTGCCCGCTCTGTTCTATGGCTTTGCCTCCATGTTTGTTCGTGTATCGGAGCTTATTTTACCGCCTGTTTGCCCTTTCCTGCGCTTTCCTGATGCAGAGGCCCACTGCCTCGCCAGAGGTTAATGCGTCGGCACAGACGTGACCAGACGCATGCTGTTAGAGGCTGCCGGCCTTGGCAGCGGTCGCCAGTGTGTTTGGACAGATTGGCATCGCCTAGCTGGCAGGAGCGGCCCGCACGCACGGGAGGGGGGGCTGTTCAAATAAACTCGGATTCCGAAACAGCAGCAGATTTTATGGGATGGTAACTTTACTGAAGTACAATGATGGCTGCCTTTGCTTCTCCTCCGAACGGGCTGGGTTTGGCTTTCTGTTTGTGTGTGTGTGCGTGTGGATCAGATATCCATTACTTTGTGGGGATCGAATGTCCCACAAAATGATAAAAAACATGTTATTTTGACTTGTGGGGACCATTTGTTTTGGTCTCCTTTATGGGAAATTCAATTTAATAAAAATCTGTGACTGCAATCGAAAAGCTAAATCTGCCAAAAGGTTGTATTTTTTTAAAGTGTTTTGTTGTCTTTGTTTTTGTTACTTATGGTTAAGGCTGGGGGGGGGGGGGGTTAAGCACGTCATTGTTGGGATTAGAGTTTTGCTCATAGAAATGAATGAAGAGCCCCCACAAAGATATGAGTAGAGGTCTATCTGCCTGTGTGTGTCTTTGTGTGTCTGTGTCGTGTGTGTGCCTGTGTCGTGTGTGTGCCTGTGTCGTGTGTGTGCCTGTGTCGTGTGTGTGCCTGTGTGCCTGTGTCGTGTGTGTGCCTGTGTCGTGTGTGTGCCTGTGTCGTGTGTGTGCCTGTGTGCCTGTGTGTGCCTGTGTGCCTGTGTCGTGTGTGTGCCTGTGTCGTGTGTGTGCCTGTGTCATGTGTGTGCCTGGGTGCCTGTGTACCTTACATGTGCATGTATCTGTGTTGTGTGTAGTTACATGTGGTTGGCATCCTAAGCTGCACATTGTGTTGCAGGCGGAGATCGTGAAGCGCCTCAGCGCCATCTGTGCCCAGATCGTCCCCTTCCTGTCCCAGGAGGTGTGTAGGGTCCAAGCCCCGGCACACTCACGCCCTCTCACTGCCGTGCTGCTGATCTGCATCCACTGCACCGATACTGATGTACCGATACAGTCACTCACTGTAGGCTCAGCCTAGCAGCACTGCATGCCAGTGATAAATCATCCGCTTAACTTATAAGTCACTTTGGACAACGGTGTCTGCCAAGTATAAATGTTAAAAGTCACATCCGTATATCCACACAGGGCTCTGCATCCTCAGATGTTTTTCATAGTGTTCTTCCAGGCTTCTGATGTGGCATCTCCGTGTTCCGCAGCACCAGCAGCAGGTGGTACAGGCGGTGGAGAGGGCCAAGCAGGTCACCATGGCTGAACTCAACGCCATCATTGGGGTGAGCTCTCCGCAGCTCTCCAGAGAACCTGCGTCTTCTACATCACTAGCACTTACCACTGCATTCACTGTATTACATTCTGTCATATAGCAGGTACATCAAAGCGACGTTCAGGGACAGGTAGAGCGTACAGCACCTTGTCTTCTGGGGGGAGGGGGGGTCTGGGGGGGATTCCCTTATGCAATATGCATGCATGCATCTCCTATCTAAGTACTAACCACCTGCAAACATGCTTTTATTTCAAGATCTGGCAGGACTGTACATATTCAGCATCGCTTGCCAGGAGGCAGACGCTTTGCATTTAAGAAATGGATAAAAACAAAAACTATTTTTATAGAGATTGAAATTCTTTTTCTTTGGGAGCAACAGCGGGGGAACATCCTGGTATTTCAGAATGTAAACACGCAATATCAAAATGGAGCCCTAGTTTAAGTGGTGAGCCCCCTGCTGGCCACGGCTGAAACTGACAGGAAATAGGGAGCCTGTCAGTAGGGGTGGGCCGTTCTGACCCTCTGTCAGCTTCCTCCACAGCAGCAGCAGCTCCAGCACCTGTCTCACCACACCCCCGGCATGCCCCTGGCCCCCCACCCCGCAGCGGTGTCCCTAGGGGGCAGCGCTGGGCTTATGGCTCTTTCTGGGGCACTTGGGGGAGTGGCACACCTGGCCAAGGACGAGCGCAGCCACTTGGATGAGCAACTAAGAGGTAGAAATGATGGAGGTTATAGGGTTAAATCTCTGGGGTTGATCTTGCCTGCTATGGAGATGAGCTGTTGACTTCTCTACGCCACCCCCCACCCCCCCCCACCACCCCACACACCTACTGCTGACCCACTGGCCGTGTGCTATTCCCAGCTGGGACACCAGGCAGGGTAAGTAGACTGACTTCCTGTTTCATCCCCTAAGAGCATGCTGTGACTGGGCATGCACTGCTCCTGTATGCTCACGCGTGTGTCTCTGTGTGTGAGTTATGTATGTATTACATTGTGGGGACCGAATGTCCCCCCACGACGTGAAAAAAAAAAACCTGTCATTTTCAGAATGTGGGGACCAACTTTTTTCGTCACAATGGGGAATTCAGTCTTGCCAAAAATCTGTGACTGTAATCAGAAGACTAAAATAGCCAAAAGTCTTCTATTTTGTTCGGTTACTTATGGTTAAGGTCGTCATTGTTGTGATTAAGGTTTTTCCATAGATATGAATGGATGGTCCCCACAAAGACATGAATACGAATGTGTGTGTGTGCACTGACATACATCTCTGTGTGCGTCACAGAGTAAGTCGGTGTCATCGACGGACAGCCAGCCCACAGAGGACCGCCAGGGCACCTCGGGCGTCTTCCCCGCTCAGACAGCAGGGGGCGACGTCAAGAGGAAGCGTAGCGATGACAAAGAGCCCCTCACAGCACACTATGTAAGACCGCCGCAGGTAACGGGGGTATATCCTATGCAGCCAAACGGCATCGCCGAAAAAGGGCGAGGATCCACTCCGCAGCATCGCGGAGAGGTTTGATCCAGACATTACTCAAAGGTGTATAGTGAAAACATGTGCCTTTACCATCAATATAATTACCTTTTATAGATCTTGGCGGGGTAAAATACATGGCTGCCATGCTGCGTCAGAGCTGACAACACGTTTTTTTAGAAGCAGAATAAAACGCGTCGACCCCTTGTGCACATCAGCGGTCTAAAAGTAGGGGTGATGTCACCTCGAGTTGGATTATAAGGTTAGATGCTGGCCCGTCATCACATGGAAGGTCTGCTGCCATGGTAACCCCAGGCCATCTTACTCCAGGCCAGGACCATAGCCAGAAATACATTTTGTGATGGGTCCAGCAGCCCTGTCCATAGGTTCCCTCCTGATTGATGTTCACCAGCCAGGAAGCTGAAGCCTTAATGGCAACAGTAACATATGGTGACGGGTGAAAAAAGTTTTTGGGGAGAAACCCTGATTGGGGTCTTTCCTGTTTCACAGGACAGTGAAGGGGACAAGAGCGAGGACAACCTGGAGGTGGACGTGTCCAATGAGGTGCCGTCATTGTTCGTTCTCTCTGTCCCGGCTCGCTTGTTTCCCGCCTGCAGTGAGCACTCGATGCTTTTAAACGCCTTGCTTGACGCGTCTGGCCGGAGGACCTTGCGGCCGATATCCATCATGACACTAGATGGCGCTGTTGTAACCTTAGAAACTCGTATCTTGCTCCGTGCCGTTAATCTGAGCTCGATTGTGAAAGCTGTGGTCCTGCCTCGTGGGAAATCTGAGTCACTCTCCGCAGAATCCCTAACCCAGCCCGAATCCGTCATTATTCCTGTAAGGGTCACGGTGAAGGTTTTTTCGAGGTCGTAGCCACGCAGGTTTCTGAGTTAGACTGCGACTTTAAATCCCGATCTGTCGTCACCTGTGGAAACGTGCTGGCAGCCATGTCCTCCTCTCTGTCCCCGTGACGTCGCCGTTCTTGGTGAGCAGATTCGGCTGACACCTGCCGTCCCTCACGTCTAGGAGCCCGCATCCCCGGCTGGCGGACCCCGTCCCGCCTGCTCCCCCCGGAGCAATGGGCCTGACCGGGAGCTGGCCCTCAGGAAGGAGCCACATGGGAGCCCCAGCCCGGGCCGCACCTCCCCCGCACCTCACAGCCCCCCGACTCCCAGTAAGGCCAGGGATTCCCAGGTACGCCCTCCGGAGTTCACTGGCTCAGGCAGCATTACCTATATTTGAGAGTCTGAGAATCTTTCACCTGACCCCCCCCCCCTCACTGTTACTGTCTGCTCAGATGGAGAAATCAGCTTCCCCCTCCTCCAACTCAGGGACTCCTTCCCCCTCGCACAGGGACGCTCTCACCCCAGGTCCCAGCTCCTCCTGTCTACGCCTGGCCAGCAAGTCGTCCTTGGCTGACCCCTTAGGTGAGGTCCCCCCCCCCCCCCCTCACACCTCACCCATTTTAGATCCCCCAGCCAAATTGATGCTGTTTCTTCAAGCAGATCTGCTGTCTTGCAGCCAGTTTGTGAGTTCACGCAGAGTCCGTCGTTCGGGTCCCGCCAGGCGTTTGTACTTCCTCTGCTCCATCTCTCCTTCCCTTCTTTCCCTGCTTTGTTGTAGCCCCTGATCTCTGCTTCTGAGAACCAGATGGATTTTTTTTGGCCGGGAAAATGGGACAGGAATAAGTGCCAAAGCAACCAAGTTCTGAAAAAATAATGATGCTTTTTAAAAAAGGCCCTGGACCTAAACCAGTACCTCTCTCGTTCTCTCTCCCCCAGCCCTGCGGAGTCCGCTGTCTCTGTCCTCCAGCTCGTATCCGACTCATTTTGGGGCCGTGTCCCACGGGGGGCTGAACGGCGAGCTGGCCAGCCCCGGCGGCTTTGCGGGTGCTATAAGCCTCTCGCCACAAATGAGCACAGCTGCCGGGGGATATACCCGCAGCCCCATGGTGAGCCTCTCTGAGACATGCTAGCATGTGGACGTTGTCAACAGAAAATGGTAATTGTGCTAAATTAAACTAAGCGTGATTCCATTGCACCACCAAATTTGTTCTGTAGGTGGCGCATGAGTCTCGTTCCCACCTCAGGCCCCTTGGGGTGTCCTCGGCGGTTCCTGGCACAACAGGCAGCAAGCCGTAAGTTTAGCTGGTTGTTCTGCCGGGCTTGGAAAGAGACAGTGGCCGCAACTGAGCCAGATTTTTAATGAATTTGGTGTCAGACTTCAATATCCGTTGACAGGTTAATTTCTGGACACATTGCTCAAGTGTTACTGTCTGTCTGCAGCCAGAACTCTAATCTCAGTGTTACTGACCACAGTGGTCTCCTCTCCTGCTGTCGCAGGGCCTACTCCTTCCACGTGAGCGCGGACGGGCAGATGCAGCCTGTACCCTTTCCCCCCGACGCCCTGCTGGGCCCAGGGATCCCGCGCCACGCCCGGCAGATCCACACGCTGAGCCACGGGGAGGTGGTGTGTGCCGTCACCATCAGCGCCTCCACCCGGCACGTCTACACCGGCGGTAAGGGCTGCGTGAAGGTGTGGGACATCAGCCAGCCGGGCAGCAAGAGCGCCATGGCCCAGCTGGACTGCCTGGTGAGTGCCGGCCAAACGGGGCTGTTAGCATTAGCCGCTCCACTAGCATTTCTGGGGAGCTTAACCGCAATGAGTCTTTGTCACCTGATCAGAACAGAGACAACTACATCCGCTCCTGTAAGCTCCTCCCCGACGGGCGAACTCTGATAGTGGGAGGGGAGGCCAGCACCCTGTCCATCTGGGACCTGGCCACGCCCACCCCCCGCATCAAGGCGGAGTTGACATCATCGGCCCCCGCTTGCTACGCTCTGGCCATCAGCCCCGACAACAAGGTTTGCTTCTCCTGCTGCAGCGACGGAAACATCGTGGTCTGGGACCTGCACAACCAGACCCTGGTCAGGTAAATATTGCCATGGGGGAGAGCTGAAGGGGGCTTAGGATACACAGTAGGGGTGATACTAGGATTTTTTAAGCTGGGGCCTTAATTCATGCTGGGGGGCCAACTTTATCATCAGCCAATGATTTATGTTCTGAATTGATGAATGACAGGGAGAGGGCCAATCAGCTGGGGCTAGTACCCCTGTGGTTCCGCCCCTGTATTTACCTGTGTCACACACAGAAAAGTGAAGTATTAGCAAGTACTTGACAGTATGCCGACTGCTCCCTGGGCCTCCTAGACAGTTCCAGGGCCACACAGATGGGGCCAGTTGCATCGACATCTCCAACGACGGGACCAAGCTGTGGACGGGGGGGCTGGACAACACGGTGCGCGGGTGGGACCTGAGGGAGGGGCGGCAACTGCAGCAGCATGACTTCACCTCCCAGGTAAGGGGTGGGGCCTCAGTGGGACAGACTGCAGTGATTGGTCAGTTTGGCCTCTGTGTTCACACCCCCTGTTCTAAGAACATTGAGCCTGCCTGGTTTCCCTCACGTCTGTCTCCTGACCCTCCTCCTCCTCTCCGTCCAGATCTTCTCTCTGGGCCACTGTCCCACAGGAGACTGGCTGGCCGTAGGGATGGAGAGCAGCAACGTGGAGGTGCTGCACGTGTCCAAGCCCGACAAGTACCAGCTGCACCTGCATGAGAGCTGTGTGCTCTCGCTCAAGTTCGCCTACTGCGGTACGTTACTTTGGGCCTCGTGCTGCCACCCATACATTAAAGACCTGTGAAAATTTCATAGAAAAATCCACACTGCTCTGCTGCACCCTGGTACAACAGCATGCAAAATAAATCAACGTTTACCGATTTTACAGACAAAGCAGAGGCAGGATCACTCTGAGACTGTGGCACTTGTGAGAAGTGTGTGCAAAATACTAAAAAGATCTTGTTGAAGCAGTGCATGCACATCATCAGAACTTATCAGGACGTAAGCGTGCAAGAGAAATGTAACCTGCAGCGGTTGTGATGAGTTTGCATTTTACAGGGAAGTGGTTTGTGAGCACCGGCAAGGACAACCTCCTCAACGCATGGAGGACCCCCTACGGAGCCAGCATATTCCAGGTGAGGGGGGGGCTGTATACCTTGCAATACCTTGAGGCAATCTGCAGCGTTTAACATGACACCAGCAAGCTGGACAGCTAGCTGCTTGAGCAAACATTATAATACTTCAGCACACGATAACATCCATCGTCCAGTTGCTGAACTGGGTCAGGGCCATGGAAGGTCTGGAACCTCTCCCCGGCAGCACAGGACGCATGCAAGCTGTGACTGAATTCAGGGACTGCATCCCACTTTACCCACTTTACCTCTGTCCAGTGAATCTTCGGATATGTTGGGTTGCGAAGCATCCATTGAGTGGATCCCTCGCCACTTGGCAAAAGAAGGATGCATTTATAGACCACATGTGAAGGAGCCTTTGAAATGCGACAGCCTCGTTGCGCTGCTGTGACGCATTCGGTCTTCGAATACAGCTTTCGAAGGGTGCAGCCCCTGAATTCAGAGATAGTCACAGATGCACGCTTGCGAGAGCAGAATATGCAAACCCCATATATACAGAGAGGGCGTGATATTCAAACCCTCAATCCTGGGGGTGTGAAACGACAATGCCACCTACTGAGGGCCCATCACAAAAGAAATGTTCCTGTCCTGCTGATATCGGTCTTTTGTCACCCGCACCCAGTCCAAGGAGTCGTCGTCGGTGTTGAGCTGTGACGTGTCTCCAGACGACAAGTTCATCGTCACCGGCTCTGGGGACAAGAAGGCCACTGTGTATGAAGTCGTGTACTGAAGTCAGCAGTCAGGATGTCCCCTGCCTTTCAGGATGTCCCCTGCCCAATTCCTCTCTTCTTCCCAAGCAAGGCCTTCAGCTCAGTTTGACCCCCCCCAATCCACATCCAGCTTTGAGTGTGTGTGTGTGTGTGTCTGCCTCCAATTTGGCCTATAGCGACCCCCTTACTGTTTATTTATGTAGTAACGTAGACCTGAGAGCAGCGACAGCCAGATGGTCCCTGGAGCTGTTGGGGATTAAGGTCCCAGTGGTGAAAAGACACATTGTTACACACGGAGAACACACCGCCGACCCTGGAATTTGAACCAACAACCTTCTGATCACAGGCAGAGTGTCCAGACTTGCTGAGCCACACACACCCTTACAACACTGTAAGCTGACAGAGGGTGTAATTCCTGTACTTTCCTGATGAACATGCGGTCAGAGAAAAGCCCATGAGGGATGTTAATGTGAAGCCACAGTAAAGCCCAATGCAATGACACTGAAAATAAACAAGCGTCTGCATTAGTCCAACCAGCCCAGTAATGAGGGCCCCCCCCCCCCCTCCCCCGGGACAGGACAGGGGGGAAATCTGATATCACCTTCCATTGTGAGGTACAATTATACAAACATGCCCCCGCTTGCCTATTGGAAATTACATGTAAATACAAAGATGCTCACGGCATTGTTTCCAAATTGCTCGCATCTTGAAAACTCGTGCTGGCCGTATTGAACAAGCACTTCTTGGGTTTAAAAATAAAATCAGGATGATTATGAATTCTCGGACCTCAGATAAAGCTGGTTTCTCGATGTCCGCGCGTACAGAGGGACACGGCAGCGATCGCCCCTGCCCTGTTGTGACACTCGGCGGGGTTCGGGCCTGATGTTCCTGTCCGCGATGTGGGTTATAGCCATTGCAGTACGTCATAGCCGACTTGTCCACACAGACTCAAACAAAATTACAGCACTTTTTAAAACCCTGTATTATTTGATCTTAATTATGGAATATTATTAAGGTATGCAAAATAAAGTTTTGGCTCTTGACTACATTCTCGTAGTGTTCTTGAAGAGGCTGATCTCAAAACCAGTTACACGGTCAAGCTTTTAATGTGCTATTTGTGGAAGCATATGGACAGTTGTTTGAGTACCAGTGATTCATAATCAGCATAAGCAGTAATCTTTGGCAGATTAGCTGAAATCCACCCTGGACAGGGACCTGCGCCGGAACTCACCACAAACACCAAAATTCAAAATCACTAATACGCCAATGCACCATCGCTTTGTTCCTGTTTTCCAGCACAATTCATTTGCTTCAACAGGCCACTTCTGTCATTTCTGTTCTCAGTCTTGAATGGCGTGTCCAGATTTCAAAGACGCTCAGTAGCAGTAAAACATTTTCACACGATAGTGTAGCATCACATGACCTGGCCACCTGACCTAAACACAATAGAAATGGTTTTGGTGGAGTTGGACCAGAGAGTGAAGTAAAAGTAGCCAATGAGAGCTCAGCATATATGGGACCTCCTTCAGGACAGCTGGAAGAGCATTTGAGGAGGCCACCTCATGGAACTGGAGTAGAGGAGACTATAGGGGCAGCCTGGGGCAGTTGGGGTTACGGGCCCAATGGAGGGATCACTCTACTGACCCAGGGATTTGAACCAGCAACCTTCTGAGTCCCAACCTGCAGAGCTGCCCCCCCTCCTCCCAAATAACGTTTTTTTTTGCTTAATACTTTTTGGTCGGTGCATGATACCACATATATTGTTTTACAGTTTTGATGTCTTTATTCTAAAATGTAGATAATAGTACAAAGAAACCTAAGGGTTAGGTGTATCCAAAACTTTTTACTTTCACGCCACTTTGCATTCCCAGTTTACAACCTAGTAGTAGTACCACAGTACAAGTACAAATATTTTGCCACTAAATGGGGCCAATAAAGCAAGATTGGGGTGAGGGGCTGGGATACACCATCCCGCTCCAGTGTGTCATTGACTGAGGTCATGTGACCTTCGAGTGTGAGCAATGGCAGCACTGTGGGAGGTGGGAGACGCCTGAGGCAGGTCCCTTTAAGCCTTGGTACTTTCATCATGCACATCTTCATTGTGTCTGCTTTACAATTTCATGTTAATAAAAAAAACATCTAAAGCCAAGGAAGTGTTACAAATGCTTTGTTGTTTCCTGTGTTGTACACACACACACACACACACACACACACACACACACAAACAAAAGATGGAAATGGAAATAAAATCTGTTTGGCCTTTTAACGTCCATCCATGTGTCCCTCTGCTGCTCCTTCCATGCCCTCCGTTCTCATTTTGCTATTTTCTCCCTACAGCCGCACTTCAGGAAAATGCACACAGATTGCGGATTTGTCCTACATCGAAAGATTGTCAAGATACTTAATACAGTTTTTAGCTCCGTAATCATGGCTGAAGTAAAACTGTTTCCAAGGGAAGGAAAAAAATACATCAAGGAAAAGATTTTAACAGACCATTAAAATCCATAAAAAATAGTTTATTGGTCCCATGTTGTTTTTGGTATCTACCCTTTCCCATTACTAATTTCTCCAGTCCTGCTATGTAAGAACAATATTATTCTTTAGTATTTCAACAGATCTGTGAGGACAGGAGGAAGTGGTTACTTGTCACAACAACGGAAAAAGGGCTGGACGGCGGCCAGAAAGTAGCCGCCGCCCTCGACCCGAACCTGCCCCATTCTCAATACCAGAATTCTTTACCCATCCCAAAGTCAATAGAGCTCTGTCTGAAAGTACCAGGGGAACAAAGCTGACGACGGCATTTGAAAAGCGGTGCGTGTGACGAGATTTCTGCAAGGACAAGGCCGAGAGCAAGAGCAGAGACTCCGAGGCTGGGACACCAGGCGTCTGCCGCGCCAACAAGGAGAGACGGTCTGAGGAGCCCGCGGGAGTCAAACGAAGAACATAAGCAGTGACAAAGACCAGGATCTTCTGGGCCCGTCGGCCTGGTTTGGGCTGATTCTGGGCGGCTACAATCGACGGCCGTCGGACATCAAGTCAAATCTCTCTGTGAAACATGCCTTCATGAAGATCTTAAATTACCCATGACCCCAAACCAAAATCACAAACCTAGAGGGTCACTATAAAAAAAACCTTTATTTACATTTCAAAACGTTTAACAGAAACCTTTATTAAATGTTCATTTATAGACTATCATGCTTGTTTAAACTGAGGCAGCACACCTAACACTTAAGGTATGAGATTGTCTGCCTGAGTACCCAGCCCCCGACACAGGTGTTACCTGGGCTACTACCACAGCCGCGCCAAACAGCAACACAGGTTGATTTAAAACAAAAAAATAATAAAAAATCCAATCTGAGCACTGGCTTCAGCACCTCACACCGAGGATTAAAGAAAAGCCAAAGCACTGATAACTGGCCACAATGACAGCCGATCCCACATAAATATTCCCAGCCGTCGGCCACTTGTTGCGAAACCCAGCAGCACGGAGTCCAAAGTGGTCGTTTAGTCGTTTAGTGTCAGCCTCTGTGTCATGGAAAAACAAAGCGCGATGGGGGGGAAAAAATTAGGACTTTGGAGGACTTGCATTTTCACCCTGACTGGCCTCTTACGACCTTTGCCACCAAGAGGTCAAAAGACCAAAGGACCAGGGTCGTCTTCTGCTCCGTCCCGTATAAAAAAAAAAAAAAAAAAAAAAAAAACACACCAAGTGAAACTGTTCTCCTCTTCGTCACAGCCCACATGAGGCCTTCTGTTTTCACGTGCTGCATCCAGGAGGTCCGGCGGTTCAGTAGATAACCTCATACACTGTGGCCTTTTTGTCCCCGGAGCCGGTGACGATGAACTGGTCATCGGCGGAGATGTCACAGCTGAGTACTGAGGAAGACTCCTTCGACTGTGGGGAAGGAGGGCAGAAGGGACGTTAAGAGGCACGTGCTGATACTCCAGCCCTACTGATACATTCCCTACTGGGATTATTTAGCCACAAAAACCACCGGAAGCAACCTGGAAGGTATTAAAGTTCCAAGCGGGCGGAATTTCAGTTTGCTGTTAATCACTGACTGGTTTAATTCAATGGGAACCAAACTCAGTACCAATGGAAAGTCAGTCAAACCAGTGATTAACAGAGCGTGGAAATCTCGCAAACCGCAAGTTCTGGAGCCTAATCTTACGATAAACACGTTTCATTTTACTGTCCAACAACACATCTGCACATCTGAATGTTTTTCCTCCTCAATAAAATCCCCATAGTCAGTCGTTTACACACCAGGCAGGTCATCTTACTCTTTGTAAACTAAAACCTCTGAAAGGTCTTTCTTCCCCCCCTCTCCCCCCCTCAAAGAGCTCTACAGTATCCACTGCTCAACAAGTCACCAAATATTTTGGCAGCAGAGTAAACAGTTTCAGAACCGTTTATTATAAATTCCTACGGTGGAAGGTTTTGCAGAACTGGGCGCTCGTACCAACACTGAAATATTACACAACTAAACTTCCATGCAGCAAACAAACCTGGAATATACTAGATCCGTATGGTGTCCGCCATGCATTCAGCAGATTGTCTTTTCCTGTGCTTACAAACCATTTGCCTGGAAGGAGAAATGGAGGAAGAAAGTATGGGAACAATGAGAGAACAGCTTGTGGGGTCAGAAAAGGCCGCGTGCTCAGACAGAGGGTCCAAAACAACCGTCACGTACCGCAGTAGGCGAACTTGAGCGAGAGCACGCAGCTCTCATGCAGGTGCAGCTGGTACTTGTCGGGCTTGGACACGTGCAGCACCTCCACGTTGCTGCTCTCCATCCCTACGGCCAGCCAGTCTCCTGTGGGACAGTGGCCCAGAGAGAAGATCTGGACGGAGAGGAGGAGGAGGGTCAGGAGACAGACGTGAGGGAAACCAGGCAGGCTCAATGTTCTTAGAACAGGGGGTGTGAACACAGAGGCCAAACTGACCAATCACTGCAGTCTGTCCCACTGAGGCCCCACCCCTTACCTGGGAGGTGAAGTCATGCTGCTGCAGTTGCCGCCCCTCCCTCAGGTCCCACCCGCGCACCGTGTTGTCCAGCCCCCCCGTCCACAGCTTGGTCCCGTCGTTGGAGATGTCGATGCAACTGGCCCCATCTGTGTGGCCCTGGAACTGTCTAGGAGGCCCAGGGAGCAGTCGGCATACTGTCAGGTACTTGCTAATACTTCACTTTTCTGTGTGTGACACAGGTAAATACAGGGGCGGAACCACAGGGGCACTAGCCCCAGCTGATTGGCCCTCTCCCTGTCATTCATCAATTCAGAACATAAATCATTGGCTGATGATAAAGTTGGCCCCCCAGCATGAATTAAGGCCCCAGCTTAAAAAATCCTAGTATCACCCCTACTGTGTATCCTAAGCCCCCTTCAGCTCTCCCCCATGGCAATATTTACCTGACCAGGGTCTGGTTATGCAGGTCCCAGACCACGATGTTTCCGTCGCTGCAGCAGGAGAAGCAAACCTTGTTGTCGGGGCTGATGGCCAGAGCGTAGCAAGCGGGGGCCGATGATGTCAACTCCGCCTTGATGCGGGGGGTGGGCGTGGCCAGGTCCCAGATGGACAGGGTGCTGGCCTCCCCTCCCACTATCAGAGTTCGCCCGTCGGGGAGGAGCTTACAGGAGCGGATGTAGTTGTCTCTGTTCTGATCAGGTGACACAGACTCATTGCGGTTAAGCTCCCCAGAAATGCTAGTGGAGCGGCTAATGCTAACAGCCCCGTTTGGCCGGCACTCACCAGGCAGTCCAGCTGGGCCATGGCGCTCTTGCTGCCCGGCTGGCTGATGTCCCACACCTTCACGCAGCCCTTACCGCCGGTGTAGACGTGCCGGGTGGAGGCGCTGATGGTGACGGCACACACCACCTCCCCGTGGCTCAGCGTGTGGATCTGCCGGGCATGGCGCGGGATCCCTGGGCCCAGCAGGGCGTCGGGGGGAAAGGGTACAGGCTGCATCTGCCCGTCCGCGCTCACGTGGAAGGAGTAGGCCCTGCGACAGCAGGAGAGGAGACTCTGGGTTAACACTCTGGATATTTCTCTGTGCAGAAATGCCACATTTAAACATTTTCATGAAAATAAAGGATACCTTACTTTTTGCCATCATTATCACCACCACCCCCCCCCTCCCACTAAACTAGGCATGCAAACAAACCTGAAAAACAAGCATGAGATTCATGGTGAAACCTTCACAATCATCTGACATTAGGTCCCACTCATCAGGTCAGGGGGTATGTCTCAGGGACCGTTAATGATTGGGTTGTCGCGATCATCGCAATGTAATGATTATAAGGTACGTGCACAATCACCAGGGCTTGAACTTTAAACTGAAAAAAGTACCGTCACACCACCATCTTTTTGCCTTGTTTATCCACAATATCTCCTTTTTTAAAAGAAAAGCTGTCCCTTTCTTCGCCGCCTCTTCAGTGGCTATTGCTTCTATGACCTACTAAAACAATAGCAGGTGCCGTGCTCTGCTAGCTTAATGTAATAAACGTACGGAAACGCTGAATTTATCCAGACTACTGACTTTCGGGCGTCACAAGAGGCATCTCATTATCTTAGGCATACTGTTAATCTGCTGACCGAATTGCAGGCGTCACTGTATGTCCATAAAAGCACCAAAAGGCTGGAGTCCAGACAAATGTGTCACCCATCATATATAATATACAACTGCGATTACATCACGACAGCCCTAGTTAAAGATAACAACTTGAGTCCTTTTTCTTGCATCTTTCTCGTGAAAATAAAAACAGCATGACTTATTAAATCTAACCCGGGCCAATTTTTAAATTTTTATCTGCCAGCATCGAATAATTACGGCAACGCTACTCACGGTTTAGCAGAAGATGCAGACTGCATTGCAGCAGGAATGCCGGAGACCCTCATGTGTGGATGGGGTGACTCATACCCCACCTGGGGAACAGCAGCATCGAGAAGCGCGACTCAATCCTCTCTCACTTTTACACACACACACACACACACACACACACACACACAGCAATTTTCATTCCACTTACTACAGGAGATCGGCTGTAACCAGCAGCCGCTGCACCGTTGATCTGGGAGGAGACTAGGTGCAGTCCCACTCCGTATCCTGCTGCCCCACCTAGTTCTCCGTTTGCCCCTGGGGGGGGCAATCCAAAGGCCCCAGCTGGGTAGGCACCCTGCACTGCCAGGGGGTTCCGCAGGCCCAGAGCTGGGGAGGGACGAGAGGGAGGCAAAAAAACAGACCTAACAGATGCTGAATTCATGCAGGTGTGGCACACTTTGACCGAGCCATTCTCCACATCAGGCTTACAGTGTTACCTTGCCGTTTTAATCAGATTTGCAAGTGAGAGATCCTACCGAAGATAGCAGTTTCCTGTCTAGGGTATAAAAACATTCACTGAACTATGTGCTTACTGTAGCAGACTCCCTAGCTTTTATATTACAATATCATTCACATAATGTTACACATCTGATTAAACCCGAGACAAAAAATACATATGAATAAGCAAATGGACGCAGCAGGACCTGCACGTCTAAAAATAAAGTCTTTTGTTCCCAGGGAGGAAAAAAAAAAACAACACTTGGAAAAACACACCATGGCTAGTGAGCCAAAATATTTCAAAAGCTATAGCAATCTGTTTGCTACATAACCTAAGCCAAGAGTTTAGCATTTCTGGAAAACTACACTGCTCGGTACAACGGGGGGGAGGGGGGTGAAGGGAGGGGGTACGGCGGCTGACTCCGAGACGCTGTGACATCCAACTACCAGGCAGGAAACTACCACTGCATATTGTGTCATGGATGCCAGCGATAAAGTGCATCCCTTCAGAAGACACATGGCTGCAATGCTGCACAGCCTTTGGAAAAAACGCTTTATCTCCACTGTGAGGCTGAGTACTGAAATAACCCAGAACTCGCACTGCCCTCTGCTGGCAGCAACCTGGTACTGCGGTTTACCAATATCACCCCAACTGAAAAAAATTGAGAAAGGAGAAAAAAATCCCACCGATCCGATAAGCGAGTGCCACTTAACCGCGACCCTCCCTGGTGAAGGGTACCTACCGAGGGCATCCATGCCAGGCTTCCCGAGAACAGGTCGGAACTGGGGGGGTCCACTGGGGCCAGGGGGTGGACGACTCCGGCATAGAGGTACCTGGCTTCAGGGAGGGTGTGCTGGACTTATCAGCCTTAGGGAGGGAGACAAAAGGCATGTGAAGACCCTCTTTGGTGCAGCGGTGCAAAGCATCGTGGGAAGCATTCGTTTGTCGATGCATCCTTAGGTTCGGAAGGAAAGGGGTGCTTTGGAATGTTTGCATATGCATACCCCTGACTCCCCACGGCTGCGTGACGGGGAGGCCGCGCTGCTGGAGGAGGCCAGAGAGGCGGGGCTCGCCCGGGGAGGTGCCTCCTTCCGGGAGACCGGCAGCTTCTCCAAACCATTCTCACGCGACGAGTAAGACTGCACGCTGCGAGGAGACGAGGGGTCCTGGCACAGCGGGAGAGGTCAGAGGTCACCGCATTGACGCCGAATGGGCGGGTGGGCCAGTGCACTGACACAGGGTGTGTAAGGGCTGCCTTTGCACCCCTCCAAAGCAGCTTAACCCAGACAAATTGCCTAATTACCACAGCGTACAAATACAGCAAAGGCGAAGAGATGCAACGCACTTGGGTTAAGTGTTTGCTAAACATGTCACAGTTTATCATTTCAAATTAATTAAAAATGGCTACACATGGGCTATATAGGGGCTACATATTATAGTAGGACAAAAGAAGGGGGGGTGTAAACACAGTAGGGCCCCCATCTTCTGCACCCAAGGAGTCTTCCCAGGGAAGTATACAGAGGTGGGTGATTTATGCTTTGCTAAGCTTGGCCCCACCATATGAATTACAGACAGTCTTGCGTCTTCCACCTTAAAAACAACCTACAACTGCCCGCTGTGTCTTTCACTGTCATATCAGCCGCAGAAGGGCGCCATTCCCTGGGCACAGGAACACACACCTCATCCACAACCAGGTTGTCATCACTCTTCTCAGCATCGCTGCCCTGGGAGAGAGAGAAAGACAGACACATTTAACTCCTTTCCTGCCGGAGGGAAATGGGATTTTAAGCATGAGGTGTGCAGGTCAGCCATTAACAAAGGAAGGAAAGCAGCTCACATAGTCGGGCATGAACTCCTTGTCCTCCGCCTTCCGCTTTTTCCCATTGCTGAGGTAGTCAGCTGGCCGACCTTTATCCCCGTTAGTTAGTGAGCTCTGGGGAGGGGGTGGGGGGGTTCAAACAATGATTGCACTCCAAATTGTTCACATTAGTCTAGTCTAAGTCATGGTGGGGGGAGGGGGGCATCCCAGCCAGTGTACTCACCGGGCCAGCCTCCCGGTCTATGTCCATCACCATTGGCAAAACCGTGCCGGCAGCACCAGCCAATCAGGAGAGAGACAAACAAAGATATTGAAAGCAGCATCTCAGCAATTCCTCTGTGCTTACATGTGGCTATCTAGAGCAACTGGGTCTATAAAGGCAGAGGTGACCGTAAGTATGGCGCGAAGTCGGTATTGACGAGCATCACAGGGTTGAAAAATTGATCATTTTCATGTTCTGGAAAGTTTCCAATTAGGAATTTTTCCAAAATTCCACAGCTTAACTTCTCCTGGCATGGAAAGTTTCTGGAAATTCTCTGCCCTTTTGCAATCCTAGCTCACAGCTGCTGAAGCAACACTGCGCTACTCGCACATCATCATCTTTCAAGCAGGGGAAAAACAAAAAGGAGAAATTCATCCCCAATAATGTAAAGGTGACTGCATGAGGCGTCACAGCCAGGGTGGGAGAGGACCAGGAATGAGCTGCATCCCAGAATGCTCAGTGCCTACCTCTGTGGTGTTCCGCAGCAGCGGCCTCCAGGTGGGCCCTCTCATCCTTGGCGGCAAGCTGAGCCCCAAGGGCCCCGGAGAGGGCCAGCAGGCCAGGGTGCTGGAGGCCAGAGGGGTGGGGGCCGAGTGGCAGGCTGGCGTGCTGAGAGAGGTGCTGGGCCTGCAGCTGCTGCTGTCAGGGGGAGGATGACAGAAAGCACATAATGATTTGGGGAAGGATTGGTATCCAGAGGCAGGGGGGCACAGAGACTTGGAATGCCCCAGTAAGAGGCTGGGAGCAAATGGGAATACTGGTATTTGTCACCTTTAGCCAGTGACACTTAAACCACCAAGGAGTGGGTTTACCCATCCTCACCACCTACAGATGCTCTTGGGAGGAGGGGTTACTTTTAATTTGAAAGCAATTTCACGGTCACTATACCATAATAAAAGTCCCTCCCCCATAGACACACTACAAGGAGACCCTGTGACAGATCTGGGTCTGGGAGCAACACACAATGAGCAGTGAAGAGAAGCGTGACGCGTGTGGGGATGTCACGGCCCCCCCCGCGCCCACCACCACACCACCAGCACCCACGGAGACATGCTGATGAAAGAGAGGGGAAAACCGTGAAAGCAGAAGGATCGCTCGCAACATTTACATGACGAAGCTGGGGAGCAGGCGGGAGTTCAAGAGCAAAAAGGCGTGTTTGTGATGCTGATCATCTCCAAAAGCCACAAAAGGAGGAATACTTCTCCGCTCTAAGAAACCACCCAATTACATCAGCGCACATGTGCAAACAGGTTTGAATAACAGATGCCAGCATCAGTTGTAGGTTTTGGCTCGCCCCTATTGGCTGATCTCTCCCCTGCCACCACACAAGCTTGCAGGGCAACAACGGTGCCTCCTTGCTGAAGCAGACAGAGAGCGGGAGCTCAGAAGGGGAAAAAAAAGCGGATGGCTGAGGTACACACTGTGGGAGGCAGGAGGGGCAGTCCACGTACCCCTATGGCAGCATTCAACTCCCCTATAGTCACCTGCTTGGCACGTTCCATGGCTTGAACCACCTGCTGCTGGTGCTGAAGGTCAAACCAAAGCAAAGGATGGGGGGGGGGGGGGAGAAAACAAATCGATGAGTACTGTTCACCAATAGCATCAAAGCGAGATGACAGCAAGTCTAATTATGTCAAGCTGTTCTGGTAATATACATTTTGAATATACAAGAATATCATTTTGAAAATTCGTGACTCAGCAGGACTTCTGCACACATTCAAAATATGTAGGATACACTCACCTCCTGTGACAGGAAGGGAATGAGTTGGGCGCAGATCACGTTTAGCCGCTTGGCGATCTCAGTCTGGAGGGATGAGCACAGTCATCAGAACTGTGTACATGAGAGGTCACTAACGCCCCCTAGTGGACATCCCACACATGCGCAAATACCAGTGGGACATTGTTTGGGCTAAACAGTGGATATAGCGCTAAAGACACTATGCCACAATGCCTTGTAGACGCTCAGGGCAATCATGTGTCACTTTATGGCAAATGACCCCCTCCAAAATACCCGGGGGGTAAGAGACAAAGGGAGGCTCTCCACTGCTGGGGGGTGCAACATTGCTGGTGCCTGGGATGACTGCACATGGCAATCACTTAGATGTAGTGTATTAACGGGGAAGCCCCCCCACCCTCTACCGCCTGCTGAGTCCCCCCCCCCCCCACCCCCACCATTTCAGCACTTGGCTATAGAAATCCATTACCTTCCTCCCCACGGAAGCACAATGATTTCTTGTTAGAGAACTACCAAATTACATCTTCAGGAGAAGGGGAGGGACTGTGCAGGGGGTGGGGGTGGGAAAGAGTAGGGGAATTAAGAAGGGGAGGGAGAGGAGGAGGGAGAGACAGCAGAAGGGGGGTGGGTGTACATCAGGCAGTGAGAATCAGGACGCTGGACGACATAAAGAGACACAGAATGAAAGGAGAGAGGGCTGAGGAAAAAAAAAAAAAAGATAATGGCGGAGAAAAGGAGAATGTAAAAGCCAGAGCAGGAAGTGGCAGACAGGAAGGCCTGTGAGCTGATTTTAAGACACTCAGCATAATTGTCTGACCACAGGAAGAGAGGCAAGGAGGGATATGGGCAGACAGCATATAGCATGGCGAGGCCAGAAAGCATCAGATTACAGGTCGTGTCACTATAAACTTGTTTCAAATTCAATATGGCGCTTACACGTCATAGTACCAGCGATGAACTGAAATGATCCTAGTTTTAAAAGTAATCTTTGATGGTTATGGGGAATAAATACAGATCTCCTCACCTGTTTGTGCATCTCGATGTTCAGGCCATAGGACATTTCGTAGTACTGAAACGGCAGAGAAATTGCAAACGTTGTTAGCGGACTGCGCTACGGAATAATCTCACGTAGAAACCTTACGCTCCGTCTTCCACCTCCTGGGGAAAAAAAAAGGCAAAGGTTTCGAGTGGCCGGAGCCAATCTGCGGATGCCAATCTGTTGTGCCCGGTCCACTGCCAGCAGGCCGACGGCCTTTGACTAAATTAGTTCCCTCCACTGTGACAGCTGGTGCTGTCGCTCAGTTCCGGGTGCCAAGACTCTCCCGTTGCTAGGAGACTTCTGAACACCAGCTCTAAAAAAAAAAAAACAACAGCAAAAAAAGGAAGAAGGAAGCGAGCAGCCAAAAGGACCGGTCCGTGCCAGGCACATGCCAACCTTGGCCACGCGCTCGGGTAGAGGAAAACATTACAGCTGTGGCCAGCCCGCGGTGAAGCCTGTCGGTCGTCATGGTAACCTACGGCTCCAGGGACGGGGACTCGGTTTTGCGGAGATGCCGCCGGTTCTGCTCAGCATTTCGAGACCTTTGGCCCCGGAATTTTGTGCGGTCATATTATGATTTAGCAGAGTACTGGGTGTGGGCCAGGTGCAACAGGACGGGCAGAGGCAGGACGACGGACTCTAGTACAGACAGGCGAGAGGCCGCGGGCGCTGTCACCACTCACCATCACGTAGTGCCTCTGGATCTCCGTCTTCTCAGTTGCTAACTTCTCACACTCCAGCTTCAGGCTGAAGAGGAGAGAGACAGAGCAGTCAGGCAGGCGGACCAGCGTCCGATGCCCCGTCTGCCTTTCCCAGACGCGCTCAGAGGGAGCGGCACAAGCAGACACAGTATTCCAGTAATTCTTATCCAGTCAGTGACACAACATCCAACAGGATTAGATGGCAAAAAACAAGACGAGGGTTTTCACAAAACATCCAGTAGGGTAGGGTGCCATTTCTCAACCAAGTCCTTGGGGACAGAGTAGGGAGCTAAAACGTCTAGGGGTCCCTGAGGTCCGGCTTGGGAAAACACTCCCGAGGACGTACATATTTATGAAATGAATGTAAATTCCAAGACGAGGCTGTAACAGAAAATGACTAAAATGACATAAACGAACAAAATGACAAAGAGGAACAGGGCGGAGTGCCCTGCCCAGGGAAGCGAGCTGATTGATGAGGCTATACCATTATCCCTCTCCATCCATCCATCCATCCATCCATCCATCCATCGGCAGCAGTCCTGATGCTAGTATGTCTTTGGACCTCAGTTTCGCAAAAAAAAAAAACAAGGAATGCTTCGCTAATGTGCGTGTCATCCAGGTGGATTCAGCACAAGCCCCTGGGAACACCACAAGCCCCGCCTACTCTATCTATGCAGCAGGCGGCCGCTGTAAACAGGTAACGAAGCCCTGGGAAACTCCGCTCGTTACCGCCGTGGCCTGCTGCCATGGAGCAGGCCTGTTTATCGGGAAGGAAGGTGTTCGCCATAAACTGTCCCAGATTCTAATCCTATCAAAACCTGCCTGTTCGGAGCTGCCAGTCCTTCTCCATGAGAACCACAGGTAACATAGAGGTTCAAATTGAGTTACAAATCTCCCTGCAGACATACAGGCCACGTGTATACTGAAATAAAATCCGCAGGCAGAGCAGATGCCAACATGATTACACACACACACACACACACACACACACACACACACACACACACACACACACACACACACACACGTGAAGCACCTCATCCTACTCCTGACTCTGATACTCTGCACTGGACCGTAACAGCCAGCTACACACTAACTGAAAGTGCAGATCTGCTGGCAAAGGACATATAGAAGTGGCATGACATGCGACGCGCATGCAGCTGACATGCGACGCTCACGCAGCTGAAATGCATCAGCTCTGAAATGTGGGTGTGGCCTTAATTTAGGCACAACAGGTAGAAAAATTTCACCGGAAGGACACCCAGGCCTGTTCCCTGATAGGTTCGGGGGGGAAAAGGGAGATCATATATGAGACAGGGTGGAATCCACGGCATCTCCACTCCATCAACGCCATCAGACAGGAGCCTCAGCTACCCCCCCCACCCCCACCCCAAAGATGTAGGGCCTGCTGGGGGGTGCAGGGAGGCGTGAGCCCTAATGAGCCAGAGCGGCAGCGATCCAGGGGGTTGGGGGGTTGGGGGTGAGAGGAAAGAAAAAAAAAAAAAAAAAAGGCCCTTGTTTGTTCTGCCATCACACTCAGACTGGGACCCAACAATGGGGTGTGGAGGGGTGGTCCAGGGATGGGGGACAGAGGATTTGGCGAATCCTGGCAGGCTGGATCAAAGCCGGAGCCCGTGTGAAAGACTGCCAGGGAGGGGGGCGGGGGAGCAGGCATGCCAACAAAGGCCCTGAATCACAGCCAGCCGGCCCCCAGGATTATCGGAATGCTGCCAGCTCTCAAATTCAGGTACCTCTCTAGCTGCCATTGTGTGTGTGTGTGTGTGTGTGTGTGTGTGTGTGAGAAAGAGAGAAAGAAACTGGGGCCAAGTGTAAAACAGGAGTCAGAGAGCACTCAGATGTGGACAGCCCGAGTCCCAGGGTGCAGGATTAACGAGATCTTCAGAACAGACTGGCCAATAATGACTGAACTTCACTCGTCTTCACCGGCTGCGATCTGCACGCTGAAAAATGCCGGCGTCCGTCCTACCTCTACCTGCAGACGTTTGCTACCTGTGGTACTGAGTCTGGAGGAACTGGAACTCCTCTTTGATGCGGTCCAGGGTTTCGGGGTAGGTCAGTTTCAGCGAAGGGGGGGGCCCAGACACTGCCGCCGCCGCCGCTGCAGCTGCTGCAGCAGAGGACCCAGGGGGTGGCTGAAGAGGTGCCTGCAGAGGAGAAAAAAAAAGGAAAAAATTTATTCAGTATTGGCAGAAACTAGGCACAGTGAAATTAGAGAGAATAATAAAGATCCATGTTGTGTGTTCATTTAATAAAAAAAAGAATTTAAGTCGAATATAGAGCAAAAGTCACCGGACTGTGGGATGCAACCCTCTGTGAGAAGAGAAGGCCCCAAACAGCAGAACCACAGGACGACCCCCAAGGCAGGGGGGAGGACCAAGCGATTCCCATCTCACCCACGGAAAGCCCATAAAATAAAAGTGAGCAGACCCAGTTTGAGATTCTCATTCAGGAAAGCAAACGGCTGCTTCACCTTTGGACGGGGTCACGCTGGACCCCGCACAAAACCCGTCTCCCATTCAATCCAATGCCCAAGTCATACAAGGTGTAGCTCCATAAGAGCTTAGGTTGTCCCATCCCCCCGTCTCCAGAGACCCATCAGTAGCAGGGATCTCATCCAGATTCAGGTTCGAATCCGCAGACACCAATTCTGGTCACTGAATATGTCTGTTGGATATTGCTCTGTACTCACACTTAGCAATTAATGTCCTGGTGTACGGACATAGATGGCAGAGTCGGCTACAAAAAAATCTGAGGATAATCTGACCCATCGTACTTTGTCTTCTCTTGAAATGGGACGATTAGCTTGGACACCGAGGGACAGACTGGGAGTCCCGGCCCGGACACCAGGAACTGCTGTGCATTTACAATCGAAAGGGGGAAGGACTTTAAAAAGGCAGCATTTCGCATCCTCTACACTCAGACCTCGGAGCCCATAAAGAAACACAGCATCCAGACCTCATCTCGGTCACAGAGGAGAGCAAACGTAGGCCGGCCTAAGCTCTTATTGCTGTGTCTGCGGTGGAGGTCTGCCGGGGGAGGGGGGGGGGCATTCCGATCAGCCCGTGACCTGTCGGCCTGTGGGGGAGGCTGCCGAGAAACAGCGGAGAGTCAAACGCAGCGGTTTAATTCCAGAACCGGCCGGTGGGCTTTGTTCTGTGGTGATGTGTGCAAAGCCTGCAGCTTCTCATCCCATACACACAGGGAGCCGTGTTCTCTCATGCAGCCCCCACCCCCATCACCCCTGAAGCAATCGTTCCTGGATTTTTTTTTTTTTTTACGTTATTACCCAAGGGCACAGCACAATGGGCTCCTATCAATCACCCAACCCCCCTCCTCATAACATCCATCTTGCCTATAATGGCACCCACCTCAAAAGGACTCACAGTCCAGGTCCTCTTGCCTCACATTACTGCATCTCACACACACACACAAACACACACACACACACACACACACACACACACACACACACACACACACACACCCCTCCACCATTTCGGCCACGTCTCTCTAAAAAAGGTTCCAGTCTTACGTTTCTTGTTATCGTTTCAGCATCAGCTGACAGCACAGCCCACATACACGGCCAAGACAGACAACGAGCCCTAAATCCACAGGCTGCACAGCCCCTTGTCAGGAGTGGGGGATTCATGCCGTCATTCCAGCAACCTTAGAGTTACCTTCAATATAAACACATCAGACATTAAAAATCAACTGCCTACTTGGCAATCCATAAGTTTCAGCTGGTCTTAAACAAGCCCCCCCCCCACACACACACACACCCCCAGGGATGTACCATTCCAGATTCCACCCCCACAGTCATATGTGGTTAAGGACAGCTGTGCTGAACCAACAAATCGGGGAAGTGGAATTGAGAGTGAGCTGGGTCTGCTTCTCTGCTAGCTTTCTAACCAGGGGGAAGTGAGGGCTTATAACCACACCACAGAACATCTCTGGGTGGAGACCACACTCCTGGGGGGGGGGGGGGGGGGGGGGGGGCTGGGTCCCTGGCACCACAAGCCAGCTGCTGGCCCAGAACATGGCCTGCAAGACTGGGTGTTTGTGTAGACCTCCTGCACACCGGCAACAGCATCAAAACCTCAGTTCAAGAGCACAGACGGCTTGCTGCGATCCACCTGTTTCAGAAATCCATACCCCCCCCCCCCCCCCCCCCCAAAAAATAAAAATAAAACCCAACCAGACAGCAACACAAGTCCCCGTCGACATCGCACAGGTCAGGACGACCAACACAGGTGAAAACACCTGGACGGCCACATCCAATCATGTGCGGAATGACAGGTGACACCCGAGGCACACAGTTAGGGACTAACAGGCAGGTCGGTGACAGCAAAAGCAGGCACTGTTGCGGGAGTTGGGGGGGGGGAGAATCACAAAAGTTAAGGACACAATAGTATCCCAGTTATTCCCAGTTAAAGTCACCAAAGGGATCCAGCACAGGAATCTTGTCCTAAATAGCTCCCAACTGTATGAAGGGTTAAAGCCAGTGATCAGAGACAGATTGTACCCCACCAGAAAATATAATGATAGATGCAGGCAAAGAGACCTTTGCTTTTTCTCTAATCTTGTTCTCTGGTCTGCAATCAAGTGAAGATTAAACATGTTTCAAACAGGCAGCACAGGAGGAAGATTTAAGCTTTGATAACCGAAGGTGCCAATGACAATGCTTGATGCCAGCGTAAACTATCGAAAAGTCACGGTGAACTACGTACATAATCAATAGTCTTCTCATATCAGTTAAGTTTGGGAGGACAGTCCACTCTTTTCGAGGACACAGTCCTATGCACATCAAACCCCATTCAATAGTGGCAGCTAGACATCAACCTGATAAAAAGTAGATGTCCGCAGTAATCGGGACACTACACGCTGGTGAATGGGGCTCTGCTAGTATGACTAATAACTGAAGAGGAATATCATGCTGTCATGAGTCAGGTTCTGAAACATCAGTTACACAGCGGCCCCGGCAGTGCCGCACATCAGCATTACGCCAATGACACGGCGCAGGTACTGTTACAAAACTCCGCACACCTGGGAATTACAACGTATCAGCTTCGCCACCTTATTTTCCAGAGTGAGTTGGATTGATCTAGCCGCCAGTAAATTACATTAATCATTAAGGGATAACGTCAGCCCAAGGCAAACAGCAACCTGGTGGCTCTTCCCGAAATCGGGAAGCTATGCGCAAAATATTAGCAAGAAAACACACACGCTGACCCACGCTGGATGCAACACATCGTCGGAACTACCCAAGTGTACTTTCGATTTAACATGCAGAAAGCGCCTTTTTGCAAGTCCGGCTCATAACGAGGGATACCTGCGCTCTGTGGGCGCACCGACAGCTCACACGCCTTCCTCGGTTCCCATGCTCAAGTTGTGGTCTCTAAAGCAACTTTAAAAGCGGGCGACGTCTGAATAATAAAGAATTTCAGCACTAAGAGGCAGCAAGGAATTACAATTCTGCATGCATTGTTTAAATACCTTTGGTAGATACTTACCGGAGGTCGATTTTGGGGGAACATTTTGGATTCTTAGAAGTTGTCTTTGTTGTTGTTCTCTCTCGGTTCTTTAATCCGAACAAGTCTTTAATGCGTTTGTTAAACAGTTTAATGCAGGTTTATAAAAGGCATCGGGCCTTCCTTCAAACGTTATACTGAGAAGCTCGCCGTCGCTCTCGCATTCCCAAGTCCCTCTTTGTCCTGCTTTTTTTAATCTCCGACACAAAAGGGGAAAAAAACCCAAATGCATATAGCTGAGATCCACCCGTTCGTGCGCTAACCCCCGAACGCCGCAATGCCTTCGCTAGGTGCAGCGTCGCGCGGCAATCTGTCCTGTTTTCCACCCCCACGTCTTTCACTCGGTACCAACTCCGCCAAACAAGAAAAAGTGCAGACATTCAACGCAGTCGCGGCCACTGCCCCTTTGTCTAGGTCGTTTGGCGATTTTTCGTAAGAAGCAATTAGTTCCTTTCCCTTCAAAGTCAATGTCTTGCAATATTCAACTGTGCATTTTTTCCTTTAGGAGACACTGCCGTAGCGAGCTGATCCTGAAGCAGCCAGCTTGCGACTAATCAGGCTTCAGGGCTGCGTGGGCTTCTTCCGTCCTGTAGCTCGTTGTCCTAAAACAGAGATTGGATCGTGCATATCCGATAAAATTGTTTTTCACCTTCAAACCCCGCAACTGAATTTTTTTTTTCCTAATATGGAAAAAAATGCTTTGCTTATCGGCCGTTTTTATTACCTATGTGTTTGATAAAGGGATCAAAACCTGCTTGGATCGATATAATCACAAATTATTTCAAGTATGTTTGCTTCTTGGGCAGGGCGGTGTCTTAAATAATAAAAACATGAGCATCAATCTTTAATTTTTTAAAGACAATTTACAGAAAAGTATAGATTACTTTTCCCGGTATCTTACTTCCCAATAGTGAAATGTTTATCGTGCACACTGTATGTCGTTGTCTTTTTAGACTGCCGCCTCTAAAGCATTTTCCATTTTATGTGCCAGCAACTTTGCCGATATACTGATGGGAGAGGAGAAATGGAATGGAATTGATCAATGAATGAAATATCCACGTGGGGTTAGACTGGACGGTAATAAGTGCAGGCAGCTATAACCAATAAGCGCACTGATCTGGGGAGGTGCCCACGTGGGGTGTCGCCTCTGATTTCTCATTGGATGGGTGTGGGGTATGGACTGCTCGAAACGTCAATCACGAGGAAAGACTGAAAGGAAATTTAACCCTTTGGAGGCATGATCATCACAGGCGTTGGGGATGGGGCTTCACGCTCTTTTTTGACAACAACGTGGATTGTTACTATGCACGCGTACTCGGTAGTTTTAAAAATGGAGAGATGAGTAACGATGATTAGGTATTCCAAATTAGCCAACAGTCTAATTCACATCATTTTAATAAAAAAACAGCTATTATTTTCATCATAACTGATTTAGGTAAGCATCCTTCACCAAGGAACAAGACAAAATTTCTTTGCTGGGTTATTATTATTTGTGTGTAGCTGTGGCAGTAACCTGTGCGGTGAATATAATAGAAGCGTAGGCAACCTTTCGAAATTGTGGTAAATTAATAGCGTAGTAAATTAGAAATCACTACAATGGGGGACAATGGGGTCCCCGGCTGAGACTGAACTGAAAATGCAGGGAGTACTTGAGTTCAGTGGCCCTGGACATTTCTTCTGATTTGCTGACAGACACCTTTTTAGGCCTCTTAATTGCTCACTAGACGCCCCCCCCTCCCCCCGCAGCCTTTTTATCTTACAATCTTCAGATGGGCCGTGGGTGGTGCTGTTAATGAGAGATGCCTGAAGAAACGCTATCATGTGTTGATTCTCATTCAGAAATATTTGTTTTCGTTTATTTCTTCCTCCTCGTCTCAAATCCGTCCTCCTCCGCTGTCTACTTTGGAGAGGGGAGGATACGAGGACACCCCAAGGGAGGAACGGTCCTCAAACATCCCGGCTTGGTGCAAAGGCCTGGCTGACAACAGTCCCGAAAACTAGGTTTCAAGCGCGAATACGATGAATGCCAGCTGCCATAAACAGAGCCAGCTCTAAAATTAAAAATATTTCTCGAAATCTTAAGGCTACATTTATGTATTTAATTTAGCCCGATATATTGACCCAATAAAATTCCTATTAGCCATTGATTAATATTTGGAGTCACGGAATCATAACTGTGGACTATTTTACAGAGAACATGTAGGCCTATCCTTGCGATGGCGAGATCGGGGTAAATTAGATGATCCAGGCAAATAATTGATTATTTGGCGAACTAATTTCTGAGAAAAATCGTACGAAACCCAGATACCGATTAGGATTCTGACGACACAACACCTTTGACGGAATTCATAATTAGAGAGAGCGATACTGGAAAAAACTATTCCGTGACAGTGGAAATCTCAGCCTGCCGGGGGGGGGGGCTGCAAAGAGGTTTTAATTCACCACCGAGGGAAAACGAGGCGGAGGTGCCTGGGAGCGCGTGGGGGGTGCGTTGGGGGGGGGGGGGGGGTAGGGCAAGGAAGGATGCAGGCTGGAATACGAGCAGACAGACCCTGATAAAAAAAAAAAGGGCACGGGGAAAAAAGAAAATCATTGCACAGAAAAGTGTGTGAGAGAATACAAGAGGACGAGGCTTTCATTTATCTTTTTCTCATTAAAAAATAAGGATTACATGGCCAGACAGGATTTCCACATTGCTTTCCCATTTGAAGTGGTTAGGACTTTTTTTGCTTAATTGTTGGAACGCTACTTTAGTCTCGTTTACGGTAAATAATATTTATTCGCTATATTTAGAAACAAGTACACCTTACATATATAATGGAGCGAATATTAATTGAATTTCGGATCCATATTAACACACGATGTCGCTTTCTGATGTGTGATGCCACGTAACTTAGACTGCAATGAGAGATTTGTGGTGAAGATTTTAAAACCAGATTTTTGATTAGTTTTAGCCTGACCCCCCTCCCCCATAGTCTCCACCTCTGTGCACGTTACTGTCGCAGTGGAAACAATGTCCAAGAGGAGAACGGAGATTATCCGGTGCAGATCGAGAATACTGCAGATGTCAATCGTCCTCAAAAAGCATTTGAATTTGATTTACTAGACTAATTTGGGGTATTAAAAGAAAGAAAAAAGTCATAATGATCTGCAGGCTACAAACACGCAAGCATTTTCTAACCGGTTGAATTTTGACATTCGGATCCACGCACGCTCCTTTTAGAAGTCGGGCTCGCACGCGGTTTTATTTCTGAACAAGGGAATATTTATTTTAATAGAAACAAACAAATAATTCCTCATGAATGTCCCTGGGCTGTATGTCTGGAGGTTTGCGAAGACGAGGATCCACACACACACACACACACACACACACACACACACACACACACACACACACACACACACACACACACACACACACACGGTATCCGTATCCGTCTAGGGATTCTTCATTCATTTCTATGGGAAAAAACCTAACCCCACTTGTGACAACCTGAATCTCTACCAAGACCAAAAATTAAGCGTAAGTAACCAAATACAACATTTTTTGTTTTTTGATTGTGTTCACATATTCTTAGAAAATTGAGTTTTTTTAGGGGGACCGAAAAAAATATCCCCACTAGGTAAAAATAACAGAATTCTTATCACATTGTAAGTATACTTGGTCAATACAACGTAATATATACAGTGATCACCACACACACACACACACACACACACACACACACACACACACACACGAGAACACAGGCGTCTACACCCGCATACGCGCGCGCATGCACTCACACGTCTCATACTTGCATGCACATATCCCCAGATGCACACTCACTCATCCCCACCGCAGCGCCCACACACGCAAGTGCAAACAGGCACGCAGAAAGACACTCGCAGCCGCACGTGCACATACACGCACACACAGGCTCACAGTCCGCTCTCCTTATAATCACAGCGGCTTCCCCGCGGCGCCTCTCATCTCTCATAATCAAAACACGCGCAATCGCAGTCTGCCAGGCAAAAGAATGAAAGAAAACTTAGGAGTATGAATTTAAAAAAAAAATGTGATTGAGGGCTAAACTAATTTTCCTCCCTACACCTAGCACCATTACCACCAGCAAGGAGGGTAATGACTGCTGTTAGAATGAGCATTGTAGCAAGATGGAGAAAAAAATAAAAGACGAAAAATGGGAGTATAATGTAGCTGGACAACTGGAACTGAGTAATCATCGTCAGCACTAGTGTATTGTATACAGCATACAGCAGCCACGGTCATTATATTCCATTTGAATAATTACATGGGCAGGCTGCTGTTTGCCCTCCATGACGTATCGAAGCGTATGATGACCCCCCCCCCCCCCCCGCTCTGTGAAAGTAGTTAGGGACTAAACAGGTGTCCCCCATACAGATAAAAGCCCCCCAAACAGCGCCAGCCCTGCCACAGGGCAGCGGGGATGTTTTATCTGACAGGGGAAGGGTACTAGCCCAGAAAAACAGTCACGAATATAAAACGAGTGCTGGAGGAACGGCAGCATAGCGTGAGATTTGCGTAGCGTCAGAGGGAGCAGATTCTGACGGAGATTAGACTGGTTCTGGTCTTGGGGGACCTGCTGATGTTCTCGGGAACGTGGAACCGGAATAATGACTCCATACAGATTACAAATTACCCAACAAAATTCTGAAATCAGCTGTCCACACGATGGCGGTACTCTAGGGGGGTGGGTAGTTTGGAGAATTGCAAGACCCGAAAAATCTGGAGCATAATTGGCATTGGTGGTTCTAGCTTGTATAGTGCCTTGGGTGAACCCCCGGCCCCAGCGCCCAAACCCAAACAAAAAATGTGTGTGTGTGTGTGTCCCGGCCACCCCCACAACAAAAAAACACCATTCAGCACTGACATTTTTATTAAGAGATTTGGAACTACACAAATTAGCAATGATAAAATTAAAATTATACAAATATATACATAATAAGATTCTTAACTGTCAAAAAGGAATAAAAAAGACAAATAAAAAATTGTAATATATGGATGGATAAATGGAATCAAATTATTACACTATTATCCTGTTGGTTAAACATACTGGTGTTATACTGGCCTATTTCATTACAGGCATAATATTAAACTCACAAAGAGATGAAAGAGCTGGAAACCTTTATCTTTCGCACATTTCACCTTTACTTCTTCCCTCTTTTTTCTAAACCGGGCACCTGAGGGCTCAGACCTTTTCTTATCCATTTGTGTTAATCTGGCATTCGAGCGTCACTGCATCCCCCATCCCCCAACACTGGCAACCAGGATTCAAAACTGAATAAACTCACCTTAGCGCTGTACAGATTTCGCACAAACCAGAAAAAAAAACAATATTATTACTGTGAAACTATATTCACAATGCTTTGAATGGATGGCTTATTTGATAGCATTCCATTGTGTGAAGGATTTGACTAATTGCAGCAGCCCTGAACAAAGTCAGAAGCGACATACCTCAGGCTTCTTGTGGGCGGACTGGAGGTCTGCCCAGCCCCCCCCCAACCCCCCCCCCCCCCCCATGTCGTACAAACTAGAATCAGGGCGCCCACTCCGACAAGTACACTGCCCCACACAGTGACATGATATTATTGACGTGATGTGAAGATCAGCGATACAAAACCGATCACACACGTCATCATTTACATTTGTATGTGCGGCAGCCCTGTGCCAAGATGCCGTCCATGTAACCCTCACCTAAACCCTCCAGAGATATATATACCTGGTTCAGATTCTTGAAAGTGATGATGTCATCACTGTTCACTTGCAGATGCTTAATGCTCTGCAACACGACCTGAGGAAACATCTGCTGACAGGGCCCCACTCCCCCGATCACTGTTTCCCCATTGCTTTAAGACCTACAAATAACGTATCGCGCATATCATGGCCACTTTCTTTACACCTGTGACTGTAAATTTCCCCGAAATTTGTGCCTAGTTCAGCTACAAGGATGCTATATCAAACACACAGCAATAGTGCATCTAGTAACCGCTTTATTTCACGATGAGCTTCGATTGCCACCTAGCGGTAGTTTTGGGAAACAAAGTAGAAAGATTTTCAATTTGTATTTATTCGCTTGTCAGCATTGTTCATAGTTGTTTGTGAACATGAATATGACAAGAATCACAATAACACACACGCACATAAAAACACCCATAAATCGACAAATGAGTCTAGAGTTTTCTATCTAGTTAAACCAGCGTTTCCACGGGTAGGTTCTATGGTGTAATGGTTAGCACTCTGGACTTTGAATCCAGCGATCCGAGTTCAAATCTCGGTAGAACCTTCGATGTTTTGTGTCGATGTGTAATAATCCTAGTCCAAGTTCTACCTTGAAAATAAGAAATGAGAACAGTTGTGCAAAATAAGTAGCACCTAAAGACAGGAAAGAGGTCCTCACGAAAAAGCGCGGAAGTTGAAAATGACGTAATTTCTTACCTGAGTATCTATTCTTTTCATTACAACAGCAGTATTAATCATTGATACTCGAGAGATTATTGCTTGTGGTTGGTTGATTTGCGCCCCCAAGGGACAGTGTATCACAGCATTGAAATAAATGGATGACAACATCGACAACCGTATTAAGTAGTTAAAAAGTTAACCGAGTTTAATCGTTTTGGCGTGTTCAAAAATGATGTCATTCACACCCTACGGATTTTTTTGGATCCTGCCTTCCTGTGACGTGCTGGAAACAATGAGGGGAAATTTTAATGTTTTAAAATAAAGGTCGTAATACTGCCGTGCTTTGCTGTTACTTCAGCTTTATCTATGTGGGTCCTTCCCTCCCACAAACAGACCCAGAGCTCTGCGCATCACCACAGGTCAGCGAGGTACCAGAGGCTCCTGTCTAGCGGTTCTTCTGAGGACAGGCTGCTCGGCCGTGACAGAAGGGTGTGAAATACGGCGCACAGGTTTCTCCCACATGCCCAGGGAGTGTGCTTCCAGTCAGACAATAAAAAAAGATTCCACCCTGGTGTGGGCTGAGCTCACGGTTATTTTTAACAAGCACATATTTGCATGATTCAGTTTTCAGAAGCATCAATTACAATAGAACACACCTGAAAATGAAGGTTATTGTACCAATCTGGTCTACGGATGGTGTCAAATGCACAAGCCCAACAGTGTACAGACACCTCCGGTCTTCATAGCTTCAACTTCCCTTCTGTTTGGTCTATTTTTCAGAAGGAAAACAAACATTCTCTGACACCAAGAGAGTAATTCTCCAGCTCTGACTTTAAAAATGACAAACTACAGACATCTTTGTGGAAAGTCGCTTACAACTACCTTGGGGTTTGACCCACCTAAAAAAAATCAGACCCCACTGCCGGATTTGTTGAGTATTAGCTTTCTTCAGTGTTGTATTGTTGTCTTCCGGAGTTCTAAGCAAATGGTTTGAAATATATGCCTGTGGAAGCAAATAGCAAAGATACCGGTGTATGTCCTGATATTGATTCTTAACTTAACCCATTACAAGCCATGGTTACCTTTAATGAGGACAAGGATGGCAGTGTATATGGACAGAGTGTTTATATTTCAAATTGTGTTGAGGGTTCACGAGGCTGAAGTTCCACAAGCGGTGAACATGGCAGAACAAAACTCACGACCCTGAAAAACTAACCCTGACTTTTCACATTTGAGGTTCAACGGAAAAAGGGTTATGAACAGATGCTTAATTCCGGTGCAAAACTCCAGAATATAAATGGACGGAGACTATGACCTGACACCTTAGTGGTCTTGGCGTGGTTCTTGAACACGCCCCAGGCGGATGTTTGGACGGTCGGCTACTGCTGTCGGAGTCCCTAATCTAAGCCGCTGAGCCACTCTGCAGGGTTGGGATGTCAGATTATCTTATTTAAAGTCCCACAACACCCAAAACCAGGTGGCGGTCTTTGAACCTACACCCACCGTGTAGCTGAAAACAAACATAGCACACGCCTCGCTTAAAATGGATCCTGAGGCCTCTGAGGGGCGTGGTGATAGTGCGGATCACTGCTCAGCGCCTGAAAGTTTGGTCACCCTGCTGAATGAAGCCGTCTGGACTCCAGGCAGTCGGGTCCGGACACACGTGCTTCTATACGGAGTGGAAGCGCACTGCCCAAAGTGAGTAGGTCCTGGTCACTGCTGTCTCCCAGAGAGACGATCTGTGGGACTACGGGCATGCCGAGACGCAAGAGAATTGCGGGTGTCTTCAAATCTGCAGCTGGATCAGCCATCAGAATGAAAGTACCCCCCCCCCCCACTGCAGGAGGAGGAGAGCCTCCTCACCCACGACAGCTGGAGGACATATGCCTGACCAAGCACCTCTGGCCACCTTACCAGCTTTGCCCACGGCGGACTGGAAAGCCCTTCCCAACACATCGGATGTTTACATAGCTAAAAATACCCCTCTACCCCCCAACCAGACGTTTGAAGTCTGCTGCAGCTGCACAGGAGAAGGACCATAATGAGATCAAAGGGCAATTCAGCTAATGGAAGGGACTGGGGGGGGTGATAAGATCCAAATCAAAAGAGAAAAATATCCACTGTAATGAACCTACAAGTAAGATTGATACCCATCGAAATGGTCAAACTGAAACGGGCTGTTTGCCCATATTTCCTTTTATTAACCAATTTACAAAGTAGAGGTGGCTGAATGTTCCAGCGTTTTATGTAATTTTATGTTTTAAAACAAGTACAAGCTCTGATTGGGCTATATAGACATGTAGGAACCTGCCTGTTAACTTTGATAGTAATCTCTGACCCACAAGTTAAGGTTTGTGGTTTGTAGGTTTGTGGACAGGAAGAACTTTCTTGTCCCTGCGCATGAACCTGGCCCACAGCCTAACTGGAACCGAGCCAGGAGGAGATCCAGGAAGCCCTGTGTTTTGTCAAGAGGAATGTTCCGGTAACAATCGAAGGCTTTTCCAGCGTGTTAGGCACCAACGCGCAGTTAATATGAATGAGGCTGATTCCCATGGTCGGGCTGCTGGATTTATCAGCTTTACTGTCACACAGACACAAAACGACAGAGCTGAGGAACTGACCAGAACACAGATCATACATCACAGACATGGGCTGTTTGTGAATCTTTCTGGCACTTTCTGCCAACAAACCTTCACCCTTCTGACTCTGGGATTCCTAAGCAGACAGGAATCTGGATTGATAAGTTTGATAACTAGGCGCATGCATGTCAACAGCTCGTTCCAGAACTTGTCTGTCAGCTCACGACCCCCATTAGCTGTTGGCGAGACGTCCGCTTTGATGTCTTCAAGTCCACATTCTCAGCGACAACAGAAGTCTCTCTCTCTCTCTCCCTCTCTGACAAAAGTCCTTTTTAAGTCCTTTTTCAGCAGTTTTGGTTGAACGTCATATCGACTGCGACTGAGCAATCATGACATCCCAGCATTCAAAAAATACAGGTGCCTTCTTTGGTCACAGTCAGTTTCGAGGAATTCTTGATGGATCCCATTACAACTCAAATGAGAATCACTGGATGACTGGCATAAAACCAGCAATGAAATACAAAGTGGCAGCGTGGGGTCTCTCCGTCACATATATTTAACAGGATCTGACATTGACAACTACAAAAAAATGCATCAATATACAATATGAGAGGGATGAGGGTTAGGGTTTGTTTACAGCAAAAACAGCCACGTAATACTAAAAATGCATATATACCAAAGGTTCCTTCAATAAGGTAATTAAACCAGCACTATTTTATGATAAAACTTCTGTTCTATGAAAGCTACCAGGATGAAAGTGGGCTTGTTTATATAGAGCCCTGGTATTGATTTTTAAACCTTCTCTTCGTGTCTGAAATGAACAGGTTTTCTAGAATTCATCCTTAGGAATAAGTCAAGAGGAAAGTGCATCAGCGTAGAACGGTATGATTCCTGCATGCACTTATAATGCAGACTGAGCTAGAACCTGATTACCCATCAGAACCCAATTACCGCACATACAGTCCACGCATCTGAGAGGCCGGCATACATGCAGAAACACAAGCAAAACGCACACACTGCATACACACACTCCAGAATAACAGCAGCGTATTTGCGCACTGCTTCACAATCTCAAAGTAGCTAATCATGTAACTATTGCACAACGGCAACAGCAGAATCCCTTTCGATTGTCACATGACTGGAGAGAACAGGTCAGACTGGGGGGGGGGGGGGTGGGTAACACAAATATTGATTCTCATACTGCTTGCAATTGGAACCTGCAGCACTGGAGGCGGCATATCATTGGTAAAAAAAAACAAAAACAATTTTACATAGCCAGATAAAAACCAGTCTACCTTAAAATACCCTGCTATACACTTACAGCTGCAAGCTGTATGTGGAAAGCAAAAAAAATCAAGTTATTTAATGTACAAGTTTTTTTTTTTTAAATTGTGATTCAGTAGGAGATATAAGCCGACTTAGAACCACTCTGGACAACGATAAATATTTGGAAATAATTTAAGGTTTTATTCGTCACACACGCATGCATTGTGCAGATGCGGAGTGAAATGCTTCTGTGTATGTGGCAAGTGAGCTTTGAATATAGGTAACCGGGACAGTGGTGGGTTTTCCCGTAAGGACTGAACTCACCTTCACAGTCTTGCGGAATATCTGAGATAAGCAGGAGGTTCTAGGACAGATTTTTCTGTAGCATTTCAGCTGAATCTTCAGCGATGCTTTTGAACTTGTCTTACTGGTTTGACTAAGCAATAGTAGCTGTCCTGATTAAGTCATGGACATTATATCAGCTGAGATCTACCAAAAGCGACTCTGGGTCCTTCTTGATACACTATGCTGGTCTTCAAGAGCTCATGTTGGCTGCCCGGCACTGAGATCACTTGACTAGACCATCACATGACTTCGTCGTCACAGCCAACCTCAACCCACAAACTTACTCATAACTCACTTTGTACGGCTTTCATTGCGCAGCATCCGCAGTACTCAAGTCAACCGATAAAAAAAAAAAAAAAACAGGAGAAAGATAAAAAGGCAAAAATATGTAAATCAGACATGACCTCTTGTGTTATAGACCTGCAAGGATAAGTATTTTCAGTCCGAGCAGGCTAGGTGAGCCATTGGTAGGAAGGTTGGGGGGCGGGGTCAGTGTCAGAGGCAGTGATTGGTTGAAATGGGGGGCTGTGGACAGTCTGCAGCGCTTTGGTTGGTGTGGTAGCTTTGGGGGAACAAGTTGTCCACGAATGGGAGACAGGCACACTGGTGCTCACACCATCCGGGGGTAGGTGTAGTGGTTGCCGTGTTCCCCCTCCCCAATCTGCACACTGGGCTTGCCCTCCAGGGCCTCCCTCTCTGCCGCCTCCGTCTGCACACAGCTGGGTGCTCGCTGCTTGAAGAAGTCCGACACGTAGCGCACCTAATCCCCGGGGAGATGGAAACGGCACATAGTGGCATATAATATTCACAGAAGAAAACGAAAAGCTGATCGTCACTTACATTGAGGACGGCAATTAGTGCCCCCTGCAGGAGCCCCACCAGAACGTCACTCCAGTGATGCTTGTAGTCGGATACACGGGTGTAGCCCACGTAAAGGGCAAAGGCCACGAGGAAGAACTGGACGGTGGGCCGCAGGAGCCGGGCCCACTTTGTCACCATCCTCGCCTGGACGTAGAGCTGCAGAGAAGATGGAGAAAGATGGCAAGGATTAACCTCCACCCAGCCCTGAGCACGGCCATAAGCAACTAAACCAAATACAAGAGGAGTTTTTTTTATTGTAATCATGGATTTTTTAGAAAACTGAGTTTTCCCTTATGGTGACTAGGAAACTGGTCCCCGTAAGGTAAAAAAAAAAAAGGGTATTCATTACGCTGTGGCGGCACACAGACACACACACCACAGGTTTGTAATTATATCTTTGTGGGGACTCTCTGTTCATTTCTATGGGGAAAACATGACGACCTTCACCCCCACCCAGCCCAAACCTTAACCGTAAGTAACCAAACAAAACATGAGACTTTTGGCATTTTAGATTTTTTGATTGCATTCGCAGATTTTTGTGGAGACCTGAACGTCCCCACAACGTCAAAATAACAGGTTTTTATTACAGTTGTGGGGAACTTTGTAAACATAAGCACACACACACCCACACACACACACACACAGTTTGCTATAAATGCAGCTTTTGTGGCGTGAACTGAAACATAACAGGATATCAGCGAGCCCTGATACATTCTATCTCGAATGACCACATGTTTTGCTTGGCCTGGCAGAACTGGCCCTTCCAATACAATCTGCTGCCCTGGCTGTTCGCTCAGACACAGGCGCGTGCTCCCCTGCGTGGGGGCGTCCCCACAATGAGGGAATCGATGTTTTCCAGCTTTACATCAGCGGGAAGGTGAGCCTCCGCTGCGGCCTGCAAACACAGCGGGAGGTTGTGACTCTCAATAGCCCCAGCCCGTGTGCCCGGAACATCAGAGAACGTGATGATAACCCCCCCCCGCCCCCGCCCCAGAGGGGTCACTTCATCTGTAACACATTCATTACAGAAACACAAACACCATGGAGGAGGGGGGGCACTTACCGCCAAAAACAGCATGCAGTACATCCCGAAGGAGGAGTGTCCGGAGTAGAAGGATAACCTGGACATCAGGAAGAGCAGTGATGTTAGCATGATCAAACAGACGCGCAGATCTGTCATTAGGCCATTCCCACCCCTACAGTGAATCACGCGCTGAACAAACGACCGAGAGCTGATGCGTCGGGTGAAGAACTTCAGCTTCCACTCCCAGGACCATCAGTGCTGTTGCATCTTTCACTAATGGACGCAGCTTGAGGTTATGGGCCAGAAGACACTGCACTACAGCTGATTGCTGGAGGTATTTTTTTTTTTGGGGGGTGGGGCACATTGAGAGCATTGCAGCCTGAGTCTCAGCTGTCTGGTTCTGATTTACAGGACAAAACGGACAGTTCTGCCAGCATTTTTTCCCCCAACGACTATTATATAAACAAAATTTAACCAGCGCTAGAGATGAAGCTGGGGAAAACATCTTCATCCCTACCCAGCTTCAGCTGGTTCTTACTGGTCTCTGAAGAAAATCTACTGTGTAGAACATAAAATCTGATTGACTAGTCGATATACTGACTGGCAGGTTGGTAAACAAAGAGGCGGATGATAGCTGCAGATCTGTACCGGGACTCTGTCACGTTGCGGGGATCCCCGGTGCAGTTGGCATCCTGGAGGTAGCCCTCGCAGACCTCAGGGTCGCACACAGCCAGGAAGTTAGGCCTCGGCCGGCCAATCGTGTACTTGGCCAGGTCAGTGAGAGACTGGCTGACTGTTGCCCCGAATATGAACGTGCCCACCACCTTGTATAGGGCCGACAGGTACTGGTTGAAGTCGGAGTTGGAATGCAGTCCCTTGGTGTAGACCAGGTAAGCCTCACCAGACGTAATCTGAAGAAAAAAGGAAAAAAAAAAAACTTTAAAACAAAGTGATCGGTATTACTGTGAAATATTACAGTGATTAATGTTGTATATGTAAAACCAACTATATGGCGGGGCCACAGGAGACTAGCTGCAAGCTGATTGGTTTCAGAGTGTCCCCTCTCCTATCACTCTTGGTTGGCCCCTCTGTATGAATTATGGCCCCTCTTGTGCCCCCCCACCTTAAAAAAACCTTAGAACTGCCTTAGAACAGCTGAATCGCTGAATGGTGCTAGAACACAGAATCTGATGCACTAACTGATTTTCCTAAGTGAGGGATTGCAAAAAGGAAGATGTAAATGTGGGGTGTGGAGCAGCAAAAAAAGGGGCGTGGCCACAGCGACTCACAATGATGATAGTGCAGGAGATGGTGACAGCGGCCATGAGGCCAGGCGTGATGGTGTCCGGCAGGAAGGGATACTTTATACTCTCGTCGTCACAGTGCACTCTCCGTTTGTAGGGACTGGACATGATGGTCAAGATCAGGAAGGGCAGTGAGGCTGTGTGACGAGATGGAGGCAGGAAAACAGTCTGAGCTAATCATATAAAATGACACAAGTCCTAGCACATTTTTAGGGTAATTACACGTCGTTAAGGTAATTACCGACTCGGCACACACTGCTCTTCGTGGAGCAGTGCAAACAGCCCTGCGCTATAAACAGCTCCTGAATGGCAAGATGAAGTCATGGTGGCAGTACCTTACCATCACATCACTTCAGTGTGAAAAGCGAAGAGCTCAATATTTTCAGCAGCAGTCCAGAAAGTCAAAGTCGAAAAAGAAAACCATGACCTGAATTATTAAAGAAACACACCATTTACGCTACCCTTCAAAAGGCACTGTGATTCACCACAACACAGCCGCAAACAACGAAGGAGACGCGACCACGTGCCGACTACAGGGAAAAAAAGTCCGCGATGATCATAGCGTGGGAGCTCCCCGTCCACAGCGAGCGGCCTTGACTCTCGGTCCTTTGCCGAACACCGTCGCCATGGCGAGGGCATGGACCGCACTCCCAGCGGAACGCTGCAGCACTTCCCCGAGCCTCCTTTCCGCAAACATCTTCCCATTCTGCTCCGGCCAGTACTTCAGGCAACAGCGTGTCATCAGGTGACCGAGGAGGCGTTGCAGATCAGATAAGCAGATCGAGTTTTCCTGCTCGTCGTTGTCTTACCTGCAATCGCGACGTTCGGCGGCCGTTGCGCTCGCTGCCTTATTGACTCTAGCGAATGGTGTAACCGGCCATAATTGAAAGGCAGCCGTTTCTACAAATTCCCCTTCACCGGCAGGGGGGCACCTCAGAGAAAACGGGCCTATAAAGCAGGACACCACATTTTTATTTTACTGAAAACTTGTACTGTGGTATCCATGGCAACGAGGGAAAGCAAGCTACCGGTGTTCATAAGGTGCCATGTACAGCTGATCCTGCAGATTATAACCACACCTCCTGTGGGTTTAAGGAGCCAAAAAAAGAGGCTGAGGGTGAAGTACTAGGAAGGATCGCATGTATTAAATTTAGCCAAAGCCGCCTGAAAGCCCACATGGAGACGAATATTTCACTCATGCAACAGAGGTTGCTTTGCTCACAGCAGCAATTTATTCCCAGGATTTAAACCAATAACCTTCAGGTGAGCATGTGTAATTTACCACTATGCCCTTTGCTGCTGAGTATGGCTGCAGTAAAGTGGTGCTGCTTCTGTTGCAAAAACAACACCACCAAATGAATGAAAACAAGTCGTAATAATTAAGGAGGATTAACAATGATTCTGGAACACCAGTATAATCCAGATGCATAAACAAAATGAGCTCCACCCTCGCATCTGACAGCTATGTCAGAGCTCCTGACATCCCAGGAAGCAGCAATCTCCTCTGATAAGAGGATGAACGCTATGTGGTAGACCTACTGTTATCTACAGGCTATGCTCTCCCTCTATGCTCTCTGTGACATTCTCTGTGCCGTCTCTTCCCCTATAAGGCCCTAGCCTAGAATGCTAGCATCACTTCCAGTTAACATTCAGCATTAGCAGCAAACTCTTTCCTAATAAGGCCGTAGCCTAGCACGCTAGCATCACATCCAGTTAACGTTCACCCTTAGCAGCAAACTCTTCCTCCAGCCTAGCATGCTAGCATCACTTCCAGTTGGGGTCTAGCCTGGCAATGAACCCCGTTGTTTCTTGTTCTGCTGTTAAACTCTGGCACTGGCTGAATGATGTGGCACCAGGCAGCCTTGTGAACCAAAGAAAACCTGCCCAAACGTATTACCTCATATCTGGGACAACCCACTCTCCTATAAAATGCTGATTGAATATGGCCATGTCCAGCCAGTGTACTGGGCACACTGTCAAAGACAGACGCCTGGGTATGAATTTCACACTCGTGCTCATTTAGAACCTTATAGATTGAGGTCGTGTGATCTTTAGCACCATTGTCTGCATTACGTGTATGGGAGTACATGATATTCCACACCATTGCCAAGAGCTGTAAACACAGGCAGTGTGTGCGGTATGGTCTGGTCACTGGCAGTGGGTGTCTGACGGGCACAACCACAGTGCCAAACAGCACCAGCAGTACAGCCAGCGAAACGAATCTGGAGAAGCCAAAATCTCAGCCTTTTGGCTTGGACGTTTCAGGCCACGGTGGAATAGCGAGAGGAGCCAGCAATGGAAGACCAGGAAGAAGCCCGCTTTGAGTTCAAAGGTCACACCTGGCTTAACCAAAATAAAGCATCATACAATTGCTTCTTAGTCCGTCCAGGGTTTTCCCCAGGCCCCCTGCAACCCCAACCAGGATAAGGGACTGGAAAACGGATTGATGTTTGTTCTCGATTCACAAAGTCTTCTAGCCCACATGTAAGCAGGTCGATTTTTTATTTTTTTTTGACCGTAGAGAGAGAAAACATTTTGATAGGCTGGGCTTCAGTTTGTTTGGGCAGAGAAGGGGCGTTTCCCGGGTGTAACAATGGCAGGGCAGACTTCCACGCCGCTCGGCTTACACTGCGAATCCCGCAGGGACAGCGAGCACAGAAACGCTGAGGAGCAGAAACGACTGCAAAGAATCCCATTATCAGGTGACAATGGAGGGAAAAAAAAGACCCATCAGTTAAAAGAGGATTTTCCATTCCCCTCGAATCATTCCAAACAAGCCCCGACTTGAGGCTCAATGGTGAGATTCAGTGATCTTTAGGCGGTCCCGGGTAGCCTGGTGACATTTAAGGTCTCACACGGTTCATGAATGGTTCCCATCCATTAATGAAGTTACATTGTATAAAACCTCAGATTCGAAAAAGCAAAACAGAACAACGACAGTAATAAAAAATGATGTGTTCCGAAAAGTCTGTGAGAAGCAGAATGGCAAGTCAGTCAAACCCTGTTCCTTTAAGTCATTACTTTTCAACCATTCACCCAGTTGGAATCCTCATTACCAGCCTGTTGATCATTAACATGCCTTCAGGTGGTGGGGTGGGGGGGTGGGTGATGCACCTATGTCACGGCCCAGAAGGCTTTGCTCCCACAGGCTGCAGGCTACTGTAGGCCCAGGTCCTGCACACTGTCATCTGGAAACATCATACGCCAGGGATTCACAACACAAATTCGGGTCACAAGTTCTGAAAGGGTTCGCGAGGCAGAGCTGGAAATGCAAGCATTTTAAAACCGGCGAGCTCCTATGCTGATCCTGGATCAGATTTCTCAGCCCAGTCGTAGAATTAACCTGTACAAACCAGTTTTGGGTCTGCAAATGCTTAGTGTAAAACTAGTGAACACTCAACCAATCCAAATAGCCAAACCACAGGTGCTTCATTTAAAATTCAATGGCACATCCAATCAGATTTGTGCAATAGGCACTGCGTGCTTGATAATAGGCTTAATTTAAACCTATGCTTGACATAAGGACGTGACTGAGCTGCCTTGGAAAACATTGGATCCTGGTGCAAAAAAGGTTGTGAACCACTGGCACAGACAGACCATTCTGTTACTAAGACATCTATTCTATTGATAAACCGACAAAGACGGAAAATAACGGAGACCAGAGATCATGAGCGCAGTTAGACTCTGCCACGTCGCCCTGCGATTGTGCAACCTCAACTAGCTAACAAATCTGAAACAAGCATGACAGACCGTACTGAAGAAAAACACACAGCTAGGATTCCCTAAACACACCAGTGCCAAGCCCCGAAGCTATTCGGCACTGAGAGTCGGACAAACAAGCGTATATTGAATGAAATCTTAAGTCAGCATCTTCTACAAAAGGTCCAGCCCAGCCCTCCACAGACATTCTATTGTTGGAAAAGAAGAAGAAGAAGAACACAGGATAAAACGTACCCAACCCACACCCACATAAGCCTGGAGAAGGGACTCCGCCATGTTAGTCAGATACCGTGTGACAGCTGTCAGGTTAGGACACCTGTGGGAGTGATGACGAAGAGCACTCCGCCCTTTCTGAATAGCACACGCATCCCAGCATCATCGTGAATCAGTTGAGTCCGCCTGAAAACCGCCGCGTTATTCATTTGGCAAAAAGAAATGGCAGCAGAAAGCTGGTAGCGGAGAAAACAATGCATGGTAAACCTGGATAACCCTCATCCTAACCCTCATCCTAACCCTCATCCTAACCCTCATCCTAACCCTCACCCTAACCCTCACCCTAACCCTCATCCTAACCCTCACCCTAACCCTCATCCTAACCCTCACCCTAACTCTCACCCTAACCCCCATCCTAACTCTCACCCTAACCCCCATCCTAACCCTCACCCTAACTCCCATCCTAACCCTCATCCTAACCCTCACCCTAACCCTCATCCTAACCCTCACCCTAACCCTCATCCTAACCCTCACCCTAACCCCCATCCTAACCCTCACCCTAACCCCCATCCTAACCCTCACCCTAACCCCCATCCTAACCCTCACCCTAACCCTCATTCTGCTTCATGCACAGGAGTGAATCCGCAGGGAAGGACCTGCAGTCAATGCCTTTGTTGACCGAGGTTCAGGCCCAGAAAGTACAAATCCAGATTAAGATTTTCTTCTCACCAACTGAGTACTCTGTGTTCATGACCCTTTATACTCAACTGGTTGATTGAAACATCTTGGTCTGGATTTTTTTCTTCCTGGACCCGAATTATCCGCTGTTTGTTGATGATAGGACGGTATGGACAGGACAACGCAGAGCGCAGGTCAGCTTCTACAGCGTCACCGAAGTGTCATTCGCTAATCACCTCATATGATCTGAGTTTACCCCGAGTGCTGCTCGACTGCCCAGCGGAGACCTGCAGATCCCTCCGGATGAAGCCTGACACGGTTCCATGCTTTCTGACTGCTGCTGCTTCCTTATGGGCGCATGGAGTCACCAGGAAAAGGAGGAACCCCAGTAGTTAAATTCATGAGTCAAACTGCAGGCGGGACTCAGCAGGGTACCTGCAACTGCTGAGGTCTAAGGTCAAGGCATGATGAACCAGGTCTTTGTCGGTCTTGCTAGCTGCTTGAAATTAACTTTAAGACCTCAGAAGCAAATATGAAATGATCTGTAGTCAGTGACTGTGTTAATAAATAATAATAAATAATAAATAATAATAATAATAATAATAAAGAACTGTCACACGTGCTGTAAGTCAGTGGCTGCACACCTGTGCCTTTATTCCCTGGCTGAGTCACTCGACAAGGAAAAATAAGTGGATCTTGTTTTTTCCCCCCAGGGGGGGTGTCAAAAAAAAAAAACAAAACAAACAGCACTATAAGTGAGAAGTTCCACTTTACCGCTTTGATTTCGGCGCTAAAGGCAAGGTGAGAAGGTAACAATAAGATTATTTTGTTGTGTTACTTTACTCTGACCATTTCCACACTTTTCTCTTCCCCGCACACCTTGCCACACTCCTGGATTCTGCTATTACTAAGCAGCCTGTTGGCTGCTGTATTCCGCAGTGCGAGCTGATGTTTTGTTGTGTGGGTAATGAGCCGTCAGACTCTGACGCTATAAGAGTGTTATGTTTCAGTGGCATCCTGGGACCATAAAATCCATCATGCCGGGTAACCGTTGGTTGTCCCCTTGGCATGACGGTGACCCCGATCACCGAGCACATAGCCGCCCACTCTAGGTAAAGTTAAACTTTGGTAGAGCTCCTCCCCATCACTCTCCAGGCCTTCACAAAAACCTGTGTGGCAGCTAGCAACAGGCTGAGTATTGTGGAAAGTATGTGCTGACTGCATGGACAAAATACTGCTGGTTCTGGGCTGCAAACAGTGGGTCTGGCAGTCGAATGTACACCAGCACTCCCTCCTGCTCGCTCGCCCTCTATCATCCGTGCTCTTCAGCCAGATGTTTGGCTGCTCTGACTCATGCATTCTGGGGTAACTCCTCGATCAGACATGCCATGTCAGAGTGTGCGCATCACATTAAAAAGGTTCTCGGATCCATCGATGATGGGAAATAGCTGATTACCGCTCCCAGAATGCACCGCTTCTCACAGCTGGGGGTGACAGCAAAGACGCACAGAAATTCACTCCTACTCACTGCCTCCACACTGATAGAACTAGTGAGAAAATGTCTGATAAAAAAACATCTGAATGATATCAACTGTAAAAACTATAAAGAGCCAGCAAACAAATAGCAGATAAAAAAAAAAAACAGAAGGAAAGAAAACTAATAAATCATTTAGACTCTTGAAAGGAGTCCGTGACAGGCCAAGGGAGAGCACATTAACTCCGGGATAATGTAACTTTTCCACTTGATAAGTACCCAGGGGAAAAGAAGATCATTTTTACTGGATCCAATGGGGATATTGCCAGAATTCATAACGTCACAAGTTTCAGTCTTTGTCCAATTAGTAACGTATGCATTGTTTAGACCATCACAGTCTTCGGGCAATCATTAAGCTTAGTTCTTGTCGGATTTGTGGACACCTTTGTTCGTCATTATATTGTCTGCCCCACAGATATTTCCATGCCGCGTGTTCAGTTCCTGTTCTTGGGGATTCTGGATTCATATTATAAAAAGATGGTCTGTGAATGAGTGGAATGTTTGAGAAGTCAGAATGGATATTTTTCCCAAACAAGTATTAAAAACTCCTGCCTCCGAAGAGACATCAAACCAAAGAAAAAACTCCCTGGGAAGCTGCAAAAAGATAAAAAAAAAAAAAAAACAAAAAAAAAAAAAAACAACCTCTAACCACGACTCGAACTGTCCCACAATGCACTGGGGGCACAGACTGACCAAACATACCACGGGGCTCCGTTACAGGGAGGCCAAGGTGGCGGCATTCCCGTCACTCAACGTGCCTTTTGTCAGTGGCGAAGATCCACATCCTTCCCAGATAACCAGCACTTCCTATACATACATACACAACCTCTCCAGTTCTTTGTGTAACATTATAAAAGACATTAACATCCGCTACTAATATAAATTACAAATGAACCCTCTGTGAATCAGGCACCTTGCCACGTACTGAACTCATGGAATTTATCTAAAAACAAAAATCACCTTATGCTTTAACAGTTGCTTGAAAGCACAGCTGGTAGGTCTCTCATGTTAGGATGCTAAATCCCTTGAATGTCTAACCCTCATTAAATGGGCTGTAATCTTGTCTGTCCCAGGAAAAACAGTGTGTTTTAGCCTGTGTGACATGGTCTTGGTGAGCTGCCTTGTCTCAGAATTTCCTAACCTGCCCTCTATATAGATTAACTGGTGTGTACATCACTGAGTGTCAGCTGAGCTGAATCCCCGTCCTATATTTATTGTCGTAATAAATCTTATTCAGCTGGTTAGAGAACATCAAACTGGAAAAGCCATTCATATATGATTACCATTCTGCCACCGATCCGTGCATCTCCCCATTTTCCACTGCTAGTCGTCATAAGCAAGGGGCTTCAGGGAAACTTGGACCCTATCCCAGGAAGCCGAGGGCACGGACGGGAGCACCCTGATCCGCCGAAATCACAAGGTCTTGAGAGAAAACAAAGGTGCTGGAAGGACAGCCATGTGGACACAAGGAGAGTGTTCAGGGGCGCCATGGCAGGGGGGGTGGGTTAAGGATGAATCCAAAAGCCCCATGGGTGACAAAAAATTTGGAACATAAGAGAACTGGTCTGGGTTGGGGGGCCGGTATGACATGCTTTCATGGGGGCCAAAATCTCTAGCAGCACCTCTGGGAATACTTACAGCTGAACTATTCTGGTGAAGTACCTCACTAAAAAGGTACAACAGCAGGAACCTTCTGGCATCCTGCACTAGGAACCTTACATTAGTTGCTCAACTATGATTATGGCAATAATGCGTCATAAGCAAGAAATAACAATACAGTTACCATGACTTACCAGAAGCACCGGACCACCCCCCCCCACCCCCCAATGGAGGCCATTTCCACAACTGATTGTTTCGGACGTCTTTCAGATGAAACTGCCTTTCCTCTCCGATTCTTTGCTGCGTGTCCTTTTTTCCACATTGTGTTCGAAACAATAACTTGAATTTTCACCATATGAGCACGCAGCCTTCCTTTTGCGTTGTTGTCCTTGGATGTTTACGCGGCTACATTCGCATGCGAGTTTCATTACCTCATAATTATTTATACAGCTGATTCTCTTACAATTCAGCAGTGAGCAGAGTGAGGCTCAGCAGGCTAAATCTCTAGCTGTCATCAGAAGGTTGTTGGTTTGAACCCCAACTTCGGCAGAATAGCTACATGTCCTTAGGCCTATAACTCCCTCCTCCATATGCTAGCTGATCCAGTGCTGTGACCCCCAATCTCGCACTCATCTGTATACGTGTCTCACGGAGCAGAATATAAGGCAGGCAGAAAGAAATGTTTTTCATGGGGATTAATGAAGTATCGTCTACTCTTGCAGAGTTAGTTACTCCAGGGATTGGAACTTAACATCTCAGCTGGCGGCCAACATCGTGTCTGATTTTCATAGGAAAGAAATTTCATCAAGCAATAGACCCCCACGTTGCATTTCTGCGATGGAATTTTTCCTTCATAATATTGCTTTACCACATTAAGAACTACATCAGCTCATCACACCAGGCAGCTAATCCACTGCACAGCGCTTAGTCTCTGGATTTAATTAATTCCCTCCATTGTCCCACAAGCAAAACAATAAAATCTGATATATTTTTTTAACCGCATCAGTTTATTATGAAACGAAGTGACCTAACCCTTCACAATCCTCTCATAAATTCATCTCGTCTCGTTCACAGGATAAATTTCAAAGGTTGCACATGGAGTAACAATATATGGTCGTCAAAGGGGATCGTGCAAGATAAATGTAGCCTAAGCGATGCAAAGTACCTGGGAATGCAGAGCCCTCAAGAGTGTGTGTGACAGGCAGCAAAGCCGACGGATTCAACACACGATGCACTGGAGCACTGGAGCACTGGATTAGCGTAGCTTTAGGCAGTCATCTGCAGCTTTTTCCAGTCTCTCAACTTATCAAACCACCCAAAACTCATAGAAACCAAACAGGACAGGACATGACGTCAGAGTTCTGAAAACAAGGAGACTTCCAGGGCTTGTTTCTGAACGTTTGTCACACGTCTGGGTCAAAAGCAGCAGAACCACATACCAGATATGACCCAGATATCGCTCGTCGATACTGAACTGATGTGTGCAAGACCAGAGGCTTTGTGATCAGAACAGCATTTTACAAAGATGAAGCCAGCTGCTGCTGTATTTGGCTAAAAACTAGAACAATTCTGTCCTGACAGGTGTATACCCACTACATAACTAAATAACATATTTGCTGTTCCATTCACTAATACACAAACACATTCATTACAGTTAACAAAGCTGAACTTTAACTCAAAAGGAGAGAACAGATTTTTTAACTTTTAAAAACTGACATTAATAACCATGAGATGAGGGTACCCATTGATTTTAAAAGACCGTAAAAAAAAGAAAGATTGAATATTGGCTTTGATTGTAAATCGTGTTTGACATGCCCAGGGTTGTGATTAATGATAATAAATTAACTTGTAATACTTGGATAGTTTACATTGATGTAAAAGTATAAGTATTCAGTGTATATCATTAAATTATGTAAAAATATGTATTCGGGATGAAAACGTGCGACATTCACTGACAGCTTAGTCTATTTTGCGCGTTAGACTCAAAGCACAGTAGTGCAATGGGCACGTTTCACGATCCAGTTTGCATTGACCAACCCAGTTTCTTTTCAAGTATTGATAAGAACTTGGACACGTTACTTAAAGGACCGATAAACGGAGTTTTTTGGTGTTTAATTTGCAAACGACTCCCGAGGATTCAGGGGGGAAGGAAAGCGTTAAGATTAGCGAAAAGAAAAATTTAGGCAAAACAGGAATTAAGTTTACTGTACTTACCCACAAGCACGCAGAGCACATCCACTAACACGAAGAGCTTCTTCTTTCGCTGCTCCGGCATGGTTTCCCCTTCTGATCCCTGAGACCCTTTTAAAACGTTTTTCATTATAATATGTACGACAGACCCGCAATCAAAACCAAAGCATGTGGAGCGTAGTAAATCCGTATTATATAGTGCAACCTGAATTGCGGGTTCTTCCGGCTCCTGCCCCTACCTGTCTCGGAGCTGTAGGTGCGCTTTACGGAACTTCTCGACTTGAGCCCCTTGAACGCCCAGGCGTTCGGTGGGTGGCAATATGCTGCTGCTGCTGCTCTCAAAGCTCTGTGCGCATTATGTCTTTCCGTCTCTCTAATGAGACAAAAAAAAGCCAATGGTTGCTTTCAGGCGAACCGCCCGCAGATCCTTTGTAGGAGACCGGCTACCACTGTGCAAGGATCCCTCTCGCTCTCCATATCTTCCCGCCCCAGCGTTTTGACGTCAGATTATAAAGGTGAAAAATAAACATCAGAGGTTTACTACTTACATTAAACGTGTAGATTAGTTCAAGTTCAGTTGCACATGCAATGATACCCAGTGAAAATCTTGTATAATTATTTCAAGAAGAAATTACTAGAATTTATTTTGAAGTCTCACAATGAACTGTCCTACCTTTAAAAAACAATCAGTTGTAATCGCATCAATGAGGTCCTTGTCACATTAGTTTTAAACGAAGTGAAATCGGAATAGTTGTTTGTGGATTCTGGATCCATGCATTTATTGTTTTTGTAATATTGTCAATATTTATGAGCCCTCTGGATTTATTGAAAGAATATTTACTACTGGACTCTACTGGATTATTTTTCAATCGTAATACACCCAACATGAAGTGGAACGTTGCTGCCAAACCGTATGTCACACAGGTTAGAGCCATTAGTTCGAAGGGAAGTTGCACACGGTGACCCATAGGGGGTGCTGTAACTCTGCATTTCCACAAATCCGCCCAAGTTCTGCTGAAAAACGGATTCAGAGATTCAGATGCCAAGAATGGCATTCTTTGGCATGCACGTCAAAGATGGAAGCGTAGACGATGACAGCTCTCTGTGGGATATCTGTTTTCCAGAAATCCCATTGTTGTGTGGCCACTCTTGGCATATTGCCTATCTCCCCTTTGACGCCGGCTAATCTGCAGCGCTTGCAGGATGGATGTGGCACCATGGAGCCATTCGCTGTCAAAACAAAACCCGTCTTTGTCAGGAATCCAAGCCTCAGGAAAGCAGCCCCAGCGGCACTGAATCCTGGCGCATCGCCCTCAGATTCCCACAAACGCAGCCTGTTGTCCCAGCGAGGGACCTCTCCTCTTTCCCCTTTCCGCAGCGGCTCATTGTGTCTATGATACATATCGAATTGCACAAAGCCGCTGTCTCAGCTACATTTTTTTAACACGGTGACATTGCCGTGCGTTCCCGTCTCAGTCTATTGTTCTGCAGAAAAACCTTTGCGGACAACCCCACAGATAGACCCGGCCGTCTGGGTACCGTGACAAGCCAAAGTCAACTCTATTGATGCCAATTCTTTTATCTGGTCTGATCAGTTACAGATAAGACATACTACATTTCTTTCTTTTTATTACATTTAACTATCAGCTTTATTCATTAAACATATGAACAGTATATTCATAATTTCACAAAATTAAATATTTGCGCCGTTGTTTTCTTCACTAACAAGCGACGTACATTACCGTATTCCGTATACCGTGTTCGGCCAACGGCGCCCTCTGCTGTGAGTTTAATGCATCACTCCATTCTCTTCGATGGACCAATACAGGACGTGCAGTCTGTTATTAACCAGGTCAAGTTAAAATAAGATTTACCTGTCAAGATTTAAGCCTGCAGACTTATCTTTAGCATACATCCATTTATATAATATGACCGAATCCAGGGTTTTGTGTATTAACTTTCATAGTCTGATACCACGTAGTTGCAACAGTAACAATCAGTTTTTGGAAATGACAGCATTCGTGTATGGGCTGCAGGATTCTCAAGGCCACACTGCGGCCAAACAAAACAGTCAGAGTGGTGTGTGGTTGGGTGGATTAGAACAGTGTGGCTGTCACCAGAAGGTTGCTGGTTCAAATCCCAGAGTAATTTCATTGTTGGACTCTGTGCAAGGACCTTAACCCCCAAAAGCCACAGGGACTGGCTGACGCTGCTTTCACAAAAATGTTTGCTTTGGATAAAAGTGTATAATAAATAAAATGTGAAAAATACTGCCTGTCTGAAACTTCAGCTATGGAACTTGTGCCAACTCTCACACAGACTACAGCAGTGGTTCTCAAACTCGGTCCTTTGGGACCCACTGCCCTGCTTGTTTTCCAGCTCTCCCTGCCCCACACACTCCTGATTACCTGGGTCAGGTGTGTTCAGTCAATCAGAAGCTGAAAGACAGCTGGGACTTGTGTGTGGGGCAGGGATAGCAGGAAAACAAGCAGGGCAGTGGGGGCCGAGGTCCGAGTTTGAGAACCACTGGACTACAGAATCACTGGTGGTGGTGGCTTTTCTAATGGGAACTCTTCATAACTGCATGTCACGAGTCTCCGGAGAGGGGAGCTCTTAATGACAGGGGATGAGGCATCCGAGTCTTTCAGGAGGTTCTGTAGTAGCAGAGGGAAGTCAGTGTCCCTGGGGAAATTGTTGAGGAGCTGATAGGCAGAAGGTGGGGCAGACCTCCAGGGGTAGTAGTGATGAGCATTGTCTTCTCTCATAAGGTTTGTGTAGGAGTGACAGAAAGACTTCAGGTCACATCTGGCTGGCCTCTGGTCATCAGGTAGTATATAGCCCACCTCACTGCAGATGGCCACTGTTGAACAGTTAATGTATTCATCCTGCACGACTGGAATGACCATTAGGGGTCGCTGGTGCTCATTTTCCTCCCAGGTGACAAGCCCACTGATGGGGTCACAGGTTTTCATGCTGATCTCCATCTCAGAACTGCTGACATCTTTCTGATGGAGAGAGTGATTGATAAACATTCTGCATGTGCTGATAAGGGACAGGTACTCAGATTGACTCAGATCTAATTGAGCTTCAGTATCCAGGATAGATGAAGCAGTAGGTAGCATAGTACAATGATGTTAACCTGTGCGTCCGTTTTAGTTCTGCTGAACTTGGGAGGTCATTTGATGAGAATTTATGAAGTGTTATGAAACATTCCACATACCACATCTCAACAGGTACAATATACAAAACCTGCAAGGCATTCAATGTTTTGTGCAAGAAAATCTTCAGTGAGTTCCTGTAACTTGACTTGCATAATATGATAAAATTGGACATTCAGCTCATCTGTTTTTAGGAAGGAAATACTAAAATCTTTGCATTAGCAACAACTGCATTTGCGAACGTAAATCCAGCCATTTATTTTTCACTCAAAACAAAAGCCATTATACATCAGGCAAATGGGAATGAGACCTGGTGTTTTTAAACGGGCAGACGTCCTGGGATCCTACTAACAAAACAATGTCAGATTTTATTGTTCTGAAACATGTTGAGTGACCGTAGCTAAGAAAATTAGCAGGATGTGAGTGTATTGAGATTAAAGATTATTGTTGTGAAGTCTTTGTTCTGAAAGAAGTGTTTCTCTGACAAAATAAATACCATGAATGTTATTTTCCAAGTATACAGCCGATGAAGGGAAAACAGTGCGAGGGATACATGACCCTTTTTCCTGAGGTAACATCACAGTGCTTCAGTGCTAAAAATGGAAGAAGAATCTGGACTTATCTTACCTTCCCATACATCCTAGGCACCCAGACAGAAAGGCTGCCTTTGGCTGGATCAGGTACCACTGGACACAGGGACCTTCTTACCCTGAAGACGACATGACTGTTATCAGGTTATAAGGTAACAATAAGTAACATGAAGAGGTCTGTACTCAGCTATAGAATGGAGTCACCTGAACACAAGTCCACTATCACCCTCAGTCACTGTCTTGCCCACATGGTGATCTTCACTATCAGACTCTCACCTCTCTCTGTGCCACAGGATGGTGATCAGTATGAATGTTGCGAAGACAGAGATGATGATGCAGGATAGGATGGTCAACAGTGACAAATCACCCTGCCCTAGGACATAAAAAGACCAAATTGTTCCAGAAGGGGGATGTAAAAGCACAGGAAACAGGCTTGTAGCTGGACTGATTCACTACAATGCTTCCTTGTCCACTTATTAGGATGAATGGCGTGTTTTTGTCGCAGAACATGGTTCCCTTTTATGGTAATGAGCCTCACTGGTATTGGACAAATTAAGCTTCATGAACCATTTGCTGTATTATATGATGCCCACTAGATGGTGCTCTATGTTAAAAAAAAATTTCGAAGCATGCCCCAAAGCAAACTAATGTTGTCAAATAATACAACAAATAGTCCATTTGGCCATCACATTTCCTAGGGTGAGAGTCAGGTTCTGGTTTGGGGGAGTAGAATTTGAGTGTCCTCACCTACAACCACAGTGATTGGCAGTCCAGCTGTTTGTCCCACATCTGTGCTGACCTCCACATGGATGTTGTACTCTCCGCATAGCTCGCTCAGCAGGTGCCTATGACAGCTGGCCGGCACCACAATCCCTACGACACGCACACAGTACACACGCATATTGGCACATGTGCAAACTTGACCTTCTGCTGTTGCCATTCAAAACAATTAATATGATACACAAATGTTTACCGATATGGCAAAGTTACACATGTATTGTATCATATAATGTCAATATTATAAATTCTTAAATTGTCAATGCAGTAGTTTGTAGGTGGCCATAATATTTTTAAATAGTTGTATTTGCATAAATTCATTTAACTTGAAAGAATATTTGCAGAAAATAAAATGATTCAATGGTAAATTTATCTTCTATTCTAGTTTTTAAGCAGTCCAAGGCATGTATACATAATTAAGATATTGATTAACTGGCAAAACTGTGGGACTTAGATTCTTAGTACAAAATTTTTCATTCTAACATTTTTTTATTCTAACATAAATTTGTTGTGTTCTCATTTGGAAGACAGTGAATTATTTTTGAATAAAATACCAGAGCTGAAATCTTTAATGCAATTAAACACAAAATATACATTTCAGGGTGGCATGGTGGTGCAGTGGTTAGCACTGTTGCCTCACACCTCTGGGACCCGGGTTCGAGTCTCCGCCTCGGTCACATGTGTGTGGAGTTTGCATGTTCTCCCCATGTCGTGGTGGGGTTTCCTCCAGGTACTCTGGTTTCCCCCCACAGGCTAATTGGAGTTGTTAAATTGCCCGTAGGAGTGCATGTGTGAGTGAATGGTGTGCCCTGTGATAGGCTGGCCCACCATCCCGGGTTGTTCCCTGCCTCGTGCCCATTGTTCCGGGATAGGCTCCGGACCCCCCGTGACCCAGTAGGATAAGCGGTTTGGAAAATGGATGGATGGCTGGATTTACATTTACTCAAAGCTGCTTAACGAGCTAATCTATAGCAAAACCTTATGACTCTCCTCCACCTTACATCGTTGCTTTAGGATTTTCCACCCCCTAGTGGAAATATTGGGTACTCACACTGATTATCGCTACATTCCAAAGTACAGATTACTAAACCATCTTTTTATGATCTTGTAACCCTTCCTGCACAACACCCATTCCATTGTAAAATAACAACAATACTAGCATTGTAATTACAATACTATATACTAATAGTATTGTACTTTAGTATAATATTAGTTATTTTTTATTAAATATTAATATTATAAAGGGCATAATGTTTGCTTAGCAGGTAGCATGTTTCCTCACACCTCTCGGGATGAGCGTTTTAGGTTTCTGTGTCATTTGCATGGTATCCCCGTGCTGCATGGGGCTCCTCTGGGCACTTGGGTTTTCCTGCCGCCATCTGAAGACGTGTCCTTAGGTTAAATGGCATCTCTCAGTGGCCCGTAATGTATGTTTCTGGGCATGGATGCGTGTGCCCATTAAGGGACTGGCATCCCACAAATACACCTGCCTCATGCTCTCTGCTACCCAAGATAACATTCAGCCCCTCCCGTGACTGACAGATGCATTATACTATAATCCTACCCTTAAAGATCTAGTGTCTATGCAGAGATAACCTTTAGGTCAGCTGTTCAAACCCAGGTGTGTGGACTCTTCAGCCAATCAGTCCTCTAGTAATCTAATTAGGGAGTTGCAGTGAAAACCAGCACACATGACGGCCCTTTATGGATAAGATTGCCCATTGCTGTTACAAATGATATTATTTGAATATGTTCCCTAGTTAAATCCATATTATATCCACCCATCCATCCATCCATCCATCCAACCACGTTTCCTGTTTAAGGAAGCATAGAGAGAAGCTTAAACAAGACCTCTCTCTCCAAGACCCGAAGCTCTAACCCTCTCTGGTGGCTCCCCAGGCCTTCCTAAGGCAGCTGGGAGCCTGTAATCTACCCTCACCCACGTCCTCCAATCAGGGATACTCACTTCCGACTTGGTCATTCATGTGCTGCCAGTACAGGGTGTAGTTCCGGATGAAACCGTGCTGCTGCTCCACAGGAATGGGCTCCCACTGCAGGATCACACTGTTGCTTCTGAGCTCTACGACCTGCAGCCTCGGTCCAGCAGATGGCACTGTGGAGCATGATTTAAGAAATCAGGTGAGGTATGCATGCGGACCGGAGGCTTCAAGGAATAAAGTTGACATCGCGGGGTTAAGGGCGCAGGCCCACCTTGATCTGGAAAAACCACATAAAATGTTTTGGTCCCCTTGCTGAGGAAAGCGAGCATGCAAGCAGAGGGAACTAAAGCTAAAAGATACGACAGATGTAAGATACAAAAGCCTCTGGGAGATCGCAGCGAGGTGTCACGTGAGAGGCTCATGTAAACACGGTTGCCATCCAAACCAACACTGTATGTATATTTTATGCATTTATGAGTTACTATATTTTTGTGGGATGTTTGCTGGCCTTCGCATGTCATCTGCAGCTTTTGCAAAATTCCCAAAAAATTCCCATTTAATGTTTTATGCCGAACCCCTATATAAATATATATATATATATATATATATATATATATATATATATATATATATATATATATATATATATATAAATCGCAGGGAAAGTCGCAATTCAGAAGGCAGAACTCTGCACCTCAACAGCTATTTATAACCTTATAAAAATCTGACTAAGCTGCAAACTCATCCCAATGATTTATGTCAATCAAAAACACAGTGTTCGGTTATTGTCACTTCAGACGTCTGAGCCACGTCTACGATATGCAAAGAATGGAACGAGAACTTAATCCAGAGACTATGAAGCTGTTATTTCATTAGTCACAGAGATGAGAAATCAGATCAAGATGTGGGGGTTTAATTACAATTTAATATCCAATATCCCACTTCAGGCTTGAAAGCCAGGCGCGGTTAGATGAAGTGCAAACAGAGCTTGCAGAACAATGCAAAGTCCAAACTGAGAAACCAAGAGGTCAAACACCAGAGAGATCCAGAACCAAAACTAACACTCAGACAATGACAGATGTGACAACACTGTCCAGAGGAACAGTCACAGAAAAGCGGCATTGTATCGTCATGATGGGATGACAAAGAACTGAGACCAGCGGGAGGAAGAGAAACCGTGTGAAACTACCTTTAGTTGCTAATCCTGGATTGTTCCTTTTAGCCCAACCTTAGCGAGAGTGATAAACGGCCTGATCAGCGCCTCCTACCAGAAGCAGAGGAGGGAGACGAGGCCAGCGTACCTCCCTGTCGTGTGTAGATCTCCACCGCTTGCTCCTGCCCGGGCAAAGATCCGTACAGGGCCCTTACTGACACTTTGTAGAGAACCTCTGGCCTGATCCCCTCTGAAACACAAAGGCAGCATGGTGGGATTATCCGGGTTCCTACACTGAGCCCAGAACCTGCACATTTCTTTGGATGTTAGATGAAATTCTAAGGAGATCACTGACTTCTGAGCGTCACAATTCACATCTCGTTAATATTTTAGGCACAATGCTAATCTGCTTACCAAATTGTGTATGCAAGTAAATGTCTGGATAGTACAGGGAAGCTGGCGTCCGGACAAATGTTTTATCCATTATCCAAAGTCCTGGTGATTATCGTGCATGTGCCACATAATCACGATTAAATCATAATGTGATATCGTGCACCGCTAGCACTTGTACTACTACAAATGACAATAAACCTTTTGAATCTGAAGATGCAGCAACCGCTGTCATTCCTGCAGTGTTTTTGCTCTCAGCTGTGAACCCATGACCACTAACTACTGGCCGCCTCTTTCAGTTTGCCCTCACGCGAAACAGCAGCCATAAAAATGTAACAGACATGCCACTCGGTTTGCAGAATGACACAGAGTCTAACCTAATGGGCTGGGCTTTCACATAACAGTTTGGCTTGGAGTGTACACATTTATTTAGCCATACATTTTTAATAGGCACTTATCCTGTCATTACAGTGGTGAGCTGGATCCAGTCCCAGGAAACACAGGGCACTGCTTCTCAACTGGTGGGTTGTAGCCCGAAAAGTGGGTCACGGGACCGTTTTCAGTGTGCCGCAACGTGGGTGTTTATTTTTGCCGCCAGCACCACCCCCATCGGCAAATGTAACAAAATTTTCCTCTCGTATTTTTTTGTGCCAAGAAATAATTTGGGTTCCTGAGGCTAAAGCAGTTGAGAACCAGTGATGCGGAGCAGGCAGCATTCTGGGCAGGAAACCAGTGCATCGCAGATTACTCCACACAATCTTCACACATCTAATGTACCCAAACTGCAAACTAGACTACTGCACCAGACATCCATTTTCCACATTGAAACAAAACAGGAGGTACAGACTCTTGTCACAGAATGTTGAAAGGATGGACTGAATCTCTTAATTCCAACAGACCTGTGATGACGGTGTGATTAGTCCCGTTTTCCAGCATCTCCCAGTACAGATAGCGTGGTGCAGACTCGGTCACTGCGAACCAATCCACCACATAGCGGTTTGCTAATTGGCTCTCTAGCGCTGTCCATCGTACCAGGAGCCTGAATTCATCCAATGGCAGCACACTGATGTTCTTGGGAGGCGGGCAGACTAAGAATAAAATGGCATAGATAAACTCCTTTTGAGTTTAAGACATCTTATTATCACTATCAGCTAATGATGGACAACATAACACTTCATGAACCATTTGCTGTATTTTTTGACCCCACTAGATGGCGCTCCCTAATCAAAAAAGACACAAAACATACTCCAAAGCAAACCAAGAGCACCATCTAGTGGTGTTGAAAAAAATATACTAAAAGCTACACTACTGTTGTTCAAAGGTTCAGATTCCGGCTCTAGGACCATCATGCTCCTTTTCCTGTGCAATGTCATTTTCTCATATGTTTTGTTCATAAATGGAGGCTTAAATCCCTTACTGGAGAAGCAGTGTGTGCTTGTAAGCTACTCAACAAGGGGTCCGAAAACAGCAACCGGTGGCTGGCGGGTCACCTGGATCTGTGGCAGCAGGAATCCTCATACACGCAGGCGGGGAGGCGCCGGCGGAGGTGACCAGGGACACGCTGCAGGAGCAGGGCTGCTGGGGCAGGTCCAGCTTGCAGGACGTGGAGTTTGGGGAAACAGCCCCACAGCCCATGTCCCGTGTCTGTGTGGGGGGGTCCTCACACCCGCATGAAGTGTTATACCCCACAACATTACCATTGGCCAGGCTGGGCGGCAGTGGCTATAAAACACAGGACAAAGAGCCATGTGCAGACACACCTTACATTAACAATAATAATAATAATAATAATAATAATAATAATAATAATAATAATAATAATAATAATAAGATAATGTCTTGCGTTCTCTATATACACATTTATTTAGTAGGAAATTTTATCCAAAGTGATGAACTGAAAAAGAGGGGTCAGCTGGTACACAGAGCAATTAGGATTAAGGCTTTGCTCATGAGCGCAACCCGTAGATGACTCTGCCCAGGGGTGCCGTAAATAGGGGGGAGGTTAGGGCGAGTCCAAGGGCGAGTCCCCTGAGTGACTAGGGCCCTAAAAAAATTTGGAATTTGGAAAATAAGTGTTGGTGTGGGTTGGAGACCCAATATGCTTTCATGAGGTTCAGAATCTCTAGTGATGGTCCTAGTTATGTGTCACCAGACAAGAACAGATAAGAATAAATATTCTGATCACAGGCACGGAACCCTAACTCACTGAACCAACACAGCGCCCCCTGCAGGCTATAATAATTGGGTATGGACTCCAACTGTTTGAGTTACTGCATCTCTGCCAGTGACCAGAATGCGGAAGGGTTAACCACACAAGTTTATAAGTACGGATGGGGTGGGGGGGGTGGTCGTTGTTTAATTCTCACCTTCCAGAGCAGGGTGACTTTCCTAGACCCTCCTGGGCCTGGAGGCTCCACCTGCATCCAGATGTGGGGGGCAACCGAAGGGGCTAGAGGGCAGAGGGGTGACACACATGCACGTTCACTCATGTGCACGCCCAAGCCGTCACTCTACAACCTGCACTCTCTGGGGAGTCACACCAGCGCTCCATCAGAGCTTAGATATCCAACACGCCGTTTATGCCAGACCACCCTACTCTCATTGCTAAGACAACAGACACATCCTGGGCTGTGATCACAATCGCTTCCCATTGCAGAAACAGTGCGATACATAGTATGCCTGCCATTCTATAATGCTGTTTCAGTTCTCAATGGCAAACCTGACTCACTGTATAGTGCACTATAAAATGTCCACAAGACACTGCAAGTTGTACTGTACAAATGATGGGTTAGGGTACAGACAATTGTCACCTGTCAAAGGATACAAACGCAGGACACCTTGGAATTTAGTTCTGAAATTGTTCATCGACAAATTCCCCACAGCAAGTAGTCAGTGAGCAAGTGAACCATTTCGAACACAGCCATTGTGTCTGTCACCATAGAAACAGTTGGGCGCCGGCTTCTATGCACCCTTGAGAGAGTCTCTTTCAATTTACCCACCCCCCCTACAATATGTTACCTCCTTCCGCGGTGCGTGCCTCCAGGACCGAGCTCCAATCGCTCCAGTGCTGCGAGCGGTGGTAGCGGTATCGGATCTGCACGGTGTAACGGGTGAAGGCAGAGAAAATGCACAGTTCCACGGTGTGTTTGGTGGAGAGGGAGAGGGATCGCTCCGACACCTGTGCGTATTCCGTCCTCCTGAGGTCCTGCTCCAACACTTGGGGTGTAGTCTATAGGGACAAGGGTGAATGCGTGACTCACAGCAATGGGAGCCTCAATGGCGCCACCTTGAGCCGAAATGCACACAGTCCTTGCCTCAGAAGTAATCCATCCTACAAACCCTTACGTGGGTCAAATTTTTCATAAATCAGATTTACCTTCCCATACCACTCATGACACCTGAAGCCAGAATTAGGCAATCTTATCCACAAAGGGCCAATGTCTTCGCAGGTTATTGGGATAACCTTATTGGTCAGCTGTTCAAACCCAGGCGTGAGGACTCTTCAAGGTGGAGGCAGGGGTGGGGGGGGGTATTGATTTTATTATGTAAAGCATTTTACATTGTATTTGTATGAAAAGTGCTGTATAAATAAAGTCTGATTACTATTTATCTGTCAATAAATCAGTCTAATTAGGGAGTTCCAGCGTAAATTCGCATACCCAATGGCCCTTACTGGATGAGGTTGGTCACCCCCTGCTTAAAGCAAGAAAAACAAACTGAAACTATACTACTAATTCATACTTACATACTAAATAAAAAAAGAGATGGATTAAATATAATTTCCAGTTTCTCACCTTTTTGTTATAGGGTCTCCATAAACTCTGTATCTTGGATATTTTTTGCATAAATCTAGATTTACACAAGTAAGTTAAGCAAGTCGGGAGTTGCCTGTATACATTGATCCTGCAGACTGGCACCTGAACCATATTTTATTGTATATCATTGAAAATTTTTCAGAGCATATTTGGCTTTATTATATTTTATATGGTTATACTGTTGTATACGTCCCAAAGAACATTGCTGGATGGGAGGCTCTTTTAGGTTGAGAATCCTAACTGTAAACCAGGCCACATGTCAGGATTGGTCCCTGTCCTATGACAATTCCCTGCTTGGCCAGCAGGTGTCGCTGGTCATCCCATGTCCAATCACTACAAACAATCATCTGGGGATGAGGCGTTTAACCATTAATGCAAGTAGCTAAACTTTTTTCGTAGTTAGTCGGGAGGCTCTGTGTTAACCAATGAAACACAATAATATTGTTTGGGTGGATCACAGAGTTAATAACAGTCCATAACTCATTATATGACTGCTAAACTTTATGATAAAGCAGTCATCTGCATACTGAGAGTGTTTGCCCATTTTCATTGATGTATCAGCAACTGGACTCATTTTTTCCAATGCACACTTTGTAATTAGTAATTTCTATTTTTCTATGAACAATGTTGATACGTGGGTCTCAGAGGGCTGTGGGACCGTGACAGACAGGTGAAACCACGAACTAAGAGCACGGGTCGGTACCAGAGGTGGACAATTCAGGTCCAGAAAGTAAAAACCCAGACTAGCATTGTGTTTCAACCACCCAGTTGAGTACTCTGTTACTCTATGATCAGCTGCTTGGTTGAAACAGAACCCAGGTGAGGATTTTTACTTTCTGGACCAGAAATGTCTATTTAAATCTAATTCACCATATGATGATGTTCTGAATGGCAGATCAGACCACTGGGAAATTTCCTCGTATGTTCTGGGCCTGAATAAGAAGGAGTTGCTGACCTGGGTCTCAGACAGGTACCACACTTGATACCTCAGATGGCCTTCTGCAACCTCCCGGGGAGACAGGGCGAAGTGTGGGGGCAGGGACCACCGGAGCTGCAGGCAGTGGGGGCGCCCTGCTACGGGGCACAGCTGGGAAAGTTTGGGGGGGTACAACCTCACTGGGGTGGAAGCACAAGCAGAAGGACAGTAATCATTTCTTTTCATTTCTTTTTGAAGCTTCTTTTCAAAAAATGAGGTCTGGAGCCCCTCTTAACGGGATCTGACCTATTTCAAGGCCGTGGAGGCAACGGTGAGCTGAGGTGGCCTCCCCGTGGGCTCCGCGCATCGTCACGGCGATGCAGTAGTAGGCTGTCACCGTGGTGATGTTCACTGAGCAGTGGTCCCTGACCGTCTCACAAGACCGGACCTTATACACCTCACCATTAGGCTCCAGGGTCCTAAAAATGGTGGGTGAAGACACACCAAGCTGAAATGGGCCATTACTCTTCAATACAAGCCATGGTAGAAACAGACATTTCCTGTCAATATCTTAAACATGCGTCTTTACTAAAATTATTTTCACATTATCTGGTGCTGATCAGAAGACAGAAACCAGTCTGATCATATCGCCTGTAACATCCTGCACAAACTGTCAAAAGTAAGCACCTTTCCCCTCACACTGATAAATACTCACATGCTTCAGTGCAGGAAGCTCATTTGACCACAACAGCCAGGGACATGCACTGATATTACATTTGAGGGCCTCAAGCTGGCTCCAACCTCAATATATCTGAAATTTAAGGTCAGCCCACCAATCCTGAGAGCTCTTAGAACACAGGGTTAAGCTAGAGGGGCGAAAGAAACCACAGAATCTACACTAGAGGCCCAAGCTGTGGAAACGCTTCCTATTTTTAAGAGACTGCAGAACGTTATTCTAGTTACTTATTTTATCGACCAATGTGTGATATTTGGTAACATTTCGTTTATCTAAACATCACCACTAATATTCATGTAGTTGTCTTTAAAGCATAATGCCAAAAGTGCCAGGGTGTTTCCACAATTTTGCCAACTAGTATAAAAAGGACAGCGACTACACTGACTTTGGTCTCGTATGCTGGGAGGAAATCCCCAGCTGTGTGTGCCAGCATGAGCAGAGGACGCACGCCGGCTGCAGTCTCAGCCAGCCACACAGTTTCAGCCTTTACTGATGTTCTGCTGAACTGGCTGAGGGCAGCAGGACCTTTATCTGCTCCTGATCTGCCCCAGTCACTGTCTACTGATGGCGCATTTATATCCGCAATGCTGTTCAGGCACCATGCACGTTTGATAGCATATGGTCATGCAAAACGTGCAACAATTCACAGAGAAGCCACTCTCCCGGGATCTGCAAATTGCACCGAGGGGGGGATCCCACCCCCCTTGCTGCGAGACCCCCTCTTTTTCATTTTTTCACAGAATTCACAGACCAGAAGGAAAACAAAAAAGTCGCTAGAAATGTTACTGAATTTCTATTATTAATTATAAATATATATATCAGTAACAAAATAGTAATGTAAGTACCAAAAACAGTAATAATGATAGTAAAAAGTAGCGGTAAAACAAGATTTAACCATAACTAACTTGACACACCACATCGCTTGATCTTGAGGACAGTATCTATACACAATTCAATTCAATTGATAGAGCAGGAAAGTTATATCATATAATGATTAAAATCAATACTGCCTTTCACTTAGCCTCCGGGATCGGCTCTGGACCCCCCCACGATCCTGAGAAGGACAAGTAGTTTCAGGAAATGGATGGATGGATGGATGGACGGTACTTAAGAAAACTATTCAATAAATGCCTGCCTTCAGCAAACAGAAAAGATCTAATGGAGGACGAGACTAATAAATCCAACACTAATCCCTGAGCAGCAACAGGCCAGAAAAAGTCAGTCCTGAGCAGCTGCTGCAGAAACGAGGCGAGTATGAAGCTGCCCCGTCTTGCATATGCGTGGGCAGAGATAATTAGCATCTGCTCAGAGGACGCTCCTTCCCTGAGCCTATCGCTCGGAGCTGCTGCACGGCTGCACTGTTTATAATCAGCGTGAGTGTACTGGCATGGTGCGTGCTGGAGGTGAAGTCCCTAGGCCAGCCTGAAGCTCAGTATCAGTTCATCTCCAGAAGAGAGTCAATGCCATCCATCTGCATGCATTTCCCATTAGTGAGGCCTGTCAATCAATGTTGTGCACAAGGACTTTCCGGTGCCCAGAGTGCAGTCAAAGGGGGTCGGGGTGGGGGGAGGGTGTGATCGCCGTCTTACTCGTTGATCTGCAGGATATATGAGGTTGCTGGGACGGTGCTGTCAGGTCCATGGTTCCACCAGCAGGTGGCATTGCTGTGCTCCAGGAACTCACAGTCTAGAAGGGTTGGAGGGGGCAGGGCTATTGAAACAAGTAGAGATCATGTTAGACCAGCTTGGAATTGATGAATAAGTTCATCACAATTCACAATTCAAACACAATTCACCCCAAGTTGCCTGTTGCAAAAAATTACAGAGAAAGATATAATATTCACATACTATATGAATAAATATTTACTGAGGATATTTATAAGAAAATATGGCTTAATTTTTTCAATCAGAGGTTCTCGGACTCATCCCAACTGCCCCCCCCCCCCCCAATGACATCCCTGCATATAACCAATTTGTTATCCCAGGCACCACAGCCCCCACTACACCTGCAATGAGAGCAACTCCCACTGTGAGGACGAGGCAGTCAGCCACCTTGCAATGCATCAAAGTCATGATCCCGTGTCTCCAGGTCCAAGCATGACACCTGTAAGGCACCGTCAATGAATGACCCACAAAACCATCCATCCATCACCATTACCACTGAATCCCAACTGGGGTCGTGGGGGGACCCAGAGGCTATCCCGGGAACCAACCCTGGGCAGTTGCCAACACACCTGAAGGTACGCGCGCGCGCACACACACACACACAGGGCCAATTTAGCCTCGCCAATCAACCTGCACTGTACACTTTTGGACCGTGGGAAGAAACCGGATCCCCCGGCGGAAACCCACGGGAACATGGGGAGACCCGGGTCCGAACCCAGGACCTTCTTGCTGTGAGGCTGCAGCACTAACCACTGTGCCCCATAATTAAAGACCGGTCACACCAAATACTCAAAATTAATACTAATAAACCAAAAATAAGATTACCTAATAATCATTTCTCTTTTTAGGACATCGCGACAAAATCTTTTACCGACAAAATGGATAAAGCTACGAACGTTTTTTTCATTAAGGGAAGGTGAGACAATTAAAGCTTAACACACGTTTATTTTTTAAAATTGTGTTGCAATATTTGCGGATCAAATTTACATCAACATTTCATGCCAGTGATGTGATCTCCATCATTTCCATCCACATGTAATAATTTATGTATAATATATACTCTTACTGTTATACAACAGTTAACAGCGGAGGTAGAACAGAAACCAGCAGGACCTGTATTGAAAGAAAAAAAGGTGTGTTAGGTTGTTAAATAGTCCTTTCCAATATTCTGAAAACCATTTCCAGTACATTTTTTTGGGGTGGGGTGTGATCTCAAAACACCCCTTAAAGTTTAGAAATTAGTTCGAAGAGATTCTTTCGATCTATGCCATGCGTTATATTAACGGATGTTATTCAGTATGTAACCCTCGACTGCTCTATGAAATAAAAGAGCGAATTTTAATTCTATGCGAGGAACAAATGTATTCAGCTTTATTAAAGCAAACATACTTGTTTACCCATGCATGATAAAAGGTAAAAATAATACAAGACTTTGAAAGATAAAGGTACGGTAATATAAAAGTGACAGAACACATTATTTTTCTGCACGATTGAAAACATATATTACCTTAAAACGACGCATTTCCCAACTTACTTGGAAAATGATGTGACAGGACCGCTGGCACTGACGATGGCGAACTAGTTCGGATAGGAGCGGACGGTCCCTGCAGTTTTCTCACTTGTTTTTAACTCCTCTGCATGGTTAAATTTGCATGGTCACCTGTTCGCATTTATGGTGAATCGGGAGTGGAGTGCGTGTGCATTGTTAGGTTCGATCGCTCAGGCTATAGCCTCGAGTATTTCAGCTCCGAAGCCAGTCTTCCTTAAAATAAAAAAGTCACACCCCAGGTAAACCTGACTTGCTAAAACTAGCTAGAAACTTCCCTGGCGGAGAGTTAGAAATGCAGTCGGCTCTGGTGCTGTGACTAACGTCGGTGTTCTGGATTTTCTATGTAACTTGTACACCTGCCCGTTATTAGTCAAAAGCCAATAAACATTAAATGACGTCCGGCTGCATTTTAGATAATTATTGTGATATTACCCCCGATTAAATAAGAATCTCAGTCGCCCCGTCATCAAGTAGCGCACTGAGCGGGCTCACTATGCATTAACACAAGGTACAAGATCCCAGTGGTGGCTTCATAAAAGGAAGATAGCTCGATTAACATCCCCCTGCTAGCTGGGTTAATATGAAAACAAAGACCGAAGCACTGAGCAGTTATTACTGCGCACTTGAAGTACAAATTCAGTTATAGGGTTATTAAGAAATATTCATATGTTGAACACGACGTTGATGCGCCTAAAGTAATGTTTTACCTCCGTAATAATTTGCACTTTTTTGATGTTGTAAAAATTTGAGTCACTTGATACTACAAGCAATCGCTGTAATGTGTTATCTGAATCCAGAAATGAGCATAGTATTAATAACAAGTATCCCAAATAACAGTGTAATGAAATAAAGTGCTTAAATCTGTGTAACAGACCTAGAGGACTTAATCTTCAATGTTTGTAGCTTCCATCATTCCACAAATGCTTGAGACTATCCATCCATTTTACGAACCGCTTATCCTACTGGGTTGCAGGGGGTCCAGAGCCAATCCCAGATGCAATGGGCATGAGGCAGGGAACAACCCAGGATGGGGGGCCAGCCCATTGCACAGCACACTCACACCTACGGGCAATTTAGTAACTCCAATTAGCCTCACCATGTTTTTGGACTGTGGGGGGAAACCGGAGTACCCGGAGGAAACCCCACGACGACATGAGAACATGCAAACTCCACACACATGTGACCCAGGCGGAGACTCGAACCCGTGTCCCAGAGGTGTGAGGCAACAGTGCTAACCACTGCACCACCATGCCACCCCTGCCTGAGACTAGAAACATTATTTACCATGTATTTTTACATGAGCTTTTTTTTATATGTAAGTAGCCTAAATGTGCATGACTTCTTCCTGAACAACCAGCAGTAAATGCTTATTCTGTTTGTGTCACACCATGCAAGGATCTTTGTTAAAAGCAGCAGTATTGTGCATGTCGTCGCACGTGGCCTTTTCAGACGCAGAGAACTTTGCCGACAGTGGCTTTCACAGACTTTATTCTGAGCAAAAACACAGGGATTATCTTTCTGGGCCCTTGGCCCCAGATGACATGCTGGCTACTTCTTTCTGCACTTGCGTGGCAGCGGGGCGCTGAGCTGCAGGAGCCGCAGGGAGGCAGTACCATAGAGGGCGGCCGGACTGACACAGTAGGGGTCATGTTCTTCAAACAGCGCCCTCCGCTGTTTAGGCTGGGCCAGCACCTGTATCCGCTCGCTGGGAAGCCCACAAAGAGCTGACCTAGGGACTGTCCACAGCACAGGCCGATCCTGCTGGTGCTCGGGGTGGTCAGACTTTGGGACTGAAGGGAAGGACACAGATGGGACCACAGACACTTAGATATTCTTAAAGCATTTCTTCCATTCATCTTTATACATTTATGCTTCCATTCATCAGAATTTATCTTTAGTCAAGAGTTAATTTTTCTCAGCAGGTTCATAATAAACACATCCTGCTTTCGTGCCGCATACTTGCAGCATCATCTGTGAAACATAATCAGAAACCAACCCAGGACCTGCTGTCGTGATAACAGAGACTGTGATTAATAGTGATAATTCATAGTCACTCACTGGCCAGGAGGTGTATTCGGGGGGACATTTTGGTGAGACCCAGCCCTCTGGCAGATGGTTTGTGCTCATCATCAGGGAGCAGGATCGCCGATTTCCTAGGCTGGGATAACTGGCAGATTCGGGGGCTGGGAGCAGCTGTCCGCATAGACTTACTCACCTGCTACTGACAACAAAGACTACAATAATCTTCACTTTCCCTTTCTGCAGGCCTGGCAACACTTACACAATCTGGTCCATCTGGCGTTTTAATAAAACATGTAGGAGTTTTACTAATATGTATGCAATACATCCATGCATTGTATGCTGTTAGTCAGGACTGGTTTAACTCATGGGTTCATGGGTAGCTTTGGTGATTTGTATTGGATTAATGCAGGTAGCCAATGACAGTGGATGGTAAACCCATAAAACATTGTCTTTTCTTTCAACGAGTTATTAACCTGGAACAAACAGTATTGTAACAACATAAAAGAAGTAAAAGAAAACAGCAAACGATGTGAAAACAGAAAGTAGCTTAAGTTGGACAGGTGATCAAGGCATCAGCCAAATGAAAGCACAGTCAATACTCACTGTGGCCAACAGGGGGCGATCTGGTTGCCAACCTTTAGCGGGCGGGCGGGGTATAGCCAGGTGGCACACCCTCTCCGAGGGGGAAGCCTGCAGGGTTGCGGCCGACACCTGCCATGCCGGAGACCTGCAAAGAATGGAACAGTAGCAACAGTAACATCGGTTTTACCCCAGGTGAAATTCGATAAAATTATAACAGCCTGACAAGTGCAGACAAAAAGGCTGTTGCCCTAAAGGAGCTTGTATTATGGCGTGATGTGAGGAACATTTCACTCACAAGAAAAAAAACATCCATTATACGTGAAATGTGCATCAACTATTAAAGTGAACACGCACAAAAGCAGATAACCTATTATTAACATACACCTGAAAATATATATTTCTCACGGAGGTGCTCAGGAAAGAATAACGCAGGAGATATAACAGAACATCATTTCACCTGTTCTCCTGGAAACTGGGGTGGACCAGCTTCTTAAGGGCGAGCTGGGCCCAGCGTGGTGTCAGATCTGGACACACGTTAAAAATACGTGCATCAATAATAGCTTATACGGGCGCCTTAAGTATAAAATTCATTTTTATAATGAACTACAATGGCAGTGAACCTTAAGCAGGTTTCATATAGCAGAAAGCCGTTGTCCGAATACAAGCTATACAAAAGTGATTTACATGGCTATGAGCACAGATGGAGAGCAGAGAGAGGTTTTATTTACCGAAGGTGGTTGTTGACCCCTTTGATGCGACGGGAAGTTCATCTAGCCAATATACCGATCTCCTTCACCAGCGAATAGAGACAGAAGTGAGACCCCAGCGAGGACACGAGTAACACAAAACCTGGGAAGCTGATTTATTCCGAGCCCTTGTGTTTGCGGGCCACATAAACAAATTATGAAAATTTTAAATTAAGGAAACTGCAGCGTTGCTGTGATGGATGTCATGGTGTCACGAAGAGACTGCTTTTGTAATCGCTGCTGAAATGTACCTTTAGCACCGAACAGTGAGCGGTGTGTCCCGGAGGCGGCGCGGCGTGATACGGCACCTGTCGGGGTATTTCTGCAGGTTGGGCTTCGGCCGGGCGAGCTGTTCCATTCGTGCCGACATACCCTGCGGCACTTCGCTGCATGTCACGATCTAAGTGTTTAACTCGGTTTTATTTATCTGTGGAACGACAATCGGTCGTATCTTATTTCAAAATGTTATCGCTGTATCTGTATCATTTAACTTATTCTGAATGGCAAATCGACAAGTTAACTAATCATTCTAAATAAGCACGCAAACTTGAAATGCAAATGCATGTACATATCCTACCTGATCGCTGTCACAAAGACGCTAAACCCGGTACCATAGCAACGTGGGCCGCCCGCCAGTGTAGGGGGTTTTATATAGGCCTAGATTTTAGTTATATCCGTTGTACTTAATTGTTTGTTTTTATTAATCTGACTAGCATAAGCAGTTGTAAGAGTAGAACCCTGACTGAACTTCAGTCGAAAGGTTTAATCAATCACCCCAAGTGGAACTTTTGCCAATTTTATTCTTATTATTTATTTATTATTTATTATTGGGAGTCTTCCGAAAACACAGAAACAAACTTTTTTTTTCTTTTCAAAAATTGCAAATGGCAAGCGATGCAGATGTTATTAAATCAAGTAGAAGAAATCTTTGAGCCCAATAATTATATTCATTGATCAATACCGCTGGCTGCTCTTGCACATTCTTCCTTAGAACACTCTTTCAGTCGGGCACCCAAAGCATTTCGGTCTGCTAGCAATCTTTCATATACCCTCAGTAATGATTTTCCTTGTCTCCTGCTAATACATATTGTCTCTTTAGAGATATTGGTCTCTGAGCTATTTGGAATACAGTTTTAATCACCTAGCATAATTTAGCATCGCATTTAATGAAGTCTATCATTATGGTTTACAAAGGGCAGTAAAAAACGTAAATATGACATAAAATTGCGGCGTGTATTAAATCCCGGGATTGGGTATGACGGGAGTTAGTCCTAAACATGCATCTGTCGCATTTCTGGAAATATACCTCAGCATATGGTCTCTGGGTGTCACTCCATCCCTTTGAGGGTCCTGGCAGCTAGCGGTCCCTGTGAGATTTCACACTCTGCCTGTGATATCGGGTAACTTCAGATCTCCATCCCGCTACAAAGCTGATTGCTAACTATCTAGATAATGTTGTTTCTTGTCTAATGTAATATTGCTTGTTGCTCAGTGGGTTATATATGTCTCGGGTGCACTGTACAGTGAAATTATTCTGCTAAGCACCATCTCCTGGTTCTACTTCAGCACAAAGACCAGAATGTCCCAAAGCACTAATTTGCTGTAGTAAAAAATCCCTGATCTGCAAACGTGTAGAAAAACAAACCCGTCATGTAAGTCGTGATGCTGGGAGTCGTGTGTTTCCTCACGTTCAATCGCAAGACAGTTTTAATAATCAGAAGGATGAATATGAGAGTTTGGCTTCTGCAGTGAGGAAGACAGTGTTATGGTCTGGAGTTGGTCAGTTTAATAGATTGGAATTTTTGTATGTCTTGGGAGGATGCATCGCATGACATGTACATTCACACATTTAGCAGATGCTTTTGTATGAAAGCAACTTACAGTGAGGCAAACAGCACATTACAAGCATTCACACTGTCGATGAGTCAACTAGGCATAAGTGCAGCTGGGCGGAGCTTCTAGTGAACAGCCAGCTACAGGTATCAGCAGGTGTTTTGATCAGGGCTGGCCCAACACCCGTAACAGGAATTCTGCAGCAAAGTGCGGGGGCCGTGAAGGTGCGGTCCATCCGACCGTCCTAGTCCTCCTGACCAAGCGACTTGTTCACCAGCCTTGTTGTCTGAACTGCACAGTCTCGCATACTAATGCCTGGGGGCCCTTTGAGGCTGAGACCAAAGGGGCTGTGCCATAAGGCAAAACAAGCGATCACAGATTCAAAGAGATGCAGATGGTGTGTTCAAGAGCTGGTGAGTGTCAACAAATGTCTACACCTGATGATTTGCTCCTATTTTTTGAACTGTATTTCCCCCAGCATCAGCTGGTGGAGGTGGCTGGATGGCACACAAGATGAACTTATCTGAACTGAGACTTATCCACCCTGCACACACAGAATATGCACTATTACTCTTCTGGCTCCTAATCATCACACAACCCCCCATGTTGACTGTATTACATTCATCCCAGCACAACTGTGTTCTATGCAATGAAATACTGTTGATCATAATCACTATCTTGCGGCAATGCTACAGCTCTCAACTGCTGCCTTTCTCAGGTGCAATCATTTTAAGTAATAATTTAAGTGCAATATTTCTCTGGTACTTTCAACTGAGTACTCTGTGTGTTTAGACATAGCTACATGTTATTTTTATATTATTATTATTATTATTTACCTTGTATAGTTTTTATTAAGGCCTCTACAAGATTGATCTATGACAGTGACAATATGTATCTTGTATCTATCTAGGCATCAGTGATGCCAGATGAGGTTGACGAGGCCCACGGGGACCAGATGAGGGCGCTGCTGTCCTGCAGCTGTCCTGCTGCTGTCCTGCTGCTGTCCTGCAGCTGTCCTGTCCGGAGATCCCGGGCCTGATTTCCAGACCTAACTCCCGCTGTAGTAGGTCAGGGGGCTCAGGATGCAAATCATCTGTGTGCAAAGACAAGAAAAGGATCCTGGCAGAGGGTCCTAAGGGACTTCAGCTCTGCCATTAGAGTCAAGGAAGGGATTATAGTAAATGGACCGAGTTTCTTATCTTTTGCATTTCCTCTAACATTTATGTCAGGCGAAGGGAACCTGATTCATGGAGAGCATGGGGGGTCATTAGATCTGATCATGTTTTAAGCATAATCCCTTAGCCCCAGATCTTTTCCATAACTACAAACTCCCCTGGGTGCAGGTTTTTGAGATGACCTCTCAGTCAGTCAATAATAAGGTTCTCAGCTCCAGTGGAGGACCCACTGTTATTGGCTGATTGACAGGTCATCCCAGAAACCCGCTCCCACACCGGCCCTCCATGGATCAGGCTCCCCTCCCCTGATTTACATTCACCTGATGCTTTTGCATCCAAAACAACTTGCACTAAAGGAAGGAATTACTTTTGTTTTTTTTTATTTTTTTTTTTTAAAGCGTACTCCATGGGGTTTGAACCTACAGCTTTTGCATTATTAGCACAAGGGTCAATTGCAATAACCGTGTTGCACGAAAAAATGCATGGCAACGTATTTTAATGTTGCATAATGTGTACAGTGCACACTGTATCACCTGTTTAGCCTTGACAGACGACACATGATAGATGCCTGTAGCAGTCAAAATCGCTCGTCGGCATCAGCTGCCACGTGACGTCCTTGTGAACAAAGGGTTAAAGATGCTCCCATGATAATCGGGGCTCACCCATTAAGAACCGAGAGCATTCTGGGACAGCCACGGATTATATGTTTGAAATATTGATGCTGGTTAAATACACGTTGCCATGTGATTCCATAACCGATATACACTGAACAAAAATATAAACGCAACACTTTTGTTTTTGCTCCCATTTTTCATGAGATGGACTTAAAGATCTAAAATGCATTCCAGATACACAATATTACCATTCCTCTCAAACATTTCTCACAAATCAGTCTAAATGTGTGATAGTGAGCACTTCTGCTTTGCTGAGATAATCCATCCCACCTCACAGGTGTGCCACATCAAGATGCTGATCTGACATCATGGGTAGTGCACAGGTGTACCTTATACTGCCCACAATAAAAGGCCACCCTGGAATGTGCAGTTTTGTCTCACAGCAAAATGCCACAGATGCCACAAGCATTGAGGGAGCGTGCAATTGGCATGCGGACAGCAGGAATGTCAACCAGATCTGTTGCTCGTGCATTGAATGTTCATTTCTCAACCATAAGCCGTCTCCAAAGGCGTTTCAGAGAATATGGCAGTACATCCAACCGGCCTCACAACCGCAGACCACGTGTAACCACACCAGCCCAGGACCTCCACATCCAGCAGGTTCACCTCCAAGATCGTCTGAGACCAGCCACTCAGACAGCTGCTGAAACAATTGGTTTGCATAACCAAACACTTTCTGCACAAACTGTCAGAAACCGTCTCAGGGAAGCTCAACTGCATGCTCGTCGTCCTCATCGGGGTCTTGACCTGACTCCAGCTCGTCGCCGTAACAGACTTGAGTGGGCAAATGCGCACATTCGATGGCGTCTGGCACGTTGGAGAGGTGTTCTCTTCACGGATGAATCTCGGTTTGCATTGTTCAGGGCAGATGGCAGACAGCGTGTGTGGCGTCGTGTGGGTGAGCGCTTTGCTGATGTCAATGTTGTGGATCGAGTGGCCCATGGTGGTGGTGGGGTTATGGTATGGGCAGGCATCTGTTACTGTATGGACGAAGAACACGGGTGCATTTTATTGATGGCATTTTGAATGCACAGAGATACCGTGATGAGATCCTGAGGCCCATTGTTGTGCCATACATCCATGAACATCACCTCAGGTTTCAGCAAGATAATGCACGGCCCCATGTTGCAAGGATCTGTACACAGTTCTTGGAAGCTGAAAATGTCCCAGTTCTTGCATGGCCAGCATACTCACCGGACATGTCACCCGTTGAGCATGTTTGGGATGTGCTTGACCGGCGTATACGACAGCGTGTACCAGTTCCCACTAATATCCAACAACTTCGCACAGCCATTGAAGAGGAGTGGACCAACATTCCACAGGCCACAATTGACAATCTTATAAACTCTATGCGAAGAAGATGTGTTGCATTGCATGAGGCAAATGGTGGTCACACCAGATACTGACCGGTTCTGAGTCCCCAGACCCCCAATAAAGCAAAAAACTGCACATTCCAGGGTGGCCTTTTATTGTGGGCAGTATAAGGTACACCTGTGCACTACCCATGATGTCAGATCAGCATCTTGATGTGGCACACCTGTGAGGTGGGATGGATTATCTCAGCAAAGCAGAAGTGCTCACTATCACACATTTAGACTGATTTGTGAGAAATGTTTGAGAGAAATGGTAATATTGTGTATCTGGAATGAATTGTAGATCTTTAAGTCCATCTCATGAAAAATGGGAGCAGAAACAAGAGTGTTGCGTTTATATTTTTGTTCAGTGTAATTATGTGAAAAACAATACTTCTAATCGTATGAATTATTTTCAGTGTCTTTCTTTCTATTGTTAAGCAATAAAATTAGTACAATTCTGTTGAAATATCAAGAACTGAACATCATTAAATCATAATTAATTCCTAATGTCATTCTTAATAAAGTAAACATATAGTAATTATATTACTGTATTTTTTTTACAGCTGCCTGTTTCTCTTGTGTAATTTACAACAGGTTCGGTAACGCGTTTTAATTTTCTGAAAACAAACGCTATATACCCATTGATCCATGAGGAGGAGCCATTGTTCTTGCAAATATAAAAGTGGGATTGGCGTTTTTTCCATGTTGTGCTTTTGGGGGGCAGTTTTTGCAAGTTAATACGCTTAAAACACAAATTCAGCAGAGTCAGACGTCATATATTTGGAGAAAACTAGACTGGATGACGTACGGCTCCCGGTTTGTGGAATATGTCTCACGATGTGTATCCGCATGATAATACTAACAATAATACTAATAACATATTACAGAAGCTGCCTAATATTGAATTTAAGTTGCAATATTGGTGCTATGGACTAATTTTGATTGTGAGCCGATCTTAATTCCGTCTACCTGTAGGGAATAACCCCATGCTGAACTGCATGTATTATGAATTTAAACGGTTCGCATCCACTTCCATTTTTGTTGTGTTGGGATCATTTGGAAAAGCCAACCAGGATATGAAACGTAAGACATCTTTCACCAGAACACTGCATACTTTTACACGTCAGTTGGCTGTCCACGCATTTAAGACTCTTACATGTACATATGAGTTTTATTACTTAAACAGTCTGTAGGGCTTTGAGCATCAGCGTCACGCCTGATGAGTGACTGTTGGCAACCCCTGTATACTATAACTTTGTCTCGAACCCACTATTAAGTTCTTTTTCAATATTCAAATATCCTCTCATTTTTAGACGGCACACTTAGAACGCAGCTCAAGTATACCACTTGCCCAGTAGTTAATTTCCCTTTACACGCTGCATGAAACCTCAGACTATTTTGCATCTGTTACCATTGATTTTCCTCTGGGCTGTGTCCCATGTGAATGGTGTGCCATTCATATCGTGACTAATGTAGATACATATGGCACTATGTCCCACCCGCTGTCCGGGGTCCTTCGTCTAATGCCAGGCTTATGGCTTGTAGGAAGCACACACCATTTTAGAGAATGTCGAGTACAATATGTAACGGATCTCTTACAGGGGCTGGACAATGAAACTGAAATACTGGCTAAAATAGTGCTTGAGGTTTCAGGCTTATATGTGCATGTCCTGGTGGCCAAACTTCACTGACTGCACATTCCATCAGTAAGAACAGTGTGTGAAGGTTAAATTAACAAAGCAATAGCACAGCTTTTATTATTAATAAAATAATACATAAAATACAGCAATCCACGCAACATAATGGGAGACATACCAGAGCTCAAAAGAGGACAAATTGTTGGCGCATATCTCACTGGTGCATCTGTGACCAGAGTGGCAAGTCTTTGTGGTGCATTGAGAGCCACGGTATGCAGGCTGATGTCAGCATATCACCACGAAGGATGGACCACATCCAGCAGGAGTAACTGTGGATGCAATAGGAAGCTGTTTGATAGGGATGTTTGAGTACTAACCCGGATTGTGTTCAAGAACCATAAAACCGCAGCTGCTGAATTCACAGCAGAATCCCTCTGGCCACTGTGCAGGACTTGGTCCCTGTCATTCCCAAGACAAACTGATGCTTGCCCTACACCATTGGCTGCAATAGGAGGCCCTACACCATACTAATCAATTATTGTGGTGTAAAACTCGGTGTTTCATTAAATTGTCCAACTGCTGCATATTTCTGGAACTTCCACTACTTTCTACTAGCAGACCTATGGGAGGGACGAGAACAACGCAAGTCCAATCCTGCTTTCAGGGCGTAAACTTTCAATGATTAATTTCTCCTGCTACAATGATTCTCTCGTCTCTTCCTCCTATGACTGTTTTTACCTGTCAGAGCTATTTGGTCATTTACTTCCAGTTTACTTCAATTTAAGCCTAGCTCGACTTCATATCATTACATTACATTTTGCGGTACAGTAGCGGTACACTGAATTAACCAAACAAATACTGTATTAACAAGCATATTTATCTTTGCTAGCAGATTAACATTTAAAAGGTTCCTTGTGGTCAGTAGCAGTACAAAGAGGGAAAGCTTTGACATTTTTATTAAAAGAATATATTCATTTTGTGACTTTACACAGGGGGGCGGCATGGTGGTGCAGTGGTTAGCACTGTTACCTCACACCTCTGGGTCCCAGGTTCGAGTCTCCGCCTGGGTCACATGTGTGTGGAGTTTGCATGTTCTCCCCATGTCATCGTGGGGTTTCCTCCGGGTACTCCGGTTTCCCCCCACAGTCCAAAAACATGCTGAGGCTAATTGGAGTTGCTAAATTGCCCATAGGTGTGCATGTGTGAGTGAATGGTGTGTGAGTGTGCCCTGCGATGGGCTGGCCCCCCATCCTGGGTTGTTCCCTGCCTCGTGCCTATTGCTTCCGGGATAGGAAGATGGTCGACATTTGCTTATATGTAAAGAAGCAAATCACAATTATTATTCCTCAACAGGATAGTGTCATGCCCGACTCGTCCGATCCTCGCGTGTGCCACGCCCCCTAATTATCACGTGTGTTTCCCTGATCTTGCCCAGCTGTGTCCGATTATTTTCGCCTAGTCTTGTCTATTTCAGTCCATGTATTGCCTTGGTTTTCGTCCGTCATTGATGTTAGTCGATGTCAGTGCCTGCTCCGTTCTGTTCTGCCCCCGTAATAAATCCCCGTATTTCGCCTCCTTGCCTGCTTCCTGCCCGTTCGCCTTACCTGCTTACCCGGCTAACCTGACAGATGGCATTTTGTATTTCCATGTACGTTGATAATACATCGCAGAAGCATTCGGATCCAATTTTATGTGTTTGACCTGGGGTGATTCGTACATATTTGCCTTTTAGTTAGGTGGTCTTGCACCCTGTGTATTAAAGGATGAAGGAGAAAAGATGAAGGACGTTTTATTCTTATTCAAAAACATATTGTACATAAAGGGAACGAAATAAATCCAAAACAATAATACTATGAATAAAATTATAAACAAAGAAACAAATGAATGAACAAATAAACAGACAAACAAACAAATGAATAGACAAGCAAGCAAGCAAACAGGCAAACAAACAAATAGCATTAGGATTAAAAGTAACATTAGGTGAATATCTCCAACTATGAATACGAAAGTGACCAGCTTGTGTGTAGAAGAAACGATTGAGGTCTGTGCGACGTCAGTGCTCTGACATGTAAGATTGGTTGCAGAAACACCAGCACGTGGGTGCAGATCTGCAGAAGTAAAGTGCAGCAGCGACGTTAACTATTGCAGCAATGCCCTGACATGTAACTTTGATGATTTATAGCAGTGTGTGGGTCCAAAGCAACATACAGGCGAGGATCAGAGAACTGGCTCAGCCCACGTCTGTGCAGCAGCTAGGGCCAAGGACCTCGCTGAAGGGCCCCATTGCTGATGTCGCCCCACTAGAGATGGGATTTGGAGTGACGACCTTCCAACAAAGCTGCCTTTAATACATCATTACCAGGGACAAACTGTGGAAATGAGGTGAAGGGAGGCGACGAGAGGCTCACCGGGAGAGCTGGAGCTTCTTCAGGTCTTACTTTCATTCTACTGTGGCATCATAAGCGAATGTGTAATCGATGTACGCTTACAGCCTTCTTTTAAAGATGATTTAAAAGGAATAGTTGAATTTTGCAAATGAAATATGACAGATCAATTATTTAAGCAGAAGCGCTTGTTTAAAATCCCACTGTGTGCTACCGGGGGCGGGGGGCACTGTGATGTCACTACTCAGGGACTCTTCCTGTGTCTTGCTCCGCCTGCTCCGGTTTATTGGTGCGGTTGGATGACTTAGCGTCCCTAGACTGCACACTGAGCGTGTGTCCAGTGATGGAATGGGACCCACCTTGAGGACCCCGAGCCTCGTGACCTGAGCCTCTCAGGACCTGCCCCTCAGCCCAGTAATGGATAATGAAATATGAATTCAGGGTAAATATTTGGGGGTTTGGGAGCCTACCTACAGCATAAATACTGCTGTAAGAAGCAGGAATAAATTTTGCAGCCCCCTACAAATCAGGGCCATGGGCTACTGCTCAGGTTATTTTGTGCATCAGTCTGGCCGTGGAGAAATGTATGTAAAATCGTAATATTAATGTGATATTATAACATTATATTAATAATATTCATAATACCACCTGGTGACAAGTGATGGAATCATCAGTCACTTTTTAATCCACTAACGACAATTATCACTGTCATGTCCAGCAATGTTCTGAGATTTTGCTGTGATGTTCTTGAGAAGAACTGCAAAATAAACCACCACGCAGAATAAATAATTCAGCCATCTTCCGGCCTCCTATCCTGAGCAGGGCAGGATACACCACTGATATGGTGCCAATCCAATGAGCCGTACGCAGTTCAAGAAAAATTAGGTATTGATCCAAGGCCTTTGTTTGACATAAACTCTTTGAATAATTTTCAGTGAGTAAAACCCAACTAAAGGCCATTCATTCTATTCTATATATAAGACTGCTGAGAAATACAGAAAGTTATAACTAGTTCGCACTTTCACGTGACTCATACAGCACTGGCAAATGATGAGGTCACCACCTCTCCTCTGTCCCCAGAGTATAGGCTGTGACCTCAAATCTCGTTTCCCCACATGCTGTTAACGTTCGAAGGAAGATGGCGGCAAAAGTCAGAGTCAGCGTGAACGTCAGCGCACAGACACCCCGAGTAGAAAGTCTGGGAAAAGGGCAGATGGAATCGCGGCACTTCCGTACCTTTTATTACTGCTGACAAGATGACATTTCAGGGGGGGGACCCTTAGCTGGCCTCCTGATAGCATTTGGACACTGTCGTCAACTAGAGGAAAAGCGAAATTGGGATAAGCAATTTATTCAATGGAAGAATGTGGGGGAGGGGGGAGATGTCTGCTTCAAAGGTCAGCGCTGTCCATTCCACAGAAAAACAGATTCGTCATGGTCTTTCACTATGAAATATTAAGTCACACAAAAATTTTAATACTGAAATATGCGCCATAATTGACGCTCATTCTTGGAATCGATGTGTTTGATTATACGGAGGGTTAAGCGGCAAACATCGGAAAACATTCCCGTCAGGTTCAGACCGGGCTTTTGGTATTCCGTCCTGTCTGCAGCCTCTGAGACGAGGGCAGGGGCTGGTCGCCAAAATGCCAACACACCGGGGAGAAACGAGCGCGAGCTACAAACAAGGCTTCTCCATTAGCGTCAGACGTGAGACTTGGACTGCATGTCGGGCGTGACGGCGAGCGTCGGGCACGGAGCCACACGCCTTGCAGGACGGCATCTGGGCCAGCAGAGCCAGCCTGAGCGCTCTCCAGCGTGGGCGAGGGCCAATGCCTTTGTCCTTGACGTGACTTTCAGGTCGGTTGTCTTATCTGCTGCCACAAGGAAAAAATAAAAAGGTAACCAACTGCCACAGGCCCCTACTGGCACCTGCCCACATCCCAGACGACACACTTGTTCTGTAATAGATAAACAGAAGATATTTGGATTTTGCCGGTGGAGCTTTTGCGCCTTACATCACAGGTCAAAGGTCAAAAGTCACATGGCTAAGAAAGTCTTAAATCTGAAGCAGCACGTAAGCATATAAACACCAGAGGTGACCACATGGGTGCAAATTATTGGGGGGAGGGCAACCCCCCAAATAATCGAGACTGGCCAATGCATGCCCCAGGAGCCCTCAACCCCCCCCCCCCCAGTGTTTAACCCAAAGTTACGCCCTTGAGTGACCATTTAGGGTTTCTTATGAGATATGTAGGTTAAACCACTGCAGAGGCTTCAGCAGGGCAATACCCATGCACCTTGAAAAGGGTATTTCTGCAAAAGTAGTAGGATGAAGCTGGTGTCGTGGTTTTATGGGGACTAATGGGGCATGAGAGCTAAATTTATGGAGGTTGTGGCCCTCAGCTGAGCCTCCTGGCCAGCACTGTCCCCACGCTCAGAAAAGCCCTTCCTGATCCTCCACTACTGACGTACATTTGTGATACGCAGACATATAGTTGGAAACATGAAAGAAGATGATGGCGTTTTGGCATTTGTGTTCCATTCCCCTGCCTCCCAGGCAGTAATGCCCATTAGGGTAGGTTACTGAGGATGATCAAGCAACTGGGCCAGACTGGAGACATTCCCAGCAGCAGATGGGACAGCGGGTAAGCACCTGAAAGGCTGCCAGATGAAGCCAGCTGTTGAGCCTTTGAACAAAAAACTTTTAACTTTTTTTTTCAATTAAATTCTTCAATTGCCTGAAAGTATAAAGATAAAAGATAGCACTTTCTATAAGAATCTATGAACACATTCATAACACATTATAATGCATTCATAAAGGATTATAAACATGGCTATAAATATTTATAAAAAGACATAGCACGATTTATAAAAAGACATAGTGTCTATTATGCATTATCAATGCTTTATGAAGCACTCGTCTGTAATGCAGTATAGATACCTTCATAATGCAGTACAAAGTGTCGTTCATTTTTATGGTGACCATTATCATGCATTATGAAAGTATCTATGGTGCATTATAGGTGACAGTGTCATTAGAGCTTATGAAGTATTATAATCAACACTATATTGCCAGGGGCGGCATGGTGGTGCAGTGGTTAGTACTGTTGCCTCACACCTCTGGGACCCGGTTTCAAGTCTCCGCCTGGGTCACAAGTGTGCGGAGTTTGCATGTTCTCCCCATGTCATCGTGGGGTTTCCTCCGGGTACTCCGGTTTCCCCCCACAGTCCAAAAACATGCCGAGGCTAATTGGAGTTGCTAAATTTCCCGTAGGTGTGCATGTGTGAGTGAATGGTGTGTGTGTGCCCTGTGATGGGCTGGCCCCCCATCTTGGGTTGTTCCCTGCCTCGTGCCCATTGCTTCGGGGATAGACTCTGGACCCCCCGCGACCCAGTAGGATAAGCGGTTTGGAAAATGGATGGATGGACTATACTGCCTTATGATCATTAGTAGGTGTTGTAATGCTTTATACCAACCATAATAATGCATTATGAAGGTATTTATTGTGCATTATAAATGAGAGCTTCATTGGAGCTTATATATTATAAGTATTATAATCAACACTATAACACTATAATGCCTTATGACTGTCAATAGAAGTGGTTGTAATGCTTTATAAATTCTAATAGCAACCATTATATTGCTTTATAGATGATAGCTTTAAGCTTATTTTGTTTGGTAACCCTTAAAGTTATAAAGTAGTCAAATCACTGGATAATGTTTGAAAATAGATGCACTAAAAATCCAGCCCATAATAAGCAGCGCAGGAGGTGGAAGGGTCAACGGTCATGCAGCAAAGAGGGCCTGGTACATGGGGCCGGCAACTCCCTAATGACGGATGCAGGAATAATGTTGACAAATCCCTGACAGTGTGCCAAGGACCCCTCCCATCCAGCTGGTCACATGACTTATAAGCAGTGGAGTCGCTGCGGAAACAGAAACCGCGAGCTGCTTTGATGATGTAACACTCACAGTAGGGCTTTGAGGGATTTCCTGGCCAGAATTAGGCAGAAGTGGAATGAGGGATAAAGGCAAATGGAATATTTATTTGGGGTGGGGTGCTAGGATTGTGTCTGCAATGTTTAAAGCCCCATGGAATCCATAGCGTCTGCAGCATTACCATGACCCCCCAAGGGTAAAAGAGCAGGGGAGGGCTCCAGGAGGACAGGGTCAACACGGTCTTCACAGTCGACATCGACGACATTTGATGTTTGTGTGTTAAGCACAGAATACTCCTACTTAACTCCCAAATAGACCCTTTTAGCAGTTGACACATCAGTCGTATCACCCACACGTACCCAGGCACCCACACACATACCACCTGCCCGCAAGCTTTCTCCGTCAAAGTTCCACCGCTTTGCGTTATCAGCGCAACAATAAACCTCCTCGTGTCACATTCCCTCAGGACAAAGTCCAGCACAGCACTTAAGGGCACAGCTTGCATGAAGTCCCATCACGACACCATTTAATGTCTCCCCAGTAAAACTCATTGCCTTTGATGAAGAGGAATTTTTTTGAGACCCACCCATGGAGCACACACTGCTTGGATTGGCCCCGTGTCCTGCTGCCGTGGCAACCAGGTGCGGTTCTGTTACCCGCCGTCAAGTTTGCACAGAGTCTGTGGTCCGTGGGTTCGCCCCAGGCACTTCAGAAGACATTTTTTTGAATTTTTTTAAAGTGCATTTGCAAATTTACACTGTCGAAATGTGTGTAAAAATGATCCCCATAATAGAAAACTGGACCATGGGAACCTGAGTCATCCACCTTTTAGGGCTCTTTCCACTGAGAAGGATTGGTCTTAAGCGAATCAGAGTCAAGCCGCTAATAGATGCTACTGAAGACAACAATGCAGTTACAGTAACAGAATTACTTTAATACAGTCGTTTGCTGCTGTCAGAAAAGGGACATAATACTGGTAAGAAAGGTTATATTAATCACTTAGTCCAGATTAAGTACCAACAAATAACTTAAATCTATTCACTATTATCAGTATCATTGTTATTATAAATGACAATGATGAATGACATTTAATATTAAACTGTGAAACACTGAATTGGGGAGAAATATTTGCAAATTAAAAGAGAGCGATTTTCATCTGCCAGGACACATTCCTGACCGAATGATGGACAGGAAGTTGACAAAGAGCTTGACAAAACCCAGGAAGGGCGTCGTTTGACGTTCTGTGTAGTGGGATCCGTGGCATCGTGCCGTACAGGAGGCGTATGCAGTGTGTATGATCAGCAAGATCAACAAGACCGGAGCACAGTGACTATGCTGATTAATCTCAGTGGGCAAAATGAAAATGGCTTGCTGGACAGCAGCAGCAAGTCAAACCGAACAGACAATCTGACGTCAGGAGGTGAAAAAGAAAAACAAAGAGAGTCACCCAGTCCAAACAAAGTCTGCGTGACCCAATAAACTTCTTGCGACCGTCCCCGGGAGTTGACCTGGAATCAGCTACCTGCGACCGCAAAATCATAGGCGGTTTGGTTCTCGTCTCTGGTCAAGGTCCAGTGTCTGTTTATATGCTATATGTTCACAGCCCGCTATGATATGAAATCAAAGATCCACCGGACTTTGGCACTCAGAACAAGGGGGGGGGTTACTCCCCCTGCCTTATCCATGAAAAAAAATCATAAAAATCCGTAATGGATACAGCCCACCCTGAATGCCAATCGCATCACTCGTGGGAGTTTTACTTACACAAGGATGTTCTGAATCAGTTTGTAGAGGAGGTGGGTATAAGCAGCTAGAACTAGAAGAGGAAGGACCAAGACATCTGATTGGTTGGTCCTGCCTCATCTACTTGCTTGGACCCACCTCCTCTACAATCTGATTGGTTATCTCTCTGAACCAATCATTTTTCATTCTGCCCTCAAAACATTTTTATGCAAGTAAAATTCCCATGAGCAGACCCAGCTGACACCCAGCACCTTGAAGCGGTCAGAGGGTCTGCACCATGACAGGGAAGAGGAGGGAGAGGTGCTCAGCGCCCCGGATGGGCAGCTTATGGGTGGTGTAGTAGTGGATCACCTCCGGGATGGTGTTGAAGGGTGGGCTGTTCTGACCCAGGATGTACTTGCCCTCCTTGGACAAAGTGAATTTCATGTGCATAAATCCTTGGCAGCTCCTACAGAATGAAACAAAGCAGAGATTGACCTTTAGACCCTGTGTTAATAACACACATTCCTCCAGCTCTCACACCTGCAGCCTTGTGCTTCTCTCGGCAGAAGTGCACCGACAGCCACCTCGAATCATGCTCAGGGTTTATTAAAAATACATGGAGACTCTGAGACACATTCACACACATAACCGAAGAGCACACTCCTGTCTCGTCACACTCTGGGCTCGGATTTGCACAGATACAGGGTGTGGATGTTACAAAGAAGCTGTTAGCAGTCATTTCAGATACAGAGAGACAGCCCAACAAACAGGTGCGCGCACATACACACACACACACACACACACACATCAGGTGTACCTATCCTTATGGGGACTGCTCATTAACTTCTATGGGGAAAATGCTAATGCTAACTATGACAAACTTAACCCCCACCCAGCCCTAACCATATCCATAAGTAACCAAGCAAAATACAAGAGTTCTTGCATTTTTAGTTTTTTCACAGCAGTCACCGATTTTTATAAAACCAGTCCCCATAAGGGAAAAAACAGATATTTATCACATTATGGGGACATTGTGTCCCCATAAGGATAGGTATACCCGCTCACACACACACACACACACACACACACAAACGCATATATACTTAAAGTTCATGTATTCCTATCATTACCCCTACAACAGAAGACAAATACAAGCTTTTTGACTTTTTTTAGTTCTTTACTGGATTAACAGATTTTTTATATAATTGTGGTGTATATTGTGGAGACACACAAGCTAAAAAGTTACTGGTTTTACTACATTGTGGGGAAATTTGGTCCCTACAATGTGATAAACACAAACCCACAGACACATAGAGGCAAACATAACACAATGACCTACCTATGTACATATAACATAAGACACACTCGCATTAACATGCACGACGGATGGAAAGGGAAATTAAGCAGGAATGAGTACCAGCTTTTGGACAGAGCTCCAGGCTCCCTTTGCACTGCTAAGGTCACGCGATCGCAGAAAGAGCAAAGGAAAAGGGTGAGGACAGCCGGCACAGAATTTAAACACGGCAGTGGTGAAAATGGATAAGGGCATCTCTCCAGCGGCGTCTGCTGCAGAACTGTCATTCACTCAGCGAGTAGCCCTGAACCACGCAACCCGCCGCACCTTTAAGGCACACGTGCGGACGTTTTATTAGCGCAGCACAGAAACAGAAAAAGGGGGTAACAGCCGAAAGCGGAAAAATTAAACGAAAGCAGAACGAAAGGCCAAACAAAACAGCAAACAACAGCGAGGGAAAGTGAGGAAGCGCGCGCGTGCAGCCGGATGGGCGTGCACTTCCCCTTTAAGTGATCGCTGCCCAGCTGTTGTTCTAATTATAGCGAGTGAGAGAATAGGGCTCTAATTGGCCAGCTGTAGTCAGTCATTACGGCGAACAGAGCCCATCTCTACCGTGCCCCCCCCCCCAACACGCAGCACACCTTCGAGAACTCATTCGCAGCGGACAAAGACAGCCAACGGTGCTGCCACAATGGTTTTCCATCACCTTTTGTTCGGGGGGGGGGGTGTAAAAAACAGACCAAGCGTGCCTTTGATATGCCTCGGCCATTACGCGTGGGGCTCAATCCCCCTCCCGCACCCCCACACAAAAGACAGAAAGGCTACGTAAGAAATAGGTTAGAGGAAAATGGGTCAGGCAAATTGGTGGAAAATTCACTTGGGTGAACGGACTGCCATGATTGTGTCCTCGGTGCCGATTAAGCCTCAGGGCGCGACACTGCGGGCCCGAGCCATTTGCGGGTGGGTTGGGACGCCGACACCCCCAGCATGGATTTCCTTTCTATCCACAGGTAACACGGGGCACCACGGCTCGGCGACAGGGCCGGCCAGTATTTGTCTTGGCAGCTGAGGAGGGCCACATCACAGAAAGGTCACCAATGCACAGGGGAGCCGTGAACCCATACAGACGGTACCAGCATGGGGCAGCAGACAAGACAGCCGCGTGAGCAGGCGGTACGAGGGCCTCGGAGAGCAACGTTTACATCATTTAACCTTTTTTTTTTACACTTACCATATTATCCAAAAGTGACAAACATTTTTAAGAAGACAGGGCCAGCCAGTCCTTGGAGCGATTAAGGGCATCGCTCAAAGGGCCCAAATGTAAAAATCACCTAGACGAGTCTGGGATTCGAACCAACAACCTTCCGATTACAGGCACAGAATCCAAAACCCGCTAAACCACACACTGCCCCTTGACGGTTAACCTTCAAACATGTGCCTCGCCTTTATGTCCTTAGAACAGTGCCGAGAGAAGGTGGGAAGGGGGGGGGGGGGGCAGAACGTACCTGAGGGAAAGCGAATAATCGGAGCGGCTCGTCTGACTGTTCCTCACCAGGTAGCTACACTCCTTGCACAGAGTGAGGAGAGCTTCTGCCTCAGAGCGGCTCAGGGCTCCATGGTACCATCTGGGGGGGGGTTCAACATTTATCAGTCAGCCTCAGAATCCACTCACTGTGGGGGGGGGGGGGGTGAAGATCACATACACTTGCTTCTCCAATGGCAAGGTGGGGTCCACTCGCTCGCCCAGCGGCACCGGGGGGTTCTTGCGGTACTTGGAGTCCCCCCCAAGTGCTGTGCCGTGTCTGGGAGGGCGGGGGCGTTCTGCCTGCAGCGAGGGCCGCTCCCAGTCACCCCCGTCAAACTGCACTGGAGACGGAGAGAGAGAGAGAGAGAGAGGGTGAAAAAGGAGAAGGTGCAAGAGATTAGTGAGAGAGTCTTGGCAGAGAGACGGGTAGGGAGGGCAGAATGTGGGACAGGAGGAGGTATCTGGGGAGGGAGAAATATTTAGACAAACAACACAACAGCAATAAAACTGCCCCAGTATCCACAGCCCCAGGGTGAGGGGCTTCAAAACGCATATGCAGCAAAGACATGGGAAGTGGATGCTGCAGGGGATTATGGGAAGGCCGGGGAGGGGCGAGCGTGGATGGGGTCATTAAAGGGCAGCACTCCAGTTTGGCCACGACCCAGCGCGTCTTGTTAAGACTGTGGCTGTGCAGAGAGCCAGGCGGGGGGTGGGAGGCGGGGGTGGGGGGAGCAGGTAGGGGCCCCACTGCAGAGTCTGAGGTCACCTTGTTTTCCACACCATTGGAGGGGGGGTATTGAGAGGAGAAAGGGACAAGAGATACAGGAGACAATGTGGAAAGGCCATTAAGTACTGAAGGAAATCAGCCCCCAGGCTGCGGGGGCAGCAAACGCCAGCGGTGGCTCCTACCACCTAAGAACAAAAGCACGGCAGCGGAAACGACGGAAAAAGGTGCTGCTTGTCGTGCCGGGGGCTTTGTTTTGATTTTTTTTAAGACACGCTCCTTGAAGACCGGGAAGCCCCTCGGCACACGGGCTGCGGCACAGACCTCACAGTCGGCCCCCATCATCGGGGGGGGGGGGCGGGAATCGGGCCGAGAGCAGAACAAGCCACCAGCAAGGCTCACGTCTTCACAGTCCTGCAAATCCCCGGCACCCCAGGAACGGGGCATCAAGCCACCTGCACTGCCGGTTAGCAAGACAAGGCTGCGGGACGTGGCCCCAGGAGCCCCCGGTTAATTAGCGAGTGGGGCCTGGAGCCTCATTGGGGGGGCCTTGATCCATGGCTCGGCGCAATAGGTCCATCTGGGGACCGCATACATTCCACCTTTTACCTGACCACCCCCCCATCTAACATGGACATGCAGAACACATTACGACACTCATTGGGTGTGGGGTGTGGCTCAGTGGGTTAGGCGGCTATGTCTGTGAACTAAAGGATATTGGTTCGAATCCCAAGGTCAGCAGAGTAATTTCACTATTTGGCCCTTAAACTAACCCTTCTTTCAACACTCCATCATTTTGGGTAAAAGGATCTGCTACTTAAATATAAGGTATTTCGCAGTATATCTCAGACCATGGGTACAGCAACATTCATGGTAGTATCTAGCTTTTAACCAGCTAAACCAGCCCAAGTGCCTGGAAGCCCTACTACTGTAGCACTGACGGTTAACCCACACAACTCCAATAAATTATTCAGCTGTTAAAAATGGTTTAAAAAAAATCAGTTAAATGTGTCGGTGCAGGCGTGTGGGTTTGTGCGTGCGATTCAGCTCAGTCCACGCCCTTCATGTGATCTTCCGTGGTTCCCTCACGACACGAGCAACCGTCACACCTGTCAGCACACGCACACACGCCCCCCCAGCGTGCGAGTGACTCCTCACCCCCATAACCTCATAACACTCTCAGCATCCCAGCTGTTACGGCTTTTAAAACATAAATGAAACATTTTTTCGACGCAATTCTAACCTTGATGGTTAGCGACTTCAGCTCGTTCCATTAATTGCGACCCTTGCATGCGGAGATTCTGGCTCCGCAGATTAAATGACACCCCCCGGGAGCACTGGCGTGTGCGGGTGCGAGCTACTGAACGCAGAACGGATCGTTTGTGCTAACGAGGGCAGCTAATGTTCAGAGTCTCGTGTCGTTAGCAAGGCAGCTGCTGGCCCCTAACCTCACCCCGACGCCGTGCCGACGGGCCCAACTCATCAAAATGCGCATCCTGACATTTATCAGCAATTTCCCCCCTTTATCTCCACATCCGTTTCTGCTGCTCGTGCTGATTAGCAGGCGTCTGAATGCAGCATCTCCAGCTGCACAGATATCGGCCTCCCTGGCGATGCGACGGGAATGAGTCGGGATCCTCAGCCGGGTTTCCGCTCGGTGCCATGGGAAAAGCAAAAAAAACCGAGAGCTCATCAGCATCGCCTTCCTCCCCCAGCCTCATCCCCCCACCCCCCCCCCCAACCATCAGTTATGTACCTGCCCAAGCTGCCTGACCTCGGAGACACACGGAGGCAGACCACGAGGACCCCAGGGACTGAGTATGGCAGGCAAGCTGTCAGAGGAGTAATCTCCCTCTCCTTCTCTCTCTCTCTCCCTTCCTCCCCCTCTCTCTCTCTCTCTCACACACACACACACACACACACACACAAACACCCCACCCACAGATCCTCACACCTCACACATGCAGAAGTGCCACACCGGCATAAAACACAAGGCCACACAAAGAGGGCAGACACCAGATAGACGTCACAGGTGTTTATCCGAACGTGGCAGTTGGGAACATCAGGAATGCAGAAGGAGGTCAGCCCCCAGGGTGGGGGGAGGGGTGTGGTCGGTGGCTGGGGGGCTTTACTGGTTTTATAGGCTGTCTTCCGACAGGCTTTGCGGCTTCGCACTAAAAATAAGTGCCACCTTGCAAAGAGCTTATTTTTTTTTGGCCCGTAAAGACAAAGGAAATCTGGTCTTTGTTCGTGTGCGGGATGCGTCTGAGTGTGGCGGCACTGCGGAACGTTAGGCGGCCAGCGGGAATGCCAGATCCGTCTCCGGAACAAAAGGGCCTGATCTGAACACACACGCCTCCCACCGCTGTGCACACACATTTATTTACTTTTTTTTTTTTTAGCATGTCAGACTGTCCAACCATGTATGCGCGTGCCCTCCCCCCCCCCCTCACCGCACTGCCACCTCTGGGCACATGGTGATGATTACCGTCACTGTGGGAGGAGGTGGGGGACAGATGTTAGGAAAAACACCTCAGCAGACCGTGACAAGACGTGTGACACGTGGCTGTGAGAGGCAGAGACATCCCAGCCAGGCAGACCGACGGATTACACCCTGGTGGGAGGGCACCGTTCTCCCGTCCCCTCCGAAATAATCACAGGTGGCTCTCGCGGCCGAGCCTGCCGTAGTATCCCAGCATGCACTGCAGGATTCCGTACCACCTCTCCCTCGTCAAAGAACAGGAAAGTCATCACTACCTACACAACGTGACACAGATACTATGTTCATGCCAATGCACACACACCATTGCTGCCAGGATCACAGGGTCCGTCAGCCAATCAAAGGAAAGAGAGTCACCTGGGGAGTATTAGCCAATCAGTACTCGCTGTCATGATTAACACACCCCATCTCAGACCAATGTGCTACACCCACTGCCACCCTCTCCTGTTCTGTCCAAACAAAGATAAAACAGTAACTACATTTTTTTTTTATCAATATTGAATGGTGACAGAAATCGATTCTCTTAGGCTTTGATTTTTTGATAAAAGCTTAGTTCAATTATGCTTGGTTTTAAAGAAAAGAGTGTATGAATATTACAGTTATGGTACAGGTTCAGTGTCAGTGTAGTTACTGTGTTCTGCCTTTGTAGGGCAGTATAGCATTCTTACATTACCAACAAACAGCCAATCAGGCCACAGAAACATATTCATCAGTCACCCAGAAGTCCACAGAGATACAATGCCTAGTACACTATGTGTGAAATTCAAGAATTCAGGAAAGGCCAGGGGGCGTGGTCAAGCAGTGAAACTGACAAGGGGGTGTGGCCAAGCAGCGAAGCTGAGGGGGCACGGCTGAGACAGTACCTGCGAAGGCCTTGGAGATGTTGTCCTTCTTCCACTCCCAGGGCTGGTCGTACTCATCTGCTGGCCGCTCATCGTCTCGAGGCAGGCGGCTCTCCCTGCCTCCGTCGAGGACCCCGAGGCGGCCCAGGCTCCGCCCACGCACCCGCTCTTCGTACGGTGTGTCGTAAAGCTGTGGCACACCCTTCTGCCGTTCCATGCCCCGCTGAAGCTCTGACGCGGTGAGAAAGCGAGGGATAGGGATACAAAGTGCACTGCTAATTTTGCATATTACAATACATGCTAATGCTAATATTGGCTCAGGATGGGACAGCTGCTTACTGAAAATGTAGGAACATAGTCGCACTGAACTATATAAAATATACTGTAATGTATTGGTCTCTACTCTCTACTAAGGTCAGTATCTATAGCAGGATTCCTCAAGATTTGGGTCCTGCTGAATTTCCAGCCTTCCTTTACCTGTGAGCCAAGTATGAAGCCTATGACCAATCAGAATGAGTAATTATTAAACAACTGGGAGAACTGAAAACAAGGCCTGGATTTGGAATCGAGGGCCAGATTTGAAGAGTCCTGATCTAAATTGCTTGGTGTGAGAATTTTTTCACAGATTTTTTTTTTTAACAGCATTCTGGCAAGGTTCAATGATATGAATCGATATTTATTAATCAAGTCCATGAAATCATATTCAATCGATTAGAATCGATAAATCGTTTCAGCGTAGTAATGCTTCAATTTTGTTCCATTTGCTTTTATCCAAAGTGGTGTGTAATTGAGGAGGGAGGGTCAGTCAGACCCCAAAGCAATATGGGGTTAAGGGCCTTGATCTGTGGAATTACTCTGCCAATCCGGGGATTTGAACTGGTGACTTTCTGACCACAGCATCCTAACCGTCTGAGCCACAGACCACCCCCCCCCCCCCAAGACAAGCAGGCAGGGAGGAATCCCACGTTGCCAGTGTAACCCAGAAGCATGGTAAGGAATGGCTGCCATCGATACTGCTCATATAATGCAGAACACGGAGCTCTAACAATCTCCCCAAAAACCAAGAGGGAAGCTGGAGATCGATGCCTGCGTTAGATTGTTGGACACAAAATCCATTTAGCCGAAGCTAACGGTGAGCTTCAGATGGATGCTCAGTTATCCAGTGCAGTCAGTTACAGCTGCCGAGTGTTGCACTGCCAGTGTCACACAATGAGGATGAAACTACAATTTAGTGACAACAGCAGCACTTAGGGACAGAGGATAAATCACCGAAGAGAGCAGCAAACGGAAGGAGGAAAGGAACCAGGGAAACTTTAACCTTCAGATGACACTTTGCTGGCGGGTGCCCCTGCTGTCTCCATGGTGATGAGAAACCCCCCCCCCCCCAAGGACAGACCCTGGGGTGGGAGTGGGGGGGGGTGTAGGATTTTTATGCACAGGAATAAAGGAACAGCACTCATGAAACCCATAAAGCGGAGGATGGATGCTGAAAAACTGGGATGGAACCCTAACCCTACCGATAGGAAAGGGGTTAAGATGGAAGGCGGAAGGAAACAGGGAATTAAGGGGGTCAGTCTCCTAAAAGGAGCCACCAGTCATTCAGCCTGCAAACCCAAGCTTCCTGGCCCAGTTTAACGTCTGAGGGCGACAGACGAGCGTCGAACAGAATGACAGGCAGGCAAACTGCAACTGGGCGGCAGAGAGGAAACAAACTCACTCTCCCATCTACTACACCTCACCATGGTCACGGACTCCCTGCTACGGAGGATGAGGGATGAGGTGATAATTAAGGATGAAGTTGGCAGGGGGGACTGGTGTGGAGTTTCACCACCAGATCATCAAATGGAGAAAAAAAAAGTGCGACATTCAGGCTCGGAGAGACGGGGAAAGTGAGAGGGATGGAGAGAGTGTGGGAGAGAGAGAGAGAGAGAGAGAGGATAAAAAATTGCACAGGGGACACAGAGGGACGTGGAAACAATCAGACTTGGCGGGCAGCACGTCACAGCGCATTAAGCGCCGCTCTGCAGGCTGGATGAGGGAACAGCACCTATTCCGGTACCACAGTTCCTGGCAATAACAATTAATGCTGAGAGAAGCCAGAGAGCAGCATACCGGCAATGACCCGCTGGGCCTCGTACGGCTCCATGTAACCGTTGTTTTCGGTCGGGACCAGCTCCATCCCGGGCCTCATGGGCCGCAGATCCAGACGGGCGTCAAACGGGTCCGAGTAGTCCGTGTCTCTGGCCAGGGGTGCCGACGGGACCACCTAGGGTAACAAGAGGGCACAGATCCAATCACGGAGGCTGGCTTTTAGGAATCGCCACACCTTTGCCGTGCCCACAGCTCCAGCCGCTTAGCCGTGACTAAATGCGTCCTCCAGATCTCACCCTCGTTTTACCCAGCATGCTCGCCTGGAAGGGAGGACCTCTGGCTTCCCCGAAAGCGGCCTGACCGCGTCTCTCATCTCTGTAGGGGCCTGCGACAGACCCTTAAACGCAGAGACCTCTCCGGCTGCCAGGCTGTGCGAGCCCAGCGTCTCTGCGTGGAAACTTTGGCCTCATTAAAGGGGATGTAATAATTACCAGACCGCGGGTGGCAGCGTGTGCTACAGGGCCGCAGCCATGGCTGTGCTTTTGCAGCATTCCTGTACGTCTGCACGGATGAGCCTGACTAATACGCCTAGCTCAGCACCCCCCCCCCGCGCTACACAGATATCCCCCTGGGTCTAGCACCACCTCCACTGGGGCAGTGCCACTGGGCGCGCAGTGAGGAATGCAGTGTGGGGGTTGGGGGCACGCAGCATTCCAAAGAGCTACCGCGGACTCTGTGTGCGTCTGTATGTGCGTTCATGTGTGTGTGTGTGTGTGTGTGTGTGTGTGTGTGTCTGAAAAGAAGCTTCGACTTTTTGTCTTGCTGTTTGAGCACGATCGGAATGCTTTCTCCTAACCCTCCTGGATAATGTTGGTCCAAACCACTGAACAGACACTGAACAGACATGCAGATTCCATCATCTGCTCACCTGATCACAGTGCTTCTCAAAGCATGCTGGGAACTCCGCTCCGGACTGGCATTCCTTATAAGGAATGCTGACGGTGTCATCTATTTCAGTGCCCTCATGCTGGGGCAGAGACAGGGCTATAAGCAGGTATCCAAAAGCCATCTGCACCGACCCAGAAGCACGAGCAGATGGATAGGGGGCAGTCTTGTCACTAACAGCAAGCGGAAGCATGACCCCTTGGAGACGGCTCAGTCTGTCTGACCGGCTAATCATACATACAGGTACTCGCTTCTCAAATTACACCCTATCACAGCTATAATTTAATGCCTTTCAGCACTGTGAATATCCCCTAATCCACTGTATCATCATGTATACACATTGCTGATATATACAGAAGAACAAACTGCTGTATATTTGTACCCCGTCTGGTAGTTATACTGCTTGAAATCCCCACGTAACCCTGACCAAGATAAGTGGTTAGAAGATGGATTCTTATGATGAGTGAGTCTGTCATGTCTTCCCTCGCTAATCCCCCGTCCCACGGGCCGCCCGTGGCGAGACAGAACGGGGCAAAGGCTGCTCAGAGAAACATGATCGCCGAGTGTCTCCGGTCTGATTATCGCCGTCTTGATCTGCGCAGCGACGGAGGTGATTACATTCGCAGCCCAGTGATTAGTGTTACATTCTGCGACCGATTTCTATACGGAGAAAAGAGATGAATATCTTGAATGAAGTTGCATTAAATGAGGGGAATGGAAAGCATACCGTCTGCAATTTTACCAATTTCATTCATTCTTTCCCAGGCATTAAGGCATACGCATAAAAAACTGACAAAATGAGGCAGTGCGTAGTGTGACCATGTAGGAGTTTCGGCAGCCGAGGTTCTTAAGTAAATTCTTTTCCCCTATAAATTTAGTAAAGCACCTTGCTGGAAGTTGCAATATTGGCTCAGAAATCCAGCTCTATGGCCAGTGCCAAAGTTAACAAAGTGATCATGTGTAGTCCCTCCCAACACTAGTTTGCAGAGTAACACGCGTGCATTAAAGTACATTATGAATAATAAGCAATACTGGGTAATCTCTACAGACACTTACCGGCTCCGGCGGATCTTCAAACGAGATGGCACTCAGCAGTATTTTGCAACGACCCAGCTCCTGTGAATCCACCTTGATGAGTCGGTGTTTAGGCGACACCATTTTTACATCCGTACCGACAGACTTGAGCGGGGAGCCTAAGCTATGATGGGTCAGATCTGACATGACAGGCTCGTTCCTGGCGCGGTTCTCCGCGTCCTCGTACGGATCTTCAAAGTCCAGGTTCTTCTGTGCCCGGTAGGCTCTGAGGATCTCGCTTTCCGTGTAGTCTGGTTTAGGTGGCTGTGGTGGGGCTCGCCGACTGCTGAAACTCAGGTAATCCTTCAGCCACTTTGCCATGGGTTCCTTCACAAAAACATTCAATATGGTTCCCACAAATGCACGATAAGGGAATAAATCCTTGCGCATTTATTGCCTTAATTTTGAAGGTAACTTAACCTAACCTTAAGTGCATAGCACCCCAGAAGCGCAGTAAATCAAATAGGCTTCAATATTCACACCTCTGTTTCTTGGAGGAACATCACAGTAGGATTTTAATGGTGAATCACTCTGAAATCCGGCCAGGCAAAGGCGCACAGACGCAGCAAGTCAGATCGGAGATCGGAAGAACCGCTAGACCGACACTTTCCCCGCAAGCCCTGACAGCTGGCTTTGATCTGCGGGCTGCGACTTCGGGAAACAACAATATCCTTAACTGCCCATGGAAAATGTACTTAGAAGAGAAAAAAACATTCGTCAGTCAACTAACTAACGTGCACGCCCTTGTCTTCTCATCATTTAGAACATTCTCCAAGATACTTCAATCTTCCTTCTTCGTAGATTAAAATCAAACTTGACTCGACGTGACAGCTGCTCCCTGTGTTGATTCATCAAAAGTCCAACTTCTTCACTTCAAGCTTACTGATTACTCCACACATTAAAACATACTGCTTCAGCTTCGTATATATGGGTAAATCATTCGTCAGATCTAAAGTATGCTATAAATTTAATTTCAGTACGTAAATAAGTCAAATGTGGTTTGAAAAAGTCGAATAGGAAACAGCAAGCGCATCAGCAAAACGACAGTAAATGTGCTGTGTATCTTTAATTGCGCTATGTAAATAATACACACCAAAGAGCAAATGTGTGGATTAATAAAATACTTTTCAATGAAAAAGTTCACCTCTTTTGATGCTCCCTTTTCTCTAACTCTTTTCAGGCTTGGTCCTCATTGGGAACTGCGTCCTGGTCAGTCCTGGAGGCTTACATGCAGTGCTTTGAGAGTCCTGTTGATTTCATTGTGGAGTACGGAAGGAATTAGCTTGCTAAGTAGATGCATCTCATTTTCATAAAAGTTCAGCAATTTGAAGAAAAAGACTACATATTAATATGTAACATATTAATTACATTCTCGGTTAATATTCAGGAAGGCAAATTTGGCTGGGAATATTTATTGCAAACAGTCCTTTTATCACATCGAACTTCACTGTTACCAGTATTCCTGGAGCATTTGTTAATGCAATCACACGATTTGTATTCCGTGATCTGATGTATATCTTATGCAAATATATTTTTTTAAATCTTGTATCCAGGGAATATTGTGTCGCTTCGCGGTGAGAGTTCGCTGCCTTCTGCTCCGCACGTTGTTTTTTTTTTCAGATTAAAACGCGAACAAAGGGGGGGAAATCAGCGTTTCGGCTCTTCATAGTTTTTGTTCCAAGCGCTACATAGGAAATGGGAAAAACGAGCAACTCCGGGATTGCAGCGGTGAGACATCGGAGAGTTCCGCCAGGAAGCGAGTGATAATCGCGAATGGGAAAGAGAACTGGGAACAATCGCATTAAAGGGGAGTAAACAGCCCGCTCGTCAATTTTTAGTCATGCCGACATTTAATGTCCCCGTCTTAAGTGTATGTTTTCGTGTCGCTTTTCTGACATGGGTCCTGTTGGTGATTATATAGGTAGCCACGTTATGCATTGATATTCTATGCTTGTATTATATATGAAGCATTGTTATGTACGGGCATAGAGATCCGACGATTAAATACTTGATGTGGGCTTCCTTTTAGTGGGCCGGACTTATAGTGTGCCCCCTGGCGGAAGTGCGGTGATTTGTCCTCATGGAAAATGACATAATGTTCGATCAGCACTTTTGAGACATTTGGTATTAAATTATTAATAGAAGAATTTAAGCAAGTTATAAGGGACAGAAAAGTGAAAATTGAAAGAAAACGGTTTGTACGGTAATGCTATTTAACAAGTTCCCACTAAAATGCATCACTGTGTGTGACATTCAAGCTGCCACGATAATAAATAAATATTCGTCTTATATAAATTGTAAAATACAATTTTTATTAATACAAAAACACCCTGAATTAAATCTAATCCACATCAGAAGTAAAACCTGAAGGAATGTTGCTGTGATTAAAGGTGGAGTTTCCTTTTTACACTTTTTCTTACTGTTTTGTTTAAATCAGTATTTTACTCTGTACCTTAGTCTCCTTTCTGCAATGTATCTGCTATAAAATAACTCTATCTGGTGATTCTGCGTGAAACTAAAAATAAGTCAATGGTTCTTTCATTTCGAAAGGCGTCCATAGTCTTACCTCCAATTATCCATCTGTTCCGGACTAAACAAATGCACAAAGAGACCTGGGCACAACACATTCCACAACCACAGCCACTCCAGTTACCCGTACAGAAAGCACTTTTTAATTTGGAAACTTGGAACAATGTATAACAAATCAGTGAATTGTGCGCTTATATTAAAGTAGGAAGTGACCAACCAAAGAACTACTCTAGTTTTACGTCTTAATTCTTATTGGATTAAGGGGAGACCTTAACCTCTAACCATCTTGTGCTTAATGAAAGAAAATATAAATAATTATTTGTTCAGTTGTTTATTTTCTTCTCTGGCCATACTTTAGTAAAAACTCCGCTAACTTTTTGTAACATTCACTGAGGGCATAATCACAGCAAATGGGTGTTACAAACTATTCCGAAATCGCTGTAGAGAACAGTATCATGGTTTGTACTGCCCCCGCGTGGCTGTTTGTCAGTACTACATCTATACGAATTATTAGAAGTTTGGTTTTCAAAACTAACTTCTTAAGTAATATTCTTGTACTTGTGGTTCAAGTGAGGAATAGCAATCATGGCAGACCGCTGACTTCAGCTGCATTTCAAGTCTCCATTCTTTATACAGAATGACACTCTGGAAGAAGCAGGAATTAGTTTTCAGTTGCAGCTGTTTTTGCTGCCCAACTTACATTGGCAAATTCTACTTGCACAGAACAGGAATCACTGAGCTGTTCTGTACACAAAAAATGGTCCAGAAGTAGTTTTATTCTTGCCTATATGGGGAATATTTATAGTTTTTTCTAACTCCTTTTAGAGGATGATGTAATTTCTTATATTTGCAGAGTGAAACTACAGTCTTTATGGCCATGGCACACTGGCACACTGGCACACTGTATAGAAATTCATTTATTTCACTGCAGTTTTTACTAACCTGTCTTGACTGCACACTGGGAAAAACTACAATATACATTGAACCAGAAAATTATGAAAGGCAAAAAGTTCACTAAGTGTAACAACGTTTATATTTGTATTGAAACTACAGGTAAAGGGTAAAAAATGACGCTAAAAACAATATCCAGTAGACAGATATATAACGTTTGTGAAATGCAGTCTTTTTGCATTTTCTGCAGCTGTTACGTTTTAAGTCACATGGATACAGTCACCTGTGTAGCTTGTTATTCCTGTTCTGCTGAGATAAGTCTACGGTCCAACAGACTATTCCTCTTGGTCCTTCTCAGGTCCATCAGTACATCTTTCCCAAACCCCGTCATGGTCTAAGAACACCTCTCTTTTCACCTCCTGGGTTCATCAGAAAAAAATTAGGATAACACTTGCAGTCCCCGTCAGGCACGTTGGTGCATCTCTCTACATCCTTGTTTGATCCCTCAGAGGGTCTTTATGTTCCTTGGGCCCTTCACGATGCTCCTCTCTCTGTCCCCTGACGCGGGCGCTCAGTTTTGCTGAGCTGTCATGCGCTGATGCAAATGGGGCTGAGAGATGACCGGGCTGAGATAAATCGGGGGAGGGGGAGAACAAACAGGAACAACACGGGGAGTTTCGCGTGGGGAAAGGAGGACAGAGAGGCCGCGCGTGCCAAAAAAGATTCAGAAAAGGGTAAAGAGAGAGCAGAGTCACAGAGAGAGCGGGGAGAATCCTAATAGAGCATAGGATGTGAGGGCGAGGAGGAAGGGCACAGAGGAGAGGAGACGCCGGCGAGGTACGGACTGCAGTGCTGCGACGGACTCTGCGGCGGATGCGGACACCGGAGCGGTGGGGTGAGACTGTATGGGCTACCGAACGTGCAGAGCCGCGTTCTGTCTGTGCATTTGTTCATCTGCATATGCCGTGTATAGACTGTTATTCTCACTGAACATGCGGTGTCAGACTGCGGTTTGTAGATCGCACCCGGGGGAGGTATGTGCTACCTCTCGTGCTTTATTAACCTGCAAGGTGATTTACAGTCTTCCGGGCTAATTTGGGTGAAGTAGCTCAGAGTAAAAAGCAGTGTTCTTACGCCCTTGTAGGATGTGTCCTTCTGGCAAATCTGTCAAATCATAGTCAGCCTGCGCCAACACCACGGTAGCTCTGTGTGGCAGTGTTTGTGATTTTCTCTGCGTGATGATCTGTGTCATGGTGCATCCCCTTAAATCAGCATCTGCTCAGGTTTGAGTTTCTGCCCCCCCGGTCCACGTGTCTGGCACTGCAGATTCTATGCATATGAGTGCATGCGTCAATTTCTGTCTTGGCATGTGTGTGAGAATTTGGGATTACGTAGAGGCCTTTGTCTCTGTGTTTCCAAAAGGGACAGTCCTCCAGTTTTCAGCGCGGTCACCGAGAGCTCAGCTGTGCGCTGTCCTCGCGACCCCATGGATTCCCAACTCCTGCTTAATTGGATGAAGCGCTATTGCCCTTGTTTTAGCGCGCTTAGGGTATGTTTCCGACCACATGTTACACTACTGGGGCTAAAGATTACATTTGGGGATAGAACTACGTCCGTCTCCTGGCCCCGATGTAGTTTTATGAGTTATGCTCATATATATGCGTATCACGAGCTTCTGCTGTTTGCTACGTTATGAGGTTAATGTTATGCATAAGTTCCAAGCAATTTATTGTCTCAAACCGTTGCTGTCGCCCATTATTATAATGCAGTATTTTAGTGTATTTTATAGTTAGTCATTCTGTCGTCAAGCCAAAGCACTTGTTATCCAGGTTGACCTATATTTAGCTTTGCAGAAAAGTGCTTGCAGTTAATAAATACAAAGCTAGATATTCAGGATGTAAAAGCAGGTGTTGCAAAAACGAGCAGAAATTCTTATGCAATGATTATGACGTCTGTCCTCCCCCATAACGCTTCTGCATCCTCTGGCTGTCTGCGTGTGGTTGGGCTTAGTCTGTGGCTGTCATGCCGACTCACACCGTGAATCCATAGCTGTGCTTCTGACTTCCCTCATCCGCCTTCTGTCAGAGCCTGGACTGGAATAAAAGTGATGAGAGGCTGCTGCAGGCCGTGGAGCAGAACAACCCCGACAAGGCTGCCGCCCTGCTGGTGAAGAAGGGGCTCTGCCCCTCCAAGCTAGATCCCGATGGAAAATCTGCGTGAGCCTGTGAATTGATCATATTTTCTTAGTGGACTTTTCTAACTACCGTTACACTTTTAAGCCTTGGATAAGTTTGATATTTCAGTCTTTGCAAACAGATAGATAGATAGATAAACCCATAATGCATGGATTATTATTATTATTGTTATATAAATAGTAACCAAATTAAATAATGCTTGGATTAGGTTGAGTGACATTGTGATGGGAGGCACTGTAGCCTTAAAGGTTATGTATTCCCAGTCCTGGCTCTGTCGTGTGGATTTTCCATGTTCTCCCTGTATTACACGCAGATTAAGTCAATTGGTGTCTCTCAATTGCCCAAAATGCGTGAGTATGTGTCCAGTGCCACACTGGCATCCCCTGCTCTGTGCCTCTTGGATGGGCTCTGGGCTCACAGTGAACATGTCCTAGATCAGTGCTTGTGGAAATTGGGTGGAACATACTACCAGTCAAAAGTTTTCTGCACACACTGAGATTTTCTACATTTGCATGTTACTCACTTAACATTTGCTAAAAATACACTTAATATTCTTCACTAACAAATACATTTACAGTATGTTCACCATTTGAGTCCCTTTATTAGCAAGAAAATGCCATGTCTTTGCTTCATCAAAGTAACCTTCTCTAGCAATTATATATAACAGCAGACAAAATTCAAGCCATTCTTTCTAATGGAGACGTTAAATGCTGCTCCGTTTCATGGGATCAAAGAGTTAACTAGTGCATTTAAAGTTAAAGGACAGCTTAGAATTTGACTATGACATCACCAGACAACCAGTTAACAGGATGTCAGACATGTACTGTTACATGCTCCTCCCATGTTATAAAGGAAACTTGTTTTATTCGAGAAACTTATAATACTCTCAAAGGTCAGTGTGATACTCCCAAAGTTCAGTGTAATATTCTCAAAGTTCAGTGTAATACTCCCAAAGGTCAGTGTAATACTCCCAAAGTTCAGTGTAATACTCCATAAGGTCAGTGTAATACTTCCCAATACTCCAGCATTTATTTGTCACCCATTCTTCAGACATTGAGTGACAGTTCCTGGAACTCTCCCCTCCAGGTTCCACGTTAGTGCATCGAAGGGACGTATGGACTGTCTGGATGTCTTCCTGTCACATGGCGTAGATGTCACCAGCCCGGATGGGAGCGGTAACACATCTCCACGTCTCACAGACATGGGACCCAGCAGAATGTCAGCAAACAGGAGAAGCTTTGAGCTGAGCTGTTGACTGACAGGAAGTGATTCAGGAGAGGATTGGTCTGATCCGATTTATATGTTACAATCCTTCACACCAGTATTGTAGTACTTAAGTCACGGTTACCATAACTCAGACTTAGGCTGAGACTCAACGCACCTGTGACTTGGACTCTGACTCAGTCAGTCAAAGCACAATAAAAAACATGTTGTTCTATGCTAATTAAGCACTGGGCATCAATGACAGTATGCTGATGTATCAGTTAAATAACACTGGAATGATAATGAGCTGTGTGTGTTTTTTTCTATTTACATTGTATTTACTTATTTAGTAGAAGCTTTTGTCCAAAGTGACATACAAGTGAGAAATTGGGAGCAGAGTCAGCTGGTGTCTTTGGAGTGGCTGAGGTTAAGAGTCTTGCTCAAGGGCCTAACACTGACATCACTCCGCCCTCCATGGGATTTGAACCAGTGACCTTCCGATCATGGGCACAAAATCCTCATCCACAGATCAGATCCTACCCAATCTGCCATGATCTGTCTTCTTGAATTTTGATTGGATCTGACCCCTACAAATGCAGCCAAACTTCTGTAAACAAACTGCCATACTTTCATCTAAAAAAGTAATTTAAAGGTTACCCAATTCACACAGCAGTTTTTCCCAAGAGATACAAAGAGTACCAGGCTATCGGGATGAATACAACACCGTGTGATCAGATGGTCCTCGGTACTTTATCTCACAGCTTACTCACAAGTTACCAAATATGTCCACCAGCATCCACAGCAAGCGTAGAATTTATAATTGTTTTTTTTAAACACGTATGGCAATGGTAGTATGGATATAGATAGTATAGAAAAAAGTCTTTTTTGATTTACCTGCTGTGTTTGAATTCTGTTATTATCTATTTTTGAAAATCTTTGGGGTCTTTTCAGTTTTATATTTGGATTCAAACTTGCTCACTGATGACTTGAATTTGGACTGAGACCTGAGTGCTGGTCACTCTGACTTTAGGACTCAGCCACTGGTTGACTGATACTTGATTTGCATTCGAGGTAGAGTAAGTTAAATACATCACTGCTTGACGTACTCGTTTGGAGTCACATATACAGATACACACATAGTCACACACACATATGCTGTATATATATATACATATATATATATATATCTCACCTCATTTATAAACTGGATTATTCATTTTTCACTGAAACAATTATGGATGCACACCTTTTCTCAGGTGTATATTAGTGAGCCCCCCTTGTTAATGAGTCTGGTTATTTACCCACTGAATTATCAGCTGAGTAACTGTCTTTGTTTCTCCCCAAGGACTGAGTGCGCTGCACCTCGCAGCTAAAAATGGCCACGCCACATGCGTGAGGAGGCTGCTGCGGGTGAGCTGCCAGTGCAGCCAGCGGGCTGAATACAAACACTGTACATGCACTGCACAATGGCGTTAGGCACAAAGCATCGGTGCCTGAATGAACGCACTTCGATCAGGCAGTTTCCCCTTTGCTGTGATATGGCCATAGAGCGGCGTTACCCAGTCTGGTCCTCAGGGACCTGCAGACAGTCCACATTTACTGAGATGGAGCAAAAACAGAGACCGTCTGTGGGTCCACAAGGACCGAGTTGGGAAACACAGTCATAGAGTTATGTGCGCTACTGACAATACTGTGTCATAGGAGGGGATCCCCGTGGATTTAATCGATGGTTTTGGCAGGACAGCCCTTCATCACGCAGGTAAGATCTAAATAACTGCGTTTCTGTAAATTCAGGTCCATCCTCATATGTGGCTCAGCTCTGCCTCAAGTAAAAGCCCTTAACTTCCTGTTTCCTTCTTTCTCCGTTGTGCCCTTCTGCTGATACAGTGGTTCATGGATACTTTTCTTGCGTAGAGATGCTGGGGAATTTCAAGGCGTGTGTAAATGCTCAAGATGCGGTAGGTCATTATTTCTGAAGCCATAAGAGAATCTTGATTACATTTTGATTGCACTTTGATTGCCGTACTAATTTAGGATTAACCTTTGTGCGCATTCTAAGCAACTATAATTCTGCTTATATATTGTAGACAAGACTTGCAGTCATTACCATCTGGCATATATGTTGCTGTGAATTAGAGTGTCGTATGAACGAGCAACAAGCAGAAAGGATTGTGGGAAATGTAGTCAAGCCCAGTCTCATTCCTCCTACAGGATGGGGTGACACCGCTCCTCCTGGCTGCTCAAATGGGGCGCGCGGAGCTATGTGTCTTCTTGTTAGACCAAGGCGCTAATGTCAACCAGCCAGACAGTGAGGGCAGGTGAGGGCACCTTCCAGCACTATGAATTAAAAAAAATCTACATCTTGAAAGTCCAGTTACAATTTGTGTACACACACAGAGCTCATTATGGAGGTCCAATTCAATGAAAAAACACACTATTTGCCTTTAAAAAGCTTAAGTTCTGAGTAATGCCGAGGTGGACCAATGATCACACAGTCTAATGATGCATATGCTCTTCCAGGTCAGCCCTGATGCTGGCGTATAAGAACGGCAATTTGGAGACAATCGATGCATTGCTGAGGGGTGGAGCCAACCCTCAGTCAGCCAATGAGGCGCAGTGTTTGAATAAATTGCTCCAGCCCACAGTACAAGGTATTATCAGTGAGATCATCCAGTTCATATCAGAACAGTGATTCAATAATTTCTAATGCGTGGTTGATATCGATTGATAGAAAACACACGGTCCCTGTTATACATCTCAGCACAGCTGCGGCTTAAAAGATCTGTTGTCTGTATCCCATCTCTTCCCTCCCACTTACACATGAAGCACCGGAAGGCACCGGTGAGGAGGTAACTGTGTGTATGCTGTTTACATTCTCCCAGATGACATGGCATTGCACTGTGATGCAAGAAACCGCGGCTGCTAGCATGAATGTGCTGCTCATATCCAATCACTGCTACTTTTCACTTCTGTATAATGGCAAAGCGCTTCAATTAATGTCAGAACACAGTTGCACAGATTTACCTCCTGAGGAATTACGATGCAGCTGTCCTCTCTTTGAGCATGAATTATAGCAAGTTACATAATATTTACAGTAAGAAATTTTTCTCCATCCACTCTTCAAAATATGCATTTCAGTATGTGGATAAGATAAGGTCCACTGTGATCTGTGCAGCTTGTATATTTTATGGGGCATTTAGGCAATGCTGTGGTATTCTGGGGGCGGCATGGTGGTGCAGTGGTTAGCACTGTTGCCTCACATCTCTGGGACCCAGGTTCGAGTCCCCACCATGGCTCCATGTGTGTGGAGTTTGCATGTTCCCCCCCATGTCGTTGTGGGATTTTTTCTGGATGCTCCAGTTTCCCCCCACAGTCCCGAAAACAGGCTGAGGCTGAGAGGAGTTACCAAATTCTCCATAATGTGTGAGTGCATGCATGTGTGAGTGACTGGTGTGTGAATGTACCCTGTGATGGGTTGGTGCCCCGTCCTTGGTTGTTCCCTGCCTTGCACCCATAGACTCTGGACCCCCGCAACCATGAATAGGATAAGCTGTTTCAGAAACTGGATGGATGTTGTGCTCTTCTGTTGGATCAGGTAGTGACACTGAGTTGTTGTGTGTGAGATGGAAGATATTTTCAGGCTGAAACCAGGGAGAGCTCATCTACTGCATAAGCTTGAGACCCTGGAGCGGCAGCACCACAGCGCCCACAGTGTCCTGGAGGAGGTATTGCATGTAGATTCACACATCACTAGGGTGAGCAGATAACCCATTTCAGCTCATTTTGAGCTACTTTAGGTTTTTCAAGCTACTTTAAAAGTAAGAGGCTCCTGTACTTGGATAAAAGTTTAACTCTTCTGCTTTGTTTCCTTGACTGAAAGACTCATCCAGCTGTTTCACATTAACATTAGTGACACATACATGATTATAGGAGACTGACCAATCAGCACACAGCAAGAATTTGGTGCTTAAGTGAAATCCAGGTCTGTTTAATTGAAATGGTAGATCACAATGGAATATCTGGTCACCCTACAGAACACTTCACCTTTTTAGATATGTAAGAACTGTAGACTTCCTTTTGGTGTAACAATTAACTAAACTTAGTTTTAAGGGCTAACTGTCCCTAATATTCATCCGATCCCCATGATTCTTACTCCCATAGACACTTGTATGTCAGTGTATATATATAACCAGCCCAACACTTCCCTCCCCAGCTGTGTGTTCTGCAGGAACAGCTGGAGAAGGTGGAGGGAGAGAGGGTCAGGCTCCAGGTGGCCATCCAGAATCTGCTGGAGACCCCCCAGTTGGAGACAGAGAATTTTGGTGTGTCAATCACCCAGCGGGGCTTTGGGTCTGAAGCCCAGGGCTTATGCATGGATCGAATTGCAAAATTCCTCCACACCGAGTGAAATTTCAGATTCAAAAGCATGCATGGAATTATGCAAAAAATGACTGGAAAGCACAAGTTTAAAAGACGTGCCTTTTGTTTACTTGTAGTGTATTTTCTGCATTATGGTTTTCCAGCTGTCTGTTGGGTCTGTAAGGTGCTCATGCGAGTCTCTTCTAGGGGCTGAGAAGCCTCTCTCCCCAAAGTCGCGGGACTCAGAGCCAGAGTTTGTCTCTGCCCGGGAAGACTATATGTCCCAGGGTGACTGTGATTCGCTCCGTACCCCCCTCAGCCAGGGGAACCTGCATGCCTGGTGGACTCTGCAGGGACAGATGGAGGACCAGATTCTCAAAGCACAGGTACCACATTTTATCATATTATTTATTGTACATTTCACCGCTATATTTTGCTGTGTTTCTCGATATTTGTCTTAAGACATCAACTTTGCAGTAGCACCTGCGTTTTTCCACACACTTTTAATTCTCGTAAAGCATTTGTTTTCCACCTGTTCTCAAGCAGACATTGATGCACACATGCAAACAGACACTGGAAACAGACTAAATCAGTAAAATTAACTATGGAGAGGGAGCTTTTACCCTGTGGTCTGTCCGTTCATGTCCTGAAGAGGATGGAGATGTCGGAATCGGACAGTGTGGACATGCAGAGCTTATACTCACTCCTGGTCCCTATTGATCAGTTTGACGCTCTCGCAAATGACAATGAAGACCAACAGAAGACCGTCTGTGAGTCCCAGGCTTCTGCTGCAGCCCCCAGCTTGGCAAAAGAAGACGGGTAACACACATTATATCACTTCTCTATGCACTTTCATACCTTTACTACACAATATTTTAATAGCAGTAGCTAACTGGGTCTTGGACTTGGACAGCATAATGCATAATCATTGAGATAAATACCAACTATAATCAAATATAAAATATGTAGAGCATTTAGGGGAGTATCAAGCCTGTGGCTTGACTTCTTTGTTTTTGAAGGAAGATTAGCATTGGGGTTGAAATACTCGGGGCTATGGGGTTAAAATACTCGGAGCTATAGCCATATCTCACCTAAAGACCCCCATGGGTCTAACGCATTCAACTGTAAAATTGTATAGGGAGAGAATTAAAACATTCATAATTGATTTATGAAGGATGAATACCTTGTTGCGAAAAAGAGATCCTGTATCAATCAATTTTTCCTTAAGAGATTGCTTAATTGTTTTTTTTCTATTCCTGTCCCTGTTTAGGTGTGTTGGCCCTATGGGGCCAAATGAACATGTGGAGGAGCTGGAGGACATGGGGGAGCTGAGGCGGAGGTTACAGGGCCTGGAGAAAGAGCTGGCCCAGGCCTTGATGGAACTGAATGAGTTAAAAAGTCAAGTGCCAGATAGACTTATGGTTGCCAGTGAAAACCGGGATGTAGACCAGTGTCGAGGAGATAAGGTGCCTGCAGAAAATATAGATTGGAATAGAGAAGATGGGAGAGGTGGTGGCGAGGAGAGGGAAGAGACTGATGAGGAAGTAAAGCCAGAGGTGAAACTGGATGAAAAGTATGAGGAGTCAGAGGTGCAGTTGGATAAGCCGAAGGAGCAGCATGATGTGCAACTAGAAGAAAAAGAGGAGATAGAGAGTGATCTGAAGAAGAAAAAGGAGGGATTACGTGTGGAGTTACACAAGAAGGAGAGAGAGGCAGAAAGTGAGCTGAGCAGGAATGAGGAGTCAAAACTGCAGCCAGAAAAGAAAGATGAGGGATCAGAGGTACAGCTGGGCAAGAAAGAGGAGGAGTCAAAGGTGCATTTGGGCAATAAAGAGGAGGAGTCAAAGGTGCATTTGGGCAATAAAGAGGAGGAGACAAAGGTGCATTTGGGCAACAAAGAGGAGGAGTCAAAGGTGCATTTGGGCAACAAAGAGGAGGAGTCAAAGGTGCATTTGGGCAACAAAGAGGAGGAGTCAAAGGTGCATTTGGGCAATAAAGAGGAGGAGACAAAGGTGCATTTGGGCAATAAAGAGGTGGAGTCAAAGGTGCATTTGGGCAACAAAGAGGAGGAGTCAAAGGTGCATTTGGGCAATAAAGAGGTGGAGACAAAGGTGCATTTGGGCAATAAAGAGGTGGAGTCAAAGGTGCATTTGGGCAACAAAGAGGAGGAGTCAAATGTGCATTTGGGCAAGAAAGAGGAGGAGTCAAAGGTGCATTTGGGCAAGAAAGAGGAGGAGTCAAAGGTGCATTTGGGAAAGAAAGAGGAGGAGTCAGAGGTACAGCTGGAAATGAAAGGGGAGAAGCTAGAAGTCGAGAAACAGGAGGAGCCAAAAGTGCAGCTAGCCAAGAAAGAGGAATGTCAAGAGTTAAATGTGGAGCTGATCAAGAGAAAGGAGGAGCCGGAGGTACAGCTGGAAAAGAAATCTCCACATCTAGACAAGAAAGAGGACCCAGAGATGAAGCTGGACAAGAAAGAGGAAGAGTCAAAGGCACATCTGGACAAGAAAGAGGAGGAGTCAAAGGCACATCTGGACAAGAAAGAGGAGGTGAAGCTGGACAAGAAAGAGGAGGAACCAGAGGTGAAGCTGGACAAGAAAGAGGAGGAGTCAAAGGCACATCTGGACAAGAAAGAGGAGGAGTCAAAGGCACATCTGGACAAGAAAGAGGAGGTGAAGCTGGACAAGAAAGAGGAGGAACCAGAGGTGAAGCTGGACAAGAAAGAGGAGGAGTCAAAAGTGGATCTGGACAAGAAAGAGGAGGAGTCAAAGGTGGATCTGGACAAGAAGGAGGAGGAGTCCATACATCTGAACAAGAAAGAGGAGGAACCAGAGGTGAAGCTGGACAAGAAAGAGGAGGTGAAGCTGGACAAGAAAGAGGAGGAACCAGAGGTGAAGCTGGACAAGAAAGAGGAGGAGTCAAAGGCACATCTGGACAAGAAAGAGGAGGAGTCAAAGGCACATCTGGACAAGAAACCGGAGGTGAAGCTGGACAAGAAAGAGGAGGAACCAGAGGTGAAACTGGACAAGAAAGAGGATGAGTCAAAGGTGGATCTGGACAAGAAAGGGGAGGAGTCAAAGGTGGATCTGGACAAGGAGGAGGAGGAGTCCATACATCTGAACAAGAAAGAGGAAGAACCAGAGGTGAAGCTGGACAAGAAAGAGGAGGAGTCAAAGGTGGATCTGGACAAGAAAATAGAGGGCTCAGGGGTAAAGCTAGACAAGAAAGAGGGAGACAGAGTTGTAGCTGAACATGAAACTGAGGTGCAATTAGGCAAGAAAGAGGAGACAGAGGCTATTCTGGTTAAGAGAGGGGTAGACAGAGAGGCTCTGACGAAGAGGGGAGGAGACACTGAAGGGGATGCTGTAACCGGCAGCCAGCAAGAAGAGGAGCAGCAGGGTGTGATGCAGGTAGGGTTAGATATGCTGAGGCTCACCTTTAGTCTGCAGCTGGAGCAGGTTGCCCGCGAACGGGCCGAGGCAGCCAGTCAGCTCAGTGAGGCTCTTTTGGAGCTAAAGAGGCTACAGTGTCTGCCTGCTGCAGACAAGGAAGGTAAGCAGGAGGATGAGGAGGAGCATCGTGTTCCTCTGTTCACATCGGCTGCCTTCTTTCATTCATATTCATATCTGTCTTTGAGTCTTTACAGGAAACTAGTGGACTGTTATAAAATGAAGACGACAGCACTGTAGCCAACAGGCAATGCAGTTGTTCATGGCACAGATTAATAACCTGAAGTATACAGAGTTTCAACTGTATTACTGTGTCTCTGTGAATATTATTTAAAAATATAGCTTAAATATTACCACTGTGCCATGTTTTCATAAGCCACACTGATGTCGAGTTATTGCTAATTTTATATGGACATATTTCTGGTCCATCTAAAACTAACCATGTATTTCTTCCATCCAATCAGATTGCTGCACCCAGACTTCATTGGGTTGTGCTGATATTACAGTGGAGGAGGAATTAATCATGCAACAGGAGGTGAATAATTGCTTATGCAGACAGCAAGATGTCCTGCATACCTCCCAGCACCAGGAGGCACTGTCCAAATTTACCGATGAACTTGCCAAAGTAGCCCGTGAGCTCCAAGTGGAGAGGGCCCTTCGCAAGAATGCTGACCAAGAAATAGCCAGGTTACAGGCTGAATTGCAAGTCATCCAGCAAGATATGATATCCAAAGAAGAGCATGAAAAAGTAAAGGTACAGAAACAAATTTTAAATGGTTAAAGTTTTGGTTATGTTAACTTTATTACGTTCTACATTTCTTTTAATCTTCTTCACATATTGATTAGTTTTCTTGGTTCCTGTAGTTAGCCTTGCAGCATTCCCTAGAGGCAAACGGGAGCAGTGTATGGGAGGCGCAACAGGCGCAGAGAAATGGCCAGCAGGGGGCAGCGACCTGGGAGGAACGCGAGGTGCTGTGTAACATGCTACGGGGCCAGCTCAGCAGCCTTACCACTCGGCTGAACGATCTCTCACGCAAGCACCAGAACACCTGCAGCCAGGTGTGTGTGCATGCATATGCATGCATGAATGTATGCATGTGACTGCATGCAGGCATATCTGTGTCAGTGCATGTATGACGGGATGTCAGCAGGCCCCTGTTTTACCTGCACATGTGATGTGAAGGTTGTGTTATGTTTCGGGATTATTTTGTGTGCCTTGAAATCCCCGTCTCAGGTGCTGAGGGTGCAGAGGGAGGCTCTGTTCAGCAAGGCTGCGCGGCAGGCAGCTGAGGCCCAGCTGTCCATTGCTAGGCAGCACCTGGCATACCTGAGAACCCAGTCTGACCACCTGGGTGCAGCCAAGGAGGGTGGCGGGGTGAGAGAGCACTCCGATTGGGGGATTCCTGATGTTTACTCTTGAATTAGCTTCTACAACTCAGACAGTGAGTTAGAGTTAGGGATCTGTATCCAGTAGGTTATGAATATAAATGTAATATTCATTCATTCATTCATTCATTCATTCAAGGGAATGGACATACTATACAAGGGCATAGATAAAACTTCACTGTGTTTTTTTCCTCATTCTGTGTAAAGATCTCTGTTGTGTGATTGTATGAACTTGCACGACTAGTAATGAACAGAACCGTAACAGTCCAACAAATTTAGATGGTGCCGGCAATACCTGGTTCCATATTTAATGGAAGAGATTGAAGGTGAGGAAAGGTGATGCACTGACTCTCTTCCTTTTGCAGCTCCCAGACCTTTCCCCGGAGATCCTCTACGGGAGTCTTCCTCTGACACTTGTCCTTCCCTCGTCTCCTTGCTCCGACCAGCAGGTGGCACCAAAGAGCAGAGTAGCCACTTTGAAACGGCAGCTCCAGGTAAGGCCACATTGCTTTCTGGGTGTCAGTACATCCAGCAGGTAAAGAGCCATTGGAAGACGTAGACCTTGGATATACATTACGTGCTGTAGTGGGTTCCACGTACTTCACTGTTCTCTGTCACAAGTGTGTGTTCCTCTCCGTGTGTAGGACTGGGAGGAGAAGCATCGCGCTGTGGTGTCTGTGTACCGGGCGCACCTTCTAGCAGCTGTTCAGGTGAGCAAGGGGGTGCAGAGATGCTGGGAGTGAGGGGAGAACACCTTGAGTCCATGGCATAGGGGTCAGGAGTTGTCTTGCATGTACAGCTACCAGATGGGTATGAGCTGAAATCAGTGGTCAGCAGTGGCTTGGGGAGGTGTTTGACATTGTGGGGGGGGGACTGAATTTACATCAGTGGTGGGGTGTATGGGGGGGGTGCTTGTTATATTGTGACTTTACAATAGGCACACATGCATAGTCACACCATGAAAGGATGCAATGTGAACAGTAAAAATGTTTCATTATTAAAATGATTTTTCAATAATGAAGATTCCATCATTTACAGTGAGACTAAGATTCACAACTAAAAAGCCAAAAAATAACTCGTCCATGTGATTAAGTGAGTCTGTCTGATCCAGGACTATATTCTGTCTTTGTCACGTATATGTTTCATCCACATGCTCTGCATGTGCAGCAAAGTACTCAGTAATGTGCAGTTTCATAAGGAACATTATTTATTTATTGGGAAAGGGAGGGGTCTGCTGATATTAGGGGGGGGGGGCATCCCCCGTCGTCCCTATTTGTGCTCACAGTGCCATGATTTGCAGTTCAGGCAAACATATTCAGTGTTTGAATTGTGTCAGAGGTCTTGGGTGGGGGAGGGGGGGGGTCTGATGGGCAAACTGACCATGATGTGAAAGTGTAGCAAGCTCACATAAATGTAAGGCAGGGGTCTCCAATCTCATATGCAGTGTGAACTGTTCTAAAAGAGTGGACTACACTGAATCTTGTAAGATCGTCATTTTTTAACCCCCCCGCCGCTTATTTTTTCACTTATGGGGGGGGGGTGCTGCTTCTCCTGTCGGGGTGGTAAATTAGCATGCGCTCGCTGACCCTCAGGGCCGCATGGACGAGGAGGTGCAGGCCCTCCTACTGCAGATCCTGAGGATGACCCAGACTGAACCGGGCCACTGAGAAGATGCCGGGCCCCCACCCATGTGGGAATCACTGGGAATCTGTATTGCGTATCATACACAGCCGCTGCCTTTCTGCTCCACATGTGGACTGGTCCAGGATGGGAATCACTTAGCTCTGTAGTTATCGCATTAGGCTGTGGAAATGACATAACGAACTAGACGCTGAATTACAATTTAGACCAGGAATATGGGCGGAGTCACACCAGGACTTCGGCCGACATTCTGTCATTTTATGTCCAGATAATAACACTTCATACTTTCACTTCTGTCTACCGAGATCAATAGGTTCCTTCAATAAACGAGAAGTGATTCTGGCTGTTCTCAGTTGCTCTTCTTACTTGTGCGAATGTATGGTGTGGTGAAGAATACAGTCTGCTGCTGATTAGCACAAAAAAACACAGTTATGCAATGCTGGTTCCCCCACAAACCCCCCCCCCATAACTCCCCCAGTATCAAAGTTACTGCTGGAAATCACAGAGGACAGAGACAGACAATCTGAACGCTTTGGTAAGGCTGCCTGCCTCTATCTCATTCTCTTATTGTCAATATTGGTGCAATTTAACATGTATTCAGTATAAATATTACATGCATTCTGTATGCAAGCCAAAATACAGAAATATGGGTTGTGTGTGTATTTGTGTTTTCTGTCTTTAATGGGCTACATGGGACATAGAATTAACACCGAAAAACATTGTGTGTACATGCCTGTAACATGTCTTTATATTTTGTGGTTAGTGGTTTATGAACAACACATAGCATGGACCCTGTATATTTTAATTTGCTAGTGAAGCTGGAAATTCGTTTCATGTTTATCTTCTCGTTAATGATTTTCATGCAGTCGTGTGAACTTCTTGTCCCTTCCTGTCCTGGCATTGTGTCAGGTACAGTCAGCGCTCTATGATGTGCCATCCTGGCAGGGTAGTAAAAGGCTGGATCGTTACACTGCTTCTCCATGCATCAGCCTGCGCTGATGCCCCCCACCCCCTGAAGGATGACCTCCCTGTGACAGGTGACACCCCCTTTCTCCTCGGTTTCATTGTCCTTGTCAGAGAAATACATGCGATGTATTTTAACACCATCTTTAACTCTGTGATAGAGCTGTACGTCAGTGTAGGCTCTACGTTCTCCACTGCCTACGGAGGTGTGGATAAGGACCCGGGGGAGCTAGGGGTGGAGTGGATGCATAACGGGACAGTTCTGACCTCAGGAGGATTCCTGACTCTGCAAAACATCAGTCTAGAGAATGGAGGCATTTACACCTGCCACACTGCCAATGGCACCGTGGTACAGAAGCTGCACCTGCAACCAGGCTGTGAGTTTCTTCTCCACATTTGTTGTCTACTTATTACTACATATGACTCCAGAACAACAATGTGTGGTTTAAATCTCCATTGTGAACATGATTCCTGAATTAAGTGTTGCATGCATGTGTGTCTTTTTTGCCTCTGTTCTGGTAATTGACTATAATGTGTTTCATGCAGACCCTCCCTCAACTCCTGAAGTTCGCTGTTGGTCTAATAATTACCCTCATAGTGTCATATGTTCCTGGGATGAACAACCAGAACCAACGCTGCCAACAAGCTACATTGCCACCTACAGGTAGGAGGCTGTCATCTGGTCCCGGAAGATGTCTGCGATCTGTTATTAGCTTAGCTCGATGCACTATATTTTGTGCCAGTCTGAATGTAAAGGTAAAATGTTCCCAGTCAACACACTGCTTCCTTTCATAATGGGTGCTGATGTCATTTCCTCCCTCACCTCCCAGCTTGCAACACTCCAGAGAAGTGCTGCCATGCCATAGTGTCCCAGGTGCTAACCGCCACTGTGTGATGCAGGGGATGAAGCTCTTCAGTATTGACCACTACATTTTCAATGTCACGGCTCTAAACCCGCTGGGCTCCTCTACCCGCCTTCTGCTCTTCACCCTGGAGGATATTGGTAATACACATCCCATCCAAGCACTGCTCCAGCCAGACCCTGATTCCTCACCGCCTTGGGGGCCCCAGCCACTGTGGAAAAGCTAACTGTAAAGTCTGAAGTCATAGTACATCAATAGCTCTGTGTGGGAAGTTATATGCCATTGACCATTTCTGGTGACACACAAGCCTCATCTTTGTCCTCTTCTCCACAGTAAAACCAGACCCCCCAGTTAATGTGAGGGTTGTACCAGGCTTGACTAAGCAGCTGATCGTAGAATGGGCTCCACCCCCTACCTGGACTAACCTCCCATACTTTCCACTCAAATACAAAGTGAGGTTCTACAGGAACAGTGAGGCCTCCGCACGCATTGTAAGTGCCCCCCCCTCTTGACCCTTCTTGTGAAGGCTGACTTGTCTCAGTAATTTACATGTCAGCTAGGACTAAAATTAGCATACGTGCCGGTTTTCTGGAACCACGGTTCGGAATAAAACGTTCAAAAAAAGTTACAAATCTGAGATAATTTAGCCGACTCTATCAGCTTATGTTCTTGGCTGAACAATTATCATTTCTCCAGGAAGTGTGTGGCTGTTGAGTTAGTCAACACTTGGTTACCCTAGCAACTTGTTTGGCAACAAATGTAAGAAGACTTTATATAAACCCTGCAGGTTGTCCCATGAATTTGTCAATGTCACACCCAATACCTCTCCCCGCAGCTCGGTCCATACGAGTCTTTAAAGATGACTCTGAGGGGGCTTTTACCGCGGAGCACGTACTACATCCAGATCTCTGCCCAGGAACTGCTGGACGTGGGCCAGAGCAGCGACTGGACCACACCTATAACAGCCACAGTAGTTTGACTCTGGCAGAACAGTCAGCCCCCCTTCCATGCAAGTCTCATGTCCTCAGAGCTGTTTCCTGCAAGTACTGTGGCACCCAGAACTGTGTGATTACCTCCCTCAGTTGCCTAAACATTTACACACTTTCAGATACAATTCATCATGAAATTACAAAAATGAGCAGACCCACGTGACACTAACCATTGGCACCGGCACCTTTGAGACACAGTGTAATGAAGGTTCTGAAATATACATCAAACCAACTGAATAAATCATTACAGTGAATCCTTCACGATGCATTCTGGGCGCTACTCTTAAATGATGTCATTCTGTAGGAAGTAACCAGATGGAAAAACATATGCACCACCGCTTACCTCATGCCAGAACCAGGAAATGTAACAATAACAATGAATTGAAAAGGTATTTCGGTATGTATACTAATCATTTTGCCACTGGTACATAATTTCTTAATTAGGGAACTTATTTGATAACGTTCTAATATTATCAATATATAAAATAGGACATCAAATTAAACATACTCACAAAATCATACGACTAGAAAAATAATTCATAAACATAAAACACAATAATTAGATGAGAAGATAACTTCAAAAGTAAAATTTTATACATTGTATGTATTTTAATAAATTTTTTCCAACATAAACGCAATAAAAAGCATTACGTAATATGGCAATGGACATACAGAATTGCTACGTTTTAGGTCTAAATTTTATCTGACTGCTGGTGTATATTTTGGGATATCCCACTTTGCAGCTCAGTTCCTTTAGACCTCCATGAAGAGATATGCGCAAATAATGGGATTCCATTTCTAAGTGCCAACCTTGATCGCTCTTAGCGGCAGACTGCGGCATGTGTCAGTTTATTGTGACACCGGGGTTCACACAGGTCTGTATTACAACATCAGCAACTGCGCAAAAGATGTTGTTGTATCAGTGTATTATAATTCTTACGTGTTTAAAATAACATCAATGATGTGTTTTTTTGTAGTTTCATTTATTTTCAGCTCGTTACAGTTCAAGCTGTGACTGCCACAGTCTAACGCCAGTATCAAGATATATCAAATATATTTTCTCCATACGTACTATAAAAAATAGCAACAACGTTTAGGTTTTCTAGAATTTCTATTTCAAATTAGAGACCTAGCTGAAGTGGGGTTAAATGTTTACAAATTACGTCTATATCAGACAATTACTAAGCGTTAAAGGAATGCCCAGTTACGTCACGCATGGAGGGGCGTGTCTATGGGAAGCCGTTTGCTCTTTTTCCCCGCGCGTCTCCGCCAATCAGAGGAGGCGCGGTTCGTTTGAGTTTAAAATCTTGACTGCGGCGATCCTCAGTAGTCGCGAGACGGTAAAACTTAACGGCGAGAGTCGGTCTACACCGGGAATAAACAGCGTATTTCTATATATAACTTCGAATAACGTGAAATAAGAGGAAGATGTCGAAAAAACAGATTTACTACTCTGATAAATACACAGACGAAGAGTTTGAGTACAGGTAAGCTAACGAGCTAACATTAACTACCGCGACTGACGAAAGTCATTACTGCCGTTTTCCCACGTGATTTTCGTTGTGCTTTGATTTAGGTCGTTAGTTTGAAAGGTACGGTTTATTGTAACGGGTTGTTTAGCCTTTTTAAACGTTCTTTAAAATAAATAGCGGGAGAAAAAAATCATGAGGAATCCAGTCCAATGAAACAGCGCTGCTCAAGTTGGCTTGAACAGTTGTAACGCGGGATTATTACCCCTACTAGAGAGATGCATTCTTGTTAAAAACTTATTTACGTAGTAGTTTGACGTTAACAGACGTATTGGTCTATACACTATACAGGGATTGACGTAACATGTACGAACAGCGCAAATACCGAATCATTTTGTGTATTTGCGTATTTTATTTTATGTACACATGCGTTGTTATGACAAATTACCATGATCGCATTCTTGAATACCAGTTATGTCGATCCCTATCTTTACACAACGTCACTCTCGTGGTCAGGTTTTTTAAAAGTCCTATATTTTGTAGAATCGTTTGCTGCGAAACTCAGCTGGCAGTATTGCTCAGGAGCATCACGGGCATGTCTAACGCGAATCCCCATTGCTTGTCAAAATAACAGGCACGTGATGCTCCCCAAGCAGCTGTCCAAGCTGGTCCCCACATCCCATCTGATGTCCGAGGAGGAGTGGCGAGGCCTGGGAGTGCAACAGAGCCAAGGCTGGATTCATTACATGGTCCATAAGCCAGGTGAGGGGCACACTTAGAAGTAACCAGTGCATTAACTGCACAGTAACATGACCTGCATGTAAGACATTTAACTGAGTGGTATGTACTTTTACCTAGTCTATTTACTCTTGATAAACAGTTTCGATCTGAAAAAGAAAATGTATGTTTTTTAGAGCCACACATACTGCTTTTCCGAAGGCCTCTTCCAAAAGACTGAACAAATGGGGACTTCCAGAGAGACACCAACTAGATGGAACTGCTTATATGTAACAGATTGCAATTTAAAGTTACTGCTGAGTTGTTTCTGTTCATATTATATTTATATTTTGTGCCGTGGGCCTTTTTTTGGTTTCATGTTGAGTGGAAAGGGCCACGTAAGATTCCCTGGGCTGTGATTGTGTAGACCAATGCATTCCCAGCTTCTGGAAAGGATTCTGTTAGTCTGGCTGGCTCGATTTACAACAGATGTGGCCAAAAATGTGGATAGAGGTGAGCCACCGAATGGTTAGGTAACCTTTTTTTTGTTTTATAAAATACATTAACTTAAAGACATGGTTCCGAATGGTATTCAGTGTAATATTTATGGGAGACATTATGGGTTTCAAAAAAGGATGGAGAGAAGTCTTGTTTTCTAAAACCCCTTGACAGTGTGTCTGGTTTTTCTTTACACTCTATTTAATTTTGAGTATTGTTAAACATTGTGTTCAGACAGTACATACATCTTTTTAAATGTACTATTTAAGTTCAGATATATGGCAACTATTAGAGTTTGTTGGTGATAAATTCCATTTTAGTTGAAATACTTGATTCTGTTTTCCCTGAATCAGTTTAGTTTTTTTTTCTATGTGTGAGTATATATTGTCTGTATTTTTTTCCAATTTTTGTATTATATAAGAAATTGAAAAATGTTTTTGTCTAATTATTCTTCGGAGTGATACATAATGCAACTCATTTTACACTTTAAAAAGAAATCTGTCTCTTTTTAATTCTGCCATACTTTGAATTTTATAATACATGTAGCCTAATACGGGGGCGGCATGGTGGTGCAGTGGGTAGCACTGTTGCCTCCTCTGGGACCCGGGTTCAAGTTTGCATGTTCTCCCCCTGTTGTCGTGGGTTATCCTCCGGGTACTCCGGTTCCCCCCCACAGTCCAAAAACATGCTGAGGCTAATTGGAGTTGCTAAATTGCCCGTAGGTATGCATGTGTGAGTGAATGGTGTGTGAGTCTGCCCTGCGATGGGCTGGCCCCCCATCCTGGGTTGTTCCCTGCCTTGTGCCCATTGCTTCCGGGACATGCTCAGGACCCCAGTAGAATAAGTGGTTTTGAAAATGGATGGATGGTTGTACCCTAATACATGTAGCCTTGTTGGGGAACTTGCCTGTGTTGTAGAAAATAAGGGCAGCAGTTTAAAAAATGTAAGTGATGTAGTTCCTTAAATTATTTTAAACACATTTCAGGCAGAAATGAGTCACTGAAAGAGGAAAATGAGAAACTGCACAAGCATACAGTTTAGCAGTTGCATTTTATCCAGATTTGTCCATTTGTATGCAAGTTGTAGCTGGGATATAGGTGCTCAGTCCAGCATACCCACAACCAGGGGAGTGACAAACTCCGAGTGCCTCCTACCTAAAGAATAGGAAGGGGGGCGGGGCTTGTGTGCCAGAACCCTTTCTGGACTGTATGTTCCAGGCCCAGGTCTCTGGGCAGTGCTGCCAGGGCTGCTGCGACGGCCCAGCATGGAGTAAGCAGGCTGCCTCGGCAGGTACACACTGGGGTCTGTGCTATTGTACCTGCCAGGTCCTGGAGTCCTAGCAAAGTCTTCAGACCCTCCCCCGGACCTACAGCGTCCGGCAACGCTGTATCTGGCACTGCTTGGCTTGTCGAGCACCTGCGAGCCCATGAGTGCCGGAAGTGTGTACTGGTTGGGCGCAGGTACACTGTCTATGGAGCGGTAACGGGTGCGTGACCCCATGGTATAAGATGGAGGCCTTCGGTGATTGTTGACAGGGGGCACTCTCTCAGGACTGTAGGTGCCCGGCCCTGGCGTCTGGAAGGTCCCAGCTAAACAGAAAGACGTGATATGAAGATTCAGGTCAGGTTGCTGCACCCACCACGCGATAAAACACCTCGATCGTAGTTCGCGACCCCCCTCCTCCCCAGGCCAACACGTGGTCCAGTCCCACCCTCTGGAAATGACCGTCTGTCGGCCGCAGCCAGACATTACGTGGGCGTCCCCTGGGCCTGGTCCAGCCACTCAGCAATGATCACCCTCAGGGAATCGTGCTATATGGCTGTTTATGAACATGTGTGTTACAATAACCAGGACTCTCCATTCTGAAAACAATAAAGGTGATGATACACAGGGTATCTTTTTGAGCAACGTTACTGAGCATTTGTTAACCAGGTGAAACAAAGAGTCATCCGGATCAGGATGATCACAAAAGGCTTCCCAATGCCAATCAAAGTTTTTTTTAAAAAGATGTTTGTTTCTCTGTATTAGTGCTTCTCAAACTCGGTCCCACTGCCCTGTTTGTTTTCCAGCTATCCCTGCCCTACACACTACTGATTGACTGAACACACCTGACCCAGGTAATCAGAAGCTGAAAGACAGCTGGGACTTGTGTGTGGGGCAGGGATAGCTGGAAAACAAGCAGGGCAGCGGGGCCCGAGGACCGAGTTTGAGAACCACCACTCTATATCATTGGCAAGATGCCCGAGCAGGGCTGTGTATCGTTGTCCTTACTTATAATGTGAACAACAGACCATGGAAATTCCACTTGTATTAAAATATTTTGCATGATGTATTAACACATTTACATACCCTTTCAGTCAAATGTTTTTTCACTCCACAGATTTTTACCACTTATTTCATAAACTGCATGTTTTTTTTAATTATTTTTGTTACGCACTGGAACAGCTATAAACGAAAATGTAAGTCAAATAAAACAAGGTTCCTTTATAACAGGGAAAGAACATGTAACAGTGGATGTCTTATTAACCGGTTGTGTGGTGATGGCATAGTCAAATTCTAGCCTGTCCTTTACATGCACTAGTTAACCGTTTCATCCCATGAAACAGAGCAGTGTTTAATGTCCCTTGTAAAAAGAACATGCTGTAAAGGATATTGAATGTATTTGTAGTAAATGTTGAGCAACATGTAAATGTGGAAAATCTCAGTGTCTGCAAAAAACCTTTGACTGGTAGTGTAGAACTCCAGGTGGTGTTAGACATTTTCAGTTAAAACAGCTGACAGGAATAGAACAATCCTTCCCTGCCACAAACACCTGTTTCATTGTTCTCCGAACAGTAGTATAATCAGCCATTAGGGAAGGTGACTCGCTGTAATGCAGTTAATCCATTTTCATGCCCGATACTAACAAATTCTCTACTGAGCTGTTCAAGACAGCAAGGTGCCAAAATATACATAAAATGTTACCTGTAATGCAAGGTGTTACATTAAACAGCATTTTTTTCCTGTGTTACAGATTTCTGTGATACTTTTGAAATGTACGTTTTTTTCCCCATCATTTCACTTTTTAGACCGCGCCTAAAACACGTTTCATGGTAATTCCTTAAACCCTGAATCAATGCACACCTTTGCTCTCTGTGGGGAATTATACATGCAGGAAGCCTCATGGAAAACTCACCGTTCGTCCTCCGCCTGCCAAGTATGGTGAATGCAGGTGCGCTCTCCCTGCCAAAGCGCGTTGTTTTTGCATCAACTTGATACTGTGGGCCGGGACTGGAGTCAATGAAATACACTACACGGCAAACGGTGGATGGGTTAGGCAGAGAGCGAGAAAGGTGTAGAGCGCTGGAAATAATTTGTTTTCATTCTGGGATCTTTTTAATCCGTTATGATGTACTACATTATGACTGTATCCTGTGTGGCTGCAATGGTTATTTCTGTTTAATTTTACATAAATGTTTTGTTGATCAGGAGAACAAAATGTGAAGAAAAAACGTATAAAGCAGCATAAAACACGATGACAGGATCAATTTGCAGAACAAGCTATTGTCTAAAACACATGGCAGCCATTGACCTTGTCCCCATTGTGGTGCCCTTGCTCCCTCTTGTGGCTGGAGTGCGCCATGACATAACTACTTTTGCCTGCTGTAAAAACAGCAACTTTTTGGCGATGATGCGATGTTATTCTACGGAACATACTTTATACTTACGAAACAACGCATCACAAAATAACGTCCCTAACTCTCTCGTGAACAGAAAGAGGGGGTTTTCTTTAAACTCATAGATTTTGCTAACGCGAGATTGGTTATTCTCTTTCATTAACTACTCATTTAAGATCAGTTTACCTCGCCCCTGACGTAACTTTTACCATTTAAGCCTATTAATAAAACTGATCCAAGGTCAGCTGCTGAGGGGATAGTGATACGGTGCTCTAAAAATGGCAATACTCACTGCTGTTGCTCATCCTGCTGTGGAAGGAATAGGCAGGACTTGATGGTTTAGTGAAGTCATGACCGATGAAGCCGACAGTCGTTGGGAGGGCGTATCGAGCTGGTCCGGGCCCTGGTGACAGACGGAAAAAAAACACAACTAGTCCGCCCCAAATAAACACCCTCCCACTCTTCACCTTCCGGAAACAAACACCTTCCTTAAAGTAAAGATCAGATGTCAAGTTGTCTCAACTAGTGGCCTTTACAGGGGGTGTCAAAAGACACCTTGATACTCTACAGGACTCCATGGTCCCTCAAAATGTAGCCTGTGTATTTTTACCTCAAAAGGCCTTTCTGCTTACAAAAACTAGACTCAAGCATGATAAATTTCCTTACTGTTAATGTAAACCTAGAAACTTCTAGAAAGTCTAACACCCTTAGGTAATAGGCCTACATTTCACTGTGAGACATTCACGTGTGACTCTCAAAAGAAAATTCTTAAATGTTTGAAAACCAAATGTTGTGTCTCATGTCACTAACTTTTATTTAGCTTCCTCGTGGTCTGTACAGCAAATCTTGAGAAGACATTTTATGCAGTAATTTTACACAAATATCAGGTGAATATTCTCACCTGGAATTATGTCTGTAGAGCTGTAACATTTTTTTTGTTGACTTGTGCCTGTTATCCTAGTGAAACTGTCAGCTGCACAATACAGAATTCCTGAAGCTTACCTTTTTCGCGGCCGGCAATAATCGGACGTCTTCTCTCTGTTTCTGACATTCGGAATGGTCGCTGGAGAGAACAGCTCAACAGCTGGAGATGCGAAAAACCAGCTCGATTATTCTCCTCTCTGAGAGCAGAACTAGAGATGTTCGGGGAACTGCACTGACAGATTTTACAGTCCATGTACAACCTTTGACAGTATTTACCACTTACCTCTTTCCTTGAATCAAATAAGTCAATCAGGTTAATATGCTGCTGACAGTGTCCAGTAACCAAGGGATTCTTTTCGATAACATGTCAAATATCTCCTTTCCAAAGGCAGAAGTGTAAAGCTACATCGCAAGATGGAGATGGAAAGAATTCAGTTCAAGTTTCCGAAAGTCAGTAATGTTTGTAGCTGACAGGTTGCCAGATATCTGAGGTGATATAGACAGAATCAGGCGCCTCCGGACTCATGCAAAATGACAAACGTCCAGATCAATTGGTCGATCTGGTTTTTCTTCTCTGTGTCACTTCTTCGATGTCTTGATGGGCATGGAAAATCCTGCTGTTGTTCTTAGGTAAGGCTGGCTAGGTAGCTAGCTAGTACAGAGCTGTTTTGGAATGATGCCACATTTGAAAGAATTTCTCTTTGGGGAAAAATATTATCAAAGGCAAATTTAGTAAGTAAATGAATAAATGAAGCCTGTAGATGCAGTGCTGTCCACCTCCCATTTAAACTGCACTGACTGCTGGAGTCCAGAGCGTTAAATAAGCAGTTGATACACTTCGGAGTGGTGACATCACATAGGTTAGGTCTCATGTAACGTTATCTGAATCAGGCAATCCTTACAGTCACACCTGAAGTAAGCAGACGGTTGCTATGGTGACAGAATGGGATGTTTCAGCACGAGTTTCTTGCAAGACCTGCACTTTTTGCACTCTTTCTCCCATCTGATCGTCAAGAATCTCATCACCTGCTGACAGGTGAGTAATTGCATTGTTTTAAGTTACCATGTAAAATAATGGATGCATTTATCACGCTGGATTTATAAAAGCTGAAACGTGTGACATTAATGAATCTGCATAGATGCGAGGATCAATTTGAATTATTTCAGTTAGGCTGACAATGAATATCGGCCGTGCGTCATTCTAATGAAAATCGTCAACCACAGCTGTGACCAGCGATCTCACATTAATCATTAACTGGCCTCAGACTCAGAGGGCGGTTCGGTAACTGGATCCGGTTTATTATTAACGAGGGCAAACGCACGGGAACTGACCTGTGGCGTGCAGTCAGTCACGGTTCTAGAGTGTCGGCTTTCCTCTATACAGGACGGAGTCGACGGCGCTCAAAAATCATACCTTTTGCTGTAAATCATACTTTTTGCCACTCACAGTCTTGCGGGATGTGCAACTGGAGCAATGCACCTTACTGCCACGCAAGCCCCCACCTTGCTAACCTACACACCATAACTACACAAGTGTTATTTACTGATCTGCCCGTGTCAGTGGAGCACGGCTCTGACCAAGAGTAAGCCGTTTGTCATACGAAGATCTCCGGGATTTTCGGCTATTTAGAAAAATAAGTTTTATGTTGCGATACCCCGAAGTGCCCCGAGTTCCATAATATAGTTTATTTCACTTTTTAGATGATACGGTAACGCGGTTGCTGTTTCAAAATGGAGCGATAGTCGATAATCAAAATGCATCAAATGTATTTCGGTAAGGCTTCCGACTAAAAAAATACTTATAAAATGTATATATAAATATCTATATTAAAACTTTAATAGTATATATGAATATAAGAACAAGCAGTCCTTATATATTGTTTTGTTGATATTCTTACCGTCCACCAGGGGTCAGGCTTCTACTAGGAAATTGAAAACAGATGCTCGGTTTCTATATAACCCATGTTAGCTGTAATAATATTTTGACTAATTTGACTGTGGTAGCATATTGGAACTGATTCCCCAATAATTAGAGCTTTCAAAGCGTTGAGATCTAGCAGGAGTCACAAATTAAAAACCCATTTCAAGCCGAAGGTATAGATGCGGTTTCAAATAACCGCATCGTCTCTGGAACATGACTTGGCGCGTTGGCTTTAATTATGTTCGACAGATCCTGTGTAGGGATCTAACTTGCCAGGGGTGAGCGGTGTACGAGGAATTAACTAATTGTAACTCATAAGGAACCATGAGTTTTAACTCCTGCTTCGTGGGGTCTTCTAGTTCCGTTAAGGATAAATAATTCTGAGAATCTGCAGTGATGCGCATTTCATAGTAAAGGCGTAGGAGACTGAACCTCCCCGTGTAAAATACCGGCTTGATGGGTATCCCTAGGGGGCGGCCACGGCGCCAGCGAGCGAAGTGCTCCTCTACAGAGATTTTTTCGGCTTATGTTGTCAGAGCTATTGATTTTTTATCTGACTGCAGTTCCATAGTCCTGCCTGCCTGACTGCTGCAGTTTTATGCCGCAGCAAAAGGTCACTCATTTTGTAAACTGCCTTGCCAAGAAACTTATTTTTATGATTCTCTTGGCATAAATTGGTTGGATAATTACTATTTCGGAATCATAAGTGTTATCCAATAGAATTTAGAGTTGTCCTTTGGAACGAAGCAATGGAACAGCCGCTTTTGTAATAAACTATTATTATTGAACAATTAAAACGATCACTCGCAATATTGTAACCAATGCATAACTTAGGAAAGGACATATAATTAGATTTTTAAATATGCTGATACAATTTGGTAAAAAAATAAAGGCAATACATAATATAAACAGTTATTCACACAAGGTATGATACAGCACAGCATTCTGAATTTCAACTGAATAGTCAAACAGGCTTCCGTTCCTTGCATGACATCATGGTTTCTGCATCATCGCCCAATCACAGCCTCCGGAGACGGGGATAGACAGTTCAGCTATTGCCAGTCTCTCTTATCGGGCCTTCACAATGTATTTAGTGATGCGTGGATTGACTGAGGCTTTAGGTGAATCCTGACATTGTTGTTCCTCTTGGTCGGGCCACTTTAAATAAAGTGGTATAAAGATTGTAGCATTAAGAAAACTACTGCCGGTCGTAAGGCAGTAACTGATGTGTTTGCGGGAATTTTCCATGTAGAAATCGCATTAGTTTGAATGCAGTTCGCAATATAGCCCTCGTGAGGTATGGCAGTCTTCTCTGTTTGAAGGAAATCAGTTAAGTATGGAGGCACTGCAATACCACAGCATGTACTCCTTGTGCCTCCTCTCTTGGCATCTCAAAGCAGTGCCCTTGATCGACCGCAGCCCTCTCGCCTTTTCCCAGCAGACTTCATGACTCACAAACGGCTGTGGCGATAGTGCGAGGTGAATCCAACGGGGTCTCGCTATAGACTCGCCTGTGCTCGTTAGCGACTACACACCTGCGGCTCTGCTTCATCACTGGCAATCGCAGTACGTCTTCAAGTACCCCGGCCCTCACCAGCCTCCACCCAACTGCAAGCCACACTCGCCTGGCACAGTCTGACCTCCGCAGTGCCGTGCGGCCACTGCACTTGACTTGTGATTCAAATGATAAATAATCAGTAATACTACATTTACACTGAAGCACCAGACAGACTGTCAGTGTTAGAGAACCTTTCCCGGTTTAAATATTAGAGTCATTTATTAGCTTCATTCTACGCTGATGGCCCCTCAAGCACCAATAACTGTCCCACTGTAGGACAGTGGACACTGGACGTTTTTCCCACCGTCCAGGGCACCCTGAGTCCTGTGTTGAGCTGGCAGTGGGGTTTCTGGGCAGCGGGCATCTGCCATCATTTGGTTTTCACAGTGTCCCTTGCAGTGTCCCTTTGCAGTCAGATTGCCGTGAATGGGACCCGTAGCCTCCAGCACAATGTGATCGCTGCCCTCTCAGCAAACAAGCCTCTAAGTTTCTTATTTTTTTTCTTTTTCTAGTGTTTTGTATTTCTTCAGTGTGCTATAACTTATCGCCTTGTAGAATCTGCAACAAAAAGAGACAAGTTTAGTTTGTTCGGCCGGAAGATGCATTAGTAATTCTGCGACAGAGCGACGCGTCACGTACATTTTTACACATACAGCTCTGGAGAAAATGGGGAGGTCACAACAAAATTTGTAGTTTCACTCATTTCTCAGTTTAGGCAAATGCGTCTGTGTAAAATATGCATTTTTTGCAAACTGCCGCCTGGTTCTGTCCTGTTTCTCATTGATGAAGGGCTTCTTCCTTCCTTTATGGGACCTCAGTCCTGCTTCCAGGAGCCTGATACACAGTGTCCTAGCAGAGCACATCACGCCTGCTCTTAGTGCTTCCCGCTCCTTTTGACGGTCACTTGATGTCGCCCTTCATGATTCATGAGGCACTGTTGGATAAGGTAACATTCATCTCTGGCATTAGAAAGTCGCTTCTACACTCTACCTGCCTGCTTTCTGGTCGTTCCCAGTGTCTCCTGCTTCACCTTATTCTTCTGTACTGCTGTCTTACAAACTTTGAGCCTGGAAGCAGCCTGCAGCTCAGTGTAGCCTCTGCCAGCAGAACCAGGATTGAACCAGGATTTAAAAATGCAGATTTTAAAAAAAATATAGATTGGTCTATAATTTTTTTTCCAGAGCTGTATTATAAAATATGGCATTAGCTTAAACGGACGTGCATGTGAAGGTTAGAGTAATGAAGTTGCTGCTTACCTACCTGGTTGCGCGTCTTATGCGATTTCTGCAGCCAGACGCGCCACTGGTCGTACAGCTTGATGGTCACGCCGCTGCAGCCGTACGTGTGCTTCCGCACCCAGCCGAAGAACTGCTTCAGCTCCCGGCGCAGCGTGGCGTTCTGCTCGCCCACCTTGGGGTCACATGACCCACTCAGCAGCCGCTCTAGGCAGGAACGGTGGGTTGTTAGATTCACTCTCTGTGCTATACAGGGCTCTTAAGGGGCAATACACCACATAATATTAAAAGAACATTTTTAAAAGAACATTGAATGAACAAGCAAAAAACAAACACATTTATAAATGATTAAATACATAAACAATTAAATAAAGTGTTTTTAAGTCTTTCTTTTTATAAATAATTCTGCACTGCACTGACAGGTTCCGTTCTGATCCCAGCCTGGAACTCTGTAGGGACCTTTCAGGTCTGTGACTTGCTCTGCCCTTTCTCACCACTAAGGGGCGTTGAGGCGGCCGTGGGGCTGCTCCAGTCACTCCAGATGCCGGGTCTCCTGGACCCGTAGATGCCCACCGGGTTGCAGCGCACTTGGACGAAGTAGACCGTGCCAGGTCTGAGGCCAGCCAGCCGGCAGGACGTCTGATTGCCGACGTCATCCACAACCTGCGAGCAATCAGAACAGTCACTGTATGTGGATGGTATGAATTTAGCATGTGACATAACTGGGAGCACGGCATGAATCCCATCGCTGCTTTGTGTATGTTTACATCAGTTTCCTCCCACAGTCTAAAAGCACACAGCTAACTGGTGTATCTAAACTGGCAGAATGAATGGCACATGTGAGCCAGTGAGTCTGTGTGCCTCGTATTGGATGGGCAGCACTGCCTTGTCTGCTCTGATGGCTGAGACTCCAGGCTCCGCCTTGTTCCCGTACTGAATAAGAGGTGAGGAAGATGTGTGAGGAAGGTGTGTGAAGTGATCATGCAGCATGTGATGAAATAAATGAGAAACTCACAAGGAAATTATAAATGTACAATATATGTAAATGATATAATAGTACAGAAAATATACGCTATGGACAAAAGTATTGGGACACGCCTCTTAATTATTGAATTCAGGTGTTTTATTCAGACCGATTGCCACGGGTTTCCAAACATTTGTGAATGAATGGATCATTCTGAAGAGCTCAGTGAATTCAAGCGTGGTACTGTGATAGGATGCCACCTTTGCAATAAGTCAGTTTGTTGAAATTTCTTCCCAGCTACATATTCCACAATAAACTGTACATGGTAGTACTGCAAAGTGGAAGTGTTTAGGAACTACAGAAACTCAGCCATGAAATCGCAGACCACGTCCAGTAACGGAACGGGGTCGCTGAGCGCTGAGACGCATAGCACGTAAAAGTCGCCAATACTCTGCTGACTCAATAACTGCAGAGTTGCATACTTCCTCTGGCATTAAACCTCAGCACAAAAGCTGTGCACCAGGAGCTTCATGGAAAGGGCTTCCATGGCCGAGCAGCTGCATGCAAGCCTCACATTACCAAGCACGATGCCAAGCGTTGGATGGAGTGGTGTGAAGCACACCGCCACTGGACTCTGGAGCAGTGGAAACGTGTTCTGTGGAGTGACGAATCACGCATCTCTGTCTGGCAGTACGGCGGATAAGTCTGGGTTTGGTGGATGTCAGGAAAATGTTACCTCTATGACTGCATTGTGCTAAATGAAAAGTTTGGTGTGGAAGAACTTGACTGAACCGCATGGAGCCCTGACCTCAACCTCATCAAACAGAAGAACAGATTGTGAGCCAAGGCTTCACGTCCAACATCAGTGCCTGACCTTACAAATACTCTTCTGGATGAATGGACAAAAATTCCCACAGATCCCCCAAAACCTTATTGAAAGCCTTCCCAGAAGAGTGGCAGCTGTCATGCAAAGTGGGGACCAGCTCCACTTTGATGCCTGTAAATTTCTAATGGGACGTCATAGAAGTTCCTGTAGGTGTAATGGCCAGGTGTCCCAATACTTTTGTCTATATAGTGTACAAAACTGTTGCAAACTTTTCCACACAAAAAAGTTTAGCAACTGAGAAATCCATAAAATATACGTGGAGTGCTGGTTTGCAGTTATAGCTACACTGTTACCATGACGCACTGGCCTCAGTGCTGCAGCCAGACCTACCTTCCAGTCTGTACTGTCCTCCAGTCGGTAGCGGATCTGGTACTTGGCCTGGAAGAGGAAGTCCTTCAGGGCAGGGGGGTTACTCCATCGTACGCTCAGCTGATCGTCTAGCTCCCCCACCCGACTGACGTGGACATCTACGGGGGGGTCTGTGGTCACTGTGGTGGACAAAAATACAGACATGCACGCACCGTTTAACATGGGCATGGAACAGCAGCACACAGTCACCCAATGAATATCATCTCTAGGTGACAGCAGAGGCCACAGTATAGCACAGTGCTTGCATTGTAGTGTGCAGTGCAATGGTTGTGGGTTTCAATCCCTGGGAGCACACGTACATTAGAACCCTTCTCTCTATTTAGGGTTCCCATACGTCCGGGTTTCCCTGGACACGTCCTCTTTCTGGGCCCCCATCCGGGTGGTTTTTGAAAAACTGGTGCAGAATTTGTCCGGCTTTAGCGCTGCAACCCATATGACCCAGTGCTGCAAGTTACAGTGGAGCACCAAGGAAAGAAGGAAAAGGCACCAATTTTTGATATAGGGCAGCTGCTCAGGATCATCTCACCGCATTTGCAAAGCTCATGCACACGTTCACTTGAAAATCTAAACGTTATCAACATCCCTACGTGTCACGTTGCTCACGAGTGACGTCAAATTCCGGAAACCATTGGCATTTTGAGACGAGATTTTTGCTTTCATGTGAACAGTGAGTTGTGTCATTTGCTTGAAGTTTAACAAACTTTAGCTTAGCGTTTTGTAACTTTTGTTGAAAAAGACGTGTAAACACGTTGTGTCAGTTGTTTGTAGATTGTGAAACAAGAGTCAACTGTAAGGGTACAGGATGCAAATTTCCGTTTTACAGGGTAGTTAGGGAAAGCATATTAATATTCATGAGAGATGCTCTGTCCGATTGGTTGCTGAAAGTGAAAACTCATTGATATTCGGATCCCCAAGCAGCTCCTCTTTTTCATCCCACCAAATATGGTAACCCTACCATTACTGGAAATCACTTTGGGTAAATGTGTCAGATATATAATAACTTACATGGCTGAGTCTGAGTCAGCTTGCAAGCCAACCCCAGGAAGCACAGCACAGGCCACAGGGCCAGAAAAAACCCTGGCTGGGATGCCAGGTTGTGTCAAAGTACACGCATACACTGTACTGACAATTTAGACATGCCAGTTGACCCGAACTCATGCCTTTGGACTGTGGGAAGGAATCAGGGTAACCAAAGGCAACCTCCAGAAACACAGGAAAAACACGCACAGACTAAGTGCTACAGGCGAGATTCAACCCACTGTGTGACTATGCTGCCCTTGAAATAACTTTCCATGAGTCCATCCATCCATCAATCTATCCATCATCTAACCAAGACTCACCCTAGTCACAGGCTGCTCTCCAAAGGCTCAGCTGAAGGAATGGCAGCCTCAGGACTGTCAACGGCCCGTTTCAGACCAGTACCTACCCCTCTGAAATACGTACCTCTGCAATTATATGTCTACTTTTGTGAGTGCCCTTGTTTTGTTTTTTGCTGCCTAATTCAGACACATTTCCTTGTTCCCGATTGGATGGCGTAAGTAAGAGTTCCTATGTAATGATGTACAAAAGGCAAATACAAAATCTTGAATCCTGGTTAGGGTCTCGTGGCTGGAGCTTGTCCGAAGCAGCAGATTCTGGGCTCCAATGCAGGTCACATAAAGGCACACACGCAATCACATGCTATATACACAATAATTAACCTAACTGCATGTCGTTGGGCTATAGAATGGGCAATACTCCCGAAGAAATCTGGGTGTCACTAGGAGAACATGCAAACTCCACATAGCCCAAACCCTGGTTGTGTGTAGCAACAGCACTACCCACCGAGCCACCAATCCGCCTTTCAAACAACCGTTGGAACAGTGAAATCACTAGTAAAATGAGCAAATCAAGACTAATTAAAATGCATTCTGACCTACAGGCCAGTGATGCACGGTGTCTGACACCTTTGGTCCGACAGGAACCTCTTTCATTTCTCGCGTGAGATTCCAAACACAGACGAAAATGGTTAATTTGAACGTCAGCGTCTGCACCATTGCCGGTTCGCTGTTTTAAAAACACCCACGTTACGCCACAACAAGAAACTGGGAGAGATAGTGAAACTCCCAGCACAATAACATCAGACAGACTTGCGTGGGCATCGCTAAACACGAGTACTTTCTGTTTTTCTTTCGTTGAAGGATGCATCACCCAAGAGACGGCATTTTTGTCAGATCTCTAACTCGCCTGGATACCTCCCCCCCTCAGCGGGGGTGTATACGTCAACAAATCTCCTCCTGGCTCGACCTGTTCGTCAAAGCCAACACCACCACACCCCTTTAATGGCAGCTATGCTACAGACCCCGCAGCTAATATCGTCGTATTAAACACGAGGCTGAATGTTGAGTCTGAGTCGGTGACTGGTGTTGATCCTCATATGGTTCATCTCCACTCTCACCCCCACGCTCTCTCGTCGATGTTTACCAATCCATCCACCGGGAATGCGGGGCAAATCATCTTAGCGTCTGTTAAAACAACCAGTCCGCTCGCTGTTTATAGCCGGGCGATTGTAGATTTAAAAAAAAAAAAAACATTCTCACCATTTGCAAATGGGCTAAGTACTTTAATGCAACCGGTCGAGAGATCCTCAAATAAACATTTCACCACGGGCTGGTTTGACTTCTGGGATATATGCCTTAATGTCCTGTTTCCATTCCCGGAATGCATGCTGACGAGCCTCGCCGGTTTTGGCCATTTCGCCCTGAGCTAATCATGAATGAATTCTGGAAATTAACATTTCCGTAGCCAGGGAAGGCGAAAGAATGAGATGGAAGGGGTGCGTAACGCCTCCGGCATCCTCGGCAGTTTTTGGCCTTTGCCTCCTCTCTCTCAGTCATTCCTTCTTCTCTGACGCTTCAGGCTACAACCAAAAGTGACAGGACTCAAACTTCATGATGCCCCCCCCCCCACCCATCCATTTGGCCCCCAGTGGTGCTGTTACTCCCCTGGCAGAATGGATAAAATCGCTTCATTTGGAAATTTTGTAGCTGTTAATATGTGTCTAGATGTGAGACCATTAGAGAATGGGATATTGTAGGCCAATCACAGGCTTCCTCAGCCTGTCTGATAGCCTGAGCCGTAATCTTTAGCTAGTCAGGCTTGGAGGATTTCTGTGGTGTTTGGATTATCGGGGGGGGGGGGGGGGGGGTGGCATGAAATTCCATGAGTGTAGGCATAGTGGGAGTGTGGATGAGTTCATCAAATCGGAAGGATGGTCCTGCCAACCATGTCAAGGGGAATTTGTCCCAAGCACTGATTGGTCCCTGGTGGGGTCAGGGGGCATTACAAGTTTTATTTACCCCCTGTTCCCAGCGCCCAGAGTCACGCGGTTATCCTCCAAACAAAATTCTCCAACTCACCCACGTCGAGGATGTCCAGGGTGATGATGTCAGAGGTGGCCGTTCCCAGCTGGTTAGAAGCTTCCACCCAGATTTCATAGGGAGTGAAGAGGGCCAGGTCTCGGGGGATGTGGCAGCTGTAGAGTTGTCCCATACCGTAGTGTTCACACTCTTTCTCCCGGCCGTACCACCTGTGCATCACCCACAGAATCCCATGATGGGACTGCAGTTTCCATGGTTACCATCATTCCCTATTCCGGAAGCTGAGGTTAAGCTGCATCAGGAATAACTTCAAAACCTGATGATGCGTGAATGGAAATTTTGCCTTCTACATCAGACTGAAATGCGAAGCCTTTCCAGAACCACAGAGCAGCACTCATCAGCAGAAGCTGAGGATCCTACCTGAGACGGTACTTGAGTCTGTATTTGGTCCTTATAAAGGTCTCTCCCTGTCCACCTGGGGCCCACTTACAGGTGAGGTCTTTTGTGTTTCGGGACCAGCAGGTTAGGTTCACTGGTTTCTCGGGGGGCACTGGGGACACAAAGGGGGTGGGGGGGGGTGACATTATGTCCTGCTTTTGTGGCATTTTCTTTCCTAAACATTGTACGGTGACACTAACTCGGTCATCATAATGCATTATAGATACCTTCATAATGCATTATAATGCATTCATAACGTATTACAAGCATGGCTATAACTAATTATAAAAAGGCATAACACATTACAGCCATGTTTATTACGCATTTTGAATGCTTTATGAATTCGCCATGAATAATGCACTATAGATTCCTTAATAATGCATTATAACGGATTATACTGATCATTATAATGCATTATGAGGGTATCTATAGTGTATTACAGATGAGAACTTCAAAGAGCATTCAAAATTTATTTTTGTTTATACTAATGTATGAATGCATTTCAATGAGTTATGAAGGTATCTATAATGCATTATACATGACTTCTCTAAGTAAAGTGTTACCCATTGTTCTTTGAACTAACAGTATTACATTCAAACAGAAATAGCCATATGTGTTTCAGGGTATCAGGCAAATTAACTGAATGAAAAACTGTCCAGATTAAAGCAGAGGACAGCTGGAACAACCCATGTAAACAGTCCCTGGTTCAAAGGGTTAATCTTCAAGAGACGCTGCCTGACCATACAAGTCGAGTGCTGGTGAGGCGACAACGAATTTAGACTGAAAATAATGTCTTGACTTCCAAGTGCTTCAAACTTCATTTTTTCCCTCGCTGTCATGCCCACTTAACTTCTGGAGAGCTTCCAGGAGGCACTCAGCCTTCCTGCCTCTGCCCCCCTGCCAGCGGGTGACACCACCCCAAGATTCAGACCACCTCCCCTCCCTGCGCCGCAGGCCGTCTCTGTGCGTCTGCCTGCACGTGTCTGCGTCACCCTGTAAGTTTGCCTGTCGTCATACGCGCTCCCCTGCACACCTCACTTTACACGTACAATGCCCCCTCCCTAATCCAAGCTACCCCCCCAGTCACAGGGTGTGTGGGCTCCTATCTGCTAGTCCTATCTAATAGTCACACTGAGGACTCTTTCCCTGCTACGTCAGGTGTAAACTTAAAAAGTTTCACGGATTCCTGATGCTGAGTTTCAGAACCACCACAGTAGGAGTTCCAGACCCTGGTTCTGTGGACTGGTACCGGTTCAATTCCCCAAAAATCAACAACATATTTTCAGTTTTTTACAACCCTTCAGATTAGTGTGTTCTGGTCACATTTGAAAAACATGGAGACGGTCACACTCATTAAATCGCCGATCGATCCACCGCTACCCCTGCAGCCGTTTTGCCAGTCCGAGACATTATTTGACATTTTTGCATGCTGTAAGCTGATCCATCTACACCAAAAGGTTAGGAACCTCTTCCCTACTGAACAGATCTGTAAAATGTACAATGGCCCACTACAACACCCCACTGCCCCCTTCTCCCCGCCAGGCAAGACTTACTGCCCACATAGAGGCAGGAACCGGCCAGAACGTGCCCCCCACCGCCGTGGCACACCAGGTTGTCGCCGGAGGGCTGTCGGGAGCCGCTGAGGCGGGGCAGCGTGACCGTGAGCTCCGTGGGCCCCGCCACGCTGTAGGCGCCGCTGGGTAGCCGCTGCCCATTCAGGGTCCAGAAGAGCTGGCTGGCATGCAGGCCCAGCTCAGAGCTCACCGAGCAGGTGGCTGTCAGTGTGGAACCGATGCGCAGAGCAGGGTCCTGGGGGAAGATGGCCGCCACCTCTGGGAAAGCATGAGCAGCACTGATAAATGCAGTTCAAAGGTTAAGGACCGGCACGTGTGAGCTGAAAGACAGGGGTCACCGGTTCAAGTTCCGAGGTCTTGTATGCCTGACAAGGGAGGGGCGGGGTTTATAAATGAAGAAGCAAGACGGGGAATGTCAGAGGTAAGCACCGGAATGTATTGTTTCAAGTCCCGGCTGTTGTCCATCATGGTAAGTTGCTAAGCTCGGCTATATAAATAAAGAATTTCTATGTGATTCACACTGGATGGAAGTACGTGCTTGGCAATTAAGAAAATGCATAGTATTTGCGTTATATATTATAGTTTGTACAAATTTTAACCGTTCACATGAGAAAGAGCGTCCCCTAAAGCGATGCATTGTGGGAAAAGCAGGCGATTGGATCGCGGCTCACATGTGGAGGTTTACCGGAAAGGCTCTGAAAAGAGTTTCACCGTTTTCACCACAGCAAACAGAGTTCATGAAAAACTCTTGGAGGGCGGAAAAACAATGCAACATGTGGGGAGCAGGATGCTGTGGGCGGGGCCTGGCCGGGACACATGGGGGGGGGGGGGGACCAGAACCCCAGCTGTGAGACTACAACAGCCACTGTCATACGAGCACATGTCCCTGCAAGAGGCCGCCGTCTGCCTAACAGGGTATCTTGGGCCCACCCCCGGCCCACCAAATCCATCTAATGAATTCATCAAGTCTTTAACTAAACCAGCTGTCCTTCTGTATGCGGTCTAGCTACCACCAAAGGTGATTTAATCCAGGTGCGTTCACGCTGATGCGGCACAGGTTATCAGAAGTTCATTGAAGCGCTCCTTCACTGGAAGACCTCCATAGTGAAGGCCGTTCAATTTTTTTGTCCTATGCACGATAAAATATGAGCGTATAGTATCCTATTTGCCTGGCGCTTAAATTATTTGGTGCATAAGGTCATACGTTTCAGCATATCACAAAGCGTTCTTTCTGATGTATTCAGATTTATTACTGTCTGTAGTGTGTGTGTTTGGTCATAATGAGTAACATCTTGGCATAATGTATAACATCTGTATTAGGACAGGAATACAAGTACACTACTATAAAATATCACGAACACTGCCAAAGCGTAGAAGGCACAGCCCCGGTCTTTGCTAGACCCTGTTATGTACAGCCAACCAAAACGAGAAAAAAGTTGAGCAATTGAATGTCACAGCCAGGAGGACGACGGCGAGTTAACGGACGCCGGCCGACTTCAGAACTAATGACGACGACGACGCAGGAACGTAAACACTAGCGCTGCAATCTAAATATGCTCATGAAAGCAGCAATTAGCTTTATTTGTTACTTTATGTCTGTTATGTGGCTGGTGTCTGAATAGGAAGTGGGTAATAAAACATAATGCCGTTCAATGAAGAAAGATCATCCCACGGCCAAGGTCATAAAGCAGGATCTCCAGCCTTATTTATAGTTAGAGCTGCTTCATCAAAGGAAATAATCAGGGGAGCTACGAAGCGACATTAAAAGTTATCGACCCGGCGGGGGGGATGGTGACAGTAGAAGCCGTCGATTAATTCCTAGATTAATATTCCTCCTTTCATGTCGAGTCCACAGCACGTCGCCATATTGTCTTCGTTTGGTTTGGGCTCATGACAGCCGATGAGATCTGCACCAAGACGGTCACGCTTATGAGCAAAATTAAGAAAGAAAAAAGTAAATTAACATATTCGATCCTTTTTCTAAAAAGTGCCCTGCAAGCCGCTCGTCGGCTCCCTGTTGGATTCTAGTAGCTCACGATCAATGCGTCGGCGACCACAGCGATAAAGGTTTCGCTCAAATAAAAAAGAAAATTTGACGTGTTCTACAGTAATCCGAGGATGCCGATGCTGCTGTAACGACAGAAAATGTAGGCTTGTTTTCATTATCTATATTTGCGTTATCGGTCTGCCAGGAAGTAAGAAAGGCCTCTAATCTTGTGTTTGTTTACATGTATTTATCCGACGCTCTCCCCCCACCTGGCGATCAAGCCAGCCTCGATTTCCATCTGTCTGTCGGGTGAAAAGATCCAGTCACTACAATGCCAGCTTTAGGCAGCAGGAGTGCTGTCTGAAGCTGACCTAGTACCTGAATAACTGTAGGTGTCCAATGAAGACGAACGGCAAATGCCCTTAAGACATAAAATATGTGCATGCCGCTTTAGAGAGAACACCCATGAAATACTGAGATCCACTCTGAGAAAAAGTAGAATTACAGTGATTGCAAAAGTAACTATTGCCGCTTTCTTTCAAATCATAACTTAGTAGTAGATAATCAGTGACACCAACCAGGAATTCCTTTGTAAACATCAGCGCGAGTCTAGTGATGTCTGAAATATTAAAGAGTCGATGTTTCCAACATGGGTTTTCAATGCCCAATACACTGTATGCTATACAACTCTCTGTGACACTCTTTCGAACAATCAGAGCCAAAAAATATGTTGGGAATCTTATATTGTCGTTAATCGGAAACTCTTTCTCTAAACATTTATTTTTCTGTGTTGCGGTTATTTGTATATAAAACTGCACATATATTCATTTAGATATTATGGGTGTCCACCCAACAATGTCCATGATTGTTCCATGAGATTACTTAATACGTATAGTATTTGTTTAATTTCATGTTTAGGCCTTACTATTATGTTTTATGGAGTATCTTTATAAATAGTAGGTGGGCGGAACATTATCGATCGCTGCCTCAGTGAACTTTTAATATTTTGATATTAAATCCTATGCTATGCATATGATGTGGGTAAAAAGCGTTAATTATACTGACAGTCACGTATGGAACAGCTGGTCTCATAAAAACTCTTTCTCATCTTCTTTCAACTAGGCTACAGTAATCATTATCTAGGCCTGGACCTTTTTTATTAAACCATGCCTTGGTTACAACCTGAATTTCTTTAGAAAAATATTTGAAGGTTTCTACGGTATATGTTAAAACATTATGTAAAAAATTAAGCCTTTAAACAAAGCCAAAGCTGTACTAAAATGGTGTATAAGCGAATGAAAGTGAAGTATAAGGGGAATGGAAAAGATGGAAATTTTCTTGTTGCGTTAATTGAAAACGTTGACACGTTTTAATAATTTTAATCTATTTGTTTTAACGACAACAAAACTCTCTCCTTCCAAAGCCAATTCTTAAACGTACTCCAAATAACACCTGTGATTTATGTTGACTCGGTTTATGTTGACTATGTTGACTCGGTTAACTTAATGATGTTAAGATTATATACATTACTGGTAAACAGTTAAATCACCGTGTCTCAGAAAGTCATGTGTGTTTGAGCTTATGTTTATGCTAAAGGGCCCGTTTTACAGTATTAAAAAAACCAAATAATGCCAGTCAGCTAAAGGATGTTTTGTTACAGGTCAAACATTAACCTCGTCTGCTAAACATATCATTTCTCACAACAAAGAGCCCAAAAACACGTCGATTCTCAGGTACGCAAAGTATATCCATGTTTATTATTAATTTTGTAAAACACATTTATAAATATATATGAGGCTTTAACATATTAATTCCTTGTTTTATGAACTCACTTCCAGTATTATTACTTTGACTATGAATCTTTCACTATACGAGAAGTCTGAGCATTTTTATTATTAAACTAGTATTAAATTTGCAATTTCATTTAATCACAGACTGCTTCAACGAGATGTTGGCTTCCGTCTTTGTGTGAGAGCGGCTCCGCGGACGATCGTCCACGTAACTCGAAATAATAATAGTCTGATTAAAAATTGCCACAATTACAGCACAGGGTTAGCTTAGCGGAGCCCTGGGCAAAGCGAGACCTTTTATTCTTCTACTTACGTGTCGCAGAAGACAGCACGCGAGGAATGTGCAGAACAAGGAACAGCACCGCGATCATATTTAAAGGAACTTCTGTGCTCTTTCAGTTTTCCTCTCTCCTCCGTTTGTGCTCCTTTGCAGATGTGTGTAAGGGGCGTTTTGCACGGAAAGAAGAAGCGCGGTTAAAAACGCTGCGCTCAAAAGGTGCCGATACCTTTCCTACTGTTGTTTGTCCGGCACTTTCAAAGACTACAGGTATTTATAGAGAAACTTATGCCCCCTACCAAAGATCTGTCCTGCTTGGCTTAATTATAGGCTTGATATGTCTTACAACCGTCCCATTCAGTTGGCTTGGTGTGCAGTGAAAGCACGCCTCAACAGCTAGCTAACACACAAGTTGATACTTTCCAAGCCCCTCCCTTGTCTTCCCACTCAGTCGCTAGACTTTTTTTTGCCTCTTTCTTTTCTTTTTCTCCTTTCTATTTCCCCTTCATTCTTCTGTCCTGCTCCGGCCGGTATAAGCTTTGTTGTCAAAGACTGGGGCATTTTCCACGATCCTCCAACATTTTCGCTACAAGTCTAGTGGGCTCGTGAGTCACGGGGTTTAGCGAAACCTGTGCGGCTTGGGGAAGGGTGACAGACCAGCTTTCTTTCTGAGAAGGAAAAAATATTGCGTAATTCTGCTTTCCTTGTTTGTATTGTTAATTGAAAAAAATCTTTGCCTTGGGCAACGAGAACACTTGAGGAGATCCAAGTGAAGACGATGTATTTATTTTGACAGTGTGGTGGGTGAGACGTGTGCATCTCAAGTTAAACAGAGTCATTCGGTTTTATATACAGGTATACGCTTCGTGTCAACTTGTAATGGACCCTCTAGTGCCGGTAAAATACTGTCTTCTACGCATATTACGTATATAAAAACTGAGCGAATGGACAAATCCCCCGTCAACCCAGTTCTCTTTTCGAACAAATTATGATTTTAGCAAATTGTGTCAATGTAGGAAAAATAAGTACACTGTAAACTGTAAAGTTGAGAAAATCGCAGCAATAACATCATCTACTTAATTTGACACACACACACATACACACACAGACACATGCACATTTAATATATATACATGCATATTTTTCAGCTTATCGCGGAAAAGTTTTGAAAATAACTTTCTCAATGCTAAAATAAACAGTATTAACTTAAGCATTATTAGAATTTATCATATTAGTAAAATATATATGGAAATTTGTGATCAGTGTATTTCATTTAGAACAATAATCAGAAAAGTTGACTTACAAATGTTAACAGCAACATTAATGGGATAAAAATGTAGTTGCAGACATCAGACGTGCCGACGTTCAGCTTGAATATCAAAAGCTGACGTTTTGACTCGCGGCACAGACTGGAAACAAGTTCTTGATGGATCTGTGGTGTTACCTGATGATCCACCGCATTGCACACTTTTGACATCACTTCCTCAGGTAGGGAGGAACGATAGGCCTCACGTCCGCATCAGCTACCTTCTTCTTGTTAAAGTCCGTAATAAAAACTTTTACGTCGACTTAAAAACTTATTCCTAAAGCACTTTTAATTCCGGATATTCAGTTTCATTCATTTTGTATTTGCATTTATTTGCATCTGCATTCATTCTGATTTCTAACATATGAATCTGACAGATGTTTTGCTTGTTCATCTTATGTATTTTTTGTTAATTTAAAATCCCCTAGTTGGGATGATCTTACAAATGGAATATCCGCCATAACAGGATTATTTTAATTACCTGGTGCAACCGTGGTACCATATAGGCTATGTATTTTTAAATATATAGGTTCTCAATCTGTTTTCAAATTGCTCTGAACCACGACGCTAGTTACAGCTCTGCGGCGCTGTTTAAACTCGTGCCTCGGTCAGTTATCCAACTTACTGACCTGCGTTTTCTCGTAAAAATGACCACCGACCGAAAAGTTTACCGGTTCGACCGTGAGTATAGGTTTTCCGCCCCTCAAGCGTTCTAAAAAAAGCTTTTGTGACTCGTTTTAAAGTAGCACGTGTCTTTTCTTGTACAGTGACATAAATGAACACCGACAAAAAAATATAAAAATTAATTTACAAGTGAAATATTCCATCAAGAAGATTCAAAGTCGAACCGCATGTAGCCCATATGTGTCGCTAAAGTACTTTTAAAAATGAATTTATTGCGTATTTTCAAATTTTGCAATAAACAAATGTTACTATTATAGCAATTTTCTTGATGTAATATACTTCTGTCAACATAATCATCACAATATGTTTTCTCAAAATTAATACAATTTATTATGAGCTACTGTTTATTAATCTGTCAAGTCAGTGACGTAGACACGCCGGTGTGCACATTTCAATTACCGGGTAGAGAGTCGCTGAATTACTGTAACAGGCAATTGTGTCATTGAAACTCTCGCATGAAACGAAAGGGGTTTAGAAAAGAACTTTTATTAATGTGCAAGTATTACATTTATTGCAAATGCTATGCATCTTCAAATATACTAGTTAAAGTTAAAAGTTATTGGTCCCGAGAAGTAGTTAGATTTTGTGATTCTCCAAAAATTGTTCCTCAAAAATTGAATAAAAATGTTTTTCATTGAAAGTAAAGGTTTGGCGGAAACTAATAGGCTTATATGTATGCTGTCACGCTTATTTTATATAGCCTAGTCTGCTGTTTTTGTGAGTAATTGAAAAGATATTTCATTTTCTTATATAAGTATATAATTTATTTTACGATGTGTTCCTTGTCGTTTTCCGCATGAAGCGCCCCAACTAACACTAATTTTTGCGTTCCTTTGCAGTCTATTTTCTCTAGGAGTTTTTTAAGATTTGTACTCGAAGACGTCACTGCTAATTCACCAGTGTCCCATTGATGGTCCTTTATCCCTTTGAGACGGTCACGCGGGTAATGGAGATAAGAGCTGCTGTGTTGCTTTTCACTCCGAAGCGCATTTACATTTTTGAGATGGTTATCAAACTTATCAATCCTTACAAAAATTGCAGGTCCGTGCCTTTCGCCTTTGAAGCCAGAGAGAGAGAGAGAGGGGAGAAAATGCACGAGTGTGTGAGTGTAAACTGGAGGGGGTGGGGGAGTGACGACATCACGGACCTATAGCACAGTTCGCCCCAGTGGAGAGGATCCGACACACAAGCCCACTGAGCTCTCGCTGGCTGATATTGTAGGCACTAAATCCGGCTTCGCAATGCATCAATGCGGCGGCAGGGTCTGCATTACCACCGTGCTTGTCTCGCTGCTTCTGGCCGGGCTGGCGAGGGCGACCTCCGATCCGTTTGACAACCAGCTGGGTGACATCAGTTACTGCAAAAAGCAATGCCTGACTACCGTCATAAACAAAAGCTTCATTAAAGTAAGTGACACATAACCACGGTGAAATATTCTGCATTCACGTGGAAAAAAACGACGAGTTGCTTAATAATGATGTCCAGTATGTTATAAATAAAACCTCGTTGAGCTGAAACGTAACTAGTGTATTTTCCAAGCTATTCGATAATGGATGGTATCCATTTGTTATCGCGTATAGGCAACCTACTTTGCGATATCAGATGCGTAAAACAGACGGCTGCTTTCTAAATTATTTGCCTTATCAAAGCAATTACCATAGGCATATTGGCGTAGATTTTGTAGTTATTGCTTTCGGACACTACTTGGCGCGATTGACACTGACATGTACCGATCCTAATTTATTTGGGCTATATGACGCATTTTTGTTCTTTGCTTAATGGAAATGGTACAGGAAGCTTTCTGTATGAGGTGCCTCTCCGTTTGACATAATTTCCGATTTCCTTTTGTTCAGTTCTTAAATCTGTATTATTAATAAGCATTCATATTTTTATTAAAGCCAAATGGATTTCAGTTCTTTTGGCAACCATCGGTGGTGTTTAATTGCGAAAGGGCGAGACAGAGGCTGTTAGTCCTGGCATTGGGGAGATAGGAATCGATAGCCTCACACCGACCACTAGATTTTTTTTTTTTTTTTTTTTTTTTTGCTTTAGCCCATTTTCCTGCCTCCGCATTATTTCCACTTCCTGTTTGTCAAAGATGGGAAGATTGTCATTTGGCTTCGTTCGAGATTATGACAACCCAGTCCGAATGATAACATTAGACGGCTGTCCGCAAAGCTGCACAAAATATTTAGATTTAAATCGATTATGCCCAGCAGCACGGCGGCAGTAATATAATACGAACTTGAATCTTTGGACACGATCATTATTTGTATCGTAAATTGTGCATTTGCTGCAGTCATTTGTCAGAACTCTTTGCAATTAAAATGGCTCTTCGGTTCTGCAGCTGCAATGTCCTGCAACAGAAAAAAATATTTAAACACTGATTGCAATTCAGGCGTAGTGCAGAATTTAAGAAAACGATGTGATACTTAAATTCTATTATGTATGATTAGGGTTGGATAATATTCGCCGGAAGAAATTATTTCCTTCGCGCGTAATAATGATGATGTATACCGTTTGGCTTCGGAAAATATCGTGATGAAGAAGCGGAAAGGGATTGTAGGTAGTAAATATTACGATTAATCGCAAGCATTATCATTTTTATAAGTGGAGGCATGGTTTTAAATATAATAATGTAAAAAAATATAACTAGGCAGCGATGTGTGTTTATTAACATTAACTGGTAACGAGGCCACTTCTGGTTCAAAGCGCTGTTCGTTTCGTCATCTGCAGGACTCCGTACTGAGCGCTTGTAACCGTGGCTGCCGACTCTACTCCATCTGTAAGTTTGTGAATGGCAACGCGGGGTCCAATGCCAGCAAGGAAGAATGTCAGGGAGGTAAGAAAATTGGCTGTGTGGGGCATATTGAATTAAGAACTGTCACTTAGTGTCAGGTGATTGACTAGTAACTGACTGCACAGTGGGATTAGAATGGTGTGGGCTGACCAGAGGGTCAATGGTCCAATCATTCCATCAGTCTGCACAGCGGGGGGTAATGTGGGGATCTTCGCTTGTATGTGCACGTGCAGCTTGCCAAGAGGCGTATACTCAGCTGCTGGAACAGGAGGGCTGCCGGAAGGGGTGCGAGAATCAGCCCACGGCAGCAGAGAGCGAGAGGAGGAAGGTTAGTCCCTCCCCGTGTTCACCAGCACCAGCATGATGTCATTTCGCTTGGTACATCAGCCCAGCAGCTTTGCAGGTTTACACCTCCTTCGACACATTACCTGGAAGGTATCTCTGGGACAGCCGGACACATTCTCACCGTTCAGGACGGCTCAGTGTCACCAACTTTGGACAGCTGGCTGGAGTGAGATTTTCAATTCCGGACCAACTGCACACACATCCACATACATTTACATGTATGTAACTGTTTTATTACCTCGTAAATAGTCTGTAGGGCTCGCAAACTGTCCCAGCACTTTTGAGGCAGCTTATTTTAGGTCTATAATGCAATAATATAGATTTGCATTGAGATTTCTTGCATGAGCGTAAAAGCGTGAGTGTCACACCTGATGCTTGAGAGCTGGAGACCCTGAAGACGCAGAACTCACACTTATTATACAGGAGTGTCGCGCTACAGCAATATAACCCTGTGAATCAGAATATTATTATAGACATTATTGATGTCATTTAATATGACTGGCTGAAGATACGTTGACATGAATATGGTGCTGAAATACGTTTTCCAGTGCATGTATGTTAGTGCCGTACTGCAGCTGGCACTGCCGCTTAATCGGCTGTTTCCGCACTGCCACAGCAACTGGACAAGCTAAAGTGAAATTATTGCAGCGATTCAGGGTAAAAACACTCGTGGCCCTTTTCCGATCTTCACCTGTCACTCCAATGCAAGCTTCCGTATCAGTGTTAAGCCAATTATTGCTGTAGTCGGCAGGAAAATTTAGTCAGCCCTCCTCACTGCCTCTGGTGTCCGGGGTCGTGGTCCGAGGCCCAAGACTTCATAAAGTACTTACTTTCCTGGAACATGATGTTCAGCTGCTGTGGTTATCGTGTAAAACTTCTCCCATTTACCATCTCTTGTTTTTCTGAATGTGGTTTACAGATTAAACGCAGAAAAAAAGCACAAAAATTGAAATTTAGTCCACAAATACTGGCTGTGTATAGCGTGTAATTACATACACTTTATAGGCAAAAGTATTGGGACACACCTCTTAATCGCTGAATTCAGGTGTTGTATTCAGACCCATAACCTCAGGTGTACAAAATCAAGCATTTAGGAACAACAGAAAATCAGTCACGAAGTGGCAGATCACATACAGTAACAGAGTCACAGCACTCTGTTGACTCAGTAACTGCAGGGTTCCAAACTTCCTCTGGCATTAACCCCAGCACAAACACTCCGTGCCAGGAGCAGATGCATGCAAGCCTCACATCACCAAGCACAATGCAAAGTGGATGTTTAGCAGTCTGATAGACGTGTATGGATTTGACAGATGCCAGGAGAGCGTTACCTGCCTGACTGTATTGTGCCAACTGTAGTTTGGTAGATATGATAAGTTATGGTACCCTTAGTTCCAGTGAAGGGAACTCTTAATGCTTTAGCATACAAAGACATTTTGGACAATTCTTTACTTCCAACCTTGTGGGAACAGTTTGGGGAAAGGCCCTTTTCTGTTCCAGCCTCAGCACACAAAGAAATGTCCATAAAGACTTTGTTCGGTGACTTTGGTGTGGAAGAACTTGACTAGCCCACGCAGAGCCCCGATCTCAACCCCACTGAACAACTTTGGGACAAACTAGAACGGAGATTGTGAGCCAGGCCTTCATGTCCAACATCAGTGCCTGACCTCACAAATGTTCTTCTGGATGAATGGGCAAAATTCCCACAGACACATTCCAAAACCTTATGGAAAACCTTCCCAGAAGAGTGGCAGCTGTTATAGCTGCAAAGGGGGGACCAGATCCACTTTGATGCCTGTGGATTTCTAATGGGACGTCATAGAAGTTCCTGTAGGTGTAATGGCCAGGTGTCCCAATTCTTTTGTCTGTATAGTGTAGCACAAATGTGCAGCATGTGAATCATGTATGACTAGACAGTGTCACTGTTCAGTGTCACACACATGAGTGTGCAGTGTGTAACTGCAGAGCATAAAACACAGCGTGACACTAGAGGGAGTGAGTGAGCAGCATGCACTAACATTGCATCAGTGTGTAGTGTGTCTTTGTGTAACATTATTGTGCAGTGTGGTGAGAAATCTCCTTCCCTCGTGCAGCTGAAAGCCCTGATGCGTCGCTCCAAGCCGTTGTCCGTCATGGACTTGCTGTCCGGCTGGTGTAGCGACATCGTCAGCTCTGCCCAGAGTTTCATCTCCTCCACCTGGACTTTCTACTTGCAAGCGGACGATGGAAAGGTGCTCGTGTTCCAGGTAAGGCAGCACAAGGTGAATGCAGTTGGAAGTTTGCCCAAGAAACAAAGACGGTGTTTCAGTTTTTAAGCACTGCACCCCTGCTGGTTGGCTGCGGTATTTCTATACATTTCTGCACCGCTTTGGGTACAGAGAGTACTTGAGCTGCTTTGACTGGACATAGTGGTGAGGGGTAAGATATTCCTGTATGGTGGTGGTGGTGGCTGGGGCAGGGGGGGGGAGCACTGCAGACGGCAGACTCAGTGGGCCCTGTCAGCTGGGCTACCAGTGGACTGAAACTTCAAAAAATACTAAACATGCATAAACGGTAACTGGGAAACGGTAAACAGTGCTTGTAATACAAATGAGAAAAGCGTGTTCATGGATCGAATTCGTAATCCAGGTGATGTCAAGCAGGGCCGATGTTGCGATGGGAGGGTCAGATGCTGCCATGGTGATCCAGCAGAGGTGTGAGAGGAGGGGCTCATTGCGGGTATGTGGGAAGGCAGATTCACGCCGGCCATCAAACCAGCCTTTGGCATGTGGAACAAATTAGGCTCGAACGTAGCAGGCTGCCTGATTGCAGATGGGTTAGGAGGGTTTGGGGAGGTTGGGGGGGGGGGGGGGGGCGGGGGACCCTGGTGTTGGCCTCTGATTGACAGCGCTGCCAGATGTCTGTGCGGCTTCTGCCCCAACCCACTGTTTGAGTTGTGAGCAGCATGAAGCCTGTGTTCTGGCAGATCTTCTCATCAGGGGCCTTCAAATGAACTAGAGAGGGGAGAGATTCAGAGCCAGATGGGTCTCAGAGTCGCAGGTGCGGGAGCCACATTCCAGGCCCGAGCGTCACGGTGGCCTGGATCTTCTCGGAATCGTGGGTCTCAGAAGCTCAAGTCTCAAAGCTGGAGTCCAGATATCTGCTCCTGACGGTGGAACCTCAGCGAATTTTTGGAAAAGCAGCTTTTGTGGGCTGGATTCCGTATCTCGTTTGAGGTTCCCTGTCCGCTCGGAGAACCTTGTCCAGGCTACTGTGGATCAGTGGGGGGGTTACCATCCTGCGAATGACCAAGTGAGGGAAATTGGATAATTTGGAAAGATTCCACTACCCCCCTTAACTTTTTAAAGGGTGTGGGGCACCTTTGGGCATGCACTCCAGTAATGCATGACAGATGCACATCAGCCCAGCTATATCTGTCTGGGGCCTGCGGCCCTGGCATTTAGGCACCCCCCCCCCTTAGCCTGCTTCTGCTTACCCAGGTCCATCTGTGGTCCATGTGCGGTTGATCCACTGGAACTATGTTGGGGGGGTTCGGACTGAAACACTCCAAAAAAGATCTCCAGGCTGCATCTCGTCGTGCTCAGAGGTGACCCATTAAAATGAAGCTCGCTTCGGCTCATCCGTCTCTTCGGATTCGGTTTGGTTTCCACTCCGCATTTAACAGCTGCAGATATCTGCAGTGACGACAGTAAATGTACGGGATCAGCATTTTTTTCAATACTAAGGAAGAGGCTCAGTTCAGGTCAGGATCTGAGCACCGCGCCTGCGTTTTTGCACGGGTAGGCGTGACCTGTCGCAGGTGCCGTGTTAGTATGATAAATGCCCTCGTACACAACAGAAGCCGCAGTCACTGCGGGGTACCTTCATCGCTACCCTCAGGTTTCTGTGCATAACCGAATACTGTAGGAAGCCTTGCACTAACAGCAGGTACCTCAGTATACATTTCACTCATTGCATCATTCGGCAACGAGTATTATCTTTCCTTGCAAACACATTTTCAAATTGATCTTTAGAGTTACTTACACTTTTTGCATAATGAAAAAGGAGTAGCAGAATGAACAAACATGATTCCCATTCCATGAAACTATTTCTTACCGATACCCTTCCTGTGGGAATGTGAGGGTGTGCATGTGCTTTAGTGCTAACAGGTTGGGTGCCATTTGAAATGGACTTTGAAAACACACACCAGTTCCTGACGGGTTTCCATGATCGCCACATGGCTATTGTGCTGTAGATGTATCCCAGCGCCAAGGGCTAAAGGTCAAGAGGCACAAACAAGCCCCCATCACATTTTTATCCACCTTCCTGGAGACTCAGATTCAGACCTACTAGGCGCTGAAAATCGTCTTCTAGTCCTGACCCTGCAAGGGCAGGGGAAGGTTGACGGGAGGTGTGTGCTATCCCAAAAAAGACAGAAAGAGGGCATCTCTCTGAGCATCTTCTCCTAAAGCGCCTCCCCTCTCCTTTGTCTCAGTGCCCACGGCTTTATTTATGGCTGCAGCAGAGCTTGTATTTCAGAGAGGACCGAAGGGGATATTTTAAGGTGGAGCAAAGGAGATATTTTAAGGTGGCGTCATCTAGATATGGGTAGCTGTCTCGGGAATTCTCCACTTTTTACAGATAAATGCGGACGGCACAGGAGTGCCATTACATACAAAAATCTGCCTCATTTTTTGATTTTTTTTTTTTGCCTTCCGTTCACATTTTAGCAGTATTTTCATCCTCTGTTCATTCCGTAATTCTGAGATAAATGAGAAATGTTGCTTGCTAGGCAAAATAGTTCTTAGTTTGCACTGTCATCAGAATGGTGCAGCTTCAAGATGCTGCAGGAGATGTACCCTCAAATATTTAATTTGGCATAATTTGTCCCTCCTTTACATAGATCTTCGCTTTTAAATCACTAAAGTGTGTTACGCCAGTGTCAGATCTGCCCCCACCTCATTGTACATAGCTGTATAAATGGGTAACGCATCCCTGCTCACAATCACTGTAAGCTACTTCGGATAAGTGTCTGTCGAATGATTGCATATAGTAAAACTCAAAAATGAATTGCACTATTGAGCTGTTCTATAAAGAACAGATATTTTGACATTTTTGGCTGCTAAATCAAGGATGACTGAATATCAGAATCAACTTTATTGGCCATTTACATTCACACTTACAGGGAAATTGCTTTGGCACTGCGCTTCTAGTGATATATACCAACCAGGGCAGAGAATACAAAGTACAGTGGAACATAAACCATCTCATAATCAACTAGCACCTTACAATCAACATCAAACAGTAAAAGAGTTTAATGTGCAGTGTATGCTGCAGTGCTGGGTAGCAGCGGTACTAAGTGTGCACTTTTGTATGTATGCTGCAGTGCTGGGGGTGGTGTGGTGGTGCAGTGGTCAGCACTGTTGCCTCACACCTCTGGAGCTTGGGTTGGAGTCTCCACCAGGGTTCCGTGTGTGGAGTTTGCATGTTCTCCCCATGTCGTCATAGGGTTTCTTCTAGGTACTCCAGTTTCCCCCCACCGTTCAAGAACATGCTGAGGCTGACTGGAGTTGCCAAATTGCCCAATTGAATGGTGTGTGAGTGTGCCCTGCGATGGGCTGGCCCCCCATCCTGGGTTGTTCCCTGCCTCGTGCCCATTGCTTCCGGGATAGGCTCCGGACCCCATGCGACCCTGAACAGGATACACAGTTTCAGAAAATGGATGGGTGCAGTGCTGTGTGTCACTGGTGCTAAGCGTGCAGGGGCATGTTCAGGAAGGCCACTGCTTGGGGAAAGACACTGCATTTGTGTCTTGAAGTGCTGTTTTTAGTGACCAGAATCTCATCCCAGAAGGGAGAGGCGGAAAGCTGTGAGTGTGAAGGGTCGGCAGCGATCCAGCTTTCTCGTTTTTGGACCTATATACAGGCAACCCCTGGGTTAAAAACAGAGGGGAAAATTTCACAGCCAGAAAGTAGAAGTCCAGACCGTGATTTTGTTCCAACCAACAAGTTGAGCGCTCTGTAACTGTGACTCATTATGCTCAATTGATTGGTTGAAACTAAATTGCGGTCTGGATTTTTTCTTTCTGGACATGAAATTTCCACCTCTGGTTAAGAACGTCTGACTTACAGATAGACTGCCATAATGAAAAATGAGTCGAATAAAACGAAACATAATAACGAACATGCCCACTGCTTTGTGACATTTATAAAAACATTGTGCAACTTCAGCGGTTCGTCGACTCGAGGTGCAGTACAATACTGTATGTGGCTATTTCCACTGCATCATTATTATTTCCACTGCATCATTATTGTTTTGTACTGTATTATTATTTTTCGTACTTATCTACAAATTCAAGTTAAAGACGGACTTGGGGAACGGATCTAGTTCGTAACTTGAGGACTGCCTGTATATATTTTATATCTTATTCTAACGCTTTCTGGAGCCTGACCCTGTGTATACTTAATATACTTAACACCACTCTGCATTAGTGTGTAATTCTGTATGGGGAAGGTTCTGGATCACTGCAGCCCTTATTGGAGTAATTGATTACTGAAAAGAGACGGATGGATATGAGCAGTATGCATGACGGTATACGCCCACCCCGCCCAGCCCCGAGCAATGGCTGCTCTCCATCCTTCAGAGTCAGCCGCAGATGGAGTACTCCTTCCCTGAACTGCAGACTCCTGGACTGGAGGCGGCGGAGAAGCCTTGGACCCCAGTCAGCTCCAGCACACCCAGGCCTCACACGGGTGGGTATGCAGGACCCCCCCCCCCCCCTTAGATATACAGCTCTGGAAAAAGATTAAGAGACCACAACAATATTTTTTTGCAGTCATTTCTCAATTTATGCTTATGTGTAAAATACACACTGCTTTGGCAAAACTCCAGCCTGACCCTTCCCTGCTTCTCATCAATGAAGGGCTTCTTCCTTCCTTTATGGGTCTTCAGTCACGCTTAGGGAACCTGATACAAATTGTCCTAGCAGTGCACTTCACACCACTTAATGTTTCCCATTCTTTTTGAAGGTCACTTGATGTCATCCTCCGATTCATGAGGCGCTGCTGAATAAGTTGACCATCATCTCTGGCATTAGAAAGTTCTTTTCTGCCGTTTACTTGGCTGCTTTCTGGTCGTTCCCAGTGTCTCTTTTTTCACCTTGTTCTTCTGTACTGCTGTCTTAGATATTTTGAGCCTGGAAGCAGCCTGTCACTCAGTGTAGCCTCTGCCAGCAGAACCAGGATTTAAAAATGCAGATATTTAAAAAAATATAGAGCGAGCTCTTAATTTTTTCCAGACCTGTATCTGACATACTTTTTCTGTGTCCTGGGTTTTTATGTTTAGTATGAAGCAGGTGAGAGGCCAGATGGGCACTGAAGCACTTTACAAGGCTCTGTTTCTGAATGCAGGGGCAAAGGACCATGGAGAGAAGACCACCAGGGGAGGGGGGAAGGGGAGGCGCAATGGGCAACGTGGAGATTCCCCTCCCGCAGACCACGATTTCCTGGGCTGCATGTCACGGTAAGGGACCCCCCATTACGCACCCCCCCCCCCCCCATGGAACCATCTGTTATTTTAACAACCAAAATGGCTGTGATATATGTATTCAATCAGGAGCAGAGTCATATATCCTCAGCAGGCAAAGGACAAAGAGCAAAGGGCATGGGAGTCATTAGCAGTTACAGCGCCACCTGGGCTCCTGGGGGACACACAATGGTCTCTTCTGTTCGGCGAATGCCTGCTTGAAGAGACCCTTTCATGCACAATATGTAGAGGTTTTTGCTCCGAATACCTCCCTTAATTACATAATTAGCAGCATGCCTTCGATATTGACATTTTGAAGCACAATTTGAAAATCGCAGCCATTTTACCATGTGTTCAGGAAATACCATGTTGCAGTATTCATTCTTGAGGAGGTTTATTAGTTTTGGATAACTAATCCAATCCGGTCTAATTAATAGTAATTGGTACCAGTTGTTAAGAAATACCTGGAAAAAATAATCCGTGTGGTTAGGTTGGTATGAAAGCTGGCCAAAGCAACGACTGACGCCTCAGTCCTATTTAATCAATCTGTCTATGGCCTGTGCTCCCCCCCCCCCCCCCACAGACGCTCAGGCCTCCCCAGGTGGATCCTAGCTGCCTGCCTCTTCCTGTCAATCATGGTGATGCTGTGGCTCAGCTGTGCCAGTCTAGTCACGGCCCCAGACCAGCGAGTGAAGACGCAGGTACAAACCGTGCCAGGACCTCTTAGGGTCAGCTGTTAGTGAGTTGCTGTTCTTGGGATTGTTTTAGGTGGGACACAGTAAGGGGCTTTATTTTACCCCTGATAGGGTATGCAGAGGCCTGGCTCATGCCTCTGCATGCTGCTGCCCATCCCTGGTGTGTGACATTGTCTGTAACACCAACCCCACCATTTTCATTTCAATGAAGCCTGTAAATTCTGTAACTACCAAAGAAATGAGTATGAATTAATCAGCGGATGTGTTTATGTATGCATTTGTTTGTCCCAGCTGAGCATCAATGGAGACAAGGAATTCTTGGACGACATTGATAAAGTCAGCCCTTACCCCTTGACCCCGGTCATCGCCGTGGCCATCAGCCAATCAGATGAAGGCCAGGAGGCGGGCCCCCTGCCAGTCAAAGTGGACCTGGACAAAACCATTCTCTGAGACACCAATTGGTTTGGTCCTTTATTTATTGATGTGGAACAGTTCCCAGTGCTATCTCAGTCTTTATTTTATTGTCGAGGAGACAAAAAAAACACACACACACACACACACACACACACAAGGAAAACATGCACGGCATCATTCATTTGCTTCTGTTTTCACGGTTTTGTCCTGCTGAAGTTGTAGATTTTCTGTGCAGATCACGTAGTTTAGTCCCTTAACAGAGAAAGACAGGCTTGCCTTGATTACCAGCAAAGATGTACTATATGTGATAAAGATGAAAATTCCATTAAATACATTTTGTAGACTGCAGAGATTTGTAGATGCGTATATGAAACCATAAAAATATGGCTTGTTGAACTGTGAACAGACTGGGATCTGAGAGGGAGACAAATCACTGATTCAACAGGCTAGACTCTTTAATTTTACTCCCATGAATGAAACTTGTGGTAGAGAAGATTTGTGTGTTTGAATTTTTTTAACCCTTTTTGGTCATTCAACCACAGATTGGCAGACAGGGATGTAGTGAGCTGTGATTTTTTATTTTTTTTTTTGCCAACGCTGAACATAAGCAAAGTGCAAAGCGATAATGAAATACCCCAATGGTGAGTATTCAGTTCCAATCATAGTAAACCTAGCTGAAATAAAATACTGTTTCGTGCCACATAACAGAATTAGGTGCTACACGATTATCAGTTTGTCTAGGGTTGGTTGAGGGCTTGTGTGTGTTTTATATGAGTGTGATTCACGTGTCTAAGCTAGGATGCACGGAACGGAATTAAAATGCTGTCCGCGTACTGGATATCCGAACGGGAACTGTACTGTAGGCACTCATTTATTCATGTATTCATTCAGGATCAATAAGGAGACCGGCAGCTCCCTACACTCCAAATTATAAGTTTGATGCCCCAGAGATTAACTGAAACGCTTCCTGCATAATTTTAATTTGCGGTCTGAAGGCTCACAGCGATCTCGGTAGCACAGATCCATCATTTAAAATGGCCAGCGAACGTGCAGCAAAGTTAGTGACTGGAAACGCCATCGTCAAGGCGGGAAGGAGTTTCACCGAAAGAGAGTTTTGATCGATAACTGTTGAGGGTGAGGAGCGTTTATTTCTGTCGGAATTCAGCTAGTAGAGGCACTAAGCCTGCTTATTGTATTCACAGTTCTACTGAAACAACTGCTTTGACACGTACGGCAAATGTTTTGCAGAACACATAAAAAATACATATATCCGGAAAAAAATCTTGCTTTTGTGACCAGGTCAAAGTGTTGAGTTCTGTGTTTCTTTAAGTGCTGTTTTTGTCTGCTTTTTACGTTTCATTTTACTCCTTAGCGTCTAGCAACAATGCATGCGTCTTTGTTACGACAGTATAGATATACAATATCTGTCAGATTTTGAAGGAAACAAATATGAATATGGTGCTTTGTATGTTTCTGCAAGATAAAACTTGAATAGGCTGTACGATAATGTAAATCACTAAGAAGAGAAAACGCACACGTAAAGACAATTTGAAGTCATGCAATATTCAATAAGCCTACTGGCTTGGTGCAAGGTCACCGCTTGTGTTGAAAGCAAAAAGTCCTATTTAACCATGGTCGTTTTTGATTAAGTTAAACAAAAATAAAGTGTTTTCAAAAAACACCTAACAATGCCTCACTGTCATTATTAAGTTTGCTTTTAAGAAAATATTTATTTCGCATATTTAGAGTTTCATTCAAACATTAAAGTTTAATAGCCGATATATTTCTCAAATAACCGCTGTTATGTGGGGAAAGTTCATTTAATATAACTTAACATTACACACACACATAAAAACGGAACTGACATGTTCTTAGGGTCATTTATGCATAATTAAGCCATAGGTGACTGATGTGTGTGTATGTCATGACAGTCATGGGGTTGTTTCTTTCTAAGCTACCTATAATGACTTATTTTGATTAATATAACAAATAAACGAGAAGCGATCGCCGTGGCCTTTACACCATTTCCCTCTTACATTGATGCGTGCATTTAGAGATCAGCAATTGTTAACCTTTCAGACTGCTGACTAAAGTACCAGATCTTTTTAACTCGAGATAAGCGCTAACAATAAAAAGTAAATCAGTTGAGTCTGACAAATTTGTCAACTAATTTTACATATCACGTGCGTCAGAATCTAAGTTCAAATGTTGATAAGCAGTGATGGTTAGGGCCTAGTCTGGTGAGTCACGCTTTATGAATCATTACAGCTGGGTGGAGAGTCTTCCCTAGAACAGGGTGGATAATATATAGAATGTAAAGCATGAAATGAGTAAAAGATGATTAATAAGCTCACGCGGTGCCTTGCTTCTTTGCCCTGGGAGGAACTGTGTTGAACACTAACCGGCATTGAAAACTATTGGCATTTTTATAGGATTCATGTTCGGTTGAGTTCAACCGCCTCTACTTCTTCATAAACAAATAAATAATAGTATGTTTTGCTGTACACTGCACTTCAATTAATTCAGGAATGAAAAAATATCTTCAATGTGTATTAATAAACAAACCCACCTACCTAAAGATCATGATACATGCATGTATCCAGGTATTCCAGTTTACTCACAGAGGTACAGGACATGAAACCGAGTTAAAATGCATCCTGCACTGCTGTGCTTGGGGGTCCGGATGGGGGCTGCAGATCGTAAGTTTTGCACATGACTGGATCTGAAGCTGCAACAATGGATGTGTGACATCACGCCACACACTTTTTAAAAGTGTAAAATATATTCTGGGAAATATCGACCAGTTTATATTGTAGAGTAAAGAAATAGACAAGAATCGTTGTAAATGACCTGAAAAGAAATCCTTTTCTTTTATTACTTTTTGCTTCTTTTTCCTGTGATCCTGTAAGTGGATTTTATTAGCGTATTGTGATTGTTCATCCTTCTCGGTATTTCCGCCATAGATTGGCTGTCAGTGTTGCAATTGTGAAGAGTCGTTTCTTTGCCAACACTGAACAGAAGTGAGTGTAAGGAGATTAAACACCCCGAGGCTGGATATTCACTTCCAACATGCAATCAAAATGAAACTTGCTGAGAAGTTTCGTGTAGTTTATTTAATGACGGCATTATTTGCTAGACGGTTATCAGTATGAATGTGTTTCAGGGCGGCTGAGGTTTAGTGTGTGACTCACACATGTAAGTCTGGCTGCATGGTATAAAATGATGGATGTCTGCCATTCATTCCCTCTTTTCTTTATTCACATAAATGCTTCATATCTCCAAAATTTCTTTTTAAATATATGTTTTTATATCTAACATACTTCTTGTTTTTTACGTGTTACCGGTTGTCTTTTGTGCAGCAGATTAAACCCAACCAAAATTGAACCAAAATATGCTTAATAAACTTTGACTGACTCATTCTTGATGTTCTTTAATCGTGTTTAAAATCACACAGAGGAATAATAGCTCTGCTGATTAGGTCTGGCTTTAATGGTTTTATGATGTAATGGGAAGCACAGAACAAGCTCTGGTCAAATATTACTATGGGAATTTTTACATCTATATATCTGTTTGTTAGTTTATGTAATTAGCGCTTCAGCTAAGTGACAATTACCCAGGATGACTAACCTGCTCTACCAGTTAAATTTTATATGTATACAAGTCCCTTCAGACTTGTATTGAATGAGACAGAACAGAAACCCTTCTGCCCTTTTACTTACCGACAACAAAACCTAGAACAAGCCAGATGAATAGAGAGCTTTGGTCCAGTCTGGTAAAATCCCTCCTGAGATACAAGGGAGTTACGACAAAGCAGAAATGAAAAATCTTGCATTCCCCATCAAAATCCATCCATCCAGTTTCTGTAACCGATTATCCTATTCAGGGTCGGGGAGGGGGGGGGGGGGCGGAGCTTATCCCAGAGGCTACGGGCGCGAGGCAAAGAACAACCCGGGTCGGGATGCCAACTCATTGCAGTCATCAAAATTTCCAAAAGTGAAAGAACTTTCTGGAAGTGTTTGTTGTGGTTTGCTGAACACAACAGCAGCCATAGAGACAGTCCGGCTTTTCAAAGGCTAAATAAATGTTACGCAACAAGTATTATTCAATTTAACTAACTTCATTTTTATATAGCGCCTTTCACAATGTGATACATTACAACATCATTAGAGAGAATAATACAGAAGTATTATGTAGGTATTGATATATTTCAGAGTAGCAGTGTTCCTTTCACACATGGTTTTATAGTTCATAAATCAAACGGCAAAACGTGTGCACCATTGTACATTCTGTTAGCACACATACCATCCGAGCTAATCTTCCGAACTTCACATCACATAACATATGTGTTTATAAATATACTGTTTTATGTGGCTCAGAAGCCTGGACAACCATGCAGTCTGGCGAAATGTCATTTATACATTCACCAACATTAACCCGATAGCAGAGAATAATGATAATACCAACAATACTAATAATAGTAATAGCAATAATAACAATAACAGTAATAATAATAATAATATACAATTTAATTTATAAAACCTTTATATACTTGTAATGGAAACTTAAAATATTCAGATTATGTTTGTATGATTATACCCCTTCCATGTATTTCTATATGCCATTTAGTTGGTTACGTAATGTTTCAGCCATTTATCCTGGCAGATAAGTCACATGACATCCTCTCCAGACTATAACTGCAGGCCCTGCCGTTTGGAACACTTGCCATCCCCTCCCTCAGATTTTACAATCCCACACGCACGCGAAGGATCGAGACATAAAGTACTCTTGTATCAATGACGCTATTAGAACTGCTAAGGACACATACTCCTTACTGAACACCATAATCCCTCCTGTTTGCAGTTACCTTTAAATCACTCCTCACACTTTCTTGTACTCGTTTTAATTGGCACCTGCTGCTCTGACCTTTTCATAAGGCGGACTGCAATATAAACATTGGCAACTTGTAGGTTATGGATTCAAGTCCCAAAATGGGTTATAATAGGCTACATCCCTCACTGAGAGGGCTGCCTGGGTTATACTCATCCAACAAAAAAAATAAAACTCTTTTAAAAGTAATAAATTTTAACTTAAAAAAAACTACAAGTAGTGCATTTCAAACGTGCTTCGTTTTTAATGTTTAGTTTTTAATATTTTGCATATGCATAATGCGAAGCAGTTCTGTGCAGGGACTGTGCAGACGAGCCGTGGTAATATCCTTCTACACGGATATGAAGTTGCCGAGTCATGCTGATGTCGAAATCATGCAGGGAGCGTCGGGTGAAATGCCTGAAGCGGGAGACAGCGCATACTGCCGGCGTAGAGGGAGCGCTGGGACGGAGCAGGCCACAGTAATTACCGTCTATATAAGTGGAGACTTTGAGCTTAGTGCGTCAGGACGCTGGGAATCGGACATGAATATAACGGCACCCTGCTGTATTAGCGCCGATCTCGCCGCGCAGAAAGACTGCGTGGGATCCCTGTCTGCGCGTTTTTCACGTTGACAGCTGCGTTGGCTTGAGCGCGTTTGACAAACGTACTTGCTGGGTTGAAATCTTGGTGTTAGGATCACGATCTCATTTCAGGTAGGTAACGATCCGCCCCCCACCTATTTGCAGCACTTTACCGGAGTCGTAACACTTAATCGGGGAAAAAAGCGTTTCACTTACATTGGAGCGGCTGAGTAGTTTTACAGTATAATTGTGGCTGGCAGAAGAAGAGGGAAGTTGTGTTTTAAAGTAATAAATGATCAGTAAAACCGAAAGTGAACAGCCTGTGCAAATATTGGCACGCCGCCCTATAAAGTTTCTGTTGACGCTGGTTATATTAATACTAATATTCTTTCTGCTGTTAATCCTCGGTTTGGAGGCGTAGCGTGTCTGTCATATGACATTTTCCTTACTTGCTTTTCTCATGTAACTTTTGAATTTTAACCTATTCTGTCAATTTTAGAGGGCTGATGCAGTAGATAAATATCTTAGGTTTACTGTTGCATTACCGAGTGAGCTACAGAAAACCGCAAGTGATGAAGTCTAAAGCGAATTCATTTTAAGTAGAAAGGAATTGTTACGCTACCTTGTTAATAATTTTAAACGTCGGAGGGCAGTTTTCTCGCACAAACCGGAGTTTCTCGCACAAACTCTTCATGTTTGATTTGGATCGTCGAGCAAGAGGGTTTCGTATGTGACGTGCTGTTAAGTGCGATTTCCATCCCTTACCTTACGTGTTTATTGCTTGATAGCGGGCCCTAATGTACACTGAACTACACTCGGAATTTGCTGAGTAAATACGCCGGTCCGGGCACTTCTATGCCGAAATACCCAAGCGGTGTGACCGGTAGGTTTCGTTTCTGGTGGTGCGCTGCTTGTTACTCATTTTACCACATACCATGTAAAGCCTTTTGCTTAAGTTTTATTCAAAAGCAAAAGAGAAACAAAACACCATTTGTTATATATTTACCTGGCAAACGCATCAATTCAGAACAATTAACTCATGCACTCAAGTTCCTTGCGGTGATTCTGCTGAGTCGGAGCCGTTTGCATGTTATTAATCTCAAACACTAAATTTCATTATTATCTTATTCAACGCTGGGTCTAATAACACATGTATTTAACTATTTAAAATGTTCACTGGTCAATTTCAGGTAACTTTATTTCCCTTTTCAAGGTAAAATAGAAGATGGCTGCATTTTCTCAGTCCTGTTACCCAAAACCTCAAGCAACTGTTTAAATGTCATTTGAAAATCATAGAAAGTAGGTCTTTTGTGTTCCCTTAATATAGTATGTATTTTAAAGAAGTTATTGGTTACATGTTCAAAAAATTATATATTTCTGGTAAAAAAATCGCTATGTGAAAGTTGCAATTTATTCATAAATTTTTATTTATGAATTAAAAAAAGTTTAATCATAAAATCAACAAATTCATATCCATCAAACCTAATGGTATGAGAAGACTGAATACATATATGTGTTTTATTAATAAATGAATAAACTAAGTCCTAGAAATAATTTGGGTAACAGGACTGAGCGTTGAGTTTGACTGCCTCAGAAATACAGGAAAAGGGTTAGAACTTCCCTTTGGGTTTGCAGTGGTCTTCAGGCAACTGAGATGATGGAAGTTCCAGCTGCATGTGCCACTTGTGCAATGTGCCAAATTTCTTGGGCAGAAATGTAATAGAGTAACAGGACTGAGTGAAATCCTGGGGACACGATTAAAATGTGTATTTTATGTAGCATATCATTGATTTAATATAAGGAAAATAGTTACACCATAAATGGGAAATGCTGTTACATAATAATACAAAAAATTATAATTACATTATTGAAGTTCTTTAATCATTATATTTCACGGTGTTCTAGATGGTTCTCATTAGTGTTCTACATTATGTGTGTTAAATGGCCAATGAGGACACTGCCTGATAGGAACATGTATTATAAAGCTAGTGTTCATCCATTTTCCAAACCGCTTATCCTACTGGGTCACGGGGGGTCTGGAGCAATGGGCACGAGGCAGGGAACAACCCAGGATGGTGGGGGAGACTCGAACCCAGGTCCCAGAGGTGTGAGGCAGCAGTGCTAACCACTGCACCACCATGCCGCCCAGCTAGCGTTCATGTATCTTTATATATACAGTGTCCTGGGGACAGAAATGGCCAGAAATGACAGTGTGCAGAAAATCAGGCCAATCCCATAACTTAAATACATATTTTTCATCAGTTTTTAAATGACTTGTGGTATTATTAAGACCAAATGGACAGAGACAGAAAAATCTATCAGCAGCACTTTTATTCTGATTTGATCTAACCACACACATACATACCTGTCTGACACAATCGCTTTATTGTACGGTATCGCACTGTATTTTACTGTATCGTACTGTATCACTCGCTGTGACGCTGATTGGGGGGGGGGGCTGAGTTGCGTCTGGGGGGGCCCAGGACCACCCAAGACCACCTGTGCTGTCCGGCACATTATGATTCATTATATGTGCATCAGATAAAGTATATGCAGTCTCCGCCAGTGGCTGCATGTGCTAGGATTCGGTTATAGGTGTACAGTAGGCTGGCAGTGTTAAACAGCACGATGGCGGAGGCCGGCCCCCGGCTCTTTGCCTCCTGTGATCAGAGCTCGTTTAGGCTGAACTGCTTCATTGCTGCAGTCAGGAAGCTCAAGACGGCAGCTTTTCTGCAGGATGACTGACGGCAGCCTTTCAGCTGCGATTCTCCACCGTTCTGGGTCGGCTGTTTCTTTTAAAGCCCTGGTCCACTGCATCTTGCACAGAGTTTAAACATTAGTCAAGAGAATAGATAGAGTTGCATATTTACTGAAGCTGTCTGTGAAAACCACCTTGGTGTGCTGGCTGGTGACAGTTTTTTATATTCCAAAAAGGCAAAAAAAATAAATAAAATTGTGTATATATATATATATATATATGGGGGCGGCATGGTGGTGCAGTGGTTAGCACTGTCGCCTCACACCTCTGGGACCCGGGTTCGAGTCTCCGCCTGGGTCACATGTGTGTGGAGTTTGCATGTTCTCCCCGTGTCGTCGTGGGGTTTCCTCCGGGTACTCCGGTTTCCCCCCACAGTCCAAAAACATGCTGAGGCTGATTGGAGTTGCTGAATTGCCCGTAGGTGTGCATGTGTGAGTGAATGGTGTGTGAGTGTGCCCTGCGATGGGCTGGCCCCCCATCCTGGGTTGTTCCCTGCCTCGTGCCCATTGATTCCGGGATAGGCTCCGGACCCCCCGCGACCCAATAGGATAAGCGGTTTGGAAAATGGATGGATGGATATATATATATATATATATATATATATATATATATATATATATATATATATATATATATATATATATATATATATATATATATATATATATATATATATATAATATAGCACTGAGGAGCTAGATGGTTAAAATGATGCCAGTTTGATCATTCTGAAGCCCAGCTGTGGGAAGCGGGCATTAGTGCTGGGAGGGAGAGCTGACTCTGAAACGGGGGGGCTACTTTGATGTGCCCTGTTTTAGTTCCCTTGCAGTTTGCAATTGGCTTAAACCAATATAACTCCAGCTTTGTTTCTCCCATAGATAAAAAGATAAAAAGCAGCTTAGCACATAGTGGCTGTTTGCTGAGTGCTTGGTGAGCTGACAGAGAACTGGTACAAGTTGCTCTCCGGCGGGGGGAGACAGTCGAATCTTATCTGGGCAGTTAGCTATTATTTTTTTCTTCCTCAATTAAATAAATAAATAATAAAAGTGTGTGTGTGTGTATGTGTGTATGTGTATATATATATATATATATATATATATATATATATATATATATATATATATATATATATATATATATATATATATATATACACAAATAAAAATATAGTTTTCTTCTTCCTGCTATTCTACCCAGCCTCAATTTCTGTGTGTGTTTCATGCTCCCAGTAACTGGAGGCTTATTGGCTGCTTTTCTTGCTCCTCCCCTCTCCCCCCCACCGGAGAGCACTGTAATGGTGAAAGGGAAGTGAGAGTGGATGTGCTTATTTTTATTTTATTTTTTTCCGGCTGTACAGTACAGCACTCGCACAAACACAGAAATGATTTCCCTCCATATAAGCATTATCCATAACCTGGAAACACACCGTGGTACATGATGACGTTTTAAAGGCATTTGTTTTAATCAGATATAATTGTGTCGCTTTGTTTACACTCAAAATAAGGTCAAAAGCTTTGAGCCAGCTGATACGATAAGCTGGTACGGTAAGTTCATAGTTCACCCGTCCATATGACATAAATTTTGTCATCAGAAGTGATCGTTCTGGCTGTGCATGTTGCAGCCCAGGTCTTGCGTCTTGCAGAGTGGTTGCATGTGCAAGGAATCATTAGTCTGGTGGAATATCACTGCTGTATGCATGCAGTGACCATTTGTGTACATGGACAATGTCCCTAAATGTTGACTCTAAGCAGAAATCTGTGCACTCGCCCGTGCACCTTCTGCAGCTGCACTTGGACAAGTGGAGCATGAACTGTGCTTTAACCAGAAAGTGCTGAACGTGAAATGCAGGATTTTGTAAATTAGTAAGCTGTGGCACTAATAAATCCACGGACAGGTTCTCATTCTTGCTCCCTTCCAGCTCCCGGTACGAGCAAAAACGTGGACTGTCTGGGGGGGGGGTCCCCGTGGACCGGATTGCGAAATGCTGTTATAACCCTACTCCCGTCTTCTCTAGGTTGATGGTCCTCCATTCGGATCTGCAGATGTCTTGTCCTGTGGCTGGAGGTCAGTTTTCATAACCTGTGATCCTAACCCCATGTGAGGAGGTACTACAGAGGACGCTGGGAAGAGACCTTGGTCTGCTGGAAATCTTTTAAAAAAAGACTTTGTTGATGTGACTAACTGCAGTGAAGTCGGGTTTCATGAGTATAAATGTACTGTTTAACCCACCAGTTTTTTCACTGGTCTAGGGAAGAACCTTCAGGCGTTACTGCTCCAAGCACAGGGGATCACTAGGCCTGGAGCCCCTACACCCATGTGCTACCTTTTGTCCTTGTTCTATGGTTCCTCCGTTTGCTCCGGCAGATGTGTGAAAAATGTGCACAGAGCTCTCAGGTGTGAACTGAGCTGGTCTGAAGCGGGGTGAGGTACACAACCTGCTCGGGCCTCATCTCCAAAGAACACCCCCCCCCCCAATCAAGTCCCGGCAAAGTGATCAGGGTTTAAACAAGCGGCCTACTTTCAAGCCCGCCCTGACCTGCCGCAGAGCCGAACTGATATTTCTGTGTCGGCTTCCTACTCCTCCTTATCTAACCACACTTGAGGGCTGTGGAGGCACAAAGGGGAGGATGATATGTATGAGGAAGAAGAAGCCCACCAAGGACGAGGACTTCTCGGCCATCGCTGTCCCATCCATGAGGGGCGAAGGCTACTTGGACTACAGGGTGGACAGCCACCCCTCGCAGGCCCTGCAGATCATGGAGGAACTCCGACACCACGGCCTGCTGTGTGATCTGGTCTTGCACGTCACCTACAAAGGCTCCTGCGTGGACTTCAAGGTGAGAAACTCACAGGATTGACATGGTGTGACTCCAGGAACCGTTTGGCCGACATCATGAAATTTTAGTGTAAGACTGAGCATAAACATCCCCACGTGTGACGGAGAGAAAGGCTGAAAGTAAAATGTCTGTCTCTCCACCAAAACAAAGCTCAGGAAAGTGTGCCCGAAATCTCGTAATTACCTGAGAGCTCCCATAATCCTCTCTGAGTTTTTCACTCTGCACATTCTATATTAAAAATGTTATATATGTTATATGCACAGATGAACCAAAACCCATATGAGGCAAATTATATCAACTATTTCGTACAAATGGTGCATGGCTGGGTCTGGGATATGTTAGACCAAGGGTGGGCAACTTTTTTCCAGAAAGGGCAATTGGGTATGTTGGTTTTTCCTTAAACTCCTCAATTCTCAATTAGATTACTAATTAGAGGACTGATTTTGCTGAAGAATCCTCACACCTGGGTTTGAACAGATTATCCCTAAATCCTGAATAGGTACTGGCCCTTTGCGGATAAGATTGGCATCTCCTGTATTAGACAATAAGCTAACATGCAGTACTTGTCAACACATTCAATGCAGAAGAAAATGCACAGAGAGTGACTTTGACAAAGGCCAAATCATTACGGTCAGACAACTGGGTCAGAGCATCTCTGAAACAGCCGGGTTTGTGGGGTGATCAGGGTCAGCAGTACCGAGTGTGAGTGATCAGAGGGAAAACCTGTGATCCATTGGCAAGGTGATGGGCAGCCAGGACTTTAGCAGGATGTGAATGAAGGTTAATCCGCCTGGCATCCCAGGGTAGTGTATGACTCAGCAGGTTAGGAAGTGGTACGTTTGGTTGGAAGTTTGCCAGTTAAGATCCCAGTGTCTGCAGAGTGATGTCACTGCTGGCCCCCTGAGGGAGGCCCTTAACCCCCAGGGACCACCTGACTAAAATTGACTAAAAAAAATGTGTGACTATTGTTAAAAAACTAACTAAAAAACAGTTTCAATCCGTCAGCCGTCGCCATACTGAATGCTGCTAAGCTGACAGTCTGAGCTATTGCACCTTCATGTTTACAGTACAGTCTCATGGTTACAACTAAGTTGGACTCATTGCTTAATTTTAGTGCTGCTGTTTTCAAATGCAATACATGAAAAGGGCAATATCTTGAAACCGTGGAGTATGACTGATTTATCGTTCTGATCTGTTTGTTTATTGATAGTCTGTTTATTTTTGATGTTTTATTGTTACTATGTGACACTGGAGAGGATGCACTTTTAAAATTCCGTTGCTGTGGAAACAACGACGACAGTAAAGCATCTGAATCTGAAGTGTGTGCTAAATGGGTCAAATGTCTGATTGTACCTGAATGCTCTTCTCCTAGGTCCACAAGGTGGTCCTGGCCTCATGTAGCCCCTACTTCAAGGCCATGTTCACCAATGACTTCAGGGAGTCGCATGCCTCCGAGGTGACGCTGCCGGACGTCTGCCCCCAGGTGGTGGGCCGGCTGATCGACTTCGCCTACACGTCGCGCGTGACGGTGGGGAAGGCCTGCGTGCTGCACCTGCTGCTGGCCGCCATGCGCTACCAGATGGCGGACGTGGAGCGGGCCTGCTGCGACTTCCTGGCCAAGAACCTGGAGCCCGCCAACGTCATCGGCATCGGCCGCTTCTCGGAGGAGATCGGCTGCAGCGAGCTCCACCTGCTCAGCCGGCAGTACATCAACACGCATTTTAACGAGGTGGGCATCTCGCGTCCTTGCCGCCCGCTGTATGCCAGCACACGCCTTAACGAGATGGGCACCTGGGGTCCGTGCAGCCCCCGCTGCCTCGGGCCGCATCTGCACAGCTGACAGCGTGTTGACACGCACGCTGATGAGCTGCCTCTGCTTATGTTCCCGCCAAACTTGCCGAGGCTGCATTTTGCAGAGGAAGCAACTTTGGCTCTTGGGAATTTCGTCAGTTTTTTCCTGAACAAAATGTCCCCTCGTATTGAAACGGGCCTGATCAGCCACGTTGTGGCTTTGCCATTTCTTGTCCCCCTTGGTTACTTAGGTCTTTGTAGGTGGCTTTAATGACATGAAATTTACCCACCTTTGTCATAGTGAACAAACAATAGAGTTTGCATGTCTTTTTATTGAGGTTTTTCTCAGTTACGTTTTTCATTACAGACAGAGGTGGAAAGTTCAGGTTTAGAAAGTACAAATCTAAACCAAAAATTTTGTTTTCGACCAACCGATTGAGCGACTGTGACTCTTTATGCTCGAATAGTTGGTCGAAACAAAATCTTGGTCTGGATTTTTACTTCCCACCTCTTGTCATTTAGTCCCCTTTAACCCATAGTTCCCTGATGGTATAAGAGAACTCATTGTATAACTGAAAGAAGACATCACAGCAGAGGATGCAAATACTCCTGAGGTAGTTTACGGACTTGTAGCTATTAGAAAACACTTTGGAGTGGAACGGCTACCTTATGGTCAGTCACTTCTGGTCTGGGAGCTTAGCTTGGGGTCTCCTTGCTGCATCCGACACGCTGCTCGGTCCTGTGACTTCACCGTTTGACTTGCAGCGCAGATAACATGCAGGGTTGTTGGGTGGAAGGTAAACGTGTTTGACTGATACTGAGATACGACAGATTTACGAACGCATGCGATTAGCATATAGTCGTCGTTAGATGGAAGTTGTGTGCATCCAGTCTGTATTTCTATACTGCTGTGAGAGTCGCTGCTCAGTGCTCATTTATATATGCAAAGGATTCTATTTTCTCTTTCTGTTTGCTGTTATTCCTGAAAAGTGTTTAACAACATTCCTGCAGTCCAAGGCTCAGGTCTGAATGCAAATATGAATCAGCTCGGTAAGATTAACGAGTGCCTGACCTTTTAATGGCATGAGTAATGAGAAGGATTGAAATCTGTCCAGAACTTAATGGGACACACAATTGTTTTTGGAATGTGGTGATATATTTTAGGTTTGACCAGAGTCCTGCTTTAGAAGCGCGTCTCGTCGGCCAGATATCTCTCACATGACGTCAAGTTGACAAAGGCTCCGAACACGGTTCCATTATCGTCTCTGTTGTTACCACACAGCAACAGAATATGAATGTGGATCATGTCAGCCGCCTGATACAGATCCCCTGCCTCATGCATTATGGTGTCTGGAGCTCCAGCCCCCCCCCCCCCCCCCCCCCAGTGACCCTGTTATCAGACACGCGGTGTGGGAGATAGATGGGTAGATCGTTAAATGCAAATGTCGAGGATAGTATTTTTTTTATTGTTAATATGTTTTGAGTCTGTGAATTTGGGTACTCTGGAGTAGTGTTCCTCAAACAGTTCCTCCAGGACCCCCAGACGGGCCACATTTTTGCTCCCTCCAAAATCCCAGTAGCAGCAAAAATGTGAACTCTAGGGGTCCCTGAGGCCCGGATTGAGAAGCACTATTATGGAGTAGCCCTGGGGTACATACTAACCTGGGCGTCATGTCTGTCTGCAGGTGACCAAAGAGGAGGAGTTTTTCAGTCTGTCGCACTGTCAGCTGCTGGATCTGATCAGTCAGGACAGCCTGAAGGTGCTCTGTGAGTCTGAAGTCTACAAGGCCTGCATCGAGTGGGTGCGCTGGGACGTGGAGGGCCGCGCTCAGTATTTCCATGCCCTCCTGGACGCCGTGCGCATCTACGCGCTGCCGCCACGCTTCCTGAAACGCCAGCTGCAGTCGTGCCCCGTGCTTAGCAAGGCCGACTCCTGCCGTGACTTCCTGTCCCGGATCTTCCAGGAGATGGCGCTACGTAAGCCGCAGCCGCTGCCCCCGGTGCGCGGGCCCCAGCTGATCTACGTGGTGGGCGGGTACCGGCAGCAGTCGCTGCCATCCTTGGAGGCCCTGGACCTCCGCTCCGGCTCCTGGCTGCAGCTGGCCAGCATGAGCGCGCCCAGTAGCGGCCTGGGGGCCTGCGCGCTCTTTGGCCTGCTCTACGCCGTCGGCGGCCGCAACCTGCCGCAGCAGGAAGGCGCCGAGTTGGGCTCGCTCAGCTGCTACAACCCCATGACCAATCAGTGGACGGAGCACAGCCCCATGCAGACCCCCCGTAACCGCGTGGGTGTAGCGGTCGTCGACGGCAGCATATACGCCGTGGGGGGGGCCCACGGCTCCACGCACCACAACACTGTGGAGAAGTGAGTGTGGGTTTGTAGGGGGGGTCCTCATAGTCTCTATATCGACTTTGCTAGACCTACACGGGGAGCAGACATTCTGCCTGGTTTATTACGCCTTTTCACCAGTGCGCATTTTTCACAAATGAATAGAAAGCAAAGATAAAACATCAATAAAACCGTAATACTTTTAATTTCACTCTTTGTTTGAAAATGTCCGTGTTTTCCTCAAACGAAAAGCAAAAATGATACAATAATACTTCAATAATAATACAGTATAATAGAGTAATTATTCTTACTCTTTACTTGACGGATTATTACTCATCTTCATTCTATTTTGCGTGTACATTAAAACACTGCTTTTATACAAGGGTGTAAATGTTGCCCTCATTCAGGCGTTTGTGTTGGCCCTCACTGTGTGATCATACAGGTTTTTTCACAGTTCATGAAGTACCTGACGAGGACAGTGCGCTGACATCACGGCAGGTGCTGTTAGCCGCAGGTAGCTGGCTAGGAAGATTACGAGGTGGTTATTGGGTGGTATTTCAGCATCACACTCGTCAGGCGGGCGTCTGAACGTTTCGCGGAAAGTGTTTTCCTCACCGTCGCCGTCTGTGTGACCGACGACTGAGATCTGTTCTCAGGAAGGATGTCCTGGCCTGGATCGCGTGGCCTTTTGGCCTCTCGCACGGCGGCCCTCTCGAGGAAGCACGTCGCAGGCATACGGGCTACAGACAAACACCGTTAAAAACCAGACTAGCTCCCCGGGGTCATGTGAGCGATTGTGCCAAACCTGCAGGACGTTGAGGGTTAAAGGGACTCGGCATTTCCTAAGTGTGGAGTGTGTCACATGGTCCTGTGTGATATACTGTAGAACATTTGAATTGCCATGTATTAAATGAATTGACTTTAATAAGCAAGACCCTTTAAATGCACTGTGGTTCTGGTGATTGATACCACATCACAGGTTCCTGTTTTGTAGTAGATTGTCCTAAGGATGTGATGCCGGACAGTGCGGCAACTGACAACACGCTGCACTTAGTCGCTGTTAAAAAAAAAAAAAAGAATGCACATGTTGTTCTGAATGTAGTCAGTACAGCTTCTGGTTTTTAAGCAGAATCTTAAAGATTAATTTAATCTCCAGCCTTTTACAGGTTCTTAGCTGGCAGACTGGGCATGTCACAGTGACTCGGGCTAAATGTGCTGCATCTGCTTACTGGTATATGATCTCGGATCATTTCATCTCTGGTAGAATTGACTCGCGTCGCATTCGCTGCGTTGGTGGTTCCCGAGTCGGAGTGTCAGGGCAGGACAGCAGGGATAGGAGAATCCCGAGAAAAAGATGGATGTGGCTTATTCTCATGTTCGGGACACAGAGGCACGTTAAAAGCGACTGGCGTCTGCAGAGATTCCAGTGTATGGGCTGGATACTCTGGGCTGCCCAGTACTTTTTTTCAATGACACTTTAGAAGATATTTTTGTAGATTTTCCTGCAGGTGAAGAATTAACAGAGCAGCTGCTCTTAAAAGGATGGTTCCCTGACTTTAAAGGGTTAAAGGCTGAACGTACAGCTGTCACTTAGGGGGTCTTGGCAAACTATGAAGTGCAGGATAATGGTGGAGAAGCGGAGGCGAATCGCCACGCGATGAAAGGGCGTGAACGGAGATGATGGATTTTTACGCTCCCCTCGGTCTGTCTGGCAGGTACGACCCCGAGACAAACCGCTGGACGTTTGTCGCCCCAATGTCGGTGGCGCGACTCGGGGCAGGCGTGGCGGGATGCGGCGACGTGCTGTACGTGGTCGGCGGCTTCGACGGCGAGAACCGCTGGAGGACGGCGGAGCGCTACTACCCAGAGACCAACTTCTGGCAGCCCGTGGCGGCCATGGCGACCGAGCGCAGTGGTCTTGGTAAATGGGGGGGGGGGCGGCTTCCTCACGGTTGGTGACACCTTCACAGCAGTGACAGCACCTGGATAAGACAGTGGCTGAGGGGTGAGAGAGGTGGGGTAGGTGCAGGAGGGGGTCGTGTGGTTATATCCCTGAGCAGGGGCACAGTAAGGGGCTTGGATAACCTGGCAGATTGGAGGGCCCAGCACTTGAGTAGGTAAAACTGGACAAGGAGGACAGGATTTCTTGTTACTGTCCATGAGTAAGGTGTTAAACCTGAACCCTGTTCCCCTCTCCACGAGTAAGGTGTTAAACCTGAACCCTGTTCCCCTCTCCACAAGTAAGGTGTTAAACCTGAACCCTGTTCCCCTCTCCACGAGTAAGGTGTTAAACCTGAACCCTGTTCCCCTCTCCACGAGTAAGGTGTTAAACCTGAACTGGTGCTGGGAAAAATGTCCACATCCTCATGTAATACATCAAGTGTATAAAATGATGTTGCCCTGGGTAAAAGCTTAGAAAAATTACACTAAGACAGCAGGTTGAAGGAAGGCAGTAAAATGTAATGATCCTATAAAACCGGTTTTAAAGCCATGTGCTCTCACTGTGTGTGTGTGTGAGTTATGTATATGTTACATGTGGAAAAAAATAGCTGTTTTGACATTTTTGACCATTGACCATTTTTTTTCAAACTCCAGAAGGGAAAACTTTTTATAAGTTATTTAGTTATTTAGTTTTATAAAAACCTGTAATCAGAAAACTTAAAAAAAGAAACTGGTAGTCTGGTATTTAGTTTCATTACTTATGCTTAAAGCTGTCATTGTTGGGATTGGGGTTTTTCCCCATAGAAATGAATGGACAGGCCCCACAAAGATGAGTACAAACGTGTGTGTGTGTGTGTTCTGAAGGGCTGGTGTGCCTAGATGACCACCTGTTTGCAGTGGGGGGGTACAACGGCAGGATGCAGCTGCAGTCAGTGGAGCGCTACAGCATCGCACGGGATGTGTGGCAACCCGTAGCTCCCATGATGCACTGCCGCAGCGCCCATGGCATCGCTGTGCACCAGGGCCGGATCTATGTGCTGGGTGAGTGTCAGGGAGCACCTGTCGATGGGCTACACATCAGGGGCTTCCTAAAAGACTGCATGCAAGTGCAGCGCCAGCAGGGGGCGTAGTATATATCAAACTAGGCCGGTAAACGGCCTATGCTGACTGAAGATACCTGATTGGAAATTCGATTAAAAAGTCATGTTTAATAGTGCTTCTCAATTTGGTCCACAGGGGCCCACTGACAGTCCACGTTTTTGCTTCTACCAAGAGCTAGGAGGGAGCAAAAATGTGGACCATCTGGGGGTCCCCGAGGACTGGCTTCAAAACACTGGTTTATAGAGTGTGATGTGATTCATTTGTTTAAATGCCACTAGTTAAGAAAAACTGTAGCATTTGAGTCTTACTCCAGTGCCTTGTCACCGTGGTTTCAGGTGGTTTCAACCAGGGAGGGTTCCTATCCAGCGTTGAGTGCTACTGCCCAGATCGCGATGAGTGGACATACGTGACGGACATGTCCACGGGGCGCAGCGGAATGGGCGTGGCCGTTACCATGGAGCCCTGCCCCGGCAACCTACCAGAAGAGGAGGAAGTGGTGGATGGGTGACCAAACAAAAAAACTCTCATGCTGTCAGATTAAGGACTGAACCTCCTGACCAGGGAAATGACTGAGCCCCTATGAAACCTCTTTGATGAACATCACACTGGTGCTATGCCTTCAAGCTGCACTTGCTCATTTCCTGCAGTCTAAAAGTTTATTTTTGCAGAGTTTTTAAAAACATAATATATAACCTCAAGGTAGTAAGTTATTTTTATTTACAAAATATCACCAAGTCAATAATAGTTTGTTTTATGTCCTCAAAACCATTTGCAGTGAAAATCCAACTGGTGTGCAGTGGATACACCTGAACTTTGTGGGTGATAATTACTGCAGTTATGGACACAGCAAGGTTACTATGTTCATTTGTATATTTACTCTGGCGGGGGGGGGGGAACTGAAGTAAAAATTTCTCAAATAAGTCATGGAAATTAATTCAGACTCAAATGCTGGATACCTTTTGTAAAGACAGAGGGAAGTGAAAACAGTCTTGGAAAAGCTGCTTTTAGCTGCTTTTAGCTGCTTTTACCCGCAAAGCCTGATGCTTTTTTATTCCTCAAACCGACTTTTTTTTTTTTTTATATCACCTATTTATGATTTTTCTATTGCAGGAATTCACGTTAAGTACTTTGCTCAAGGGAACAACATCAGAACAACTCCTGGGGTCTTAACTAAACCGCAGGTCTACAGAATGAGCCCCCCACCCCCCACCCCTGGATTTTCAGTTCTTTGCCTTAGAATTTGAAGTGAAAGTCATTGTTGAAACACAACAACAAAATGTGTCCTGCATTTAACCCATATGTGACATAGGAGTGGGCAGCTCTTGCGTAGGAGTTGGGGAACAGCACCCTGCTGGTCAGGGATTTGGACCAACAACCTTTCGATCACAAACGCTTAACCATTATGGCACCATTCCACCTTACAGGGCGGACTATGATATTGCGCACTGTGTAAGTACAATCCAACAAGACAGCTGCTTGCTTTACACGCTGCAGATCACGCACCCATGAGCCCGTAACTATGAGAAATAACTCCATTTTGTCATGCAATTGCTTAAATTCTTTATGAGACTAAAACATTCAATAGTGCGCTGATTACATTTACAACCATGTTTTTTGCCATGGTATGTGAACACGAGGTGTGTATTCAGAGCGGTGTGATGGACTCAGTGTGTATCATGTTTTGCTTTGTACCTATAGAGTTGGGGGTTTGAATCCTGCCTCTCTTGAGCAGGGAGTTTTCATTTTCTCCCTGTGCTTAGCAAATTCCTCCAGTTTCCACCTGAAGGGTAATTGGTGTCTCTATATTGCCTGTACAGTCTGGGTGTGTGAATATCTTTGCTTTAGGAAGGACTGGCATCCTGTCCAGAGTGTACCCCCCCCAGTTCTAGCTTGGATGGATAGACATTTAATTATTTTAGCTGCGTGTTTGTTTGCTACCACTAGATGGTGCTCGATTGCTATAATTTCTTTAGAAGCGATCTTGCCGAAATTCATAATGATTAGGTTCAGCTAATTGAGATTATTTCATTCACCATTGCAATGCGTCTTGTTTCAACGGTGATGGTTATCAAAACACTGATATACTATTTCAGCACCTTTACAAGGGATTGTTTTTCATGCCTGACGACATCTGATCCCCTGGTCTAATTTTGATAGTGTGCCAAGTTAGTCATCGTTTTCCTCTGTAGTAACATTTTTTCCCCCACTTGTACTAAGTTACTCTCAGTAGTTGATAACTCTCAGCCTCCATTTTTGAAATAGGCTTTTGAAATAGCTTGTGTGTCACTCTCAGGATGTGGAATAGCGCTTTGGTGATGTTAGGCAGTCTGCCCGAGGCACAAGTTAATCTACCCCCTGGTGAATCTGGTGGATCCTCCGGAGAAATTTCTGGATATGGAGCGATCGGTCACACCTTCCATGTGACCCTAAGCAAGCAAGCTGAGAAGTCCACCGTCTGGTGCAGCAGAAGGGTGTTCTGTGATATTTCTACAAATCATTTTTCGGGGGAATCACCGAAGAGTACAACATGGAGACGTGCTCCTTAATAATCCACTAATGTCACAGGGGTATCTTTTCCTAATTCTTGTACTTGCAAATATCCTTGAAAAGATATCTAAATTCTCCTAAATAAATGTATTCAGCTATAGAATTGAGTGAACGTGTAAGTCACCTAAAAAATAAAGGAATCATTGTATCAGTAATAACAACCGTGCTTAAAATTTAAAGCAGAATGTCTCGCTGGTACCAGGGTTGGAGGTTAGTGAGGAAATTGAAGTTGCTATGGAAACCGTAAACTATGTCCGGTCAGGCTGAGGTGCCGCTTTTTGATCTCTGGGCCAGAGAGTCGCGTCGTCCCCGTGAGCCACCAACTTGTCCTCATGGAGCTCACAGTGATGGGGAGGTTATACCGACAGGCATGTCATCACCCTCATAATGGCAAGTACACCTCGCGAAATTACTCGGTAGAGGGTGTCAGCGGTCTGTTAACGCACCGCCAAGGCGGCCATCTTTGCGGGGCTGGAGGCGGGGGGGCATAATTATCGCTCCATGTTGACAGGAAGAGCCTTGGGGAGGGGTCGCAGCTGAGCGGAAGGCCACGGGCAGGGCAGCATATGGGGGGGGGGTTGGGGGTGCAGGGCATAGTCCATACCCCAAGCATCAGACAGTTATATAATCTGAACACCCCCCCCCTTACTGCTGCTCTCAAAAGCAAGCATCAGGAAACAAAGACTGGAGCCTTTATTTACACCCTGATTAGCAGAGATGTGCTCCATTCTCCTTACTGGATATATTCCAGTTTACTCTTATCAGACTCAGAACATGCCATAAACATGCAAGCATGCCGTTTATAAATGACTCATCCAGGATGGGGTCAGAGTGAATCTAAGCTTCTCCCTGGAAGCACAGAGTGGGGGGAGCCTGTGGACGGGATGTGATCCCATGAAGGCACCGTCTCACAGTGGAGGTGGTTTGCAAGCAGCCATTCACCTAATGGGGAAGCCTGTGTATTTTCCACCGACCAGCATGCACAAGGGATCTCCAGACGCAGAGAGCCAGGGGGTTCAAACCCACAGAGGAGTGAGCGTATAGTGCCACCCACCCATCCATCATGCCATAACAAACATACTTATTTATGCTACATCTTGCCACATTTGAAGCTTATTCTTTGTTACATTTTCTTATGTCTGTTTAAATCTATGTCAGTCCTAGCAAAGTGAAAAGAGGGCGATAAGACTAAAAGACAAGAACTGGTTGTTTTGTGCACCCCTCTGCTGTCACAACAATGCCCCGGAGAATTGCAATCTGAATGATGATGAACTTGATTATAAAGCAGAAAGTCGATTTGGGTACAAAATGCCTGCAGTTCCTCTGGCTACAGAAAGGGGGAGCTAGGGAGCCAGGTTTGTGAGCACCACTTCCGTTACTGGGCAAACTCTCCTGGGGGGCTGAAAGGCACTGCCTGGGCTACTGTGCCGGTGTCCCCCAGCAAGAACACAGCACTTCTCTCTTATCTACCCGGACCTGCTGCTGGAGACGGCCTGCGGTGCATTAAACAGCCAGGGCCTCGGAATACGCATAACCCACTGGAGATGACTTCTGTGAGGAGGGTAATGAGAAGAGAGTCTGCAAGGAGGGGATGGGGGGGGCGGGGGGAGGGGGGCGTCTGGGGGTATGGGTGGGGGAAGGGTTGGTTTGAGGAGAGAAAACATTTTTCACACAGCAAAGCTTGTGTGTCACTCTCAGGATGTGGAATGCTGTTCACTGCCACGATTGCTTCCTAGCTTCCTTATCATTGTTTCGTTTTAGCAGCCACTGTCCCGCCTTGCACTTAAAACAGTAAGGAAATTACTGCTAGTTAATCAAGCCCCAAGTAGAGCCCGCGTTTACCAGGCCAGGGATCGTACATCCACTGCAAAGACTCACGATGAACCAAATGTACCAAATCTGATTGGCCGAAAGCTGGAGGCGGCACCAGCAAGCGGATGCCTACCCATCAAGGTGACACCGTGTCTACTTCCCACCAACATCGCCGGCCCGTTCAGGTCAGACTGTCCCAAGGCTGGGGTCTAGGCAAGGGCGTAGGAGAAAGTTTGATTTTGGCCATGACACAAGTTCAACATTTAAATGCAAAGGATGATTCATTAGGGGGAGACAAATTAAGTGAAATTAAATATTGGGGGGTACGTGTCAACCCCAGTTCTTATGCCGCTGGGCCCATGGACTCCAGGTCATCATCGTCTCCAAAGACCTTCAGGATAAAGGGGAGAGACCCAGTGGGTGGACTGGAGTAAACACATAGAGAAGGGCACTCAGAAGACACCAAGAGCAGAGCTCGCATCTTACAGCAGGAGGAGCAGGCAGAACTTACATTTATGAATGCCTAAAAAAAAATATTTTTTCTGTATAAAGATGACAGGAAGTCCCCTCGGTGAAATTTTAAGTAAGGTTTTGTAAGGTGACGGCAGAGATCCCAATCCATGCTATATTAAACCCCTAGTTATTTTACACGACATTATAAGACCATCATCCCAGCTTTGATGAACACGTTAGAAGGACATTGTAATCAAAACGCATATAATACGCACCGGTTCAGCCAAGAATAACAAATCGTTTGTATGAATTAAACAGGGCGCTCATGCGCTATGGAAACATTACATATCATTGATAATTCGCTGTAAAACCCAAGAAAATCCACGGAAACAGTTCATTGCAGCAGCATCTTAAATAATAAATGTAGCACAACATCCGAAAAAGCAAATGGTTTATTTTGCTGCCTATGACAAATTATTAGTCAGTTTTGATTAAAAAAAAATAATAATAAAAACATACACTGCATTACACGGAAACTGGGAGATGTGGCTTGAGATTCTTACGCTCTTAATACGACAAATGCTCAGATTATCTGTCGGACTGCAGAAAAAGTTAACAGGTTATGGACTACGTGTTTAAACTTTAGTCAAGAAGAAAAACAATAATAATAATAATAATAACAATAATAATAATAAAGAAACTTCATGTTCTTGTCTAAAATCCATATCGGCTTAATAATGTTAAGTCCACTGGAGACAGACTCTTCGATTACTTATCGGTGCACAACCATGCAGTTCAGGAAATGCGCTTAGGTATTCGTTTGCATGCCTCCAGATATCAAGACGCGTAAATATAGTGCTTATGGCCAACTTTCCAACTTTTTTCCATTAATAAATTATTTGTTTACGTATGTGTTTACTTGGGTACGTTCTTTGACTTTTACGCGAAGGCACAACTGTTTCATTTAAAAGCAGCCATGCCCAATTACATTACAGGACAAACACAAACACTTTTAACACTTCCTCTAAGTCTAAAAAACAACAGAGATAACTAAGAGGGAGGCCATACAGAACAGATTATACACTGTTAAAATCCTAACTGCCTAACTCTCCTAACTCGCTCACAAGCATGAGTTGCCGGTTTCAAGCTACCCACTCTGTGAATTGATTCTACGATGGACCTACTCGAATCTGAACGTACGGAAGCGGGGGATAAGCAGAGGGGGGACTTCACATTTAACGATTTGTTTAACGATAGTATACAGTAAAGCAAACTATGAATTTTTACACATGCGTATAATAAGTTTTCTTTTAAAGCTACCTCCACGCAGTGCAATATTTTACGCAGATACGCCATTCACCACGGACTGTTTACCCCGTATCATAAAATGGAACATTCCACAATTTATTCCAGGGAAAGACTGACAGCTTTTTGGGTCATGAAGCAGCTGTTGAAGTCAGCGTTCAGCCCTCCCGCCGCAAGAATAAGAAATTAGTGTATTTTGAAGTAAATAACTAAAGCTTTTAACTTATGATCGGAAACTATTGTAAAATACAATTCACTGTAATTTATGCAATGAATGGGTTTCACTTCTCAACACTGATGTTTTCGTAAAGAATGAGAAACATGTGGAATGTTATTAAACAGATAGCCAGCTGGTTAGCAAACAATCACCCCCAAAAACTGCATATGGTTAATTCAGGAATACCCAACAGCTTTCTTAATTATATGGCAAAACATTATGTATCCTATTGCTTTTTTTCATGTAATCATTGTTTTACGTGGTTAAATCGTCGTTTGGCAAACGTGGAAAACATTTAATAAATGACTCAGCTAAATGCGTTAGTCTTTTCCTGAAAGTATAGAAAATTAAAAAATAAAGTTCTTAGCTAAGAATGTGCAGTGAATAAAAAGCATTCACCTTCCATGTTAATATTCGCCTGCCTAATTCCACCTGGTCTTAAATTCTATCAAAAGAAGAAAAGGAAAAACACCAAATTTCTTTGGAAGCTGAACCAAATTATAATTGTACTGTATATATATATGTGTGTGTGTCCATTGTGTATATATGTAGTTACATAGCTGAGCTGGTTAAATCTTATTTATCTTGCAATTTCTCTGATTATGTTGCATCTCTTGGTTCAGGAAGCCAGATAATAAAGTTTTAGGAGTTTCACTGCAGACCCGAATATCCTCCATCTTGGTGGCAGCATTATTGTCTATTGTTTGATGCGGAGCTTTGCTGGGGCCACAGAGAGAGAGAGAGAGAGAGAGAGAAAGAGAGAGAGAGAGGGGAGAGTTACCCAAAGCCAAGCTGCTGAAATGGATTAAAATTATAATGTAATTTTTACTGCCTCTCTAGGTCCACTGGTGTAGTTCACACAAAGACAGTGGAGCAAGTCTGTGTTGTGGTTGTTATTAGTGCTGCTTGTTGTCAGTGGGTCTTTTCCTATTTGCATCCTCTGTTTTACCACTAATTCAGCTTAAGTATAGTTTAGTGTAGGGAGAAGATAGCTTCCTCCAGCTCATTTATAAATGTTTTGATGATATTTCCTTCTGAAAAGGTAAAATGCGTAAGATGCGTGCGTCTGATTGTAGAAAAACCACCCTTCCTGCTGTAGACCACGATAAGGAAAGAATGAACTGGATCTTCACTGCAAACTACCTTCTGCCATTGAAAGAAGGAACCTTTAGGGCTTTTTAAACTGCCTCTCAAAGGGGAACCTGGCCATGTGAAGCCATGTTTTCTGACTAAGCTGAGCAGAACCGTGTCACAATAGACTGAAGACATCAAGCCAGGCATCCATGAGCTGCCGGATGAACTTCATAAATTAGGAACGAGTTCCCATCTTATTGCTGAATGTCAGGGACGAACCTTAAAGGTGATTTTTCCCTTTAGTGAAAGGGGAGGTGATATTTCATAACAGACAGCGGATGGGGATTATTGTGCGCTGTCAGTAACCATGTGGTTCAAACTAGTGGGCTACGATCTTCACACATGAGGATTCTGATGCCTCATTTCTCCACTCAGTAGCGTAAACCTACCAGAGCAGCCAGACTGGAACCGGCGACCATCGCATTCTGTCTCCTTAGACACCATACCCATGCTGTGCTTATTGGAAGTGACTGGGTTTGCTGACGCAGTGTTCATTTAACCCTTATATCACCTGTTTTCCTGCTAGAGCAGTGCAGGGTCCTTCTCTAATAGGGATCAGATGTGCTATAGGCGCCAGGGTAGAATGCAAGCACTGCCCCCCTCCCCCCAACAAATACTCCCTGTTGTCTTGGCCAACACGAGTCTAGCCGCACTGGGGTTGGGGCCAGAAAATGAAACCACATCTTGGCATGGCCCAGAAAACCATCCACAAACTGCAGCTCCAGTCACTGCAGTATTCTGGACAGAGTGAGTCCCGACTAAGCTGTATGTTTCGTGGTAGACTTATTGAGGGGCTAATGAGCTCCCTTTTCTAATTCCTCGCATCCATGCCCATAAAGGTGTCTTTTCTGGACTTTGAGATGAGTGTGTTTTATGACAGCATATCAGACCCCATGCATTACCATCCATCTACTGTTTTTTTCTTTTATTTGTATCAATGCTGGTCTGTTTCAGTAAGAAGGTTCACCTCTGGGACTTGCATAGCACAATGCTGGTGAGTGTGTTTGTACAGCTGCATTTCTCAGAAGGTGACAGCTGCAACATCTCGCTTCAGGATCACAGGCCGAGAGCTTGGCCACCCAAAGGTGGCAAAGCCCGTGGAGAGAGGCAGTCACGGTGGTGGCGCGCAAGAATTGTGTCAAACATTCTCCTGCCCACTGCGACGTTTCCACCTGCACTGGTTGGAATGGACCATTAAGGATAGTGTGGGAGCGTGACAGTGCGGAAATCTACGAGGGGCGCAGGACTCAAGAGAGGCAGAGAAAAGGAGGAAGGCCAAGGAACAGGAGATGCAGAGGAAGCAAGAGGCACACCAGTGGCATACTTCCGCCTCTTCCAGAACTGATTCGTTCACTTCCTCCTCTGGACAATTCTGATTGGTCCAGATTTTATTATTTATGCATGGGTGTGTAGCTGGCATCCATGGCTGGGCACCTCCTCCGCCGGCTTGCTTGGAACAGCTGGCCCGCTCAGACACCTGCGATTGGGAGCGCAGTTGGCTGGGTGCTCCTTAGGTACTCCTCATCCACCAGGAGGTTTCCCCACCTCCGTGAGAGTCATTACCATTCACTGCTCCCTAACAGTACATCATCAACAGCTTGCATTTCTCCCTGTCGCACAGAACCAGAATTCTAAAATCCTGGTGATCGGCATTTTGCCTCACATGTCGCTTTAGTGAAATCGCTATTTTCCATTCTTATAATATATAGGAAGTCTTGGGATTTCTTCCATATCTGCGGTTTTTCATCTCAGCTTATTCATCTCTGCTTGTTCACAAGACCAAATCTATAAGCATTTCTGGGAATATGAAAATTATAAATAGTAGGAAGACGCAATGATCTGGACAGTTGAAACTGCCGCAGTGTCGGCTTTGAATGTCCACTGGAGGAAAAATGGGCTATGAGGCACGAGAATCCTGTTCAGTGCAGCCTCGATATCTCCAGCTTCCGAAGATGCACACAGTAATTCTAGTTAAGGAGGGCACAGAGTGTCAGAGGAGGAACGCACTCCATCTAGTTTTGGGAAAGCTAAGCAGTGGTGAGTGTTTTGTATGACACACGTGTGTTTTAGAAGCCAGAAAGCTGCTCATGCAGTGACCACTGGGTCTGTGCATGTTAGGGCTGCAATCTGCTCTAACACTGAATCCAAATAGAGGCATGCTGGGATGACCAAGAGGTGAATGTGTTGTTTATTTGACAGTGCTTATGAATGTGCAGTCACTCTCTATCACTGTGTAAGCATGTGCTTATGCATGTATGTGTCTGTAGGCTGTGCAGTTTTGTGTTTTTATGAGTGTGTGTATTAGCGTATCTCCTGTATTATATAGAGTGTGAGCATGCCTCTGTGTGTGTGTGTGTGTGTGTGTGTGTGTGTGTGTCCGCAGGCTTTTCTGGTGCTGCGAGGGAACTCAGCAGATGTGTGTCTCCTGCAGCAGCCAGGGAGAGCACACCCTCCCCCCCCCCCCACCCAGCCCTGCACCTCTCTGTGTCTGTGGTTTGTTCGCTGGCTTAGGCTGGGGATCGGGGGAGGGGTGGGACCCTGTGGGGGAGCAAGGGGCCCCATCGCTAACTGCCCTGGGGCAGAATAGCGCACAACATACACAGCGAAAGTTCACGTCTGATGGTTTTGGACGCGGCGATGAAAAACCAAACCATAAGGCCGAAAACGAAAAACATGACCGATTCGAAAATAAATTAATGGAGTCTGATATAAATGTTTATTGCTTTTGTGTACATGGCTTAATGTATTATGCATGTGGCGAAACTGTGCATTTAAAACCTTTATAAAAACAACGGTGATGGAGGTTCAAATACATACGAATACATGGAATCCATTTCAGATTTTAAGGTGTCCTCACACCGAGTTATAATACTTGCTTTTGAATGCTTTGCAGAAGAAGAGTAGTTTGTGAGATACAAAGGCAGATGGAGCTGCCCCAAGAAGAGAAACTGTTGTCAGGCTCTAGAGGATCGGGGAGTCACGACATAGAATTGGTACATGGCAGAGCAAACATATGGAGGAATCTGCACACTGCACAGATAACAGATAAGAGAATTAGCAAACGATCCTATAGGAGGATAAGCGTATGATGGAGCTAATGTATAGAATAATTAGTGCAGCACATTCTCCTTAGAGAGAGGAGAGTAGGGATTGTGGGTATGGGGTCAATTGCAGGACAGAGGGCTAAATAAAAGGGGCAGGTGCAAGGAGATGTGTCTTGCAAATGCGATAAGTTAGTATGTTGCAGGATATTGTTTAGTAAATGTAGCACTGTCAGGCTCAGAGAGATGGTATTTCATCCTGGATGGATGCTTGTATATTGATGGGCTGACAACAAGATCTCCTGAATCTTGAATATACTTGTGTGTTATTGCATATCATGTGTAAATTGTATATTGTTATTGTTTGTTATTCTGTTATTTGTCATCTGTTGTTCTTTATCAGAGGGTGGCATGGTGGTGCAGTGGTTAGCACTGTTGCCTCACACCTCTGGGACCCGGGTTCGAGTCTCCGCCTGGGTCACATGTGTGTGGAGTTTGCATGTTCTCCCCATGTCGTTGTGGGGTTTCCTCCGGGTACTCTGGTTTCCCCCCACAGTCCAAAAACATGCTGAGGCTAATTGGAGTTGCTGATTGCCCATAGGTGTGCATGTATACGTGACTGGTGTGTGAGTGTGCCCTGTGATGGGCTGGCCCCCCATCCTGGGTTGTTCCCTGCCTCATGCCCATTGCTTCGGGATAGGCTCCGGACCCCCTGCAACCAAGTAGGTGGTTTGGAAAATGGATGGATGGATGGATGTTCTTTATTGTTGCATGTTGTTCATGTCTGCAGTGAGGTACACAATAAAGTATTTCATTGTACATGCATTTATACAAATACGTATAAGGTTTTTGAATCCTCGAATCACTTAATTAGACAATGATATTAGAAGGATATGCGTCTTTCGTCAGTCCACATGCCGACTCTGATGCTCCAGGATGGAGAAGGTGGAGGTTTCTGAGGGCAGTGGTTGGAGGATCTTGTGGTTCAGTCTCTGGGTGTCCCTTTGGATTTCTTAGGCAACTTGGGGGACAAAATGGCTTTATAATTACCCCCAGCAAGTTTGTTTGCCCCCCCCCCCCCCCCAATTCATCCATCCCCCACTGCAATCCAAGCGCACTAATGAATCGCTCTCTCCAAAGAACAATTCACAACATGGTGGTTTTGTGCCAAGGACTCGTCTCACACCTCAGATACCTGTGGCGTAATGCAACTTTGTGCCATTTCACATCTGAAGATATGCTTTTAAAAAAACCTTCCTTGGTTATTTTAGTATTTCAACATTTCCTACACCAGGGTTGCTTTGCTAGTTTACCGTGCAGGATGGCCAGTGTACATTAACTGCTGTAAATCATGTGGTTGTGTCCCATATGGTAAATGGACTGCATTTACAGGTATATAGCGCTTTTCTACTCCTACGAGTACTCAAAGCGCTTTACATTTCATGCCTCACATTCACCCATTCATACACCAGTGGCAGAGGCTGCCATGTAAGGCGCCAATCTGCTCACCGGAGACAATTTGGGGTTCAGTATCTTGCCCAAGGACACTTCGATGGGGTCAGGAGGAACCAAGGCTCAAACCTGCAACCCTCCAGTTGCCGAACGATAGCACTACCTCCTGCGCCACCACCTTCCCCATATCACGGGTAACGGCATTGCACATGCAAGCTAATGCTAGGTTTCTGCTATGAATCATTGTTATACTCTCAAACAATGCATGCATAAGGGAGGGAGACAACTGGACGTCATTAGACAGACCATAGTCAGGTGTTGAACCTACTCTTTCTCCTGACCTGTGCCTCATTCCCTATTACACGAGTGGGTTCTGTTTTTTCCCAAAGCCCCCAGAATACAGACCTAGAAATCCAAGCCTACATCCAGTAGTCGCCCTTCCCAAGACCCAACACTCTGTTTGACTTCCTCTGTACTTGTGCAAAAGCCAAAATGGCTGTCATCCATTTTTATTGCTCTACCCTAACCATCCCTTTTCTTTTCTAGCACCCAAATATCAAGTCCCATATCATCAGCCTCTGCCCCCCTGCCACGTGGTTCTGTCGCCTTACGCTAGGTTATGTGAATCGCTGCACGGAAATATCTGTCTAAGCAACCGGATATAAGCCAAATGTTTCCTTGGATAAAAGTGTCACGTGTGACCAAATGTATTCAGCTGACTGAAAGCTCATTGCCTTATTGTCATGGCATCTCTTTGGATCGGAGTCCCATTGCTGAGTTGTGCTTTATTTTTCCACTCTGTTGGTCTGTTATGTTTATGTCAGGCAGGGTGTTTGCATACATGGAGTGAAATCCATTCAGAGTCTTCCAGAGACAGCTTATTCATCCTGTCAGACCTGGAAGTATATTTGGCACCCTTGGTGCCGGACGATTTCGTGAACATGAACCAGTCCCGGTTACCTCAACTGTCTAGACAAGGACCTAGTATGTCAAAGATGCCAGGAACAAAGCACGTCCTTAGCTGTTAAAAGACGTTCGGAGATTGTCTCCATCCTGCCAACGCATTGTGTGTGCTCACCTGGACTTTTATTGACAACTGCGTTCAAAATGTTACCCGGATAAAACGGAATCATTATTTCCTCATTGCCGCAAGCCAGTGCTGTGGCCACATTAGTGGAAATAGCCCAAATTAAAGTTCGCGGTTGAGATGCAGGATTCTACGGAGTAAATTTTGTCTTTCAGCCTGCTCAGACTGCCGGTCGCTCTGCGGCCCGTGCATCAGGCCTCCGACAAAATGAAGCCTGCAGTCATAAATAGGCCACATTAAGTCACAGTTTGTTTCATAATCTCCACCTGACCTCTTTACACTCTGCCCCGTCTCTCTCTCTCTGTCTTCCAATCCCCTTTTCATTCTCTGTCTACATTTATTTCACTCACTACCGCTTTCAGTTTCTCTCCTTTTGGTTCTCGGACATGCCCCACCGAAATTCAAAGGCGCTGTTTGCTGCTATATTATACAGAGGGACATCTTCAGTCTTCCAATGGCCGCTCATTAAGACGCCCAAAGTATGATTCATGTTTATCCCTTGATATCCCGATATACTCATGCTCCCTGTGTTGTGAACATGGATGAAGTTGCATGTGTGGAAAAAAAACCACAGTATGCAGTGGGCCAGAGAGGAGAATTTGCATATACAGACTCGAATTATGTATGATATCCCAAAAGCGGTGAAAAAAAGATTTGAAGGTAAGACAGGGCTGAATGCTTCTCCAGCTGTGTACTTGGGTGTGGGTGGCATAATACTAATATTGACAAACTTCAATGTCTGGAGGGAGAGTCGGGTGGATCTGATACCACCTGTGTATCTGTAAAGGCACGGCTTATGATAGAGGGAAAGGTGGTCGTCATCTGTCACTGGAAACCGCACCTCGTATCAGCTGCCAGCCGTACCAGAATGCCACTCTCCGTGGATACGTGACTCATCTCATTAAAGATCCAAAGAGAGCGGTACTTCACAATGCACGGAGAGAAGTTCATTACAATGTATGTGCAGCCATATCGTAAACTACAGGCATGCTAATGCGTAGCGTTTCCGTACCTACAGGAATAGAGAGCGACCCCTATTCGTGGTGTGAAATGGACACCTACCAGTCAGCCTGTATACCTGCTGGTGCCTTTGAAGGTTTGACTTGCCACTTGCAAGGAGAAGAATTTAACCCGAATTCCTCCTGTAAAACATCTAGCTTTAAACGTAAGTCAGATCTCCAACCACTCCATCCTGGGGCAGGAGAGCCTGCATGTGGGGTTATAAAAGAGGTATATTGAGCTGCATATACGATCATGTAAAATTTCTTGGCAAAAAAACCAAAAAATTTAAACAATGTAATATTAATAAATCAAAATAATAAAAGGCGTAACATTGGGCTTCGGAGTGAGTCTTTCGCTGCGTTCGGGGAGCCCTGCAGTGCACGCTGGGGTCCAAATCTAGGCCACGTCGGCCTCTATTAGACCAGGAACTCTGTAGCTGTAGAAGGTAATTGGCATATTATGGCATAATTGGCATATCTAGGAAAAAAATGGGAACATACCAACCCCTTTTAATCCCTAATTAGCCTAACCCCTCCCATGATTTTCCTCCACCCATGAACCATGTTAATGAATAGGCTTCCAAACCATGACACCCCCCCCCCACCCCCCACCACCAGCCCAGGAATACTATGCAGCAACTCAGGAGGCAGATTTTAAGGCCGTGCACATACAGATACACCCCATAATTTTCACGGCACAGGGTACCCCTGCAAGAACGTCAACGACATTTCTTTGCACATTCTATGCGACTGTGTTTAGTGACAGAACATGCACAGCCTCTATACCTACCTGATCATTCACGGTGACAGTGTTCAGGAGGACACTGGTCTGTAATGCTTAAATGTGCAGTGGTGGATTACAGGGCAAAGGCCCAAAAGACAACTAGCTGAAAAGTCCAGTCTCTCATCTATTAAACAAAGGCTAGTTTGCGGAAAATGAAGGCGCCTTCGAAGAAGGAGCGATGTGATGCTCGGTGACGTCTTCAAGCTTTGTCCATCACTCTTTTCGTTTCTATCGCCGTTTCTCACTCTCCACCTCTATCTCTCGCTACAACAATCTGTGTGTGTGTGTGTATTGATATTTAAATATCCTGCAAAGTGAGGCGTATTTGTTTCCAAAAGCAAGCACACAGCAGGGGTTGTGTAAAATAACAGGCAGGCGTAGTATCAACATCTACAGTCATGCATTTGGAAAAATCCTGTTTTTCCAATTTCCTTTGTTTCACATTGAGCAGAAGAGAATATTTTCGCAAATGTATATAATTAGCAGTAAAATGTAATTTTTTTGTTGTTTGCATATGTAGTAAGGGGCTTTTTCCTGAAAGTGATAACCCCTGCCCCCCGCCCCTAGTCCGGCTGGTTCATGCCCCCCCCGTGAACATTCATCTCCCTGGTCCACCAAACCTCACACAGACGGCAGGAAGCCGCCACGGGAAATCACCATGGCCAGGTCGGCCGAATAGCATTTGTCCTTCAGTAAACCTGCTTTTGCTTTGGTTGAACCTCATCTTCCCTCCCGTATATTTTTCTGCAGTGTATGTTTTTAACAAAGTGCCATTTAAAGTGTGCAGTGGAAGTGTATTGATCTTGTGGTGTTATAACCAGTCATTTATTATTGCCATGATAAGCTGGATAAATGTTAATGGATGGATGGAAGGACGGATGGATGGATGGACGGAGGGACGGATGTATGGAAGGATGGATGGATGGATGCTTGGATGGATGCTTTTCAAAATAAGAGCAGTTCTATACTTATTTCATGTTTGTAGAACAGCAGTGCGCCTTTGGAAATCATGACGGGTATATTGTTTCGTTCATTTTATCTACCTATTTTCCTTTCCGCTTCGGTCCTTTGGGGCTGCAGGGACGTTATTGCGCACATAAACACAAAAATGAGGAATTAATAAGAGCCAAGAACGGAGCAAGCAAGAATGGAGAAGTGAATGAGGAAGACTATTTCCCATAATCTTTAGATGAGACTTCGAGATAACAGAAGGCTGGAAGCTGCCTCTTCCTGTTTGTATTTATACTCCGCAGTTCAATCATTTGCCCGCGGTTTAAAAAAGGAGCTTGAGTGTTTATTAAGGGGAGAATCTGCAACTGCTTAAATATTATTTGCTTAGTGTGGACAGAGGCGGACATTTGCAAAAAGCCAAAATCCAGATCAAGACTTTGTTTTGACCAACCACTTGCGTACTTCGTGACTTCGTTTAAACAAAATGCTGGACTGGATTTTTGCTTTCTGGAGCTGAAATGTCCACCTCTGAGTGTGGGGGTGTTATGGTGACGCAGTGGGATGTACTGTTGTCCTACACCTTGAAGGTTGTAGGTTCAGACCCCACCTTTGTTCTACATGTCTGTCTTCTGCCCCTTTCTGCTGGGCTTTCTCCTTCTCCTGTTTGGTTCTGCATGTGGCCTGGAATCCCAGCCTTAGGTTCCCCAGGGTCCAGGTGATCTAGGGTCTAGGGTCTAGGATCAGCAGTCTATAGATTGATGGGTATTTGCCAAGAACGGTAGTTTCTTCTACACTGATTTCATCCCAAATGCAATGTGAAATTCTCATGTTCCATCTATATCCAAAATGTCCTCTAACCTGCTGAAACGGCTTGTTAAATAAATACCAGCGTTTTAATCTTGTGCTTGATGTGACAATACTTTTGCTGAAGAGATCATAGGAGGAGAACGTGTGACAGACTGTAAGCTAAATCTGTCCCCAAGTACATCTAGTATGTGAGACAGTAGGTTAACAGGGATGTGGTGACAGGACCCTTATTTGGGTGGGTGCAGTAACTTAGCCTTGGTGGAGGCGGTGGGGGCCGTGAGTGGTCCCTGCGGACGGATGTCTCAGTCAAAGCCTCTCAACAGCAGTGTAGCTTCCCGATCCAGGCTTGCAGTTTGTGTGTGTGTGTGTGTTTGTGTGTGTGGGGGTGGAGCTGGGGGGGGGGGGGGTGGAGGGTCATAATCGCTGTGCTCTGGCTGCTCGAGAGCCTCCTCCCCCCCAGCACGGGCCCCATGCTACCCCTGCCCCCACCAGTTTTTTAGCTCCAGTGTGGTCTCATTCAGAAATCAGACACAGCTCAAAGAAAGCGGATTATGTTTATATTACATTGTGGGGACCAAATGTTCTCCACATTGTAAGAAAAACCTGTTATTTTGACGTTATGGGGACCATTTTCCAGGTCCCCACAAAGATCAGTGAATGCAGTCAAAAAACTAAAAATGCCATAAGTCTCGTATTTTGTTTGGTTACTTATAGTTAAGGTTTGGGTTGGGTGGGGGTTAAGGCTGTCAGGTTATTCCCATAGAAATGAACAGAGAGTCCCCACAAAGACATAAACCTGTGTGTGTGTGTGTTTGTGTGTGTGTGTGTGTGAGTGTGAGTGTGTGTGTGGGCAGGGGGGTGCCCCCTTTTATTGCAAGCTCCAGGGAAGCATATTCAATTAAAAAAGAGACTATCTCAACTGTGCTGTTTTTCACAACCCTGGTGTCTGGTTTGACTGTACTGTAGATGCCCCTACAGTCGCCCCTCAAACTGCAGAGAAATGCAGGCTAAAGCCAGACACCCAATAAAAGCTACAGTCGTATGTATAAACAGTGGAATATTTAATGACATGTATGACACGTATGTGCACAGAGCGGGATGATGTACGGTATGTTTGTGTGTGCGTATATAGCTCTCATTACTAATTAGAAAATAGGTGATTCTGGTTCGATAGCATTTTTATGAAAGTCAACTGGGTCTCTGAGCAATGAAACCCCCACAGGCGTAACCTTCATCAGCTGTAAGCCTAAGCAATGTGTCATGTGTTAAGATGCTGTGTGTCACGTCCAGAGCTGCTGGGAAGGTGATGCTCTTGGTTTTTGCCCTCTTTTAAGCTGCCTCGGGTGATGAACATGCTGGGGACATCCGATGTTTCTACTTAGGCAAAATAGAAGGTAGCGGCCATGTGCTGAACATCTATCATATCAGCCTGTGATTAACATCCATCCCAGGCGCAAGTGTAGCTAAGTGAAACAGCGAAGACGGAAATGAAGGACAGTCTCCACTGTGGTGAGAGCTTGGGGCAAAAATCATGAACCCCCCCACCACCCCCCCACACCCCATTAACGTTGAGTTTCAGAGATGTGTCGAGTAGAAAGTAATCCTCGCATCAATGAAGTGACCCATTTCAGTTCTCCCTTGGCAAGACGTCCATGATCCAAATCCAGTCACCCCTTAAACTCTGACTACAAGTAAAACAGAACCCTTAACCCAGCTAAGCACATATTCCACCTGGTGGTTTCAAATATGTGTGAAACTCGGAAAAGAATCTGATCATACGAATCATGGAATTATAATGACTTTTTAATTTCAGTCACCAAGTGAGATATGTGTTTGCCAAACAGCACATTTTGAGTTCAATAGAAAGATGGTTTATGTATTGCCTAGTGAGTCAGCAAAATAATGTTGCATTATATACCCTCCCATACTTGGTTGTTCAGTAAGTTGCATGAGGTTGGATGTTGGAGATATGAGTGGCCATTGAAAAGACCAAAGATGAGTTCTTGCATTTAAATTATTTTATTATTTGTATGGTAGCACTTTACCTGAGGCGACACAAGTCACTTAGTAACTCAATCACTAGTCAAGTACAAATTATGAACAAATCGAATAACTGCATGAAACACATTAACCGTTATGCTCAGTTCATGATGGACGAACATGGGATCAGTACATAACTTACACTTAGCTTCTGGTCAATTAATGCATTAAGTAAGAGTGTATTACTACATTATTCCTCCCCTCGAGTAAAGAGTTACAATTTGTATTTTATAACTCTTCTTGGCCCCACACCCCTGAATAGTGGTTACAGAAAATGGATGGCTGGTTGAATGGATGGATGGATGGAATTCTTCTTGGAATTTTTCAGATGATCAAATTCATAAGGAAATTCTATGGTGATATGTTATGTACCTAACCAACCATATCTGGCTGTCCTCCTCAATCTTCCCCATACAAATGTTTCATGTTGGCCCCCCACAATGAGTACTCACACATTATGACATCATTCTGCCTTCCTCTTCCTCAGGGACTGGTCATGTGACTGGAAACCAGAGAGCTACATCCTCAAACTGCAGACGGAGCTCCTACATGGCTGGACACCCTCCTTCCACCTGCCCCATTGTCCCCTCGCTTTCAATTATAGGTGTAGCTTCAGTGATGCTGCTCCATTGTTGGAGTAATTGGGTTGAATATCTATGGCTGGAGAGTCACTTGACTTTGCTACTGACAGCCGCCTATTCTGATTGTGTAGAAAAATACGCATGGATTAATAGGGTAGCTTTTTGATGAATGAATCAGTACCACTCGCACACTGGCTTTTGTCTGTGTTTCATGTACAAACTTTGTAGCTGTGCTGTGAGTGTAATTTTTCACTGGTCATTTAGATAAATTTCTTACACAGTAACCAAAGTCTATACAATCAATATTTGCTTCACACTTGTTTTGTCAAAGAGACCACCAAAGGTCATGGTCACTCGGGTAGTGCAGCAGTCCGATGTTTTCAGCCATCATTTGTTGTACTGGATCACTTTTTTTTAACTGCCACCCCAAACTGGAGGTTTGAGAACAACTGCAACATAATGTCTTTGTTCTTCATCTGAGCATATGATTTTAGGTGGAGGGTATGTCCATCCTTACTGTGAGCTACTTGCTCCACCCCTTCGTTGACCACTAATCCATCATAGTCGGATCACAGTTGAGATTACCCAAAATGTGAAGTCGGCTGCTTATATACCCCAAGTTTTACCGTTTATCAATAACATATCACTGCCCACCTTTGTGAGAAATGTTTTGTTTGGTTAGGCTAATTTTATTATTTCATTACAATTAGAAGAAGACATCTATGTGGAGTGCCCAAATGCTTGATTGGGATAATAAGAAAGAGGTATGGATTTATTTGATGCAATCACACCAGTTGTGACCCAATGCTGAGCAAACGCTGGTCACTGGTACCTATGTACCTATGCTACAGGACCCAGAATGTGTGCAGAAAGAGATCTTTCACAGTCTGAGATGCTCATGCTTTATCACACATCGGTGATGCAACTCAACCTACTCTCATTGTACGGCGCTTGATTTATAGTTGGCAAATTCATTCTCCTTCCCTCTGTTGCTAGAGACAGCGCCGCTTCTGCTCTGCAGCATTGTAAGCTGTTGTAGAGATGGACAAATACAGGAAAGCCAGCCAGATTCTGATGGCTGTCTTTTACGTGCAGATGGTTGTAATTTGACCCTCTCTTAAACTAGAAGTGCCAACAGATTTGGAGAAGCAGTTTGAAATTCCCAGCTATAAATTCCATAGGTTTTAGATGGGTTGTACACTTGAGAAGACTTTGTGGAGACTGAATTGCTCAGAATGATGTTGTTCTCCCAGAAGATCTTGATCTCCACAGAAGACAGCAGACAGTGCCCCTAGCCAACGTGTTCACTGATGGAGTAATTTATACAGAACCTCGGTCCTGTTGTATTTTGCTGCAGTGTTTGTTCTGAAAGGAGGTCTTTACTATTCTCCAGTTGTCCCTCATACACTTTCCCTCTCTATCCCCCCCCTCTCTCTCTGTCTCTCTCCCTCTGCATGAGTGACTTGATGGAAGAAGCTTGTGGAATATAGTCATCAAAACGCTTTTCTGTGTTTGTTCAGGAAAAGCAACGTGTTAATTTTTCCAACAGAAAAACACACTGAAATCTCTGATGCCCCCGTTATCCACTCCGATGTCATTCTACACCAATTCTCTCTTGGCCTCTTCTCTCTTACCTCCAATAAGCCCTACCACTCTTCATAGTTTTTGGTGGGGGTGCCTGTATATGCTTGACCCCACACCTTAAATTACAGATGTCCACCTGGTGTTGACTTGGTTCTTGTGTGCTTCTGTTTTAGTTTCCATGGAAGTCCATGTAGCACGTCGTAGACCATCACAATAGCAAACAATAGGAGACGTCCCTCCAAGTCAGTGCCCTCAGTTTAACCTGGAAATGTTGGCCACTACAGTACAGGCAAGAAGCCAGAAAACCATAATGATTTGATTTAGTTTTATATGTCTTTCAGGAAGCTGTGACTGGACAGCAGCACACAGACAATGGAGCTGAGGAACACACCCCTGTATCTGCTGTAAGTGACATGAAATGTCACTCGTAATGAAAGGGTGGAAGAAGATCAGAAGTTAGTTGATGTTTGGGTAGATACCAAAACCTCAAAGGGGGAGGCAGACTATACGCGTGTGTGTGGCTCCGCTAATTTTATGAATATGCACTTGCAGGTCTAGCATGCTAAATGGACACAATTCGAAGCTAGCACTTTTATAGCTTGAATGAGTATGCAAGTGTATGAGTCAGGAATGAGTCAGAAGACTGTGTGTGTGTGGGGGTGGGGGTGGGGGTGGGGGGGTGGGGGGGTGGTGGCCATGTCGGCCATTCCGTCTGCATAGCTTATACTCTATGGAAAATCAGCTAACCAGTTCCGATGGGAACCACACTCTGCTAGGTGCTGTGAATAGGCCGGCATTGTCAGCCACTCTCCATGAAAACCTCCAATCTATAATTTCTTATTGTCCAGCTTGCAGAAACGGCCAGTGTTGCTCCATAAGGAAGCTGCATCTACTTATTTATTCATCCACAGACAGAAAGACAGCATATGACTGGATTTACAGGGCAGACAATGATAGTATTATGAGAGACAGAAATGCTGCAATCTTAAAGGTCTAGGAGTTCTGCCCACAGAAAGAAAAGGGATAAATGATTTTGTAAACCAGTTATTCCAGAGATTAAACTGAATCTGTAAGAATTTCATGTACACAATTACATACACAAGGTACACAAGGTATAATAATGATTTATTTAATACAATGTATCTATTTGTTTTATTCACTATAAATGGTCTATATCGCATAATGCTCAGAGGAAAGCATGGCTAAGAATATGTTCATCATTGTGCCTTTGTGTCTTTACTCCATGTAACTTTCTCTAAAACGAATTCTGGCCTATGTGATCATACTTAACTCCACCCACAAATCTCCTGGAGAACACTCGCACCTCCACAGGACAAGCTTCGATTTCCCTTGTAGACAGGTGAAATTGTAATGCGTAGCTCGTGAACATTTCATATCCCAGCAAGGGATCGGCTGTTACACCTGGGTCTACTGGGCTGTGCAGCGATCGGCAACAAAATTAACTTATTTTATATACGCTGGTTGTATAAGAGTGACAGATGCAACAAAACAGACAGATGCAATAGTTAAACTCGCAAAGGTGATCAATTAAGCAATCAGCACAAGGGACACACAATGGAAAATCGTGAAGATTTGTGTTTGTTTAACATTAGCTCAGCTCGCTCCCTGTTTTCAAAGTACTTCCCTGCAGACCGCTTAAGAATCGAGGCTTCTTCATTCTGCTGAAATATCATAGCTCCGAAAACTCCAAGGCAAGGTGCGGAACTCAACACAGAAAATGCACAGACGGCCGCCTTTTGCATCATGGTCAAAAGAGTAGAGCAGTTTACAACAACTACTGCAATTCACCATTTCGACAGTCACATGATGGCATTCTCGTAGTGCGCATGAAGGGCACTGTCGTTCATGAACGCCTTTCTGTATTCGCATAAACGAATGTCCGAATCACACGTCATCTGCTGAAGTTACTTTGCTTCCAGACTAAATGTCGAATGATGTCGAGGCATACCCTCATCCTCGGACTTTGATTGTGCCGTTTCCGGAGATTTGTTAGCTTAAATATTTAAGATTACAATTCCCCCTGCTTGTACATCTGGATATTTTCTGAAGCCATTCAGCAAAGCGGTTTGATCAGAGCTTCACCAGAAGGCCTGTCTTGGCACTATCCCTTTGGTCTAGATTCCTTAATCATTGTATTACCTGGTTCTAGTCTAGAGATATAACTTGGTTTTAACATTTATTTTATTATCCCCAGAAATTTGAGTTAAAATGAGATGAGGGAAAACGTGGCCAGTTTTCTCAGTTAATAAACTTTTACAGGAAATCAAACATAGCGCCATATAATATAATTAAGGGTACTGGTGACAGACTGCTATTTGACACCAACAAATACCTATCGCTTTAACGCAAAGAGCCCCACCAACGATGCCATTGTGAACTAAAATGAAAGTAAAATGATACTATTTAACTAATGCCTTATGGAACATTTAAACATATCACCCTACATTATTTAAAATATTTATATCAACATGCTCCGCAATAGTACCGTGTATGGTATTGCAGTGATCTCTTGTGTTATAAGTCTTTCTTTTAACTGAGTTTAGATAAACCACATACAAAAATGAAAAAAAAAGAAAACTGTTCAGGTTTTCCCGACACTCCATGATATTCAGGTAGCAGAGAACTCATAATATGTGTTGTCCCCTTTAAGAAGCCCCCACCTTCTCCGCTGCAGAGGGAGGGCGGACACATTCCTGGAACAGTTGTTGAGAAAAAAAAAATCTACCAGCGGACGGTTTCAAGTTCCCCCAATAGAAACTGTGCCTGATTTGTGGCCAATGTTGGAGATGTAAAAAAGGAGGAAAAACACTAAGGGGTAGCTATGGAGATAGAAGGTTATCCTTGCTGCTTTCTTTGACAGGTGTTGAGTGGGGTAAAAGTGTTAAAACAGAATCTCCAGCATGTACGCCAAAGGAAAAGGAGCTGTCGTACCATCCGATAGCCAAGCGAGAGAAAAGTAAGTGAAAATTGAGGTTTGTTTCAGAGATCTAGCAAGTTGGACATCGTGGTTTTATCGATACTTCATAAACTATCCGTAAATCTGTTATTTAAATGCTACATGCTTGTTCTTTCCGCGTGTACGCTTTTTCCTTGGAAGGTTTAATTTTTTTTTGTTTCTGTTGCTTGACTTTTTAATTCTGCACGAACGCGCTGCCTTCCATGCACATTGTTATACGTCTATTCTGTGTTTGTCTGGGGATATTTCCGGAATATTTAAAGTAGTGTGCCGGTAATTCGTACGGCACCTCTAGTAAGACCAGAGCTTGTTAGAAATGACTTCTTGTACGTGGCGCTTGCAAGCGTTGAAGAAGTGGCTCGAGACGACCGCGCTCGAGTTTGGGAACAATGCGCGAGCGTGTGGCGCGAGGGGCTGCTTCGCTGCCGCCGCCTCGGTGCACGAAGTTATAGACGGCGCGCGGCTGCAGCTCTGGCTAAGGCTGCTTACGCCGTTTTTGTTCTAAACATTGCCTCGGTTGCAGTGAGGTGCATTTGACGGTCTGTTTGTATGCCAGCTGGTGTAATTTAAATTGTTTGTACTGTAAACAGTGGGTTTATGTCTTATCAAATAGGAACACTGTTGTCTCCTACTAGCCCATTGCTGCAGTTTTGTTTCAGCCCTGACTTAGAAAAACTTAAATGGGAAACTTGAATGGGACATATTGGTATCTAACATGTTTGCATCGTAGTTTATGTGTGGTGAGAATGACCGTTACTGTAATAACCGCACTGAGAGTGAACACATGTGTCAAGGTGGGAAAGTGAAGAAACTTATTCTGTTCATCCCAGTCAGCCTGTTCACTGTCTTTTTGGTGGCTGCTATAAACGAGTGGCGGCTTGAGCTCTCCATTAATAGATCCTGTACCAAAACATTGTAGTGTTTATAATTTCGCAACAAAAAGAGAACTTCCATTCACAGTCAAACAGTTGGCGATAGTGTAGCTGAAAGATTTCATTGTGTTTTTTCCCCACATCGATTGAGTTTAAGAAACACATGTAACAAAAGGTGGAAACAAAGATCTTGAAAACTCTAAAACTTATACAAGAGACAATGGTAAAGCCGCTTTGTTTTATAGTACACGGCGTCTGAAAGCCATTAGAACCGTATGTGCTCCTCTTATATTGCTTAAAATCTCACAGAATGGTTTGGAGAAGGTATTTAATGATTATTGTATATTTCTAAGTTTTTAATATGTTTCCCTGTCATTTGACTGTACATGCATCTCCGCAGGTTTGCACGCAAAAGTCTGCCGTCGACTCGCGAGTCTCCTTGTTCATGCATATACTTTTCTAAGCAACTTAAAGAAAAAAGAACAATAAACGGTACATTAAGCGAGAATTTCCAACAAAGACACTTTCAGTTAGCCGTTTTTGCGGAAAGGTCGCTTTTTCGGGTACAGTTACATTCTTGTTGGGCGGCAGGCGAGCTTTTGATATGCTGATTTTTGTTTTGTGAAAGGGAACAATTGGGGACAATCGGAACCGCTGTCGATATCATTGTCACTTCACAAAGTGTTTTTTTTATGTATCCAAAGTAAAGCGGGACCAGAAGACTAGATTAACACAGCCCCTTTTTAAAACGTTTGGGAGTTTGTCTGGTCCATTCAAGAAAGCGACCTGTATGGCTTATTGTCTTGTTCAGATGTTCGTCTGTCTGTCCGCAGATATTCAACTGGGTAATTTTCGGACCCAGAGAAACTTGTGGAACCATCTGGGCAAAAACACAATTGGTATGAATTATCAAAGGCAACGGTAAAACGATGATTCACCGATGGTTTATTAATCCTTCAGTCAGATGTGCTGTGTAAAGTCCCACCCACTCGTTTATTTTCCGACAGGAATTGTGGAGCATGATGGGAAATGTTTGCCCTGTTCTTGTTTTGTATGTGTGTCTGGTTGAGAGAACTGGGACGAACGCTGTTGACTTTTTGACTTGTTTCTTTAGTCCCTGTTTCGGTGACGTTGTTCAGTTACTGAGACTGTTGACGTGAGGGGAGTGGCCTTGTATGTACTCTTGGTTGTCTTATTTTAGGGTCATGGGACTGTGTTGTAAGGTATGGGGGATATCACTGTGTTTGTGCTTCGGAAACGTGACCTGTTTGCATCCTCTTCAGTTTCACCCTTCCGTAGATGATGTTGGGTTTGGGTACAGACTGGTGCCTTGGTCAGTTTGCCCTGTCAGATTCCCTGTTCACAGGTCAAAATATAGAACAGAATTGTTATCTCAAGTAAGAAAAGCTCAACTTTTTTTCCCCCCTTTGGGAGATAATGAACATTTTTTTGCAGTATTTGACAAAGGTTGCCCAAGCTCGGAAAATTATTGTTTTGTGTCTCCAGATTATATGATTTAAGCCAAAGCTGGGCTACTTGGAACCCAACAAAAGAGACATTATATGACTGGAACATGTTGTGAGGTCTGTGGGACCCAGTGAAAGGCTGAGCTTTAATAATTAATTTGCAACGTGATGCTGTATTCTTCTGGTCTTCCCAGTAGTATGTGACGTTTTCTGGATAGGTTCATCTTCCCGGCTTGCTGGGTCTTTCAGGGGTGCCTCCTCCTTGCTGGGCACCTTCAGAGGCCTGCGATTCGGCCGCGAGGGACGTCCCGGCGCGTGTCTGCAGTGGCTCGCTGCACTGGTTGGAAGTGAGCATGGGCAGAAGGTGAAGTTGCAGTTACGGAGATCCCAGGGAAACAGAGGAGCTGCTGTTGTTTTCCAGCCACACCTACGTCGGCGCAAGCTGCGACAACAACACGTCCGTCGGCTTTAGTGTCTGGTCTCACCTTTTTATTAATTTGTTGCTTAGTTGTCTTCTATCAAAACCACTTTGAATTTCACCTGGCCCATGTAATCGTGTAGCTCAGTTGTGTATGTTTTATTGAAGTAATTCAGGCAAAGTGCTTCCCTGATGGCTGGTAGGCTGGGCCTCTTGTGATGTGGACTTAGAACCTGCGGGTTATGAGCGCATGTCCTTAACCACCTGGCCCATTATCCTGTTTTATTTACAACAGCTTAAGGTAAAAAAAAATCTTTTAACTACTGAAGAGAACCCCTTTCTGTTCTAACAGAGAATAATAACGATCCATGCAGCCAAATTCTGTCCCAGTTGCATTTCCTGGTTCCACCTTTGCACAGGATATTCCAGCTTTCGTTGGCAGCTGCTGTTAACCCCTGTTGTGCTGGAGGCAGTGTGGGTGGGGTGCCTCAGGGGATTTCCATCAGGACCTGCTCTGAAGATGGGATGGTCACGTGACCTGACAGTGATCCCGAGCTCAGGAGTGTGGCTCGTCTTAGTCTGATTCGGCGGGGTGGGTGGGGGTGATCGGCTATTGTTTGGGTTTCTCTCGCTCGGTCTTCACAGCGTGGCATGGAGGCCTGTGTTTCTTGGTTTGTTGATACGCCTGTGGAGTGGGTGGAGCGTCGTGGGGAGGGCTGACTCAGCCATCCCCTCGGGCTGTGCCCTGAGCGAGCCTGGATTTGGGCTTTGTGTTGGCTGAGAAGAGACTGGGAATATGGTTGACTGGCAGCAAACTTTGGGCCCCCCCGGTGGGGGGGGTGGAGGGGGATGGCTTTGTGAGTCTCTGGTGCCCCTCAGGATTGAACGTTCTCCGGCTTAAGGTGGCCAAACTTGCTTTGTTTATTTTTTTGCCTGGGTCCCTTTTGCTTTCCATCTCTTCTGACAGACCTCCTATTCCTTAATTCATGTCTCTATCAGGTATCAATGTGATGATAAACTGTAGGTCAAAGGTGGAAAAAAAAACACAAGCTGTGGAACAAGGGCCTCCCCCCAGCACTTCTGAAATGTGTGACAGGATGGAGGTGGTGCCCTGCTTACTGCTGGAGGCCTGCCCCCCCTGGATCTTAGGGTGTTACCATGACGTGGGAGGGGAAAATCCCAGTAATTTTTCGTTACAGTGTTTTCATCTGTCATACTGTGAAATCGTTTGAACTCCCGTGACAGTGAACACCTACATTATCTCTGTGCTTGCGGTGGGCTTCTCAAGGGTAGGTGGGTAAACCCAACCTACTAGGTACTTGTGGTGGATGAGCTGTACAGGCACAGGGCTATGTTTGGGTATGGGGTCAGTGGTACTGAGGTCATGCTCCGCTGTCAGTGCTCATCTACAGGGGGCTGCTGCATCTTTCCCGCTGCTGGGGAGTCGTACGCTTCTTGGGAATAGATCTGGATGTCCTGGCAGCAGGCATGAGCATAGTCTGAGAGCTGTGAGCGGTGTTTGTGATGGATTAGCATTTCGTGCCGCTGTCTGACATTCTCGTGTCTGGACTCCGCCCTCGGTGGCAGTCAAGGTGACTTCATTTGGTTTTAATTGCTGCTAAAATGAACATAGGAGAGGAGAGGCTGGGAGAATGTTCAGCGTAAGGGGCTGAAAACGCATCATGTGCCTGGGCTGATATCTTCATTGCTCTCTTCCTCTTCCTGTCAGTGGCGATACGCCGGATAGCAGGAGTCATGGGCCTTGTAGTAACAGATAGCTTTTGGTGAATGACCAGGAGAGGCTCTGATTATTGCTCCCTTGTTTGCGTCGTTTATCATAAATCTCTTTCTGATGCAACTCTTAGGACTAAATAAGGCTTTGTCTTAAAAGATTTTTAGCTGTGTACCGGCTTAAGCCTTTCGGATTACTCTTAACCGACAGAACTTCTGTTGTAGATCATTTCCGGTTTATTAATCGTTATGGTGTATTTGTTTTTGATTTTTTGAAGATTATGCTGAATATTCTAGTTCCTCTGACGGATGTGGACCGCTTGGATTAATTGGGAGCTGCCTCTTCTCCCCCTGCCTATTTTCAGGCCCGTTTAATCAGGCCTGTCACCATACTGGCTCCGATTTGTTTATTTGGCAGCTGTTTTTGCTCAGTGTCCAGTTCATATAGTACCAGCGGTACTTTTTAAGGATGTTAAAAGGTCAGTGCAGGCTTGTGGTCCGGAAGTGCAGTAAACGCTGTGCATCGCTGCTTTGTGCAGGAAATGCAGCTCTGTGAAATGGTGGTATGGCGTGCAAACATGATGTGTGCACTTTTTCTCCCCCCCTCTCAGTATGTGAGGCTGGGCTGGCATGGATGTATTGCGAGGATGGATTTTGTTTCCCCAAGCATACGGGCTAATTTGTTCATTTGTTTTACCATTGTGAATTATTGGCTCCATATACCTGGGTATGGCTGCGTATTACGTTTCCCGAATGGGTTTTACTCTAAGAGTAACACAGCTATAGAAGCCCAGCAGTTAAAAATGTTCTGTTTATCTGTGGACTCCAGCAGCCCCTGGGCCTATGGCTTTTTCACACCGGGTTCTTCTTGCATGGCGGCGCAGAACCGCGTTCCCATGACTGCCTTTGCTGACACGTGATTCCTCTGTGTTTCAGGTTAGCTTTATACGTGTACGAGTACCTTCTGCATGTGGGGGCCCAGAAGTCTGCCCAGACGTTCCTGTCCGAGGTAAGCGTGTGCCGCATTGCTTGTGGTGTTATAAAAGATTTAATGATAGTCTTAAATCAGGAAAAACTGTTAATGCTCCCAGTCGTCCATTAGCCCATCACACCCGAGCCGCAAACCATAACAATGTGCAAAAAGGCAGATAATCCGGGGGGGTTGGGCGGTGGTTTCTTTGGCTAATACGCTGTTTTTAACTGTCTTTATCGTCATGCACTTTCAGTGCAGTGAGCATGTTTGTTTCCTGTTCTGCGAAGCGCATGCACGCCGCGCGCGGCTCCCCCGCAGTGTCGTCTTCGCCCCGGGTTTTAATGCGGGTCACGTCCTGCCTCCACGCCGCGTTTGTGTGCACCAGCCCCCCTCTGGACACCGGTGCTTTGTGGGCCCTTGCTGCGTCTTCCTCCTCCAGCACCACCTCCTCCTGCCATTAATCGTGCGGGATGGAGATAATGGGAGTGCTGGTTGGGCTGCGATGGAGGCTGCTAGTCCTCTTTCTCCCCGTTTAACTCTGAGATGCATGAGCGCCATGCTTCAGGACTTGCATTAGTGTCCTTAGTGCATTAGTAGACTGGGCTCCACATTGTGGACGTTGGAGCCATATTGAAGTTAAGCATTTTTATAAAAGCAGGCAAAATTAAAATGTAGTACGGCAACTATTTAGTACGGCATTATGTAATTTTTTTTTCCCTGTTCTGTTAAGTGTTTGTACTTGGTCCAACTTGCATGCCCTCCTTTTCTTAGACAATGGGAGCAGGTGATGCTACTACGGTGCTCTTGGCTGTTTTTGAACTCTTATCTGTATGAGTCTGGGTGATGAAATTTTGCAACTTCCTCTACAGCTTTGCCTCAATGGCTGCAGATGTACATGTCGTTTTTTCCCCCCCTGTTTTGAGTATATTTTGCACAAGTTTGGGGGGGGGGGGGGGGAATCCAACTAAAGCTGGGAATGTGAAGGTTTTGAACATGTGTCGATATGCTCTAGATGTTCGGTCGTTAAACAGTGTATCTGAACTTGTGTAAGTACAGTGAAATGACTGTGTACACGAACAACGTCGGTCATATATCTCTTCAAGAGAGAAGGACATAAGGCGAATAAAAACAGTATTAGCAGTTACGAGTAATCTAAGGAATATGGCCTCTGCTAGTCCCTCGCTTTGTGTAGAAAGCATGTTCACCGTCTCCTCAGTCGAATGCACCCTGAATGTATCTGCCGTCTTTCTTAGAACCCTAAAGCTTTTTTCTGCCGGGGTTCTATAAAAATGCAGTTTTTGCTGATGCTTTCTTAGGGCGAGAGAATTATTTTTGTGTGTGTATGTCTGTATATATATAAATACATATATTATGTATGCACATGTTTAACCTGTAGGTTAATTATATATGCAGGTTATAATTCAAAATATGTCTGCTCTGTCCTGATAGCCCAGTATTCAAAATTTTAAACCATACGTTTTGGTTAATTTAGATTATGACAATGCAGCAAATTTCCGAAAATCATCAGGCATCGAGCAGCTCCGAAGCGAAAGCCGGAATCAGATCCACGCCGTTTTGAATGCCGAGATTGTGTAAATGCCGTTGATTCTGTTACGTGAATTGGAAAAATGGTCAGCCTGCTAATTTTATGTGAAACATGTTTTTGGGGGGGCATGGCTGCCAGTGCACCTAGTGTCCAGGCAATACAGATGGACAGCGGTGCATTTTGGGGGCTCAGAAAGCGCCGCGAAGTGCCGTTCCAGATTCTGAAATGTTTCTTTTAAGTTCCTGTAAACCCAACCGGTTACATAAAAATTTTTTGTTATACAGGTGGTAGTATTAATATGTATTGAGATGCTGCACGTACCTCACAGTTTGGGTATAGCAGTGCAGAGGATGATCATAGGTGTGTCAATGGAGCCCAAGATGAAGTATCTTGGCAACACTTCCAGTCCTGCTAACAGTTTCCGTTCGGTGGCATCTACAAGCTTTTTGTCTTGAGTGCAGTTTCATTTAATATCTCCAGGTGTCACTAAGACCATGTAACGTGCAGCAGTGTTGTGCTCTTCAGGACTGTGCAGATGTTCTCCTTGTGTTGCTGTCAGTTAATACTGCTTGTTAATTTGTGCTTCTTTGCAATACAGGTTTAACTTGCTGTTTCTACAGTCTCTGCCCTGGTTATTAATTAGAAATGGCACGAGCAGCTGTTATCGAAATGAGTTGTTTGAAATACACACCCTTATATATGCTGGGAACGGAAAACCAGCTGGAGAGAAAGGAAGTATAGAAGGTTGCCTCCACCAGACCTTCCATACAGGTGTGCTTCTGACTTTTTTTACCTTTTTTAAATCAGAAATTTAATGGTGGGCAGCAGCACGCGGCGATTTTAAAGTGGAAATCTGTAAACATTCATTGGATTATAGTGACCATCTGAGGTGTCAGTTTCACACTGTATTGGTCGCAGACATTCGTGGATCAGGTGAGCAGTGATGTGTATCGGAGAGTCTGCTGTATCATTGTGGGCTTAACAACTACAATCAGAACTCGGTCCCCCTTATTGCGGTGTGTTTTATTATAATATAAATAAATAAAATTAAATACACCCCCACCACCTTATTAGATTGTGAAGCAGGTACCCCCCCTCTCTGTCTTCTCTATGAGTGGCATTTGACTGATGAGAGGAGGACCGCTGGCCCTCCGCCCCCCCTCGTTACGCCGGGCGTTCTCCCGCTGCTCTCCGCTTCGTGTCAGGCAGCGCGGCGCCCTGCTCTCTCTCTCCCTGAACGGTTCAGTCTCAGCTCTGTTGGTTCTGCATGTTTTGCTTAACCAGATTGTCTCTCCCCCCCCCTTGCAGATTCGATGGGAGAAGAACATCACACTGGGGGAGCCTCCAGGATTTCTTCACTCGTGGTGGTGGTATGTATCACATGTTAAGGGGGTGGGGGGGGCTTTCTGTACTGTTAGAGCAATGGAGATCTTGCAGTTCTGTGTGTGTGTGTACGTTGTGTATGTTATGTGTGTATTACATTGTGGGGACCAAATGTGATTAAAAACCTGTTATTTTGATGTTGTGGGGACCATTTTTTTGGTCCCCACGAGGGGAAACTTAATCTTATAAAAAGTCTGACTGCATTCAAAAAACTAAAAATGCCAAAAGTCTTGTATTTTGTTTGGTTACTTATGGTTAAGGCTAGGGCTGGGTGGGGGTTAAGGCTGGGTGGGGGTTATTATCGTTTGGATTACAGTTTTTCCCCATAGAAATGAATGGAGTGTCCCCACAAAGATATGACTACTTTGTGTGTGTGTGTGTGTGTGTGTGTGTGTGTGTGTGTGTGAGAAAGAGAGAGAGCATTTTAAGCAGAGCTCCTGTGATTCTTTCGCATTAAAGGAATCAACCATTATCACTGTACAGGCAGCAGGTCTGTTGAATGACACTTGGATTGTTATGGCTTAGTTTTGGTTGGGAAATGAACACTAGCTGAAGCTGCTAAACACAGGCAGAGGGGCCTGCAGCTGGTCCATCGTCCTTTGTTAAGGCTGGTTAAGTGTCTCTCTGGTGTTGATCCAGCAGCCGGCGTTCTTGTCCTTTAGCCGCCTCGTTGGGTTTGTCTTCATTCTCTGGTCCGTGCCAAACCCCCCCCCCTCCCAAGCACTCGGGTGAGGGGAAGGTTGGAGGGCGATGGGCAGCAAAGCCCCCGGGGGGTACTGAGACCCACAGCTGCAAGGTGGGGGGTGACTTGGGGGGTGTTGAGGAACAAGGGCCTGAGGGCTTGGTCGGCAGCATGGGCTGTAGGGTGCCGCCACCCCCCAAACACTGTCCCCCATAAAGAAAAGGTCCAGATGGTACGGGAAAGCCCCCCCCCTCCCCTTTTGTCCGGCCCCTCCCACTACCTTTGTCTGTCAGCCTTTCCTTTGTTCCCTGTGAGCCCCCCCCCCCCCCCCCCCCAATCGCCAGAATGGATTAACTCCGTGCATTCCAGACTTCTTTGTGTGAAACGACCCCAACCACCATCACACACACACACCTCCCATAGCTTAAGGCCTATTTTCTGTCCGCTCCCATTTCCTGGCGTGCGGAAGTGGGATGGCAGGGTGGCAGTAGAAGTCTGCTGGGGAGGTGGGGGGTGGTGTTGATGGATTAGTGGATGGAAGGTTTCTGGGGGGGGGGGGGTCATGGGATGGAGGGTTTGGCTGGAGAATGATCAGCAGGTGTGGCTGTCCTTAACCTGACCGGTGGTGCTAAGTGGGTGGAGATGCGGCCTCAGAACAGCTGATCCCCGATAGCGACTCGCCGTGCTGCGTTGCTGAGCTGGGATGTTTGCTTCCCGCTAAAATCCCTCAGTGTGTATCCGGTGGTGCTACCGCGGCTCCGCTCCTCCTCCAGCTCGCCGGCTGCGCGTGGAACGTGTCGCTCCGGCGTGGTTGAGTGCCGGTGGTGTTTTATACCATGCTGGTGAGCTCTCAGACAGGGCTGAACAGCCCGTCTCTCCCTCCGCCGCCTCTTGGCTATGATCTGCCTGATCCGTCCCACGAAGAACCGTGTTCAGTGAAAGTCTCCCCGGGCGTCCCTCATCCCCGCATGCATGTTCCCGGCTCTCTTGCCAGCACGGTGGCCGTAGCAGTACTCCGGGCATCTTTCGGGGCGATTTGGAGCTAAAAAAAAAGCAACGGAACGTTTGGGATTAAGCAATTCTGAACTTAGTAGTCGTTATACTTGTAAATTTTGGTATACTGCTTTGAATTGGCGCCCGTCGCTGTGAAGCGGCCCCCCGGCATGCTGGGAATGTAGACGTTTAAGGCATCCAGTTGTTGTAAAGATCGTATTTTAAATGTTGATTCATTCAAAACGATGTGCGTATAAATAAAAGCGGTGGGTCATCTGCTCTTTCGCTCCCCTATGTCCTTTTCATAACTGTCTTTTTCTAGCCTTCCTTTTGTTTCTCTCCTCCTCCCCACCCCCTCTTCCTGCGCCTCTCTCTGGGGGGGCAGCCCTCGGGGGACCTCCCTGTGCAGGCCAGGGGGATATGTGTTCGTCGGGGGCTGGGGCTGGGGGTGGGGCACTCTCTCCAGACACCCCTCTTCTGTGCTCCAGAGTTTACTGCCCCCTCACAGTGCCCCAACATCTGAATTTGTTTCCCCCCCCCCCCCACCCCACTTCTTACTGCGAATTCTGCCATACGTCTCCGTATGAGGCTGATGTTTCACGGGATGCTACTCTGGCAGGTCAGCGTTTCTCAGCTGGATCCTCGGACCCTTCCCTTTTTTGCTCCCTCCCAGCATCTCTGACAGCCAGTTTGTCGGGAGCAAAAACATGAACCGCCTGGGGATCCCTGAGGACCGGGTTTCGGAAGCCCTGCGTTAGGGATCCTCTGAGGATGAAGCTGCTGACTTGTACCTTTGTCTAGCGGGACTGTGCTTCATGGCTGCCCCTTTTACTGGCGGGAGTCCTACTCAGCCTGCTTCACGGGGTGTCCATTAAATCGATATCCTAAGATCAGGCACTATTTAATCTGGAGTCGTTAAACGGGTCCTTTCTTTCAGAGCAATCATTAGTACACCATTTGGCACGGAACCCCGAGCCCCCCGCAGGTCTTTAACGCTGAAGTTGACTTAACTGAGCAAATTGCTCCTGTAATTGATCAGTAACCTGTGGGTCTCACCAAGTGGAATTGAAACCAGCGTAGTTGCCGACCCTCCCCACACCCGACCCCTGCTGGACGTAAGGCAGAGCCGGCAAATCGCTGCTGATCACTTTTAGGTTTAGTGGCCCCCGCCGAGACGTGTTGTGAGATTTTTATTGCCCCTGTGTTCCTTTATCACTGTGGTCAATTCTGAGGTGCCTCTCTCTCTCTCTCCTCCCATTTCCTGTTGCAGTGTATTCTGGGATCTGTACTGCGCTGCTCCGGACCGGCGAGAGACATGTGAACACTCCAGCGAGGCCAAGGCCTTCCATGACTATGTGAGTGGTGCTTTTTCCTTTTTTTTTCTTCTCCATCAGCCAGTCCTTGGCATCATTGCTAAAATTGAGCTTAGCTTAGGTGTCTGGATTCCTATTGACTGCTGTAGCCTGTGGATTCTGTTCAGTTGTTTTTAATTAATTATAAGGGTTAGTCTGTATTTATGGCAGGTATGTGTGTGTAGGGCAGGCAGGTCCTCATGTGGTTTGGTTCGGTTCCATACTATGATGCTCAGCTTCTCTGTTTGACCTTCCTAATCAGCGGCAGACCATTTGTAAGCAGACATTTCAGTCATGCTGGGTTTCACCTCTTCGCCTTTGTCCTTTGACCTGGGGGTGTCACCCTGGTCGGTCTGTTGGGGTCAGAGGTCAGCGCTCAGCGTGGATCTTTCATTAGTGTTGGCCATGGCACTCGGTGGGTCAGGAGTCTATAAAGGGGTTAGATGAGCCTCGAGAGAAGCCCCACAGCACTGGCAGTGACCTCTGACCCCTGACCTTGCTAATCTTTCACCTCAATTAGCTGGGTGCCCGAAGTTGCTGGCACTCGTGTGGCAGCGGAACGGTTGCGTGAGACGTCCTGGTCAGACCTTCTGTCAGCCCTTAATGGGGGCCTAAAGGCCGAGGTAGCATAAGGACACGAACGCCTGGAAGGTACCGGCGACCTGTCAGACTGCCACCGTCTGAACTCTGCAATCCTCATGTCTGACCAGGTGGGGGCACTCTCCTAGGAAATGGTCGTTTGAGGGTTGAGGTTTGTTTGTGCGTCCCAGAGCTCCCTGTAGATTCCAGCCAGGGGTCTCTCAGGCTCGGGTCAAGGTGCTGACTGGGTGTCGGAGGGCAGGGTTGTCTCGCAGCAGACCTTGTTGGCGGGACGAGGAGGAGAATGTTCGCGCTCACTAATCCCTGAATCCAGGGGATGGTTCGGCCGCAAATCCTGGGATTTTGTGGGATTGTGGTCCTGGCAAATCTCCCAGGATTGGGGGGGGGGGTTGCTGTTGCAGTGTTTCCCAGAGTGCAATTCTACTCTGTTGTTCCAGCAGTGTGATCATATCTATTTAATGGTCTGGTACAGTTGTGCCGCTCATGTGCTACCAGTTTGGAATGGCCAGTCCTGCCATTACTGGTCTGCTCTTCCTGTTCACGCGTATCGTCAGTCTATGCCCGTGTTTCTCAAACTGGTCCTTGGGGACCCCCAGGCAGTCCTTGTACCGGAAGCTGAGAGGGAGCAAAAACGTGAACCACCTGGGGGTCCCCAAGGGCTGGGTGTAGAACCACTGGTCTAAAAACTCACACTCAGTTCCACCCACCGCCCTGTAGGTGGCGCAGGAGAGCAGCAGCAGAGAGGAGCACTGCTTTCAGGATGTGGGGCTCACCTGGCCGGTGTCCGATGCAGCGTAGTGGGGTTTTATGCTGAAAATATTCCGATTATTTTATAGGAAAATACCTGTGAGCAAATAAAATGTTACTGATTTTATCATTCTGACTCATTAACCAAAAGACTTAATGAGGCAATTAAAACTGTAGAAGGGATCTCTTTGTTGTACTGTTGAGGAGGGTTCTTGGCTGTTTTTGATAAACACCTTAAAATAGCAGAAATAAACACCTAAGGTGTTTAAAACTGCCTCAAAACAGCAGTCTGGTGCTAAGCAACCACAGAAGAGAAGTACAGCCAGAACCGATACTATTGTGGACCCCGTCTCCTCTCTCTGGTGTCTCTTTCCTGGGGGATTTTGGTATTTAACTCTATGTGGCCCCCTGGTGGTCACGCTGAAGCAGTGCAGTTTGAGCAGCCTCTCCCACTGCCTGTGCTTGGTCTCTGCCGCTGCGATCGCTTGGCCCCCCTCCCGTATCTTTGAAGGTTAATCCTTCACGTACACGAGCATCTTGGGAACGACTGTTTCCTTTTCTATTAGGGGACTGGATGCTGCTGCATTCAGAGTGTGGTAGCTGAAGGGTTACGCCCCGCCCGTGATGATGTGCGTCCTCTGCGGTCCCCACTGAGCATGCTTAGTGATAACCATGTCGTTAATATCTGGTGGGAGGGGGGTTGCAACAAGGGCTCGTGAGGTGACTGTGATGTCATGCCTGTAACTGAGCATGTGTGTGGCTACTTTCCTTGCCGTTGTCATAGCATCCTGGGTGGGGGAGGTGATGTGGTGCAGCTGTGGCCTCCTGTTTGGAGTTGAGGTTCTGCCCCCCCATGGTCTGTTTGATCTATATTCACACTCTGCTTTGAAGTTGAGGGCTAGAGGTGCCCTGTCATCCAGCATGCAGAAAAGGGCATGAATTGCTGCTCGGGGGGCTACTGGGGTACGGGGGTCAGGGACGGCGCCCCCTTCAGGTAGGCAGTGAACAGTCCGATGGTGTGCTAAGCTGGTACAGCGTGTGGTGCTGCTGGGGCATATCAGCTGGGGCGACTTTCAGTTTGGCCTCCTGTGGGTGGGTAGGCTCCTGCATTCTTTACTCTCGTTAAGGGTTTCGCGTGCAGGGCGACTGCCCTGCTCAGTCCTCTCCCTGCATTCAGAGCCCAGCTGGTTCCGTGTGTGAGCTGTGATCAGGGAGATGTCCTTTGCTGTCTCTTCTGCTGGGCCCTCTGCTGTGTCTCCCTGGTACCTGCATGCTTGGCCACGCATGTGCCTGTGTGTGCAGCTCGTCCAGGCGTGTAGCCGAGAACATAACTGGAATCCTGGTGATTTAGTGACAACAAACTGCTTAAATATTTCGGCAATGCTTTACTTAAAGCAATCATATAGCTGAATTATACATACCTTCATAATGCATTATAATGCATTCCTAAAGTATTATAAACATGGCTATAACTATTTGTAAAAGGTATAAGGCATTATAGCCTTGTGCATTATGCATTATGAATGCTCTATGAAGCTTTCATCTATAATGAGTATAAATGGGTTATACTGACCATTATAATGCATACTAAACATAGCCATAATGTGTTATGCCTTTTTGTAGTTTTTTAAATTAATTTTAAGGGTTAGTTTATATCTGTGAGTTATGGATTACTTCATAATGCATTATATTGCATTCATAAAGAGTTATATGGCTGCTTTAGGGAAAGCATCACCAATATTTTTTTTAATGATGCGCCCTTAGTTCCAAACACAACATCAGTCTTGGCCCTGGGCTGCCCAGGGGAGGGCGAGGTCTCGAGCAGTAATGTCGCTGCTTTAGTCCCTGATCCATCTGACTAGATCTGCAGGCAGGAAGATGGACTCACACCTGCCGAACGCTGCCTGTCCCCAGCGGGAAGACTTGCGGATCGAAGGATTTGCTTTCGCTTCCTCCGAGTCCGTAAGCGTGCCATCTACACCGGTAGCTGTATATCCCAGCTGTAACTTTCAGCTCCCGAGAAGGTGCTGTTGGTAAGACTAGCTTCCTGTGGATCCTTAAAGCATTAAAACGTCTTAAGAGAGATTATTGGGTATTAAATTCTGAGATGCTACCTAAAGAGTGATTTGAGTAATCATACCTATAGAACCTGAATAAAACTTATAATTAGTATAATTTAGTTCTGGTAGATTCCTGTTCCTCAGATTAAAAAATAAAAAGGAAATCAACAGCTGCTCCACATTCAAGAGTGTTTAGTAGTTTTTCACCAGCAAACTCTGAGAGCCAAAGCACTGTGGGTTTCCTGCATCATAATAATTGCTTTATATAATAATTGCATAATACTACGTATCATCAGAAAGGCCAAGCAATTGTCCACAAATTTATTTTTGCATTTTGCGTTTTTCGTTTTATTCTCAGTCCCTACATGATACTCCCTCCCACCTGGAATTCGTACAATACCTCACCGCTGTGCAAGTTAGAATTTGGCAGCTGCTCAGGAAACATTTTTTAATTCCCTTTTTTTGGGGGGGGGTGGGGCTGAGTTCCTACTTGAAATCTGACTTTGGCTTTGGGAAAAGAAGGCACCAGATTTACCTACAGGGTGGTAAATCCAAAAGCATTAGTTTGTTGTTCTTGTTTGTCATGTTCCCCAGTGTCAGATATGGTGAAATCCCGTTTCGCGCCCCCCTCCCTTTGAAAGGCTACGATTTGTGAACAATGCGGCCCCTCCCGTGCGAGAGCTGTACCTCCGAAAGGTCTCTCTAGCTGCATCTCCACCGAAAACCCTCCCGCCGTCTTTAAATTTTAAACTGAAGGTGGAAACACTGACACATCTGCAGGCATTGCAGAACTCTCGGTTTTTTTTAAATTATTATTATTATTATTATTTTCGCAACACATTTCCAAAGGATATTTGTTAAAATTCTGCCACCCCAAATTTATAGATATAATTCTAAGCGTTAAGCCTGAAGTGTGGTGCGGTTGCTCCCGGCCCGTGCTGCTCTGGTACATGGGGCCAGTGTCCCTAGGAAGAGCTCTTAATTCCCACGTGGCCTCCGGTAACGTATGTGAAACCGGCTTTCCTGAGAGAAGTATGGTCTTATGACGATGGCCAAATGTCCTGCCTGAGATGCTCTCACACACAGTAATATTCCCCCCCCCCCCCCCATTTTTGAGATCTTAAACGTGGTATGACAAATATGAGTTTAAAATAGTGTTGCGCTTCTGAAGAACGTTTAGAAGTCGAAAGGTTGCTGGCCCAAACCCCCCAGGAGAATAACCTGTTGTGTCAGTTCAGCTCCCTCCCCCTCGTCTTCGACCAATAAGCAAGGAGATTATCCTGGGCAGTCAGCCGTGTGATCAGGCAAATATGCAACATCTGTAAGATGTCGGATGCTTTGGCCGTAAAGAGAACAGCGTTTTAGGGAGTGTTTTGATGAGGTAGGAAAGGAAAAACACAGGACTGTCAAGTAGGTCGAGACGGTGTTTTGGTTGACCTGATTTAGGTCTAATCCCACTAATCCAGGAGGGTGGCAGATTACTGTCTAGGATGTTATACGGGCATTGGGGAACAGGCTCTGGGTTCTAGGACTTAACTCAACGTCCATCACCCAGGTGTAAAAAGTGTACAGATAGTGTCCATTTTTCAGTGGTTATTGATTGAATAATCATTTTAGATTGTCAAGAGATGGGTGAAAATGAATGAGAGCATGTTTCTGGTAGATATTGCCAGTATGTTTGCTGAGGTGAAAGTTCAGTAGCTTCTGCTTTGTTGGTTTGAGACCCAAGCTGTTTAGTTTGGTTGTCCAGTCTGGTTTCTTCTTTTGGGTAACGAGTAGACAGATGATTCCCAGTTAGTGTTAAGTTATGTTTTAGGCTAGTCTGTCTCCAATTGTAGCATTGATCCTTTTTGATTCGCTTTGAAGAATCACTGGCGTATGTTTGTAGTTTTTTGTTTTTTCTTAATTACAGAAGTCGGCTGAATTTATATTTGTTAGCATAAACCTCTTTAGCAGTTTACTGGGATCATTAAACAGCCGCTGTACCTTTTAGGAGGTTTAAGGGGATTTGTGCTGCTGTTCCCCGTAAGAGCAAAGCAGCGTATGGCGGCGCGCTGAACACGCTGCCGCTGTGCCTCCACGCTGATCCCCCAGCTGCACGGCCGCCTCTGCGTGGGGATGCTGCATGAAGACCCGTGTTTCTGGGCCTCTCCTGCTGCACCAGACGGGCCCCCTCTGCTTCTTATTGGGGTCACGGTGGTTCTGCTGTTGCCGTAATGCATCTCCTATACTTGGCACTCTTTACGGGGATTATGTGATGCATCGTGATATGCGCCGGCGCTGGCCAAATGTTCCTTGGCGAGGCCTTTCCCATCTGGACCGCCGCGGACGCACCTGGAAAGCTCCGTCCCCTGGGCTGCGGCACTCGGGCCACAAGGCATGCTGGGAGATCCCCAGAGCCGACAGGGGAGACGTACCCTATGCAGAGCGCGCCGAATCGCTTTCGTCGGCCACCAGATCGCAGGGATCGCTGGCGACAGTCTTCGCCATTAGCGAAATAAGAAAAATGTGGGCTGGGGGGGGGGGCAAGTCCAGTCTCCAGTGCTCACTCTCTGTCACTCTGCTTGGTCAGTGCCTAAATGATTTCCATTTCTGCATTAATGAGCTTCGGCTCCTCTTGCCAGCGCGCAGACTCCTGCGACGACAGCCGCATACAGCCCAGCCGCATACAGTTGTGGTGAAATTCAGACTGGCAGGCACTGCCATATTGGTATGACATGAACATTAGGCCAGCGCTTTGTGGTTACCTGCTTGTGTGTGAGTGAGTGAGAGGGTCATGCAAGGGTGTGTGACCCCCCCCCCCCCATGTTCCATCCTACATTTATCTCTGAGTCCCCCCCCCCAACTCCACCACCACTTTATTGCAGTACACACACACCTGTGTGTGTGTGTGTGCGTGTGTGTGTGGCCTACAAGGCCGTCCTTGCCCATCACACTCCTGACAGTCGTTGCTCTTGTACCCGAACTGACTGGCGTTTGGCGTGTTGATGCACGTCACAGGCAGCCTGCAAAGCCGAAGGAGCGTTCAGCTCTCTTCCCTTTTTTTACCTTTATCATATACCCCAGTCTTTAATAAGAGTCTCGAGGATGTTTTATTTCTTACCTTGCTGGTTTGGTTTTAAACCTGAACCACATGGTATGTGAAATGCGTATGAAATTTTTTTTTCTTTGAATGCAAGTGATGAAATGGTACATGGCAAGAAGACAAAGCCTGTTTTATTCTTTAGATGCCAAATTAATGTAACAAATATAGATGCTGGCAAAATGTGCCGTGTCTTACGTCTGCAGGTGTCTCACTGTAACTTAACTGCAGGTGTTGTGCAATGTAACAATTTATAACCCAACTCTGTTTCAAATGTAATGAATAGATAACTGTGCTGTGAATTAAAACAGTTATCAGCTAAAACTAAAACATACAGATGAACTTTATTATAGTTCGAGATAGTCTTCAAGCTTGAAGAAAAACTGCTGTGGTCACAGCATTTCCAGGCTGATGATGAACCTGCCCCACCCCTGACGATTCAGACCTACTCATTTAATGTGAAGTTGCCCCCCATCCTCTCTCTTCGTTGGTGACGTTGCCCCTCCATTAGTAGTGCATGTATCTTTTCTTTTCTCAATGTTATTCCTTTCGTCTTGTACCTGTCTGCCTCTCCTTCTGTCTTTTTGCCTGTCTGAGATCCCCATCTATCCCCATGTGGTGGATGAGGGGTTAGAAGTCAGGCGGATTAACCAGCAGTTTTATTTGGCCAGCCTGCAGAAAGAAGGCTTTGTTTGTGTTTTTTTTTTATTTTTTTATTTTGCCCCTCCCCCCCCTGCGTTGCTGATGCAGGCAGACAGGCAGGTGGGCGGGGGCAGATAGGGTTAACCGTTGTATCGCATGTGAAACACACACACAAACACAGGCAAATGCACATGTGTTTTTGGATGTTCGACTTTCCTCGCCGGCCTGGGTCTCGGCTAGCTAGCTTGATAAGTCGGTGGTTTGATTATGCTGAAGGGAATTAGCATGACTGACAGGTACAGATTGTTGTCTTTTTTTTTTTTTTTTTTTTTAACTTTACACATGTCATTCACGTTTAGGTACTGCGGTCTTCAAAAAGCACAGAGGGTTGGGGTTGGGGCCAGACCATATTTTAGCTAACAAGACTGTCGACTGTTTCAGTGAAGCAGATTGACTGGCTTCATTGGCTGAGAGAAACAGAGGTGTAGTTTTAACTCATCCAGATCAGTGCTTGACCTCAGGCTTACCGTACAGTGTGGTGATGCACAGGATCTAGAAGCATGTTCTCTACACTCCACTCGTGCTGTCTGGGTACATGAACAGACACAAGGCTGCCCAGTACTGAATGCTAAAGGCTGTGTCCAGCAAGGGTCTCTATCCGCTCCATAGCGGATCAGCTAAAGTCGGGTGGTCTTTGTCTCCCCCCATCCACACCCACCCCTTCTTTAAATGCTGATGCCTTTCACGATCCAGGATGCCTCTGGGGCGGAGTAGCAGGGTAAGGCGGGGGGGGGGGGGTGAATGCAGACAGGGTTCGTATCCATGACGACAGCTTCTGCCAGCCGTTCGATGCCTAGCTCCTATTGGTGGAAGGGTGTTGAGGGGAAAGGCAGGGAGGGGCTGAAGCGGACGACCCCGTTTTTCCTCCGGGGACCGTGGTGGCCTGCTCAAGTTCATGTACCGAATTAGCATAAAGGGGGTGGATGGGCAGGCTGTGTGTGTGCGCGTCTGTCCCCCTAGGTCCTAATGCCCTACCAGATTATAGGCCAGCCATTAACCCTAAGGCTTGTGTGGCCATTAGTATTGTCTGGCTGCTGTTATGAATGGTTACCTTGGCTGTGGTGGTCTGTATTTTGTTGGAGTTGTGATAGTGTTTGCCATGGGTGTCTGGCTCGGATGGGCTAGTGGTCAAAGAATTAACTTTATAAATATAAATTCTGAGGTTGGTCGTTAAATCATTCTCAACCAGAATGAATTTCTTTTACGTAAAGTGGGCTTTTCATTTGAGTTACACATTTTAAATGTAGTGTATATTTTATATTTGGCACAGTCGCTAATCAGTGAAGTCTTCCTCAGTTTTCAGTCACTTTTTCCTTTTTGAATATACTAGCGAAATGCAAGCACATCCAGGCGCATACTGGGTGGCGCCGGTCACGTGACCTGGCAGTCTCACTAATGTGAAGCTTAAGTCTTACTGTGAGAACAAGTGGGACTTTTCTGGTACAATCTGCTTGGGGCTAATTCAGTCCAGTTTGCTCCCATTTTAGATTAGTGTGCAGTACTCTGGAGAGCTGGGTTGGAGAGGATGCTGTCTGGGGGGGGGGGGTGGGGTGCAGTTGGATGGTGGTGCAGGGCCCGAGATGCCAAAATTCCTGCCAGTCTTGGAGAACAGGGTAGAGTCCTACCTGAAACTGGCCGTCAGTGGCAGGATCCCAGCCGTGTGAAGCAGGCCAGTGTCTCTCTGTAGGTGAATTCTCTCCCCTCCTTGCAGAGACGTCAGTCAGGCCACACTCCACAGTGGGTATGTGCAAGACCCCCGTTCAGAGGGAAGCCAGAGCCTCCCCACCTCTCCCCCAGTTTCGGTTGTGTGGAGCAGAGATTTCGCTAGGAATGGGGATGGATCAGCGGTGGGGGGGTTTGGAAAAGCAGAGAGCCTGAGACATAAATGTAATAGGCAGGGTTATGGACAGGCAGTGGCTTAGTAGTAGAAGTTTGTGCAGATGATGCGTGGGTGGAGAAGGCTGAGCTGCAGACGCACCGCTCGGGTACCTGGGCTGTTGAGCGACTGCGCAGTCAGTCATGGATGTGCACTGGAACCTGTCATTTGTTGCTCTGCGACTGAGTCTGTCTGGCACTGTGCTAAACTGGGGTATCAGGAGCTCGATGGCTACAGGCCTTTTTGAAGTTGTTGGAAATTCCATAATGATTTACAGTAACTGCACCTTCATAATGCATTCAGTATGCATCCATAGCAGGATGTAAGTATGCCTTAACATGCCTTAACATTTCATTCATAATACTTTCAGTAAACAAAATGACAGCTGTAATATGTACTAATAAGAATTATAATTATATCATTATGTAATATGTTTGTTCTAAATATATATTTAAGCTGTTATGGTGTGTTAGGATGTTAAGGTATTTTTGATTGCTGCTTATGAATGTTCTATGAATGCATTATGAAGGTGCACTGAATGTTTTATGAATGTTTCATAAAGGCATTATGAAGGTGCAGCTAATGTAATGCATTACTGGAAAATTCTCCCAGTGCCTCTTGTGGCTCTGAGGTGTTTTGTAAAGAACCTAGGCAGGGTTTTGGGCCCAGAGTTCTCACTGCGTGGGCTGTTCTGTCACTGGTGTCTGGAAGCTTGTGTTCGTTTCGGGAGATGTCCTGTGGGGCGCGTCGCTTCACATTGAAAGATGCCAGTAAATTGAATTTGTGGGTATGATGGTATGTGTTTCTTGTCACTTGAGCACATGACTTTGACAGCCTATCATTGTGTTTAATCGGCATGTAGTCTGCAGCCCCTGGTGGTGTTTATAAGAAGGGCGCAGGGGTTTGTCACATGACCTTTGTCACATGACTGCACAGGTGACCCATATAAGCTGCTAGCCACGTAGCATTTAGCGCAGCAGCCCTTTGCAGGTCCTGGGAATTGTTTCCAAAGTAGTAATGACCTAATTCATGGTTTTATTCCTCTCTGTTCATGGGTGTGGTTTGTTGTTTAAGCTGTCTGGGGGTTTGAGAGGGCCATTGGAACCCTGTACATGTTTAGATTGTTGGACCCCAGTTACATGTCCCATTGCATACCCCCCCTTCCCTTCTCCCTTAAGTTCCTGAGTGGGAGGGGCACTTAATAGTGTAGTAATGCTAATTCACTTGATGTAGTAGCCTGCGATGGGCAGCAAGAAGTGGGGGTGGGGGAAGGCTGTACTTTGGCGGCCTCGTTGGGTGCATGGGTTTGTAACCCGTGTCCTGCTTTTCGTGCCTTTTCAGTAGTGTCATGACGTGGAGAGGGGAGTGGCCTTCAGGGAACATCGGCTGACACATGCACTGCTGTCGTTGTAATTGAGTTAATGCAGCCTGTGTTTAAGGGGTTAAGCGTGGCAGTCAAAGGCTGCATGTGATTGGAGGCCACTGACTTCTTAACCCCCCCCCCCCACGCCTGGCAAATGACTGACAGCCTGAGGGTTTAATGGGCGCCGGGGAGAGAACAGAGGTTGGGGTTGTCATAGAAACAAGGCGACCTGGGGAGTTAGTGGGGAGAGGGGTTTTTCTGGCTGTACTGTAGTGTTCCTGTTGAATCTCCACTGCTGTAGCCCTTGTAGTCTGAGCCTCAGGGCAGAAGCTTCCCTTTCAGCCCCCCTGATCCAGCAGTGACCCACCCTCACCATCCTGTGTGATCCCATCAGCTGTGCCCCTGTTTACTGGGGTTTCGGTGGTGGCCGCAGCCCAGTCTTCTGCGCAGAGCCACACACTGTGCAGTGTTAATGTCGATATTGCAATGTTGTGCACGTGCAGTTATCACAACACGAGGACTGCGATAGCTGCGTTAAGACAGTGTTACTCCAGAACATTTTCACTCTGCCATGGAAAACAAAACTTGATCGTGTTCAAGATTATTGCTGGACTTCGCTCACGAACAAAAACTGGTCACCAAAAGACATCCACTTGAAAATACTGTGGATTGCATAAAGATGATACTGTTCAAGAGCTAGTGATAGGTTGGCTGCACTTTTGTAACTCATGGCAACACCGTCAATGTATTTGGTAAACTGGTAGATAATGAGGTTGGTTTGGCTGTAGGTTATTTCTGGGAATTTTCAGCTCCTTTTTTTTGTTTTATAAACATCGTAGCACTAATTGCTAAAATTTCTAATGGCAATTTTTTTTTTTTGTTAATATCGTGCAGTGTAACGCTGTTCTGTTTTGGGTCATTTGTAGATGTTTGAGTGACCCCAGAAGATGTTGGTTGGTGGGGTTCTGTCTGTTAGCTGGTCACATGGTCAGGTTACGGAGTGGTGAGCGAGACCGTCCAGGCGGAATGTATGCTCTGTTCAGTACTGGATTTATTCAATAGCATTTCCTGCCAAGCTGTGTGTTCTGGTTATTGGTGTTCTTTCCACTGCTCAGTGCTGCCCCCTGTCTGTCTGATTTTAGTTGTACATGTGCTGTGTGTGCGCTTCCTGATTTATTTATTTTTTGACCACTTGTATGCGTCTGTTTACTGCAGAGTGCGGCTGCTGCCCCCAGCCCGGTGATGGGCAACATGCCCCCCAATGATGGCATGCCAGGTGGTCCGATGCCCCCCGGCTTTTTCCAGGTAAGGACAGCCCCCTCTGCTTTCTCTGACCCTTGCTGTGGCCTCTTGGCCAGAGTCTTTGGCCGGTGGGACGAGGGTACAGCAGCATTCACTTTCGAATGGTACTGAAAGCCAAATCTTGCTATAGAAATATTATCGTTCCTCTTCCGAAACTTTCGATGGTCCCATAAGATTGTACTGTGATGAAGCTGAAAAAATCCTGTCTCATAATGACGTCATAGCTGTCGTGACATCATAGTGCGACGCACGATTCGCATGTTTGTTCACACCAGCATCACGACATACCTGCTGCACTGCCAGTCTTAAACTGGCATAATGCATAATATTTTTAAATAACCTGCTGGTTTATGCATTTACTTTACTGTACTGTTCTATCGCTATTTTAGAGTACTCTTTCTAAAAAATAGTTTAGCATGTAGTGCGCTATACCAGCTAGGTTTGTGTAAGTACACTTTATGATGTTTGTGCAATGACGAAATCGCCAAACGCGCGTTTTTCAGGTCGTATCCCAGCCATCCAGTGATGCGTGACAGCATATTATTAAGCGAAGCAGTCTGCTTGTGCACTTGTGAAAATGGGCTACAGACGTGGCTTGATTTACAAACAAAATTAGCATCAGAAAACATATATCAGGGTTGTAATTTTAAAACGCAATTAATAATGTTTAAGAACTGTTTCACTGTGCTGACTCTCGGGGGATGAAGTATGTTTGGGGCCAATTTTTGTCTGCTGTTAGGGTTGATGAAATGAGCTGTGATAGTCCTGTAAGACACCTAAATTTAATTCTGCACCACATGTCTGTTAGCAAAAAATAATCTGTCTTCCTGATAGCTGCTTCTACCTCCGCATGAACTTTGTCGTAGTACCTCAGGATGCCAATTTTTTGCAGAGTACTTGCTGCTGGGGATCCCATATTAATGCTCAAACGTGTTAAGCATATCTTAGAAGCTTTCTCCACTGTGTAAAAACATACCAATTCTTTTGCATCCCTTCCAAGTTGAACTCCTGTCTGTGTTTGGTGCTTTTTTTTGCAAACACTTTGATGTTTGCTCGTATCTGAGCGTCTTGTGTGCTGCCCAATTCAAACATCTGGTGCTGAATCTGGAGGTGAAGTAGCCTCGCTCATCCTAGCAGATTGGCGCGTGATTAACTCGTCGGTGAGAGTAAGGATTTGTGCCGTTGTCGTCTTTCGTTATGTCTTTTCGGCAGATGCGGCATGTGACTTTATTTGCAGGTCTCCCTTTTGCAGGTCTAATTTGCAGGTCTCCCTTTTGCAGGTCTAATTTGCAGGTCTCCCTTTTGCAGGTGTAATTTGCAGGCCTCCCAACTGGAAGCCAAAAAAAGCTGCCAGATATCCACACTGCTCTTATTTGCAACCTGGTTGCCGTTTGCCGTCCAGGTTGTCCGGCCAGTTGCTGCGCTCAATGAAGTGACCATGTGCATTTATTGGTTACCTTTATCGAACGTGTATAGTGGGATTTTTGGTGTCAAACGCAAATTCAGAATTAGGTGGCAAAGATTATCATTTGTAATGGGGAAGAATATTGTGCATCCAAGCTGTTAATATTGTCACATCGCCCAAGCCTAGGTGGGAAAATGTCAGTTTGAATGAGAGGAGGAGGGTCTGATCATCTTAATTACCCTTGTCTTCACCCTTAGTACAGAAGAGTTCCTTCTGTTGCCTGCCTGTCAGTGGTTTTTGCTGGTGTATAATTATTCCTGACGTTACGGCGTTACTCCTGGAACACAGTAGATGTTTAATGTTTTGAGGGCATGGGGATGTTGGGGTTGAGTGTATCACTTTTCATAAATAGTGTTTATATTTTATGTTGAGATGCAGTGGGGGTGGGGGGGGGGTTGTCAAGAGGTTATGCTTGTGTGCGTTTGGAGGTGGGGGTGTGATATTATTGTGGAAATCCTCTCGCTGCTTTATAACGAGCCAGGTAACACAAGCTAACTGTGTATATTGTGCCCTCCCTCCTTCCCCTTTCTCCATGACTGCCCCCCCACTGCCAGGTTAGACCAAGTGCAGTGTTCTGGTGGGCTGGAATGGCCTTCGTTTTCGGCTCTGGCAGAAGGTGTCGCCTCAGTGCCTGGGCAGTGTCAGGCCCGCAGGATGCCGGGAGCGCGGAGAATCTGGCTTGGCTGTGGACTTGTGGCCAGTGCTGTGTGAGGCGGGCATTTTGCGTGTGTGCGAGAGGGAGACAGGCGATGCTTCGGAGAAGCTTCTGGTCAGGGTCACTGACTCGCACGCCAAGCAGACCTGCTTCCAAGGCCACAGGCTCTAGCAAACTCGGATGGGCTGGCTGGCGGGTACTGCTTCTGCAGCGAGTCCTGGATCTGCCCCGTGGCCCCTGCCCAGTGGGACAGCCCCCTCTGGAGCCGGTCAGCCTTGTGGTGTCCTGAGATGCCTTAGCCGACTCCTCTTGGTCTCAAGGAATAGCAGTTCTATTTTGAGGTCTCTCTGGATCTTTGAATTCACAGAGAGACCCTGCAGAGAATCTTCATTTCACCTACCATGGTTGTGCGCACATGACCATGCAGCATATAGCCAGATTTTTCTGCTAAACATTCGCCCCAGTGGCTTCAGGTTGTCTGCGGCAGAGCTGTGGCAGCGGATGGGCGTGTTTGTTGCAGCCTGCCCACATGGCCACGCCGCGTGTGTATGGGTCGCTGTCTTCGCACACTTCAGGTGGCATGTCACAGCAGACTTGCAGTCCTCACCAGCTATCAATGCCGTCGAATGGGAAACTGCAGGCTTTTTGTGGGTCTCTAGGGGGCACCGATGTCGCTCCCAGGCCAAGGGGATGGATACAAGTCCTAGTCAGAACTGCCTGACACAACGGACCACAGTTTGGCGGTTTTGAGTTGTCTGAAGCGACACAAATAACGTGCGTGCCCCCCCCCCCCCCCCCGTGTTTTTTTCTTTCTTTCTTTTTTTTTGCCTTTAACAGGTTCAAGTAACTAATAGTCGATTCTTATTTTAAACCTTTTCCTTTCAGAATGTTTGCTACACCACAGCTCTGATTTGAAGGGAAATGAAGTGAACGGGCTCAGTGTTACGAGCTGACTGCTGGCAGGTGGCCTGTTGGGTATTTAATCCTAAGGACAGCGTGTAATGAGCTGTGTCTCAGGACAGCGTTTTTACCCAGTGTGTTTAACTGGAAACAGTGATATATTGGCCTGTCTGACTTAGCCTGCTCCCTTTGTACCACTGTGTCCCTTTTCTTTTAAACTGCTGTTTAAAGCTGCATATCGATCTTCTGCTGTTAGAAATATAGCAACATTGCAGTGGTATTTAAGGAAGGTTATGTGCAGTGTGTCCTTCAAAGTCGAAGATGATGATTGGTGGTCGGTCAGAGCAGATCTTCCTCACCTGTTGGCAGTCTATACCTTCATATTTTCAAATTTCTCTTCAGTAGAACTGGCTGGAAAAATGATATGAGGTGTGTTAAGTATTTAGTTCATTTAAACTGCAATCGATGCTTATGCACATGAGATGGTTCAAGACTTTGGTTGTGTATATGCTGTGGCCATTAAAAGCTTTTTCAGTGAAAGCTGGTGCTGCATTGTATGTGTGTATGAGAAGTAACAATGAATGTATGGCATGCTGATCTGCTGGGACTGTAGTACCGCAATGGGTGTTTGTGTGACTTGGCGCTCAGTTGACGGTGACACACTGCCCCCTTGTGGTGGACGGATGTTACCTTGGTTTCCCCCCCTCCAGACATGCTGTCCCTTTTACATGTCACCAGTTTCTGGGGCCTGTCAGGGAAATGAACTGGGGTGGAGTGATGAAGTTGCAGTTGGATGCCGACCTGTAATTTCTGCAGCTGGCTGGAAAGTGGTTCTTATTGCACAGCTTAATGCCCGGGCTCCCATGTTTGTCTTCTCTAAGGTGATTGGTCAATTTGGAAACCTGCCTTCAGGGATGTTACGGCAAAACGGGGGAGGGGAGGGGGCATACAAGCCTCTTGGTTGTGTCTGTTTTCTCGGTACCCGGGTCGGTTTCAGCCCCGGGCTGACCTGGAAGTGCGGGCCTGCAAACTGGATCAACGTGCATCAGGCCTGCAGGAGAGGCAGGTCTCTGTGTCAGAACTGCAATATCCCGGCCCCTTTACAATATCCCCTCGTTTACATGATTAACACTGGATTTTAGGTTACAGCGTAAATCGATGCTGGCAGCGCGTGGAAGCTGGAATCTCATTGCCCCTCTGCTCTCCCCCCCCCCTTGCAGGGTCCCCCCGGGTCCCAGCCGTCTCCGCACGCTCAGCCCCCGCCACACAACCCCAGCAACCCCATGATGGGCTCCCACGGACAGGTAGGGGCAGCACGGGCCATCAGCACGCCCCATCACCTGCAGTGTGTGCTCGCCCTCTCTCTCTCTCTCTCTCTCTCTCTCTCTCTCTCTCTCTCTCTCCCCCCCCCCCCCCCCCCCCCCACCTGAGAAGCCAGGAGTTAGATGAGAATCTGCCGTTTCCCCCTCATCCCCCAACTCATTATGTAACTGTTTTTCCTGCTGGCTTCCCACTTACCCCAAAACGAGTGTCATCTCTCCAATTAGCTGTGAAAGCCTGTATCCCCCCCCCCCGCTTGTCTAAGTGTGTCAATATGCACTCGTGAATAGACCTGAATGCAGTTACCCAGACTGCCAGTCCCGGGTACGGCTCCTCAGTGTCGTTCCCCCGAGGGTCTCTTACAGTGCACAACCAGACAGCCCCTTCAGCGCTGCGGCAGCCAGCCGGGCCACATTCTCACCCAGTCAGCGGCACAGAGCCCTCATAGACTCCCACTGCCTGCCGGTTCACTTAAAAGGCGGTTTTGTTTTGGAGGGATCTCCCCGTTTGCCTGCGCAGATACGTTTAGATCTTGTTTTCCGCCTCTCTGGCACCCCCTGCTGGCAGACCTTGTTTTGACATTGGCTTGTCATAGCGCTGATCTTACGAGATTTCAGCAGAAAGGGAACACCTGCCCTGTTTACTGTATGTATTTTTAAATTTCTGTTCCTCTGCACTTGTAGCCTTTCATGTCTCCGAGGTACCCTGGGGGGCCCCGCCCCTCCCTCCGCATGCCAAACCAGGTACAGCGTCTCCTCCCTGGCATTTACGCTCACACATTCACGTAGTGAAGGAGTGTAAGATCCTGAATGTACTGGTGCCATAACAAGGTGAGAGGGTGAAATCTCTTTATCCTGGTTCCCTGCAGCCCCCTGTTGGAGTCCCAGGGTCTCAGCCTCTTCTTCCCAACAGCTTGGACCCAACCAGGCCCCAAGGTGATCTGTGATTGGTGGATGGGGATACGGTTTAGATAGAGGGATAAATGACGACTCTTCTTGCTTCTGTGTGAAATTAACAATCCCTCCCACCCTTGGCCCCCATCTTGCAGGGCATCCAAACATGGGAGGTCCAATGCGCATGAACCCCCCACGTGGGATGGGAGGCATGGGCCCCCAGGTAGGCGTGGCCCTTAACGCAAAGTGTTTACCACCATATGTACCTTGAACTGTGTCCATAATCCTATTTGCTCCATCCTCTGATCATTCTGCCTGGAGTTTTTTGCTGTCAGTAGTTGGAGTATCTGCATGAAAAGTTTTAAGATTGCATCAGTCCTGCTGCTCTCACTCACGAACAGAAATCCTGATTATATGTTTGCGTTTTGTGTCTGCTGTCTCTGTGTAGAACTACGGTGGGATGCGCCCCCCTCCCAACTCGCTGGGTGGGCCGGGCATGCCAGGGATGAACATGTAAGTACTGTTCCGCTCCTGCAGGGGGCAGTGTCCTCCCAGTCTTCTCCCCTGAGATCCATTGAGAGGTTCAGCTTGGATTAATGCTGTGTCTGGATTAATTTGCGGGTGGTGATGTTATTAGAGGATGCTGTTTTGAAGGCAGGCCTCCTTAGTCTGATTGCTCTTTCAGGGGTCCTGGAGGACGAGGTCCTTGGCCCAACCCTAATGCAAATTCGGTATGTCTGTCGTCTCGTTCCTGTGCTTATGTGCTACTTTTTGTGTGTGTGTATGTGTTTGGCTTTGCTTTATTTTGAACTATGTAGAAAAGGCTTCAGTCCATGGCTGTTATAAGATGCCCTGAGGATGCTAACTATGTTCTCCCCCCCCCCCCCCCCCCCCCCCCAGATAGCGTACTCCTCCTCTTCTCCAGGAAATTATGTGGTGAGTGCTACTTATTCATGTTATATTCTTGTGGCCAGCAGATGGCGTGGTAGCTAATAATTTGGGCTTGCGTATCAGCCAAGAAGTGGCTTTGCACCCATTACTCTGATCCTTAACATTAATCTGATCCTTAAACAGTGATATAAAAATGTGTGGCCTTGCATATCGGATGTGTCTTATACCAACCGAAAGCAACAGTGGAGAAAATGACGGCCGATCAGGCTTGCTGCCATAGCGTCCTGCTTCACTTTGCATAGTGGTCGAGGTCTAAAGCGCAAATACAAAGAGCAGCAGAGAAGGTTCTCCGTCGCGAGGCCTACAGGACTGGCAGCAAAATGCAGTTTACTAAGGAAGCGAAGCCTGACTGACATTAGCGTTACTTCAGAACGCTGTTAAGGCAGTGATGCCATTAGTCACAAATCAAATTTAATTGGGACTGAACCGCAGTGGACTTGAAGCGTCACATTGAACAGCGTCCTCTCGGTGCGCTGTGCCGCTAGTCTTCATCACTCTTATAGTATCTGGCCTGCATGCTGATGGAGTCATTGAGCTCCTTTGTCTGGGAGGTGGTGCTGGTTTCTGGAGGTGTTTGTGTGGCTGTGACCTTCCTCGCTGTCTTTCAGGGCCCCCCGGGGGGTGGAGGCCCACCAGGAACTCCCATCATGCCGAGCCCCGGAGGTCTGTCTCTCCTTGACCTGTAGCCATGCGTCTCCAGACGCAGTTCCCCCAATCTGCTTTATGTGTCATTAACCAGTCTTGACATTTGTAGGTGGCAGTAAATTGTAGGACTTTGTGAAATGGGATATTTTAGAAATCATATTTTGTGAAATTCTAATACCCACATGTGGTCTCTCGCCAGACTCTACGAACTCCAGTGAGAACATCTATACCATGATGAATCCCATCGGCCCAGGGGGCAACAGGCCCAATGTGAGTTCCCTCTTGGGCAGGCGCGTGATTGGTCAGCACTGGTCATCTGCTCATCGCACTGGAGACTGCCCGTCTCCCTGAGCGATGGAGAACGGCAGCTTCCCTAAAGGCATTTCTCACATTCGTGTATCTGTAATGAGATACTAACTCTGGAGGAGCCTCATTGGGTGCTTCTGTGCTCCTGTTGCCATGACAATGGCAACGTAAAACACTGTGGGGGAAGGAGAGCGGAGAGCCGGATGAATGAAGCGTAATATGTAAATGACTTGAAAATGATATGTAAATAGCATGCAAATGAGCACCGAATGGTGGTGCTTGGAGCTTGTGCGGTGCTCTGACCTCTGCCTGTGTTGCAGTTCCCAATGGGGCCCGGTCCTGATGGCCCGATGGGAGGAATGGGCAGCATGGAGCCGCACCACATGAACGGGTCACTGGGTGAGCTGGCGGCCCAGCGGTGGTTCCTCTGTCATACAGTGTTCCTCTGCTGTCAGACTGAAATTACAGGCTTCTATTATGTTGGCTAACTTTGTATTCCAGTTATTCAAGACACAGTTCAATCTTAATCTAAAGTGGAAATACAGAATAAGGCTAATCATCCCATCATTTTGGATTAGTTTTGCATGTCCGTATACTTTTTGGCCATTCGTGTTAAATGTGAATGAGCACCATCTGCAGGAGGTTTGTGGGAATCACACTCTTAATTCAGCTCAGGTGTTAGTGCCTGTTGATAAGGTCTTGTTTGAGTTCAAAAGTGAAATTTCCTTCTTTTTTTTCTTCATAGGATCAGGTGACATGGATGGGTTGCCAAAGGTGAGAGAGAAATCCTGATGCTCACTTTAATGTTAATTTTATGCAGCATGTTGCATTGTACTCCCACTCTCTTTGGCACTATCACCTCATATAGGAAACAAATTCAAGAATCGTTAATTAACTACAGTGTTACACTGTACCACCTTCCCCAACAATGACAGAACTCTCCCAACAACATGGCGGGCATGAACAACCCCCCCGGCACACCGCGTGACGACGGGGAGATGACCGGCAACTTCCTCAACCCATTCCAAAGTGAAAGTGTGAGTAGAGCTCCCCCCCCCACCCCCACCCCATTTCCCTGGTTCATTTACCCACAAGCTTAACCCCTGCAGTCATAGCACTTGAATGGGCATGGGGCGCCATTAAGTAGTGACAACAAAATGAAACTTCATGAACCATTTTGTAGTATTTTCTGATTCCACTAGATGGTGCTCTCTGTTCATAAAAGGGCTCAAGGCATACCCCAAAGCAAACCAAGAGCGCCATCTAGTGGGATCAGAAAATACAGCAAATGGTTCATGGAGCTTCATTTGTTCGTCACTATTGTTAAAGGGATGCTGCCCCCACTCCCCTGCCCAGCACACTCCTGAAGAGCATCTTCCACATGGCTTCACAGAGGACAGGATCTGCGAGGGGAGCCTCGTTAATGAATCTTGTGGGGTTGGGCAAAAAAAGAAATCCTTGCCATATTTATGCCTGTTTAGATTCCAGTCTTATGTCTGTGCTCTCAGTCAGTGCTGCATGACGCAGCTCGCGTGGCTTTGACCATGTGGGGACCTACAGGAGCTGTGCATGTGAAACCCTGTTCTCCGGTAACACCTTACCTGATGGAGCACAAATACTTAGTTACTACTGAAGTACAAATTGGGAACAAATGTAATTGCTCCTTGAGATAAAACATGTATCACGATTCATTAACAGTGAACAAATATAAGTATTTAATCTGTGTTGTACTTGTTCCTTCAGTAGTTTTACAGAATTAACATACAGTGACAAATATAGTAACTACTTTTAGATAAAACATGCGCCTGTTCATCAAAGATGAATTATCATGAGATCAGTATGTAACTAAGACTTTCTGGAGAATTAATACATATTTAATAGCATAATACTATATTGTTTGTGCCCCATCAAGAAAAGTGTCAGCCTTACATTTTGTCAGTGAGCAGGTGCTGTAGGAATGGGCTCGTTTTGATTGGCTGGCTACATCAGGTGGCTTTTTCCATGTAGAGCTAAGTGCCACAAAGCGCTTAGACAGTGATCTTTAGTTATCTTCACCAGCAAAATAAAAACAATCTCCCCTCTCATCTTTCTTACCCCTTCCCCTCTTCTCTTTCCAGTATTCACCCAACATGACGATGAGTGTGTGATTTTTCATTATTACCCTTTATTTTTATTCTTTATTTTTACTTTTTACACCTCACCCACCACTCCTGTCCTTGGTCCCGTCCCTTACACTCCCACCCAATGGACTCTGCGTCACCCCCATCGACCCTCCCCCCTTTCCTCGGGGATGCCTTGCATAGCCCCCAGGGATGGCCCTGGAGCACAGGACTCGCGCCAAGCCAGTCCAAACCGCTGCGTGCAAAATGGCCTCCACCAATGGTAGGAAGCCGACTCCGCAGCAGAGGAAAGGCTTCCTCTCTGACTCCGCTTGCCTCCCAGGCTTCTTGAGCAGCCTGGACCAGTAAGGCTTTGGAGAAAACCAGAAGGGCAGAACCGGCGCCCCCACGCCGTGCATCGGGGGTTCTCTCCTCTGGCTTCATCATACTTCTGGACCTCTGAACAGAGCAGCTGGTCCAGGAGGCCCAAATGCACCTCATTAAATTCATTTGTACACACGAACTGAGAAGGAACTTGTGTTGTATTGGGCAAGAAAATATTTTCTGAGTTGTACTGTGTATGTATTGTACGATGAATATTGTTATTTTATTATTGATATTGTAATGATTAGCTTTAATTTTTTTTTTTATTATTATTATTTTATCTTCGGGAGGGCACGATGTATCCCCATAAGACGGTCAAATAAGCACACCCTCCAGATGCACAATGGACTCTGTTTACTTGACCTCTGGAAAAGGTAGTCATTCATCTTCATTTATTGATTCCCTGCAAATGCTGCCTGGTTTCTTAGACCCCTATTACACAGAGCCAAGTGGGACTGCTTCCTGCTGCCGTAGACACGCCCCTCGCAGCCGTAGACACGCCCCTCGCAGCCGTAGACACGCCCCTCATTTCCATCCAGGTCCAGACCCAGTGGTTCGGTACTGTAGACTAGGTTTTTAACGTGACCTTGAAATTTTATGAGACGCGTACAAAGGGATTTTATACAGTGTCCTATTTTGTGATCAGCAGTTTGGGTTTATGTCCAGACCACTTGTCTTGTGCAGGGTTCATGTTTAAATAGTATTACTCTAACATGCCATCTGACTGATTATCTACATTGACTTGTCTGGGACATCAGTACATTTCAGTAGAGATGTGCATCTTGTCTGACTGTTTTGCGTATGATGTCCTGAGGCCCAGCCGTCTCCCCTTTACCCCCTAGAAATCACTGCCTTTCGTTTGGTCTCTGTCTGGGGTCTGCATGTGTGTTTCTTTTTGTCTCCATTTTGCCTCCGTTCTCCATCCTGGTTTTGCAGTAGCAGAGCTCCGACTGCATGAGGTCCTCGGTGACATAAGGGGTCACCCGACCTGATGAGTTTTATTGCCAACCAATTTAAAAAAACCCTGCTGTGTACTTTGGTCTGTAGAGAAACTAGCCAGCGTCAGTGGGACTGAAGTGTCCCGAGTTATTTTAGCTAAGACTTTTATTCATGGTTTTGTCCGGGCCGAGCACTTTGCTCCCATTCGTAACTGGAAGATGATCCTTCCACTGCGTTGTGTTCCTAGGCCACTGCTTTTGCTTGGGCCGAGTAAAAGGCACCACAGCAGGTTACGGTAGCTCACTGCCAGTTTGTGCTGGCTTATCTGCCCAGGAGCCTCAGGCAGCCTCATTCCTGCCCATAGGAGGCTCCACTGGGCCACTCACAGCTGTAAGTGGGGAAACTTGTTCTGACATGGAATCCAGGGCTTATTTTTTTTTTTTCTTGGCACCTCTCATGTTCATGAAATATTTCATGGGGAAGATGCTACTTCGATCTGCACATAGTTGGTAGTCACGTGGTCTCCGGCCACCTCGGTCGCTGGCTCCGCCCAATGACCTTCTGTCGTGAGTTTCGACATGGCTGGTGCCCTTGTGCCCCGTGTCCCTCCCTCCCTTAGGAATGACTTTCGTGACCCCTGCCTGGCCAGGTGTTAGAGTCTTGCGGAGCTCCGAGTGCCAGTCAGATCGGTTTCGTGTGAAGAGCTGCAGTGACTGACCTTAAGCCGCCCTCTGTGCCGCCAGGCTCTGCCACAGCCGAGTACGCCTGCTCTCACCAGTGTCCTGCTCCCGGTTTTTATTTTATTCGTTGTGGTATGTAAATACTGTAAAATGCATTTTGATATTGACATGTTTTGATATGTCACTACCAATGAATACGACTCCAAAAAATAATGTGCAGATTGGGGGTGACAAATTCCTGGGATTTTATTCAGAGACGATGTGCTTTTTATTTAGCTGCTCTACCAGATCCACAATTGTAAAGGCGACAACATTCAGTGACCGAATATTGCATTAAATGGCCATAATATTGGTGCCCTGAATATTATTTTGTCTTATGTGATTTATTTTTTTTTTTAAAACAAGTCAAGAGGTGGCTGAAATTTTGAATCTAAGGGAGTTGATGAATTTACAGTAAAGGGGGGAAAAAACAGCGATGAGTTTGAGCTGGAAACGCCGGACCCATCACACCAAAGCGTGAGGAGACTGTGGAGGCTTGCGGTCTGTGTCGGGGTGACGGCGGTCTGTGTCGGGATGACGGTGGTCTCCACACAGCCGTCCGCTCTTCCTTCGACTGCTCGTGTCACTGCCCACCCGACTATCGCATCACGCAAACATAGTCTGAAGCAACCAGGGACCACACATTGCTGTCTTTTAATATGAAGGATTTTTTAAAAAATCTATTTAAAACAAAATGTAAAAAGGAAGAAAAAAATCCCCTCGTTTTAGTGTAATACTAGCGTGTGAGAAGGTAGGAGCCTGTCTCCATGCTGTTTTCCCCAGAAATACTCTTGTACAGATTCGAGTCTCACTGACTGTTCCTCTACGCATACATAATGACAATGTTGGCCATTTCTGTATTTTTATCGTGATGTATAATACTGTAACATTAGGAGGTGTTTCTGAAGGGATGGGAGGGGGCACATTTCCTGGCCCGTTGTTGACCTTTCTGAAGAGACGGCAGTATTGGGTATGAAGCAGTCGGTCTTCGGGGTTTGCTTTGTATTTCATGGTAGGGTAGAAAAGATCCTTTTCTTAAGGACATGAGTGTCTCGTGTAGTTAATAATTAAAGTTCTTTGTATGTTTCCTTATTGTAAATTTTTCTTTAGACTGAAGAAGTTGCTTATTGACGAACATGGGAAAAAAGAATCTGCATCTGATAAATGTATTTTTTTCCCCTTGCCAGTGTCCCTTCAATGTAGATACATATTTAAAGTCAAATAAAAACAACAGCTTCTATTACCATACAACTCTGTTTTGTTTTCAGCGCTTATGAAACCACTCTCCATGTGGCTTTTCGTGGGAATAAATCCACCTCTGATACAAGTTTTCTCACCCTACATGGTTCACTACTCTGCTGCTTTAAAATGGTTGTGTGTAAACATTGTTTACATTAACTAGCATAAGGAACCAAACTAATACTGTGAGACGACGTGACTGGATCCCTGCCTCCTGATACTTTGCTTGTGGGAGTTTTACTTACAAAAAAAAATGATTGGTTCTCTCTCTGAACCAATGAGATAGAGGAGGTGGGTCCAAGCAACCAGAGGAAGTAGGATCAAACAATCAGATGTCTTGGCCCCACTTCCTCTACAATCTGATTGGTTATCTCTCTGAACCAATCATTTTTCCGTCTGCCCTCAGAACATTTCTATGCAAGTAAAACAGCCATGAACTGATACTTTAGGTACAATGAGCCATTGACTGCAGGTGCTGCCATCCAGCTGGCCATCGGGGGCATTCGCTAACTTCGGGATGACATCATCTGTTTCATCTCAAAATAAAGATTTTAATAGATTTTAGCTTATTTTTCCAAAAGTGGTTCCAATCAAGACACCCTCATTGCTATTCTTTGTTGTTATTAGGTTCCCCCCATCTGCCTAAATCGATGTTGACTTTATTTCTGCGTCTCATATAGGATATCCCTCTCAGCCTCACTTGCGAGGACTTCAATCTCCGAAGTTCCTTTCAGACCCTCAGAGTGTGAGGATGTCTTGTGAATCATCTCGCTCCAGCTGTATGGAGTGGCGCCGTGGCCTTCTGCCTCGCTGGCCCCCTTGGGGAGTCGCCTGTGGGGGACCGGGGGCTGCCAGGGGTTGAGTGGCGCTGGCAGGGATTGGAGGCAGGAAGCCAATCCTCGCTGGAGACTTGAGTGCTGGAGCCTCTGGAAACTTCCACGTCACGCCTGGGTCAGGGGGCCCTGGGGAGCCTGGCGAAGGAGCTCGTAGCTGGGAGTCAGAGGTGCGACGGGGAATGGTCAAGGAGGGCAGCTGGAGCAGATGCTGGTCCTGCAGGGCTGGCAGTGTGTTCCTCCTGCCTAGGAATGGGGCATTGCTGGGGAGGGAGAGTGTCTCTGGAGGTCCCCTGTGTGCTGGCCTTGTCAGGCTCGGCCTGCCTTTAGCAGCCTCACAATGCTCCCAAGCTTGGCCACCCAGGGTGTGGAGGGACCACCTCCGGCCTCCTGCATAAGTAGGCAGCTCAGGTGACAGGAAGTGCTTGGCTTCTTTCTCGTCCTCTCTGTCTGACACTTCCTGCGTGGCCTGCCGCCGGATGCCTTCTGTGTAGGAGCTACGCAGGTGTGCCAGGTTGTGGATGGCGAGACAGGGCTCCGAGCGTAGCCGGCGGGCGTCATCCTCCCCAGTCCCCGTGGCTCTGAAGTCAAAAATCGTCCCTCCGCCCTCAGCTTCCGAACCTGGCGAGCCGGTCTTGAGCTCGATCTCGGACGGGGACATGCAGGACACTGGCGAGGTGTCCGGCGAGGGCAACACGTTCAGGTAGCGGCGGGTGATGGGGCGTCCCCCGGCACTCAGCTCTGTGGCGATGATGATGATGTCACGCCCGCCCTCCCGACAGGCATCCAGCAGAACCTGGAGCGTGGCCTGGTCTCGGGCATTGATGGCGTAGACCAGCGACGAGGCCCCTGTGTAATCCTCCATGCTGGGGTCGGCCCCTGCCTGAACTAACGCTGTGGCCACCTCAGGTCCTGCCCGTCCCATGCATGCGTACATGAGGGCCGTGCGCCCGGCCTTGTCCTGGCTGTTGGGGTCGGCATGGTTATCCAGCAGATACTGCAGGAGCCGCAGACTGAGGCTGCCAGCTTGTTCCCCCTTTAGCATGGCCTTACAGGCTGCCAGCAGGGGTGTCTCGCCTCTCTGGTTGCGCTCGTTCACCTGGGCCCCCCCGTCTACCAACATCCGCACCAGCCGCAGCTTCCCCAGGTACGCGGCCGTGATCAGCGGGCTGTCATCCCCCAAGTAGTCCCGGGGATCTCCCATTCTTTGAGGTTCTTGCTGACGTCAGTTATATCGGGCTGTCTTCTTGGATTCTTACATGCAGCGTCAAGGATGAATTGGGCTGAACTGCAAAAAGGTCACCTCTAGGGCATCAAGTCCTTGGCAGTCTCATCAGGTCCTTCACCCAGCTGTAGCTTGGGGTCCGTGAAGCCCCAAAGCCTCCTCTGATGCCTACAGCAGAAGTCACCTAGTACAAAGGGGGGAAAACGTCAGGGTAACAGAGACAGTGTACTGTAGTTGAAAATGTATTATTTTGCTCTTTTTTTGGGCATCGCAAAGGATTATAAATTTCTCACAACCAACGCACAGTTATTCGATGTTTTCCATCCAACAGAAGTTTCTTGTCTGAGCGTGGACGGCGGTACGTTTAAATGTTTTCGAGTCTGAAATGTCAAGGACCGCAGCATAGAGAGAGGCTATGGGGGCGGGAGAAGGTGGATACAAAGGCTGAAGGACTGTTTGATAGTGGTGTGGCTTTGAAATGGCCTTATCTGTGTGGGACTGCCATCTGTGATGAAAGAGAGCAGCACAGTCAGCTGACAGATTCAATCGATGCTTTAAACTACCCCCTCATCTTGGCTCCATAATAGTGATAAATACAAGAATTACGGGCTAATACCAGATAACTGCCATGCTCATGCTGGTGTAACTTCACATGCCTCTGCACGGGAGGTGGTAGTGTAACCTGTTACTCATCTATTGTTGTAATGATAGAGGAAGAACGGTTATAAGCGGCATCATGTTGAAGGAACTGAACATGGTGCAAATTACTCAGGGCTGAAGTCCGGGTCCAGACGAGCTGATGGTCTGGCTGCAAATAGTGCACTGGAAGGCAGTGTACAGGATCTCAAGGATGTAAGACCTGTACCACATTTACTGTAGAGACGTGTACCTGCTTCCAGCACAGGTAATTATTCACTGCTGACTATTAGATACATCACAAACTATCACATGGTACCGAATGTGATCTGTGACTTTACTGTTAAAATCACAGTGAATCCTTCTTTTTAGGTCAAATTTATATTCCAAAGTACGAGTATGACACCACATTATATACTCGGCACTTCTAAGGTAAGTTAACTGTCCACTCTAACACCATCTCTCTATATTTGTTTTGATGTATTTCTTAATTAATTCATATAGGACTTGAGAGAAGTTTGCATGTTCGTTTTTTTCCAAATTTATTGCAGACTTTTGTTTGTATTATATATTCTGAAGTAACATTCTTGCTAGGAGTTTTATGAGCAGTGAAACCACTGTTGCAAAGGGACAGAATAATATTGTTTTATCTCTATTACTGTTGAAATTTCTGCCCCTCTTATTGTACTATGTCAAAAAGAAAGACACAGGTGAGAAAGCACTTACCAAGTGGAAGGTTTTGTTCACTTCCAACAGTTTTCTGAGAAAGCCTGCAGTCTCAATACGAAGTGAATGACTGCGATCGGCAGTCTGGATCCTTCACCGCCTGGCTCCCCTGGCACGCTTCTGTATCCAGACGTTATCTTGAGCCTTGCATCCTTGGAAAACATGACATTAATGATGCCATCGAAATAGCAGTCCCTTTGGGAGGAGAGCCGGAACGGAGTTTTTATGGACTTTGCCAGGTAACCCTCCACATCAAGCTGTAACTTGCTATATGTGGAGGATAAGGAGGGGGGAGAGAGAGAATGAGACACTAAATGTAGAAGCGAGGGAGGGAGAGAAGAGAGAGAGAGAGGGAGGGACGAGAGACAGACAGACAGACAGAGAGAGATGGTGTGTGAGTGAGAGAGTGAATCAGACACTATATGCAGGAGGGAGAGAGAGAAAGATAATGATGTTGATGTTATTAATCTGCGCGTAACGCAAAAACAGCAAAGTCAGTCAGTCAGGGGCCTGTTAGAGTGCAGGCAGGGAAGAACATTTCATTAGCAGTGTCAACGTGCTCAGCAGATTGAAGCCCAACAGGGATCTGGTGAGCAAAGAGCACAAGGTGTGGCGAAGCATCGCCGTTCCCTCAGTCCATTAAGTGCTTCATGTTTCATAATCATACTTCTCATCTTAAGACTTTTTTATATTTTCCCTGTCTGTATGACAAACATATATCTCAATTACCCGAAAAAGACAACTAAATAAAGCTTAATGTCATATTTAAGTATTCTGTTTCATATACTGTTTGTGTGCAAGCTTTAATCCTTAACCCATCTAGAAAAGCTACCCTTACTATCAGCTTCAGCAAACAGAGAACTTTTAAAGCCGATTTAGCATATAAAACATGAAACCATTTATTGTGCATTATTAAGTATGATCTCCCGGATGTTGTAGGTAACTAGAACAAAGATAAAGGATTAGGATGAGCACATGGAAATTATATGTCAGGGAACAATGAATATGTTCTGTATCTAATAGACGATATGAGTTTGGAAGTATGTGTTAAACATGAATTATGTAAAGGAGAGTTCAAACACATGACAGAAAGCTTGACTAATCGGGGAAATTTATAATTATTCATCGGAGGCTTGTTCCTTTGGTTTTCTAAAAAATAATCCTCCTCATGAGATTCCTGCAATTTCGGCACAAGCTTACCACTCATGGGAGATTCACTTACATAAAAAGGATCTGAGGGCAGAACGAGAAATGATTGGTTCAGAGAGACAACCAATCTCTCTCTATCTGTCTCAGATGTCTTGGTCCCACATCCTCTAATTGACTGGACCCACCTACAATCTGATTGGCTATCTCTCTGAACCAATCGTTTCTCAACAACTGAATGAAGAGGATTGTAAGTCCAAATTGTGTTCGTTGGGCTCCCGTTTCCTGTCCGCGACATAGATTTTTTTTTTCTGCACACCAATTCCGCCCAGTTCGACTTCTGCCCGCTGCTCCCACCATACATCAGCGTAGCGTGCGTACTCCCAGCATCCTAGTTCTCTGTACTTGCGTATACCCTTAAATGATGTTGAATAACAACTTACAAACATTTCAAGTTACCAACCGCCGTAACTCGTTTCGTAAGTAGAGGAGCGTCTGTATAGATTTTTTCAAATTCCTAAAATAACAGTACCCTAATTTTTTTAAATTTAGCAAAAATTCAGACAGACACAATACCCCAATGTGTATTTGTGACTGGCAGTCAACCTCATACACAACTACAGACTGGAATAAATTTCCAAAATACTGTGAGATCCAGGTAGCACCGTACAGTTGCATGGATGACATTGGGGTTTTCGAGGGAGTGTTAGGGAGACAGCACAGTCCCCAGACCAGGCTGTAGTGTGGTTTCAGATTCTGGGTAGTCGGCGTTGAGACAGTGATGTCATACAGGTGGGAAAACAATTTATGTGAATAGAACCATTTCAGTGACATGATACTTCCTTGTTCCATGTTGCAGGACACTGTGATGGGGCTCAGCAGAGAGGCCCGGAGCGCATCAACCAGTCCAGTTTGACCAGTGAGGAAGCTTAAAATGACATTGGCGTTGATGTTTTCTTGCTGCAGGGAGTTGGGGTGGCATGAAGACTGGATACTTTTGTAGAAAATGAGGATGCAGACCTTCGTTGGTGATGCTTGTTTCATGACCAGGCCCTGGATCTGACCTCTGATGGAGGTTTGTGGAGAAATCCCCCATCTTCAAAGATCCTGTTTATGCCTATGGAACCCTGGCCAGAATGGTGACTTTGTGAAGCTCCAGAAGGTCCTAGAATGTTCTTTACTAGACCTGCATGTGAGTTAATCATAATTAATTGATTGATTCATTCATTTATTCATTGATGTAATAATCCCAGTAGTGATGTGTAATAAATCAGGTGGTAGATGAGGGTTCTACCCTTCAGGCTCATGCAGGAACTACAGCTGCCAGGGACCACAGGTCTGCGAGGACTGTTCCAGAGAGAACATCTGCTCTGGTAGAAAAGAAGGAGGGATCTATGTCATGGAATCCAGGAATCTGGCTTCGAAGTCAAGGTGTGGAAGTGGAGGTGCTTCTCACAGCTTTGTGTGTGTGTGTGTGTGTGGGGGGGGGGACCTGTTTGCATATACTTCTGAGGGTGCTTGCATGCGAGTCTCTGAGGCTGTGCGCTGCCAAAAGGGAGACATTAAATTTCTGAGGATAGCTGTAGAAATGGAGCCCAGTATTAAGCCACTGCAGTCACAGAGGAGGGGGGGTGCTCCTGCTCAAATACTTCTGTAAGCCAAAGCCACTTTTGATCAAGTGCACTTAATCATATCCTTATTTGGTTTTGATTAGCTAAATGAGAGCGCTAAGCATTGATACAGGCACCATTATATGATAAGTAAATATGGTTGATGATCTTCTGTGCCAGGTGGATTAGATGGATTGTGCACGTTTGGATGCATGTGAGTCTGTATGAGTGTGGGGTCTGTATCGAGATTCTGTGATATGGCCACCAGGGGGAGCAAGGGAGGCAAACCAATTTATGCATTTTTTTTACAAGCTCTGGGGAAGCCCTGTCGATGGTGAGGGGTCAGACACACTGGCCACAGGCAACACAAAACCTGCTTACATAATGTTCACATTCCTGCCGTGTGCACTTGGCATTCACTGCGGCGTGTGCAAAGTTATCGAGCGTAGCAACATGCCGTTCTCATTGGTGCAGTCTGCACACTGTGTTCACTATAGCGTGTGTGACTGACCATGTGAGCAATGTTGGGCAGGGGGCGGGGGGGTCCTTGGAAACCGGATACCAGGGTCATCCTCTGATGCCTGAAAGGCCTGAAGACTTGGGAATGAAGTGGAGTCTTGCCACAGTGCGAACGTTGGGTGTCTCTCAAGGTCCGGCGGAATAAAAGCCAATGTCCCAAAATGAATATCATCATAAGCTACTGGGTCTCATGGCACGTATACAGCCACCAGATATTTCAAGTCACACTCCAGAGCAGGATTAAAGTATAAACTGAGTTGCATTTCGGTCCGGATAATGGATAAAGTTCAGCTGAGAGCTCACTTCACGGGGCTTGCAAACGGGTTTGCGGCTTCCTGTGCTGTTTCTTGGCAAAGATTTTCCTGAGAGCGAAGCCTGCGACTCTCGTAGGTACCGGTGCACAGCAGCTCGTACGCCGGGTTACAATGCTCTCGTGTAGATTTTCATTTGTAGTAAAGTGGACGTACTTCTTAGGTGGGTTGTCCAAACTTTTTCTTCATTTTCATCTCTTCCTAAGCAGCCAGCTTTGATTTTGTCTGGAGGTGTCAAATGCACTGCAGAAGCAGACCCTAGGCAGTCCTTACTCCATCCCTGCCAGCACAACTCAGTACAAGGCCCGATGGGACACAGGGATCCACCCACACCGCTGATATAGGCGAACGCCCTCCTGTGCTCTCAGCTTGGGTTTTAATGATCCAGTGTTCTACATAACCTTCATTCGTAGTTCATTTAAAAGCTTAATAAGCTAAATCCATAGAAATAACTCTGATTCCTTCACCGCTGTTTCACCTCTAGCTGGCAATGAACATTTGTGTCCATCTTGTGACACATTTCTTGTTTGCCAACTGGACACGACTGCTTAGTTCAAGGCTGTCGCCCTTGGAGAGGTGACCCTGTTCGCAGATATCACCAGCTGAGACCATCCAGTACCGCAGTGGTGGGTCAGCTTTCAGTGTCAGACCAAAAAAGCAGAACAGTGACAAAACGATTCAGCCCTTTCATTTATTATTTAAAAGATACCAATGTGTTACTTTTGAAGCATAACTATAGTTATTACAGAAAAAAAATGTGATCTGTTATGGTGTAATTTTTTTTCCTGATTACACTCCATATTAATACCTCAACATTAACTTATAGGACATTTATAGGAAAAACCACTTGGATATCAAAAATGTCGACCAGAAATATAATGTTGCATTTTACATCATAATATGACAGGGTAGATTTATTAACTTCCATCCATCCATTTTCTACACCTGCTTATCTTATGCAGAGTTGTGGGGTCTGGAGCCAATCCCAGAAACTACAGGCACAAGGCAGGGAATAACCCAGGATGTGTAGCCAACACATCGCAGGGCACACTCATTATTCACAGCTATGGGGAATTTGGCAGCTCCAATCAATCTCAGCATGTTTTTGGACTGTGGGGGGAAGCTGGAGTACCCGGAGGAAACCCCACCACGACATGGGGGAACATACAAACTCCACACACATGTGACCCAGGCGGAGACTCGAACCCGGGTCCCAGAGGTGTGAGGCAACAGTGCTAACCACTGCATGGCCCAGTTTAAGGAAGTTAAAATGTAAAAATTATTTTTATTGAAGTTGATTTACCCATGGAAGTGAAAGGACGTTTCTGATTTGTTCTTCTGTAAATGGTGCCCAGAGTTTTTTGGCTGTGAGCTTAGATGTGTGTGTCTGTGTAGATCTACACTGTATACTTTCACAGTGATCACTGCCATACTGTCTCTCTGCAGGTAAGACAGTGTGCAACTGATTCCGTTGTACAACTCTGAGTGGGTGACAAAAACAGCTGCCTCTTATTTTCACTTCCTGTATAAGTCAGAAGTATTTGCCCTTGGTTTCATACATACTTTGTTTTATGGCATAGAAAGCTGCGTGATGCCAATGGCCAACAGACACCAGCCTATCATTACACTGATTAAGTCTTCTAATGGTTTTCATTGGTTTAGCTGCAATTCACAACGTCAAATGCAATTCATATATGTTTGTGGCGCATGCAGTTAAAGGCATGCCAGGAATTTAAAATTAATTCAGGGTTGACGGCTCAGACATACCATACATGATAAAGGAAATGTATTCTCGAAAACTCAAAAGCAGAACTATCGCCAGGAATAACATTCAGGGGAGGAAGAATGTGAGGATTCAAATGAAAAGTTGCAGTATTTTATGTTTGGGGCTGATACTCAGACTATGCAGAGTTAATTGGGTGTTGATAAAGCGGTAACATCCATGACCTCGCCTTTAAAAAATGCCAAAGTTTCAGACACTCGGTTCATTGTGAACAGCTTGCTTTGTTGGACTCTTCCAGTTTGTCATTACGTGCAGAAAATTCCTAAACCTCTCTAACGCAATGAGGAATGTTATTTGTTAATGTTAATACGACAAAAAACTTTATACAGCTGTTGCACCATCGGAAGTGGTTTCTGACATCCTCTAGTTGCAAAATGCTCTCATGCCATAAAACTGTATCAGAGGTTGCATTTAAAGTAAATATGAAATCCATTCAGGTCATGCTCAGAAAATGATGTAACAGGCAAAGAGTAGGGCTGTTTCTCTTTATGGGATAAATGCAGAATATAGCTTGATTCGTATGTCAATACACTTTTTAAATCAATCTAGTGTAGCACTGCAACTGTTGAGTCAAATAGTTTAATTTTTCATAATTAAAAGAATCCACACTAGCAAAATCTAGAAGGAAACTTCCCAAGTACATATTTCTGTTGTTTTCCATGATTCGTATGCATTAATAAAAATCGTATTTGTATTGCCATTTTCCTTGTTTATTTTTCGCTGTTGCTGTGTCACGTTTGCGCAAGCCGTCTCTGTAATGATGGGATTTATGGCTCTTTGAGGGGATCCGGATCTTGGCGATCCGTTCCTTTCAAAGAGCCGTTCAATAGAACGGCTCTTTTGGCTCTTTTAAAATATTTAGTCAGTTTTAAGAAGCCAGCTTGGGGGCATCTCAGTTTATCCTGGAAATAATCACTGGGAGGAATGATGAGGTGAGATTTGTAGTCAAATAATTAAAACTCAGATATCACACACCAATATCTGAGTTTGAATTATTCTGAAATATTGATTATTACCTCATTTGTCACGTGTGGACTATATTCCATAGGGTTGCACAACATCCCTCTGCTTAGACAGTGACATCACTATTTTGGATTTACCTTAAGTGTGTGTATGCGTAAAGCTAAGTTGACTTATGTTATTCATACAATACCTACTCACAAATAAACATCAAAAACAAAGCCGGCTGCAATGAATTTCTGTGTAAAACAGCTTTTACTACAAACACTTCCACACAAGAACATTGTTATCACGGCAGCGTGCACAAGTAATGGCTTCGCTCCTACCCAATGACAGAGGCATGCAGGGTGTATTTCCACTGGAGCACTCACGTGAAGGATGCGTGCACAACTATCATCATGCTGTTAGGCAGGAGCACCCCTGCGCTGGGTGCGCCCCTCCCCCTATAACTGTTCTGTCTCGCCGAGGAGCTAATTTGTGTGCATCTGTGTGAAACACGCATAGGAAAAAAAGAACGACAGAAAGAACGGCTCCCCCCCAGCCGCGACTCGGCTCCCATCGTTCATGTTTATGAGCCGTTCAAAAGAATCGGTTCGTTCGCGAACGTCACAACTCTACGTCTCTGTTTCTTGCACATGCGTTTTTCTCGATCCTTGGGTACTTTCCAGCGGAAACAGTGCCGGCAGTTTATTTTAATGAAACCGAGATAGAGGAACACGTGTAAGTGGGACTGCACTGTTAGTTCGCTGACCTAACACTTGATATCTCACCCTATTTGAGAATCGTTTAGGAACTTCAGTTTGGCGTCGAGTCCGGTGGAGTTTTTTGAATGCAAAAAACCCCTGTATTCTGATGAGTGTCGTTCTAAGGAAAAGAACGAGCCATTTTTCTTAAAGAGAGAAGTTACACGGAGGAAAATATCCTGTTTAGAAGATATGAATTTGCAACCGTATTGGGATTTCTCATAATTTTACTGAATAGGCAAATGCTTATCTAGTGCTGAAGGTCCCATTATTGTTTGTTCATTTGCTTTTTGGTTAAAGTGATTCGGTCAAGAAACTGACTCTTACACGGTCACTATTTAATATTTACGTCAGCTCCCAACGCTGTCTTTCCATTTAAGGCATATAACTAGACTATAGTGTGAATACAAACAACACTCGTGGCTGGTCCATTTGATCACATAATTTTGACGCATTTTTTTCTTCTGGTTATCTTTCTACGCATATGCTTGGTCAAATACCAAAACAAAACAAATTTCCAAAGGTGTCCTCATATTACCGGAGATCATTCATGAGTAATGCTACTACCATGGTATTTGTCATTGGGATGGTGGTGAATAATTAACGGTTGCGGGAATTAAAAACAAACAAAAAAAAAGATAAGTTTCGCTGACCAAACGGGTCATTGGGAAAATCGGCCATCGCGGATTTCGATTTTACTAACGGACCTAATTAGACTACAACACCATCCTACCTACGAGTCACGTACTTATTATGTGAACGCGCAGTGACGTCGAGCAGACGTGCTCGTCAGAACGCTGGAAGCCCCGCCCACGGCGCCTTCGCGCCTCTTGAATATTCATGAGGAGCCGGACTAGGCTTTAGCTGCCTTCACGGCTGTTGTGGTGGAAATGGTGGCAAGATGGCGGCGCTGGAGGAGGAACGGCGTTACGGGCTGTCCTGTGCGAGAGTAAGCGACGGAAGCAGCGTGTCTGTCTTCCACGTTAAACTGACTGACAGCGCACTGAGAGCTTTTGAAAACTATCAGAACAGACGGGTAAGTTAGAAATATCGACCTGGCGCCTTTTTGAACGTGTCAGCTTGTGGCCACCGCTGGACTACTGCGGTTATTATCGCTAGTTAACGAGGTGTGCGGCTGTGTTATATGTGTTGTGACTAGTTAACGCTCATCGGAGTGCAGTGATGGCTGAGTGCTGGCATGACCATTGATTGAAGTGCTGATGTATGATCAATTGCTTCCCCATACCGAAGACGAGAAGATCACCTAAAGAGAGAGATGCAATAAGATGAGTTCTAATAATTCTATCTGAGGTTCAAACAACGATTTTTGTCATGTTAGACCCGATAACTTCAAAACCAAACTCACCTAATTTAAATAACAAATATCGAAAATATCGTATTTCCTTCTACCTTGTTTTTTTTAACCTGACCCCTTTTAACGTGCTAAGCTACATTAATGTAACCCCAAACCGCCGTTTACTTTTTTGTTCACATGGTTCCGGCGCAGTAACCGTGGGTTTGGGTGAAGCCGGGGACCTCGGCAATTTATTTCCCAGCCACAAAAATATTTACTAATTAATATTCAGGAGAGTTGAACTTACTTGTATGAATAATTACATAAGGCGTTCGTTGTCTGTAGTAACCGAGAAAAGGTAACTCTCGTTTTCCCATTTGTGGTGCACTGCCTGAAAAAAAAGTTACACTTGTTTTTTGAGTAGGACTGGCCAGCAACACGTAGAAATCCCAAAATAAGCGTATTGTTGATTGATCTTTTCTGTAGAAACGTAGCCGAAAATAGAAATCACCTGATAACATCTTTGTGTGCTTATAACAACTCGCACTTTATTTCGATATACTGACTTTAACCTGTATGATTTGTTGTTGGTTATTCATGTTTGTAATAGACATGACGCCAGTCTATCAAATAAAATGTTTGCACTCAGTCTTAATATCACGTGTGAATTCGTCGTTATATTTGAAGTTCCATGGATCACTTCTGAGCACGTTCTTTCCCGTTTTAATTTTGTGCCCTATAAATCCATTAAGATGGTCTTATATTTTCCCTAAATAAAGGTTTGTCTTTTTCAGGATGACTACTTAGTCTTAGTTGGTGCTAACTTTGAATTATGTATGATCACGGTGTTAACCCGGGTTTATTCTGAAACTGGATGTGGCAGACATGCCCTACGTAGGCTCAAAAGGTTTTCTTGGTGGAAACCATGACTGTGCAAGACTGTAACGGCTACAAAATTATTAGATAAGAATCCTCTCCTTAACCGACATGCACCATTTGTTATGCAGACATTCACAACATGAAGTTCCCCCAGTCTTTCTTGATATGATCTCATTAGCCTAAGTGACCTTACCAGTGACATATTTCTGACTTGGGACTGTTGGGTGGACTGGTACATTATACATGTGGTGGATTCTTGAAGTTTGCAAGGGCTTTAGCTGTCTGATTCTGCTACGGTTTGTTTGTTGTTGGACAGATCGTCTGTGTTCTTAGTGTCCACCCAACTCACTGTGTGAATCCCATTTGTTTCCAAACAATTCTCTGTTGCCCCCCGGTGGTCTTTGCAGAAAGGTAACAGTGATGTGTTGGTTAATTTTAGCCACACTTCTCTTGCAGGGTCTTGGTTGTGGTAAGTTTTTACTGATGCTCTGTGCAGTGCCTGTTTCTGTCACGACTTCCACATTTAAAAGGGGACATCTTTTGGAGAATATTTTGTATATATATATATATAATATATACACAATTGGCAATCTCAGAGGCACAGGTGTATTTGTCTGTATGGAAATCTTTCAGTATCTGTAACCTGACCTTGTGCAATTTGTCGAGCCACAAATATTATGGTCAGGCCTTCAGATAAAACTCGCTTGATATGGTTCAGATTGGCAGGAAGTAGTGTAGGGCAAGTATTTCACGAGAAAATTACTGCAGAATTACGTGGAAGTTGTAGTGGTGGATGGATGAATGTCTGTCTTTTCTCCCTGACTGCTGTGAGCTGTTGTGCTTGCAAAGGCATTGCAGGCTGTGCCGCACTGGCACAAAAAATTTATGCTTTTGAGGAAAAACGTGCAAGGGTGAATAAAATAGTTTTGGTTCGCTCAGTTTAGTGCTTGGTAAAATGACAAATTTCACACACTCTCAACACTTGAAACCCAGAGCACAACTGGTTTTCAACGTGCTATGATTTCAGCTGAACGTCCCCTTATTGCCATTCTGACTTATAGCAAGAGGGGTGGAGCCTGTTACCTCAAGCCTAACTAATGTAGCTAATGATCAGTCCCCACATAAAGGGGCAACCAGCTGAGGTCCCATTGATGTTTAGGGAACGGTAAGCTTTAGATAAAGTACCTTATTACTCTAGCCAATGAGATGCTGAATACCAAGGCAACAGTAGAACAGTCCAGGTCCTACGTGGGGGAGCTTCTCATATGTCAGACCTCCGGCGTCGCCACTGAAATCGAAAAATCTCACAACTGCGAATGGAAGCTATTTTTTTCTTTTGAGCCCAGGTGTGGTAACTGTCAACCCCACCACTCAATTTCACTCATGTCGTCTGAGTTTGTTGAGCGTTTTGCTTCACTGCACCGACGCGCTCTTTTCTACGTTTTATTGCCCTGGGGCTGGTGTTTCCCGCTCCTCCTATTGCATATTGCCCCCCCCCCCCCAAACACCGGGTTCTTATTTGCGGCTGAGTGGCAGGTCTTGCAGATGGCCAGGTCAGAAGGCTTGCCCCATCCATCCCGTTTTATCACATCACCGCTGACTGTCTCCAGGACAATGGAGTGTGTCATGTTTCTGACCCCTTGGGATAAAAAGTGCCATATTTAGGTAGATGTAGCGCTCTGTGGCTACAACAAGCCAGGGCTTATGATGTGTTCTGAGCAAGAAAGATTGATAATGTTAATTACAAAATGCTTTGACTTTCCAGAATCTGTGTTGTGATACTGCAGGTGACTCCAGCACTGGAAAGGTTACATTGTGTCTTAGATATTTTTACCGGGTTACATTTATTTATTTATTTTGAAGATGCTTTTGTGCAAAGTGCTGTATAGTTGAAACCGGAGGGTGGCCCTGTCCCTGGGAGAACTGTGGCTATGGACCCTGCTAAAGGGCCCAAGCATGAAATCACTTTGCTAAACATGGGTTTGGAACCAGCAAACTTCTGATTACAGGAGTTGTCACCTGCTGAGCCACACTGCACTAATTTTGAATCTTAACCTGAACATCCGAGGAGGAGTTCTAGGGTATGTTTATGGGGATTCCAGGAAGGTGGACATGCTTCAGAGTGAATTCCAAAGGTGAACGGGGCACCAAGTGTTGAACAACAGGTTTGGTCACTATGATTTGCCTTTGCTTCATCGCTAACCCTTGTGTCACCCTAACCCTTAAAAAAATGTCTTCCCTCATGGAGTTCAGTACAATCCTCTGGGGGGGGGGGGCATTTTTACTGGACTTCCTTAAGTTAACACAACGCCTGTTGTCCTCCTCTCCTTAGCATCCAAAACATTTGAAATGTGCACCGGGTGTTTAGGAGAGAGAGAGAACATCAAAATAATAAACTCATCTGTAATGGAGATTACTGTAACACGCATTATTAGCAATATCATTGAAAGACAATTCATTCCCTTATACCAGTGTTTATCAACTCGGTCCTCAGGGATCCTCAGACAGTCCACATTTTCAGCAGCCCTGAAATAAACAAACTATAACACCAAATACATGATGCAGGCGTTGGTGCTGGGAGGGAGCAAAAATGTGGACCATCTCAGGGGTCCCTCAGAACTGGGTTGAGAAATGCGCTTATAATGTCATGAATTATGTTGCATGATCCCACTGCTCAAGGCCCAGAAGAAAGATGCTGTTTGGGCACTTTAAAATACAGTGTGCCCAGAATCGGTCGCTGCCATATTGTGAGATGGTGATAGGAATATGCTCTCAGAAGCCGAACTGCAAAGTGGGAAGGCATGACGCGATTCGTTGTATCAGCAATGACTCACTGACCCTTTTACAGTGGAAAGTAGCGATTTCCCATCATGTTGTCATTAGTCTTACGAGAGACAGGCAGCTTCCTGTGGGAGAATGTGTCATCAGTAGTGCATTAGATCCTGACCTGGATCCATAAGTCTGCTATATTACATTTCCCGTCTTCTTGTTTCTGACACTTTAAATTGAAGTGGGAAGCTTTGAGTTTACTGCTCTCCAGTCAGTCGTCTGTCTTCTGCTCACCTTTGAGCAGATTATTTGACATGAGTTTCTCCAGTCAGCTGTATGACTGGATGGAAACTCTTTGTTGGTTTAGGTCATAAATATATAAGTGGTGTGTCTATACATGTAATGCAAATGTGGAAGGTGCATCTGGGGAACTTTGCATGGCATCAGCGTTGAACTGCACAACTCCTACCTCCTGTGGAGGGGAAGTGTTCGGGTGAGGTGCCCCCCAGTCTGCCCGCGCTTAATTCAGTGTCAGCGGGATAAGTCACGAGTCAGCTATTCCTGGGCGCTCAGCAGGACATGGGAGGCGTGCTGGCTTTTTGGGGAAGTTGGTGAGCGTAGGACATCACACGCTTGACACTTGGTGTGCGCGTGGATCGTTGCTGAGTGGCACCAGAATCTAAATATCAGGATCACTTTTATTTTTGGAGGATATAGCTCGTTTTCTGTGCTCATTTTTACCCTGGTGTCGATTGTTAACTCTGAGGTGTGGCGTTCCCAAGAAATGACCTCCTGTCAGTCAACCGCTCTGTGATCACTCACCAAAAAAGCCGGGAAGTCATGGATCCGGCCACATCACACTGTGCTGCCAGGAAGCGGGGGCTGCGTTTCGGAGGTGCGCTTTTGTAAGGGCTATGGCTTTGATGTTTGGTGCAGTCAGCTTGAAACGGTCTCCCTGTTTGGCAATGGGCAGAAATACCGAAATAACAGCATGTTCTGGATTCCAAAAGCTCATTTCCGTGGCCTGATTTGGACTGGCATCCGATTATGTGTCCTGGTGTACCTCAGCCTTGTGCCGTATGTTGTCTGGGATAAGCAACGCCTCCCCCCCCCCCCCATAACCCCGACCAAGATAAATGAGTGGATGGATGAATGAATGGATGGAAATTTCCATCATAAACTGTTCCCCTGTCTATAGTGTTTCACATTGAGCCTAACAGCGATATTACAAGTAGACATGGAAGTTTTTTTAACCATTTTTATCCGTTTGACCTTTCCCCTTCAAGAGGTGCTAGAGGTGGCTGCTAGCCCCCCCCCCCCCCTTACTTCAGGTGAAAATGCTCTGGGTACCCAAAGCTACGGACGCTAATCCTTTACAGCTGGGAAATGGTGGCGCCTCACAGGATGTGTGGTGGAGGGTATTTTCTGAATAGTCTGAATTAACAAAGAGTGCCTGTATATTTTAGGTGATTATCTTGTGGCGGTGCCTCCCCGGCAGTCCTGTTTGAAGGCGGGGCATTTCCTGGGGGCTCACAGCTATGACGTGTACCTTTTATTGCTTAGCAGGCACATCTGTCAGCCCTGTACAGGTTATCTGCTCTTATACGATAAGATGGCTGCAAGTCACTTAAGGGTACAACGGCAGAGCCTGTGGGTGGGGTCAACTAACTTCAGGTTCCAAATTTAGTTCTTTAAGCGCTGTGCCCCACCCCCACGTGGCAGGAATTCTGACGGGTCAGCAGTGAGCAGGCCGATGGTGGGAGCCGGGGGAGGACGAGCAGACAGATTCCAGAGCCAGGAAGTCTGGGAGCCCCACGCTAGTAGTGGAGATGAACGGGTTTTATATATGGAAAATGTCTCATTTCGAAGGGCGTGGGCGTGCGCCCGACTGTGTGCCTTTGTGTGTGTTGGTGTTACTGTGTGCCTGCTATTTCCACAAGACAAATGGTTGTACCGTGGGCAGAAGCTGCTGTGGCTTCCGCTTAATATGCAGCCTGCTTGATGCCGCAGCGTAACCGCGATGTGGAGAACGGGTGTTCTTGCACGGCCGGGGTGTGCCGGGGTGCGCCTGGGCGACACTGGCACTGGGTGTGTGTATTATTATTAAGTAATGCTGGTTGCAGGGGCTAATCTGCCCTGTTTCTGCCTCCCTCTCCCCCCCCAGGGCATCCCAGATGCACCTTCCTTTAAAGCATTTTGGTGTTTTTGGGACGTCTGGTCCCGTCAACCGAAACGGCAGTGGGGGGTGCAGGTTTGCCGGGATGCAAAGTTCAGCATTGACTCCACCTTCAGACAGGCTTATCTGAGTCAGACCTGTTTTAATATTGACAGAGAGTAAATGGGCGCAGAGCTGTGCCTGGCTGGACACAACAGACAGGCGGCCACTGATGGCCGTTTGCTACCTTTGTTGCTGAGTCCTTCTCTTAATGCTTGGGGCATTACTGTCGTAACTGAGGGGGGAGGTAAAGAGGAGGGTGGTATATTGTCCCTGTGGTTTGACAGTGCTACGACTAGTGGGTTCAAAGGAATTGCAGAGGCACACCGTCAAAAGGCTGTGTGTGTGTGTGTGTGTGTGTGTGTGTGTGTGTGTGTGTGTGTGTGTGTGTGTGTGTGTGTGTGTGTGTGTGTGTGTGTGTGTGTGTGTGTGTGTGTGTGTGTGTGTGTGTGTGTGTGTGTGTGTGTGTGTGTGTGTGTGTGTGTGTGTGTGTGTGTGTGTGTGTGTGTGTGTGTGTGTGCGCGCGCGTGCGTGCTCTGCCCTGCCACAGTCCTGACCCTGACTTGCGTTACGCCCCACATATCCTGCTCCTGTCTCATCGTTACGTAACGGGCCAGTGAGGACAGGTCTGCCATTGCTAAAAGATAGAGGTCTCTGCAGAGCTCAGCAAACCGCACTGGTGGACAGGGGACTTGACTATCCTGTAATCAATAATGATTCATGTATGACGATCTTTTTTTCGGAGAGGCGGGTGGGGCAGTAACCAGGTCTTATTTTTACATACCACATCTTGGGTCTGTCTAACTTGTCATGCTTTTCTGTCCACTGATGCTTTTGTACTTTTTCTGTGTTACAGAATCTGTCTGCACAGCCTTCCATCCGCTTCGCTGGAAGCCAGGGGGTAAGTGGGAGTCGCCTTTACACTTCCTGTAACGTGACGTCTGATTCAGTGACAGCGGCCCAAACGCTCCCACTCTCGGTTTGCCGCAAACATTCCTTGTCTGAGGTCAGTCACAAACCTAATTGACCCCAGTGCCAGCGCAGAGTGCCACCCCCACATCGGGGCTGTGTCCGGCCAAAGATTTTCCCAGGTTTTTCGGGTCTGTGAGGTAGCGCCGTACCCTGGGTGACCCCTGGGTGACCCCCGGTCTTCTTGCTGCCTAGCTGTGAGGCTTTCCACATACACCACCTATTTTATTGTTGATATCCTGCTTACAAACTTTCAGTGACAGGACCCTTACTTGCGTTCGGACACCGATTGTTCACATGCTTTGAGCGGTGCAGGCCTCGCTATTCATGTAAACAAATGAAAAGTGCGACTGGCGTCCATGTTTAAATATTATGGATCTATCTTTTGATGATGTTTAAAAATCAATGATATATATAACGGTCTAACAAAAAAGCTCATTTATATAGCGTGAAAACCAGGAATAAATGATGTCATTTGGCACATGGTGGGAATACTGCCTATCATGCTGTGGAGCCGCTCAGAATCACCACGAGGGAAGTTCCTCAGCTTTGACAGCCTTAGCTGTCATGACGGTTCATTGAGCCTTACATCTGCATTCATGTAGATGCCAGAATCTGCTGAGATGATCGATGACTGTGATGTTATTGCTTGGTTGGGTGGGCCATCTCCCTGTGCCGCCCACGGGGCCTGCCTCTCCGGCTCTTCGCTCTCACATCCCAGCCAAATTTAACATCCCGGTTCCCTTCCATATGACAGCTCTTTAGGAATGAAGAACATTCGATCTATTCCACCATAGAATCACTGGAATTTTGGGGGAGTAATTATTATTTATTATCGGTAACATTGTAGAATATAATAAACTAGAATAGGATGTGCCAGGTAAAGTGTTTAAAGTCGATGTAGATTCTGCGCAGAAATATAAATCGTATGCAGCCGCGTACCCTTCACCGTATACTGACGTGGATCTGCCCAGAAATGTGTCTACTGGAGTCAGGCTGCAATGTAGGGTACACAGCTACCTACGGTGTACGTTCTGCACTGAAGTATACAGCCTTTACTCCGCCCCCGCAGAGTTTTACGGCGCACATCAATCATACAAGTCGTGCCGAGGTCATCTCATCTTATATTCAGCCTCCTGCCGCATAATAGATGCGTGAAAGGCTCGGAGGTTTACTGACATCCCGCAGACGTGGCAGCGTTCTCGGGCGCTGCTTTGAGGAACTGCCTTTGATTTGCTGTCGGATTGAATGCAAGACTGTGTTTAGCTTTTAAGACATTTAGCCAGCCCCCCCTCCTGCCGTCTTAGAAGCCAGCTTGGGGAAATCCTGAAACTCTTATTCCATTAATTTTAATGATGTAGAAATGAAGGGATTCCCCTGCTACCCCCTGCATTTCTGCAGAAGATCTGCGTGCCACGGCCGGAAAACCCCGGCAGCCAGCAGGTCTTCACCTTCTACCTGTCCAACGTGGGCAAGGACAATCCCCAGGGCAGCTTTGACTGCATCCGGCAGCATGGCAGCCCGGGCGGCTTTCGGCTGGACGGCGTCGGCACGATCCACGACAAGATCACCGTGTGCGCCTCCGACGACTCGTACGAGAAGGCGCGGCAGAGCATGACGCAGGCCGAGGAGGAGACGCGCAGCCGCGGCGCAATCGTCATCAAGCCCGGCGGGAGGTACCCAGGTGAGGCCTTTAGCCCCGCCCACCGACTCTGGCAAATCAAACCGCAAAATGCCGCCTCAAAACCGATGATACGCTCATACTTGCTTATGGTCTCTGGAATTTCCTGGCATTTTGCTCTTTCGATCACCCTCAATTCGGTCTCTGGTCATTGGCCAGAATTCATTCTCCCCCTGATGTGGCCCCATACTCTAGTCCCTCGAGTGAGGGATTCCTCATGATCAAAAGGGGGGCGTTCGCTTATCTGGGGGCCCTTGACAGACGACAGCATGGACACTCCGGTGTTGTTGATTTGCTTAACTGTTCCATTTTCCACAGGGCAGTGTGGGGCCCCGATTGTTTGATAGTCGCCGGGCCCCTAAGCCTATAACCTAGGACAGCCTGTATATTAATCCACCCCGGATGATAAATGCAGGTGGTGGGGCTTTTCCTTTTAATTGATCATTTAAGGTAGCCATTTTGTTTAAGGTGGTCTGATGATGATGATGTCGCTTGACAACCCAGGCTGGCATTCCCCTTTTCCCAGGTTGGTTAGCCCTGCTATTATCTTTCATTAGAGATAATCGCTCGGGCTCAATAGACCGGATTAACTGAAACCAGCCTGACCAGCTTGCGTCCTGGGAAGTGTATGTCAGTCTCCTCCTGAGCAACATGTAAGGCAGTCCCCAACCTGCCCCCCCTCCTGCCGCATCTGCACAAGTCGCCAAGTTTGACGCCTCCCGCATGCTCCACAGGGAAGAAGGTGCACATCCGGAAGCCTCCGGCACCCAGCCCGGCCGACGTCGCCCCCTGCAGGCAGGTGAACCGGCCGGTCATCATCTCCAGCGCCATGAAGAAGAATGGCGGCGTGGTGGCGAGCGTGCAGGCGAGGCCCCTACGAGAGCGTCTAACCCATCTGCTGGCCCTCAAGCCCTACAGCAGACCGGAATTGGTCCTACGCCTGCAGAAGGACGGCCTCTCCGCCCAGGACAGGCACGCTCTGGACAGCCTCCTGCAGCAGGTCCCCGCACGCGCCCTCCCCGACCTGACAGCGCCTCCTATGGGGGATACCCAGTTATCCATTATAATAAGATGGATCTTTTGGCTGGATTTAGTTTTCATTACTCATACTTAGGCTCAGAAACAGTTTTTTTTGCATAATTATTTAAAGGGTATGCTGAGTGTGCAAGTTGTGTGATTTCGATCATCAGAAGCAGAAATTTCAGCAGTGCTCTGGAATTCTTTGTAACAGTTTCGCAGGTCCCCCACCAGGCTAGTCTGCGCGTTGCCTGATTTTAGTGTGTTTGTGTGTCTAGGTGGCTGATCTGAACAGCAGGGACAACTCATTCACCCTGAAGGACTGTCTCTTCAAGGAGGTCCAGAAGGACTGGCCGGGCTACTCCGAAGGGGACCAGCAGCTCCTAAAGAGGATTCTTGTTCGGTGTGTACAGGAAGAGTGTCTCTGTGTGACGTTTTTTTCGGTCCCCCCTAGGGGAAATTCGATTTAATAAAAAATCTCCGACTGCAATCAGAAAAAAAACTTTTAAATGCCATAAGTCTTGTATTTTGTTTGGTTACTTATGGTTAAGGTTAGGGCTGGGTGGGGGTTAATGTCGTCATTGTTGGGAGTAGGGTCATACCCATAGAAATTAATGGAGAGTCTTCCCAAAGATATAGATACCTAATCTGTGTGTGTGTGTGTGTGTGTGAGAGAGAGAGAGAATGTCAGGTGTTTCTTTTGTTTGCATGGAGTAGAGATCATGCGTGTATTTGAGGCCCGGCACTGCATTATCCCGGCACTGCATTATCCCGGCACTGCATTATCCCGGCACTGCATTATCCCGGCACTGCATTATCCCGGCACCGCACTGGTCCGCACCCCGAGATTCCTGCAGCCGTGTGTTTTCACTTGGCTTGTAAACAGTCCTAACCCAGTACCAGCTGCATAGATTAGTCTTGGACAAGGTCAGATGTGTTAAAGCTGCGGCGATTCCCAGAAGTATGGCCTTTGTGTTATAAAGCGGGGGCCGGGAGGGGGGCAGGAGCTCCGCTGTACGTGACAAAGCAGTCCTGCCTTGTTTTTGAAAGTTAGCCGAATGTCGCAGCCTCAGCACATGGCTGCCAACTGCGGGGCTGCTGCGGCCGCATTCGGCACCGCAAACATGCTGATATGAAGAAGCTCTGCCCTCCCTCCACCACTCTCTCCTTCCCTTTCGCCAGCCTCCTCTCCGTCCATCTCTCCTTCCCTGCAGTCCATGTCTTCTCGGGTACAGTCCTGTATTTAGAATCTGCCTCTTGCTTTTGTGTGCCTCCCTCCCCCCTAGGAAACTCTGCCAGTCCCAGAACGCAGCCCCAGCCCCCGGTGAGGACCTGTCCAACCCCCCCAAGGGTGTGACCAACACGGTTCTTTCCCAAGTGAGCGGTGTCACATTTTGACTTTCTCTGTCCTCTTGTTCTTGACCCCTGAGCTATTTTCTTTAATAATTTAATTGTATTATTTGCTTTCAATAGTCGCCTCCTCAGAAGAGGTCGGGGATGACGGACTTCATCGACCCTCTAGCCAATAAAAAGCCCAGGATATCACACCTAGCAGGGAAAATGGCTCCGTCTTTGGGTGACAAGCTGAGCAGTGGGCAGGAAGCAGGTGCGGTGCAGGGCGGCGGGGGGCGGCTGCCTGGTCTGTGCCCCCCCCCACCGGAGTCGACACGCCCCTGTGACCCCCTATGCGATGTCAGCAATGACTCTGGCCGCAGTCGGCGGGATCGCGAGGCGCGGGGCGCCGGAGCGGTGGACAGGCTCGGCCAGCCCATCTTTGGCTCGGGCCCCGCCTCTGAGCCGCTACCCGTCCGGGTCTCCGCCCCTCTCCCTCCCAGCCAACCCGGACTTGCCGGAGCCCCCCCAGAGCCTCCCCCTGCCCCTTCCGCCCTGCACACCAAGTCTAAGAAGAAGTCAAAAAAAAATAAAGACAAGGATAGAAGCAAGGACAGAGAAAAGGAGAAGAAAGGTGTAGCGGGGCAGGGGGCGGGGCCAAGGAGCGGCTGTGACCTCACGCCTTCCACTGAAGGCCTGACAGGCAGCATATCGCACAGCAGTACAGGTAATTCCATAGTGCCCCCTACTGCCTATTTTATTATTTACAAACATGTAGGGCTTGTTTGCTTGCAAAGGCTGCTGGTTTTAGTTTGTCGTATATTAAATGTGGCTAAATCTTTGTTTGCTTTTCCCCCCCAAGTATCAGAATTTGCTGTTGTGCAATGCTGACCTCTAGTGGTCAGTGTAGAATTGTCACATTTCTGCGCTGATAAGCCAGCATTTAACACAGAAGGTCAAATTGTTGCTCTGCAATATTTTATTCATCTTATTGTCACTTGCATTCGTGAGGCCATTTGAAATGCATGTGACCAGGGTACCTGTTTACAGGGAGGGATCAGTGGGTTTTAACTGTAAATGCAAATATTTCCGGTCATGGTGGCCTTGCTGGCTGTGTGTTGATCCGTGTGACCTTGCTGTCATTCAGGTCGAAATGGAACGTGCCATAGCACCAGTGCCCTGCCGTCCACGCCGGAGAAAGCCGACTACTTACTGTAAGAACATCCTCACCGCCTTCACCCTACATATGCTCCTTGGGTGCTCAGATGGGTGTAAATGTGCTCCATAGCTATCCTGCTAACCCATCAGGAATGATCCCGTCTCCCTCAGGCCTCTAGCGAGGCTGTGCACTGACAGATCTGTTTACTATTCCTTTATTTATTTAGCGCATCTGTTAGTTCAGTTTTTGGGGTGTGCTCATTTGATTCCCAAAGCAGCCACTTCCTATGCAGTGAACCACCCACAAATGACTGAGTTCTGTTAGCCGCAGCGGTAGTCGAGCCCTTGGCTTTATGGTCCATGGGAACGTGTGCAAGGGATGTGGTCTGCAGTTGTACAGAAGCGGAGCTGCTGATCCCCTATCCTGGGGGCGGTGGTGGAGAAGCGAGCAAGGCCACTGTCTGATTAGGGAGGCAGTCGGGTGATTGTGTTACCTGATATGAGTTCACCTGCCTTCCTTTCCGTGTACCGGTATACAATGATGACACCTGCACACACAGTAGCCCCCAGGAATGGGTCGTCGCTGACCAGACTCCCTCTCTCTTTGTCTACTGTTTTTCTGCCTCCGTCTCCCACTCTCCTGCCCGTTCGGCCTTTGTAGGAAGTATACTGCCATATGCTCCCACGAGCAGCGGCAAAGCTATAAGAACGACTTCAATGTGGAGTACAGCGAGTACCGGGACCTGCACGCGCGCATTGAGGCCGTCACACGGCAGTTCACCGTGCTCGACTCGCAGCTCCGGCAACTTCAGCCTGGCTCCGACAAGTACAAGGTACCTTCCCTGTGACACCGCGACTGTGCAGTGCCGCTAACAGCAGCTGCTAGAGGGGCATAACACTCCCAGCAACACCTCTGCATGCGAGATGCTGCGCTTTGCCACATGACCAGAGCAATGCAACTTCCTGTTCTAGTTATCACCACACAAGAGATGATTGCTGCAAATTAGGATGTGTGCATTTTGAGTGGTTATGATCATTTGAATTGATAACATCTGCCTGGTGATCAAGCAGCCTGGGGAAAATAAACTTTGTCCTGTTCTTCCGTTCATAGACAATCCATAACCAGATACTGCAGGAGTATCGGAAAATTAAAAAGGTCAGTTTTTCCAATGATCTTTCTTGCGGTTCTGGTTCCAGTTTTAGCTTCTCGTGGACCAGACCTTCCTGGTAGTGATGGACAAAGTGACACTTCATGAATTATTTGCTGTTTTTTTTTCCCCCACCCCAATTGATGGAACACTCTGAACGACAAAGGGCACAAAGCATGCCCAAAGCAAACCAAGAGCACCATCTAGTGGGGCTGAAAAATACAGCAAATGGTTCACAAAGAATTTTTTTTTTCTTTCAATCACTGCTTCCTAGTCCTGTGTCTGAGCATTGTGTCCTGTCTCCAACTTCCCTGCAGACAAACCCAAACTATACCGAGGAGAAGAACCGCTGTGAGTACCTGCACAGCAAGCTGGCATACATCAAGAAGCTCATCGCGGAGTATGACCAGCAGCGGCTCCAAGGCTGCTACTAAGGCGGAGCAGGCAAGCCATTTTCCCCTGGATACCAGGCCCTGCCTACCCTGGGGATGGTCTGGTGAGCGGTGCCTCTTGGGAAGGTCAAGGGGGTCACGATTGAATCCTTTCATTGGAGCAGAATCCTGAGAAGGGCAACTAAGTCCTTTAATGTATTTATTTTGTGCTGGATGATTCCACAGCCCTTTTCGGGCACCTTCATCGTTCACTGGGATGAATCGTGTTCTCCTGTCCAACCCGTTCTCAATGCAAGGGAGGAAGAACATTTGTATCATATTCTTATACTGTTATGTATTACACTTTTTTAATTTATTCATTTTTTCTTTGGGGGGAGGTTTCATAGAGATTATATGTCGTGGTAATGATGCAGTCTGCAGTATCGGGGTGGGGAAAGATATATAACATATATAATATGTCTTTAATCTTATTTCATCAGCCAGTGTTTTTTTTTTTTTTTTAAGCCTTGGCATTTCAATAATTGCCCATACGGTGCAATTGTGTTATCATAATGATGATGATTATTGTTCTAATAATTGTTGTTGTCGTTGTCGTAGTTATTGTTTTTATGGGAGATTCTCCCTTACAAATAACCTGACTTTCATATAGAAGACTGCTAATCAGGCATGCATAGGTGTCTTGGTCCATTGGGGTTTGTGACCATCGGCTGATGCCCTTGGAATCTGATCACGCTCAGGCTAAGCCCGAGAGAATGGCACCTCCCGTCTTCATAAAACAACATTCCTATGAGTGTCCGAGCTGGTACACTGTAAGAGCGCAGGTTTTTGAAGGGACACTTTGACTGGTCCAGTAAAGGTGCAGTGATCGGGCAGAAGGATTGCCCATCTGTTTGGGTCGACTGTTCCCCGCTGTGATTCCAGATTAAATGTTGATGTTAGGGTTTTTTCTGGACTGTCTGTTCTTTTATTGCCTCTTTGGAACCTTCACCAAAGACTCTTGGCGTCTGGAGTGGAACAGTGTCACCACAGTCACCACAGTCACCACAGTTCACGTGCAACTGGTGTGTGGTCATTTTGTGTCCTTTTTTGTTTTTTCTGTCTCAGCTGCATTTAATGGCACTGGGAGTGTAAACACTAGAAACAGCCTTGTTGTTAAGGAAATGTACACAGTGTTAATTGTGGTGCCATCGCTGACCTTGCCTTCATCTTGATTATCTTTATTCAATTGAAAATGGATTTTCAGTGTTTTTCACTCTGACGGACTTTCGGAACTACCAACCAACAGTGCTGAACTCTGACTGTGTCTGTTTATTGCACATGTCTCTCCCAATCCCTCCCCCCCCCCCCCCCCCCCCCCCCGGCCACCGCCTCAGTGGTATATACCCAGGTATGGTGGGGGTATGACTGCCTGAAGGAAGCCTGAAACTGAATAACGAATAAAAGTTTTGCTCCCCTTAATGTCTATCTGCTGTAATTGCAAATGACCCCCCAAACCCCGTGTAGTGATGTTCGGGGAGGATGTCAGTAACTGGGGGGACACAGTTGTTTGACCTGCAGCAAATTCCTCCAACCTGTCCGTCCACCCAGCTGCCTAGTGGGATTGTTTGCTATGATAGGGGGGTGGGTCTTTTATACACCCCATAATGGTTTCTGATCTGATTGTACCTGTGATTGATGGCCTTAGATGATGTCATTTCATTTTTTTTTTTTTTTTTTTTTTTAATTACTACGATCCTTAGTTGAGTGAATATTCTGCCCAGGTTTAAAATGTACGGCCTTGTCAGCTTACGCAGGGTCATGCAGTGGTCAGCAAATCGATGCTGGGTGAGCAAAAGATTACAAACTTTTCGAAATGGACTTCTGTAGATCACCCTGAGACATTTTGGAAATTTCCCATTTCAAGAGAACTTAAAAGCCAATTGGATCACTTTGCCGTTTTGTTATGTTTGCTTTTCTAGATGAAATTAAAAAAAATATCGCCACACTAAAGTTGGCGTAACCCTCTGTTACTGGTAGTCCAGTTTTTATTCTCCCTGATTTGACTCTAAAAACAATGTTTTCTGTGTTCAGCCACCATTATCAGACAGCCTGGACTTATGGGATGGCGTCTGTGTCCCATCTCTGTACAGGTCAGAGGATGGGGGATTTAAATACTTCAGTCAATGGGTTTGATACGGATGTCATTGTTTCGCTGGAATGTGTTTTCCTCCTCCAGGCTCTGTCCTCGCATGTGCCAAGGAAATTGTTACTTTTCATAGGGAATGGGAGTTGGCAATTAAATTATTTATTCTTTCTTCTACTGTGCATATTCCCTTTTTCAGCTACCAGAAATGGTCTGTAAAATGTGAATACGGAAAATAAAATATCAAATAGAGACGGTCTGTAGTATTTTTTTTTATATGTATGCAAGTGACCCTTCACTGCATACTGCATGTTAACGTGTGGGGAAGCAGTTATCAGTCCTTCGACCAGATACCAGTTAAAATGTCAATGACGCTTTTTATTTAGTCCACGATAGGGTAGATCTAAATATTGACTGCTGAGAAAGAACTGGCTGGACGAGATCTGGCACCATCGTCAAGGAAGATGTGTCCCACAATAAGAACGCCAGCTTCAATGTCCTCCAAAAGTAACGTTTGCATGCTCGAGGTTTTTCTTCTGTTTTTGTGATTTTTTTTTTTTTTTTTTTTTTTTTTTTTTTGCTTTTCAAAATTTACCAGTAGTGTAGAACAACAACAACAGCTAATTTTTATATAGCGCATTATCACAACATTACATTGTCTCAAAGCGCTTTACAGTATCCTCACCCAAAGCCCCCAGTGAGTAAGCCATAGGCGACAGTGGCAAGGAAAAACTCCCTAGAAGGAAGAAACCTTGAGAGGGACCAGACTCAAAGGGGGAACCCATTCTCCAGGGGCCGGCAGGGATAGTCAAATAGAGAGAGGAGAGCAAGGAAGATAAGCCAATGCCGAAGCCGAGTCTTCTTCCAATTGCCAGGCAACCAGAGGTAAGGCAGCGGGTCATACATGGAAGATCAGAACGGCGAGCTGGATGCAGGGACGTCACTGGTGATGGCGACATCACATGTGGCCGGGTGTGCTGGATATCTTGATAGATTGAGGTCTCCAGGCATCACCCCCCAGGAGGAGTAGGGGAAATAAAATGTACAATTAGGCATAGTAGAGGAGGCTATTGGCAGTGCTAAAAGCTAGGTGAGTACAATATGAAGTGCAATCTGCAAGCTCCGGCAGATATGGCTATGGCAGCATCAGTAGGAGGGAGAGGCAAGTGGGAATGCCGGCATGGGGAGTCCCTGAAATGTAAGCGTGAGTATGTGACTGTTAGCCTTTTATGAGGGTGATGGTAGCAGGAGAGAAAGCTGATCTTACTTTACTATGATCCACAATCTGTCGCATTGCGAATGTCAGTCAAACAGAGGAACAATCATTTGACCAGTGGTGTTCGCGGGGCGAAACTGCAACCAAAGCTCTGCTGGGATTGGTCATAACGCATCCTTCCTCGCACGTTCCTGCAAGAATCTCATCGCTCTTACCGAAGACATTTTCTGCGTCAAACCCAGTCGTTTTTAATTTAATCATTCGTTCAGAGATTATTATCGAAATCCTGTCAAAAGGTTTAATCTAAGTGGACAAAAATAAGTCCCAAGCTAAATTATCATATAGTTTTAACAAAAATGATTGCATCATCTAACTGACCCAGTTCGGAATTAATTACCCCACGAAGTTTTACAGGTAGCTTATTTAGATGCGTGACATGTACTGCAATAACGTTTGCATGGCTGTTGGGATGTGTAGCTTGTCATGCACCATGTAAAACATTATGTACTTTTGTTATATTTAGAACTAATGTGTAATTTTGGTCATTTACTTTAAAACCCTGGTCAGCGTATATTGTAATTTATACAAAAGGTAAAATTTGAGAAATAAATTAGGCTTCTGCTCTTTTAAATGTTTTGGTGATTCCACTGAAACAAAGTGTATTTTTTTGTTGAAACTTCTTCAGTAACTTTACAGTACATTTAGAGTGAAGTCTTGTACAGTAGGTACCTTATTTACTGTTTGGAAGGTGACTCTAACCCTCGCTTAACTGTCTGTTAACCTGCACCTGAAAAGGGGGTAATCAACATGTCTGAGGTAGTTCAGGTGAACAGCCTGGATGTTAATTACACTCAATATATCAAGGCCGCTACTCGGCCCACTCCACGACTGTGACTTGCGATAATGCAACATGCACGGCAGCTCCCAGCGCAGACATCACATCACTGATCTTTTTCAAACTGAAAAGCAGAAAACTGCAGCAAAATGTCTTTTCTGTTATGGATACATTTGCATACTTGCATTTTGAGTCTTTGTGAGTTTAGGAGTTCTCTAATTAGAGAGGTTAGAACATTATGTACAGAATATAAGATTAGCATATCAGCAGTACTATTTCTAATTGGTGGGAGTTCCTGTTTAGGCTGCTATTCTAACTTACTGTTTCTGGGGGGAACCAATTATGTCAGTTACAATATTCTTGCAATTCCTCACCCTTGACAGAGGCTCACATCCATATTTTTAACAACCGTGATAGATTTCGGCTGAATTCTGCTCGTGTCACTGCCTGCTACCAGCCTCCAACCCCCAACTCTACCCGCTTTACGTTTTGGACCCAGCACACTGTTCCATGGCTGGGGGTAATGGTGGTGGGCTGGGGGAGGGGGGCAATAATGGCACCATGGTAACGGTCGCTGTCCTGGCAAATAAGCTGGGCCTGTCCTGGAGAACCTAAACGGGTATACTCAGTATTCATACTCTTGAATACTCTTTCAATGCTCTTTTATCACTAGCTCTTATTTATTACCGTTATTTTATTTATATAGAAAATCAACTACTTTGGCTCTTTGCTCCAAGCCTCCACTGTGTGTTTGGGATCAGGTCCCACAGGAAGTGAAAATGTGGGCTCCTTTGTGGCCTACTGCCAATGACGCACCCGGACAACATCATCTTTCGTGGGGGGGCTGCTTTACCAAGATCTTCCTTTCGATCCTGTAATGCAAAGCTGGTTTGCTTTGTGCAATGCAACGTGACTCTACAGCTATATTTATATTAGCGATGCGCATCTCCATCACTGAGGTCAATGCAATACGCATCTCGATGCACTGGTAATTATCTGATGCATTTAAGATACATATGACGCAACTACTAATGCGATACGATATGATTCACCCCTATTGAGATGTGACTCGACACAATCTGTCTCAACACAATTTGATTCAATATGGAACAATGCTATGCAAATGAATATGATGCATAAATGGAATTTCATATAGTACTGATATAGTTTGATTTTATTTCTTTGGTTCTTCTTAAGTTGACAGCAAATAATACATTAAATGCCACTGCTAATAATTATATAGTATTATACTACGGGACCGTTGAATGCTTGAATCTGATTGGCTGACGAACGTTCTGAGGTGTGCAATTATTTCCAGATAAACGCACGGCGAACGTAGTTCCAGGTAGCTCTCTTGACCGCATTACAGTTCCATATCACTTCGCATAGTTAACAGTAATAACGGAAATTAGCATATAGTACCTATACAGCACACAGGACTAACAAAAACATGATAGACGATTTTCCGAAAGTAAATTTTAATATTTACGGTGAATATGAAACTTTCAACAACTGGGCTGCAGCAGTATTAGTTAGCCTAGTGTACAAACTTAAAGGCTAAGTAAATGTACACATGACATTTCTCACTAGCGAGGTAATAACAGCGCTGCATCTTAAAGCAGACTTACAGTTTAGAGACGGTGCTTCAGAACACTGTTGAGGGACACACAGAGGTAGCCTAATTCATACAAGCTCTCTCTCTCTGTTTCTCTTTCTCTGTCAACGGCTCAAGCCTCCATTGCCAGCTTTAAAATGACGTTTTGGAACTAGCAAAAGAGTCGTTAGATGAGATGCGGAAGAAATAATCCTACTCACAATAGCGATTTAAGTAGAAAAACCGGACGAATCCCTTGAAATATATCATCTGATCGATGTCTTGAGGTGTGGCAACCGTAGTATAAGCGGAATAATTGACTCCTTACATAAACTGCATTTTACGGATACAAAGATGATAGAAATGATGCATCCTGAGTTCATCCCAAATCGTATCCAGTGCACAGTTTTTTAAACAGGGCAATCGCATGTTGAGCTTTTCTGCCAGTGTATCAGTACAAATCAGCGAATCTTGCCATCGGAAATTTATGTTTATTTTACTTTTTGAAGGGGATTGGTGGGCTGGAAAAACACTGGCTTACTAGTACATAAGCTATGGAGTAATTAAATGCCTTATATATTAACAATATTCCTGTGTAATTGGGTGAAATTGTAATGAAAATATAAAATATCATCCCTTTTTCCATGCCATTCTTCTCCTGGTGAGGGATGGGATGAGGCTGGGATGTCCGTCCCCCCCCCCCCCCCCCGCTTGGATTTGACTGAGGCCATGCAGCAGGCTCAGGTCTTGGACTGGGCCCTGCAGAGACAGCTCAGGCCCCACATGGAGCCCCCCCGGCCGCGGCCCTCCATCTACGCTCCCGAGTTCATTGCTGCCAACCAGGGCCAGAGGACTGACAATATTATGCGGGGGAGCAAGGCGGAGCAGGTCAGCGTGCGTGACACAGTCTTTGTGATCGGACACAATAACTTCCATTGTTGACCCTCGGGCATCAATAGGGTCATTAATTGGGGGCAGTGAGTGGCACAGTGGGCTCAGTCTCTGTCTGTGATTGGAAGATCAGCAGTTGAAGCCCTGGCCTTAGCGGAATAGTCACACATGGTTCCGGGCCTCAGTGATGCTACCTGTATGGTAACCTGATGGCTCCCATACAGGTATTTACAGGTATTTCCCCTCTGGTGCGGTCTTTTCACCTTTTTGATTGTAGGAGGGGTGAATCAGACAACTAGACTTCCTTTTACTGATGTAGATCCCTATGTTAATTACAGAAGATAATGATCATGCAGTAAGTGGTAATGTAATGGACTGATGTACTTCATAAGAAAGCTGGTTTACCCTAAATTAAGTAATACAGTTGCTTCAGTGAGAAGCAGTAGCGGATCTACGATTAATTTCCATTTCCACATGTCCATATTTCCAGTTCAGTTGCTACATTTTTGCGGTTTTAGTGCAGTAATTTTGTTATGGTAGTTTTGGTGAGACAGTGAGGTATTTACATTTATTTATCTGGTAGATGTTTTTGGCTAAAGTGACATACAGCTGAGACAAATGCTAAAAAACAAACTTACTGCTGCCAAGGACCTAAGCTATGGTAATCCTTCAATGACTAACCAAAACGAGCAAATTAGTCGTGGTGAAACGTTACGCACACGCTACTTAAAATCTTGCATTAGTAGTCAGAGATGTTATGTACTTGTCATTCAATGGGCAGAAATTAAGTGCAATACAGTCAACCATCCTTATCCTCCGGTTCTGCATCCGCGAACTCAACCATCTGTGGATCAGAAATACATATATATATATATATAAAAAAAAAAAAGATTCCTGAAAGTTCCAAAAAGCAAAACGTGAATATGCCGCCTGCCAAACACCGCACTGCATACAGGTGATGTAATGTGTAAGCATTCCTGTAGCCCCTGCAGTGTGAGCGCTAAAAGATAGACAGTGTTACATTTGTTGCTGATGTAGTTAGACTTCTCATTTCTTATCATGATTCCTTAAAAAATGCGGCACAACAGCTATTTACATGGCATATATACAGTTATAAGTCATCTAGAGATGATTTAAAATACTGTATATGGGAGGATGTGCATAGGTTATAGGCAAATACTACGCCATTGTGTATAAGGGACTTGAGTATCTGTGGATTTTGGTATTGGGGGGGCTGGAACTGAGGGACGACTAAATATAAAAATGCTAGAAAATGTCATTCATTGGTTATCTTACTGGATCCATCTGTATATTTTATGCTTTCTGGTATGTGAACTAGTTAAAAAAATTCCAAAAAAGCCCAGTTAAACAGCCAGTGCAGTGTCACCCAAAGCATGCTGACGGAAATGGGGAGGGAAGCGGCAGAAACAGAACAAACTAAAAGACATAATTCAGGCTGTGGAGATGCCAGACTGCGCCTTTGCTTTTGTAATATATGGCAGAGATCCAGCAATTATATTCCTGTCCTCTGTAGAGGACATATGGCTTTTGCTCATATCTGTCATACTGCACGTTAAGTCCTGTTGTTCCTTGTAGAGCCAGACTGGGCTCTGAGGACGTGCTTTATACCATCCCAACACTTAAATTATGTGGATCTCAGGAGGATATATACGATTTATCTTTTCTGTCACTTAAAACATGCAATGTAGTAATAATAATCACTCAATACAGGAACCATCATGCATATTAATACTAAAAATGGCTTAAATAAATAAGTGGTGCCTTCCAGTGTTATGTGAGCATTGTTTTTCCGGGCGATGAGCTCACCTTGGTTTGTACCTCCATCCCTCCTGCAGGCTGGGGCCAAGGTGTCCCCCCCCCACACTCTTTATGCCCACATCAGTGGCTCCCCTCAGATGGGCGTCTTTATCGTCGGTGACGATCTCAAATCTGGCCGGACCGTGATCAAGTCTGTGTTAGTGGACCTCTTGGTTAGTGTTGGCATCAAGGTACGGAGGTGACCAATCAGATGGTGGCTGTATTTTCACACTTGCTTCTCCCCAAGACCATGCTTTTCAAAAACCCCTTAAGTAGGTCTGGGCGGTTTGCCCTAAAGACAATATCACTATGTTGTCAGAGATTTTCACAATATAAATATTTATCATGATGTTCTAAAATTCATATATGATAGGTGGTTTTATTTTTTTTTAATTATACAACAACAAATTATATTACATTATATTATTATTATTATGGCTGTTAATTATGCAGGAATACAAGTGTTTCCGCACAACATTCAAATCGATGACGATTTTCATAATCACAATATGATATTTTATCGATATATCATCCAACGCTACCCCTAGGGTTTCCTTCCCTCTAATCTGTCTACAGCAACATCGACCATCAGCCATATGGACTATAATGCTCTGTATAAGAAATCAAGTAAATATTGCTCTCTTCCGATTGTGCTGCATCTCTCAAGAAAGCCTGTGATTAACTTGGGCGTGATGTCATTCCCAGCTCTGAATACCGACCTCCGAGGTCAATGGAACGCAGCATAAGTAGGTATTTTCCCCACATTGGATGACCTTCACCTAAATCACACCACACGTTACTGCAGTTTAACCTATACAAAAGCAGTCCGGCAGGTTGCTGATGAGTACAGTGGTGATGTTCCAGGATGAAAGTTAGGGATAATCTGCCTTTTTTTATCTCGCCCTGCCTGCACTGGATGGCAGCCCACCTCCATCGTTAGCTATGTCATCATCATCATCATCATCACCTAGGAAACAATTATGGGATAAACACCACAGCAGTTCCACTCCAAAGAGATCTCAAAAAGCAATATGGTTGATGACATGATGCGTTCCATCAGCTTGCTCTACGGCCCCGGAGAGCGGCTGGATCACTGAGTGGGTACATACAGGCCCGCCTCTCCTGCTTCCAGATGTTCTTCATAGTTACCTATATGAAATGTACACATAATAATAATAATCAGAGATGCACATAACTGGTAAGCATTCACCTTTAAAAGTGGCCCGTACAGCAATCGATTGTCGTTACAGCTCAAATGCGTATTTATTTTATGTGCATTTGTGTTGATGTGACAAGAAATTATTGTGCATTTAACCTTCATACCGTTAATGAAGCAGGAATTAAATAAGATTAAAATGCACGGTAATTTTTCGTCATAGCAGTGCAAATGTATGTGTTTTATGTGCATTTGCGCTATTACAGCAATCAATTGCCGCACGTGTCGCTTTTGAAGTTAAATGCGTACCAGTGATGTGCGTCCCTGATAACAATCACACTTTATCGATCCCCATGGGGAGATGTCCCATCTTTGTCTCTGTAACACAGATGTAGGAGAGAGCTAGCTTGGCAACAAAGGAGCTGGGGGCCAAAGGCCTTGCTGAAGAGCCTACGGATGTGACTATTTTACTGAAACGCGGCCCAAACACCCAACCTTCCAATCACAAGCACAGAGGCTCAGCCTCCCGAGACATGTGCTGCTCTCAGAAAAAAGGGTAAACATTTGTACCCTTGTAATTGTACTTTAAAATGCATACAAATGGATTCTACAAATGTACAAATGTTTACCTTTTTTTTTCTGAGAGTGTGGGATATGAACACTCGTCTGTAGTCGGTCTGGATCCTTAACCAAACCCTACCTGCTGATTTTGCTTGTCTGAGTACTTATCAGCTCAAGAGCGTACATTTCTTAATGGGCCTGCTTTAGTCTCTTAAGCACTGTGGTTGCCTGAGTTTGTGGACACCAAGCCAGTCGTGGTGCACAGATGTCGATGTAGAGGTTATTTATCGGTTGGTCGTGATCAAATACATGCCTTTTGCGGGGACAACAAAAGGCCCAGTGTATGAATATACCTCAGAGATCACGACGGGAGGCGGAACACGTACGAGGTACATCCAAGGGTGTAACATGAAGTTGAACATTGAGGAGGGTTGAGGTCTGCACCCATTTAAGGGAGTCCAGGTGGTTGAATTGACTGGTTTTGATTATTGGGGGGGGGGGGTTATATCTCACCATAATTTACGCTCATGGTACTGTTACGTGCCGTAAGGTTCAGGGGGAGGGGTGGCCCTGCAGATCCTGATCGTTGCCCAGCTCCCTTAGACTCCGCCTCCCGGACCTGGCCACGCCCCGAGCTTCGACACTGCTTCCGCATTTATGACTTAAAAAGCCGTGGCGGGAGAGTAGCGGCAGCTCTGCTCACTGTTGGTTTGTTATTGGATTGCTTGTGTGTTGATTACTTGTGTATGACAGATTTCTGGTTTCCTGATCTCCGACTCTCGCTTTGCCCCTTTGGTGCCTTTGGTTTTGATTGTTTACTGGTTATGATCTCTTGCCTTCCTCCTGACTGCTCTCTTTGCCTCGCCCCTTTGGTTACTGTGTTTCGGCTTTGGTGTCTCCTGTATGTTTGTGTCTGTTAGGTGTGTAGGGAGTGACTGCTATTTTGTTTATGCGTTCGTTTGGTTTACTGTGGTTTTGGTAAGGGAGTCAGGTTTAGTTTTGTCATTTCGTGTTCCTGTTTTCATTTAGTTTAGAATTAGCTTAGTTTGGGACGTGTTCGGTAGTGCTGTTTTCTTTATTGTTTTGGCCGTGTCATTCTCGAAGTCTGTTACCCTATTGTTTGTGAAAGTCTTTGTGAATAAATATAAAAAAATACAAAAAAAGATCCCTTTGTTTCCCGTGTTCCCTTTTCCCATACCTTGGTTGTCTCGTTTTCCCCTCTCCTTTCGCTTTACCTTTCTGACGGTCCTCAGCCCTAGACTGAGGATCGTAACAGTACATTGGAATGATGTTCTGGACACAATGTGTTTATATTCGACTTGAGAACAGGAAATGATGAAGTCAAACAGAGAGCAGTAGATACCTGACCTGAAGGTATGTTTTCGGGAAGCAGACAAAAGGAAGGCCAGTGTACAAGGACATTCTGGGAATTCCATCCTCATAAGTGTCATTCAGGTATGTCCTAAATCTGTGTTTCTCAAGCCAGTCCTCGGAGACCCCCAGACGGTCCAGGTCTTTGCTCTCTCACAATTCTCTGGAAGTTGGGGAGGGAGCAAAAACATTGACCGTCTGGGGGTCCCTGAGAACTGATTTGGGAAACACTGTGGTAAATGATGCAGGATGGCGTGCATTTATTAAAGGACACTTTGTCCTTATTTTCAGGACTCCCCTTAGCCAGTCCGGTCATCCTGGATCTGACTGAGCTGTGCGGGAGAATCACCTCCTGTGCCGATAGCGACGGCTCATTCCAGACCTTCCACAGTGTGCCGATGGACTACATGTGCTTGTGCCTGAAGGGAGCCCAGTGGCCAATGTCTCCTTCCAGCAGCGTCCTACATTGAAAGCCTCCTCAGGTGAACCATACACTTTTGTGGAGTCACTGTGCTATTTATCTAACAGTAAGGCTTGTCTAACCCAACAGTCGGAAAACAACCTGTAAAAATGTGAGCCCAGTCAGAGGTGTCACACGGCCTGGGCAATTGCAGCTAAAGCCCTGAATGATTCTTTTTAGCTCAGATGTTGAACTAAGCTCTCAGTTCAAGAAGCAGAGATAAGCCCCATGTGTATTAAGATCCTAGCAACAGTCCTGCCCCCAGCCAACAAACATAGTATCTTGAGCAGAAGGAAGTAGTCAGATTTCACCTCCTCCATGACTGGTAGCAAAAAGCCGTACAGAGTCCTTAAGGCATTAGATACATGACTAAAAGTATTGTTTATGTCCCTGGAGTGGAAATACAGCAATGCGATTTGTTCCTCAGATTACATGTGGTTCAGATTACTTACTTCAAATTACTTTCATTGCATAAAATGGTAAATTATAAGCTATGCAGTCTTCTTTTAAAACGATATGATTTCTCTCTCTCTCTGTTTTAGCGCTTGCTTTGGTCTTCCATCCTAAACTTACATGCAGCAGGAACACAAAATGCAGAGAAGCTTCCTGTCTTGCCGTTGCCAGCGATCCAGTGTTGCCACGACAGCTTTCAAGGGTGTAGCATTGCATGACAATGGGTGTCACTGCACTTTTGGTAATGGTGTGTGGGTTTACAAGATCATTGCAACTGAATTCTCCCTGACAAATATGAGAATATTTCAGTTCATTTCCAGTTCTCTGTTGAGTGAAATAGAAAATATTCTGTCACCTTAGAGGCAATTTTAACATATGCATTGAAAAATGTAATTTTATTCTAAATATTTAGCAGTCACGCTTTATTAACATCACTTGTATGATTGCTACCTTGTTACTGGATGAATCAAATGTGTCCCCTAAAACATGTACTTTTATGAATCTCGTCTCTAGTTCAGACTAGACACATTTTTGATTATCATTCAAATGTCTTTGTTGAAATACAGGAAAAGATCTTTTCCTGAGCGGTGTATTATAGTCTACTAAACATATGATTCACCTTTTAGAAGAGGCGTCCTTAGTAACCATCTTTTATTAGTGGCGTCCCTGGCAACCGTTCTTTTTACCTTGTATGTATATGTATATACAGACATTTATATAGACACTTCAACTGCGACGTTCGTTTGATCCACGTAGCACACTCTTTGAGTTTTATTAAGTAAAAAACATATATGGTGAATTAAGTGGAGGTTATCCGGGTTGAACTGCGATCCAGGCAGCATAAAAATGGCGGAGAAGCGGCGATCGGGAGTATCAATGGCCGAGCCGAAGAGTGCCAAAGCTGACAGCGAGGAGGAGTTTCTGTCCCAGTTAGGGGTGGCTGCGCTGCTCAGGGGGTCTCTTCTGAAACTGGTGGAAGCCAGACCCGAAGATCCGATAGGATTTTTAGCCGATCATTTCGCCAATTTAGCATCGGGAAGCGAGGCTGCGGACTGCGGCGATGGAGAGCCGAGCAGGACGGTGCAGGACCGGCTGAGCCAGGCGCTCTGGCACCTCAACCTTGCGCATCATTCCCAGAGGTAAGGAACCATGGGTAACTATAGTTGGGATTTTCAGTTTTCAATATGGTTGCAGCACCACTGTTGTCATTTCAATTTTATTGCGATTTTTACAACGTTTTGCCCATAACCAGCTTGCTGAGTACGTAAATTCTTCTCTCTCTTTGATGTATTCAACGCATTCTTTTTAGGAATTTGCCTGATTCATGCATCTGTTGTTTTAGATCTGCTTTTAACAACAACGTGCGGGTCGCCTACGAGCTGCTCATGACTGGAGGACAGCATCTCCGCCCGGGTGGAGGAGTGCGGGGTCGCATCTACACCGAGCTGCTCCGCTCCCTCTGCTCCGAAGCCGGCCTTTCCAGCTCCACCAGTGCGCCTCTGCTGCGCCGGATCCAGTGCCAGGACCACGAGGCCGTCCCCTTCGAGCTGTTCCGGCAGGGCGTGCTGATTTGCACTGTTTTTGCAGACTACGTGCGTAAATCTCAGTCCCTGTACCTGGCAGTCAGTGGCGGTTCCGAGTTGCCGGCCCAGCGGGCTCTCTGTCAGGCTGCCCTCGGTGCCCTGCGGGACGCCCTGGACACCGCGCAGTGCGCCGATACCGCACGCTACCTGGAAGCCAGTGCCAAAATCGCGCCTTGTACATTAGCCCAGGCGATGGCGTCGGCACAGAGTTCCTACGAAGCCCAAGCCGGTACCAGCATGGACCCAGAAGAGTTTGAAAAAGAGGCAGCTGCTCTGTTCATAGCCCGCGTCCAGCCTGTGTCCTGAAACATTCTGACCATTTCTTAGAACCTTGTTATTTAACACGCCTCCAACAAAATGTTGTTGCTCTGGGTAAAATTTAATAGGTATGGTACTGTGAGGCTGTATAGATCTTCCACAGGATTTCCAACTCTCCCACATCTGGCATGACACTCACACTTTGAAACTCTCACGCTCACGCAAGAAATCTTATAGCAAATTTATATTATTCCATTATAAACTTAAGCATAGCTACATCAAAAGCATTGGGGTAGTTTGCAAACCTTACAGACTATCTGCAAGATAATAAACCTGTTACATACATGTAAATACGTGTTCACGTGTTGAGACTGGTCTCATGCCAACCAGCTGACAAAATCTCACGCCAGCCAGCTGACAAATGTTCCATGGGTTTCAGTATTTATGAAGTGTTGCATTATATACTCCTTTGAGTTCCAGAACTGCGATTAGGGGGGTTAGGTAGCTTTGTGGTTAGCAGACATCCACACACACTTCCAGGGCTGGGGATTGAAACCCATGACCTGCTGGTGGTTCCAGGTTGTTGTCATTCCACCTGTGCTTCCTGGGCTATGTGACAGGCTCCCTGTATTCAAAAGTGTTTCTAGGGTAGATGGATGGACAGACTTCAGTAAAATCTGTCACCCTGCTATCCTTTTCCCCAGCAGATTATTTTAATAAGTAAATAATATTTGAACATCATAGTATCATGATCTGACATTTATGTAAAAGCATATTTAGGTAGTAAAATATGTGTTAAGTATGAAAGTTTTATGCAATATGTGTATGTCGTTAAAAAGTAACACAGCACCTTGCATGTTTATCGGCCTGCTTTAAAGTGTGTAAGGAAGGTTAGTGAGGGAAGAGCCTGTTTCAGTCACACAAGTAAGACCTGAACTGCCTTTCAGCTTCCCTGTTAGTGATAAATACGAGTGGTTTGCTTCAGTTAAACATAAAGTATTTCTTTCCCAAATCTGCTGCTAGTTTGCACATGCTGTTTGAATGAAGAAGTCTATCGATTGTTGCTCACTGTGTACAGCTTGTAATAATCTATGTAGTGAAAAGGAAGGTGGTAAACTTCACTGGAATGTTATGGCTGTCAAGTACATGCAGCTGTGTCAGCTGACTGAGCTGCCTGCAGTGGCACAGACTCTGATGAACTGACTGTCTCTATCTGCTGAGGCACTGACTGCTCTATCCTGATGCACTGCATGTCACTATCTGCCGATGGGCTGACTGTTCTATCCTGATGCACTGCATGTCACTATCTGCCGATGCACTGAAAGTCACTATCTGCCGATGGGCTGACTGTCACTACCTGCTGTGTTTGTGAGTAGAGTCTCAGTTGCCAACTGTATCAGTGTAAAAACTTTTCCTGCACTTTTCCCAACGAATTTCACCTGTTCAGTCTGCACAGATGAAGGGGAGAAGACCTGATTTTTAGACCTTGACCCATCTGGGCCGTGGTTTGGGACAGAGAATGAGCGAGGTCAGATCCAGCAGTGTGTCTGTAATGGCCCTCCAGCCGAAAGACAGCAGGCCATTGGTGAAAAACAGATCACTGATAAATGATGTGAAGGGGTGCCGGCACGAAAGTCTGTCCACTTTGCTGTTTGTGTTGGTTTGTCCATCTCCTGGTGGTAGGTAGAGGCAAACCAATGAGGGGAGTCCCTGCATCCTAATGCTGACGTCAAACTGCTTCTCCACTTGTGGTGGACGTACAGGAGAATAAAAGCAGTAAAGCATTTCAAACCTTCCTCAGTCAAACTGAACTCATTCGCTTTAGCTTAAGTTAAATGGTTCGGCAATTTGCAGGCCTGCTGACTGACCACCTGCTTGAGCAGAGAAGCTGGGGTGACTCAATTGGTGTCAATTGAGTGTAAAGAAATTACAAAGAAACATCAGGCTTTTTTGCGCGGAGCTTTTCTTTTGTCATGTGACCTGGTGGTGGATGCTGAAGAGCCGCATTCAAACTGAGAAAGTTTCCTGCTCTCAGGGGTTACATGCGTAGTCATGGTGAGCAAACCACACCCCAGAATGACATCACAGTCTCGCCCAATCTAAGTGTGCTGCCAAACTTTAACTGCTCAATCACAGACATTAAAAAAAAAAAAAACAGTGACAGAGGTGGAAAGTTCAGGTCCAGAGAGTACAAATCCAGACCAAGATTTTGTTTTAACCAACCAGCTGAGCATAAAGATTCACAGTCACAGATTACCCAACTGGTTGGTTGAAACAAAATCTTGGTCTGGATTTGTACTTTCTGCACCTGAACTTTCCACCTCTGATTTCCGCCAGTGATCTCTGTAGCCTCAGTTATATTCAGGAGTGTTACAGCCTAGTCTATGATAAAAAACCAGCTGTCGCAGGACGTTCCTAGATGTATAACTTGGAAAATAACACAAGTGAAAAGCAAACATTTCTAAATCATTACAGTTTTAAGAATTATAGACCTGCAACTCAAACATTCCTTAAAACATGACATAAATGCAAAAGAATACAGCCACTTTAAGCAAACATAGAGCACGTCTGCAAATACATTCATGGTGCAAATCAGAATCAGAATTAACTTTTTATTAAAGTGTTTTGACATATACATGGACATTTAGCTTGATGCATTTGATCTGACAGCATTTTACAGTGATGACATAGATAAGCATCCTAACTGATAGGGACTGCAGCAAGTAAACTCTGCACATTAAAACTTAGGAGTGTAAAAGCTGTTTAACACTCGCTTGATGGGCAGGAGTGCAGCTCATGGAAAGACGCTTTACAGATGTTGCACCTGTTTCCATGGAACAGACTGTTCTGTAGGTTTTGGCAACAATCTAGCAAACACACTTCTTTACTTGCATAAACTACAGCAGATGGTTAGCACGTCTTTAACCGCAATATTGTTTAAAGGTAATGACACTACGACTCAAACTGCTGTTACCATCATCACCACGGCATCATTATGGGGACGAGTGGTTTCACTGGGACTGATGCTGATGTAAAATATTCAGGATTGCAACACATTTAGAATATGAGAAGTTGCATAATTAAGAGTAGAAGGTCACAGTTCTTACCCAAATTTTGCTTTTGACAGAAAGGAACCGAAATATTTAATTTCTGCTACCATAGAAACAACTTGCTAATTATTGTTATAATTTTGATACATTTTTTGGGGTTTGCAGTAATGTTTTTCATAATGTAAATGAATGAATGAATGAATGAATTAAGGGTGGAGTTTAACATCCATGATATGTTTAGACTGGATTACTTGACTGCATAGGGGCGGAGAGATTTCCATACATCCAGCTCGGTGCTGGTAATTGCTGTTACATCATGCATAACGGTACCAGAAGATGTCAGTATTACATTTTTTTTTTCTTGTTTCCCAAGCAGATTAAAAGCCAGGCTTGTTTTCATAACCATAGATGTACACAGTTAATCTAACCATTTCATCCACAATTCAGAACCTGAGTTCATTACCCAGGGCCTGCTACCTTGGCACCAAACAAGGCACTTGTCCAGTTTGCATGCTGCAAAAGCAGCATACAATCATCCATCCATCTTCTAGCCTCATACCCTGGTGAAGGTCAAGGGGGCTGGAGTCTATCTCAGGCAGGTAGAAGGTAGGGGTAAACCCTGGACAGGCTTCAGACACATTCATACATGTCGGGCAATTCAGAAATGTGACCCTAATAAATTCACCTCGCCTGCTGGAGGAAAGAGCAGTACTGAGAAGAATCCCACGCGACACAGAGAGAAGGCGTACGTTTCACGCACACAGAGCAGCGGTGGGATCTGAACCCACAACCCTTCATGCAATGGTGCTGCCCAACAGTAATAGCATCACACACCCCTAATTGTGAATAAAATAAGACAAATTGTAAAATAATGATAAAGGGTAAATAGTTTAAATGCAAATTACTCTGGGTAATCCAAGTGGCATGGAGTTAATGTAGCTACATTATCAGCATAAATTACCTTCAGTAACATCACATAACCAGTAACCATACATTATTGCAAGTCACAAAGTGCATCTCTGCAAATGACTAATGGTACCCTGAGACTGACTTCATTTCCCATAATGCATCCATTCCAGACTTCTATGCTGAATAAGAGACTCAATTGTTAGGGACTAACATGAAAAAACTGGCTGGCTCTGGGGACCCCAAACAGATGTCTCTTCCCAGCTTGCCAACGTTCCAGCCTGGCTGAGAAGGCAGAAGAATAGTCCACCACAGATGTAGCAAACGTAGACTTCGTACTGCATTAAAATGATTTATTTCCAAACCCTCGTACATAACTTGTTAATTTTATTATGTATGTTAAAAAAAATCCCACCAAGAGATGTTTTGCAAGAAGGCTCTGACCAAGAGAGCCAAAGGATTGCTGAAGTGTCCAAAAGGTGCGAGAGAGATTATCAAAGGCTCTGGTGTAAAAAAATTAAAATAAAAAAATAAAAATAAATCAACCAAACGCACCATTCATGATCAGTGCATCTCTGATTATAAAATAGAACTGAGTTAGAACAGAAAATGATAAAAAATATATATATATACAAAGTCAACACTGTAACTGAGTGCAAACACACATAAGTGGCAGATGAGGGGTGCAGGCTGGTACAGTATCTGAATTATTATCACAGTGCTAATCAGCGCTCAGTTCATTTAATAGAAAAAAAAATTACAGTAGCTTGTAATTTGGCCTGTGTCCATGTTTTAAGGCTCTGTTGTCAAACCACAAGTGGTGGGTGTGATTAAGTAAAAAAAAGAAAGTGGGGTTAGACTGGGGGAGGGACCCTCGTGTTTAACTCTCCTTGGATACAGGCTGAGTAGTGCTGCTGATCTGGAATCGAGTTTCGTCTGAAATCCCATACTGCTCCAGGGGGTCCTGGAAATGACAGAGACAGTAGGCTCAGTCCGGGCTAATTAGCTGGAGTCAGTTCTAAGTTGATCAGCGACTGTGACCGAAAGGTGACACCACACCTTGCCCGTCATGCGATGAATCTCCGTGCGATAGAAGATGAGACTCTTCCTCATGAACTCGTAGCTGAAAGGGACGCAGACGTCAGCATTACCCCCCCCCCCCCCCAGACAAAGGCAGCTCGTTCAGGGGGGAGCACGACCGAAGGCTGAGCCGTACCTGGCCCTGACGATGGAGTCTATCCACTCCAGGCACTGCTCCTGGGAGTCGCACTCAAACAGGTATTTCCTCTCCGCTTCATCTAGGAAAGCTTCAGGACCAACCAGGAACGTAGTTAGAGATGAATGGATAGAGGGGCTGAATTTTTACTGGGGTGGGGGGTCGTGCAATGGCAAATAATTCATGAATTAAGCGAATAAATACACATTTATTTGGGGGAGGGTGCTAGAAAACATTTTATGAGGACTAACGCCCCCCCCAAAACAAGCTAAATGACCCCACTAGAACAAATGAAGGGTTGTGGTGTGGAGGTTCAGGTTTCCACCCATTTAAGGGGGTCCAGAGGGTTGTATGGGCTGGTTTTGATTATTGGGGAGGGGAGGGTTACAACCTCCCCATAATTTACACCCATGGAACCAACACTTCACTTATACACCATGCAAACTGCAAGAAATGCATTTAGAAAATACGAGGAAAATACCTGCATTTCACTTCAATGTCAAGTCTTGACCAGATACATAAATGCTGAGTGCAAAAGTATGATTTCCATTCAGAACAATGGCCCGAGTAAACGGATAACCTCCTTTACATGCTGGACGTGCACCCACCGATGGAGAAGGCCTGGCTGTCCTCCCTCTCTACGCGGCACTCCTCCAGCAACAAGGCTCCCAGAGGCTGCATAGAGACGTCCGAGAGCACCTTAACCTCTAGCACACCCTCAGAGATACCCTTGTATATTGTCACCGTCGTGTATATATATATAAACATATATTATATATAAACTAAGCCCCCCCCCCGCCAGTTACCTCCTCTTCATCCGTGCGAAAATAGAATAGGAAATTTACAACAAGCTTGACCAGCCGCTTCTTCACAACTGCAATGATTAAAAAAGAAAAGAGGAAGTAAATTCACGATGGGGAACCGTCTGCACGCATCTGCATGCTTCTGTTGCAGAAATTTTAGGTTAAACTCACTACACTGTATTATGTAGCTTTAAATTTATTAAGTTGCACTCTTACATGTTTAAGGAGTACCGGTTTTGTAACACAAAAAGAGGGGGGAAACCTTGTTATTAACCAAATTAAGTAATATACACTATCGGAAGCTTACATCCCAATGATGTTTAATAGGATTTTGAATAGTAAAATGACACCAAAATTTAACAGGGAAAGTGGAGAGGAGTAAGGAAATGAATGGAGCGCTGGGACGTACCGTCGCCTTTCTTGGGCCCCCTCATCCCCAACTCCGCCGCTTTGTCGGACGGCTGGCGGCTTAACGAAATCAGCTCTCGCTCGTTAAAACGCATCTCGAAATCATACGCCGCGTCCAAAGCAGGCAGCGCACAGGTTCCGGGCCTTCGCTCGCTTTCCTTCGCATTAAACCCACAGACTCCGTCGGTAGGACATTTGATCTGACGCAGAAAATCGGACGCGCTAATCCGGCATGGAAATCTGTGCGTGTACGAAGTCGCTGCGCCAACTTCAGATCCTTCAAAAATGACCAGTTTTCATCAACAACTGCATGCATGCGAGATACATTACACCAACACCTAATTATGTATCCTAGTAATTGTTATTGTTGGCTATGTCTTTCCTTATGGTCTTACTACATGACATTCACATTTCAAGGCGATGCTAGTTTCCCCTTCCCTGATCGCCGTCCTCCCGCTGGTTAGCGACTTACCCCCGCACCGCCCATTCACACTAACTCTACACGGGCTTGCCCCGGCTGGGTCGTAATTTTCCACACCCACTGAAACTAAACACTCGGCCGCAGATAGGCTCCTTGCGTCACTGTCACTGAACACGAACTTCTTGTTTATCTTGGCTCCTTATGCGAGCCAGCGTGCACATCAGCCCTCAGCATTGCTATGCTTGACTTTAGGTGTGAAGGACACGTTCTACATAAGAAGTGATAAAATAGTTGCGGCGTACAATCTAACAACGGTAAAAATACATTTCAGGTAGTTAAATATCTTGGCAGGCTTTACAGTAGATACGATGGAAATTCCATAGCTTTAACTTTGTTTCCAGTGCCAAAATAGCAAAATGGAAAATCATCTGAAACAACTGATACATGTTGTCATTAATACAGTGTTGTTGATAAAGTTTTACTGAATTTGAAATCACCGGAAGTAAATCCTTTCAGCGCATGTGCAGTGTCTTACAACGCTAGCGTGAACTCGACGTCGTGATATCGGCAAGTGAATTGAACAATTGAAATTGTTTAAAATTTATGTTTGTTCAGTAGTTGCTCATAAACTAGGTTGTATACTCGTCATAGTTAGCTTCAATTGCAAATTTGTGCCTATGTTAATTTATAAAAAAACTATCATGTATGGTGATCGAAATGACTAATTCGCTCATTGCTGCTATGCTAACTACAGTTTATGTGCTAATTAGGAAAAAAATCAAACTGATACAATGACACACGCCTGTGCTTTTTCATATTGTATTTCGCGTGATTGATTTCCGGAAAAATTTGTCAGTCCAAACCTCAACAATGAATCTAAAACGATTTTACCGTTGCTAGCTACTAGTTTGGTAAACGTTTTGGCTGTATTTGGAGGTCTGGTCCTTCAAATGATCTGGACCTTTCTTAATGGTCGAATAAACAGATCATAGGACGAGACTTCATTTTTCGTTATATTTCATCCGTTCAAAAATATTACTTTTAAGTAACTAAGCAATTTTCGAATACGTATTTCGATGTTGATTGATATTGGCTGGACTGACCTTTTCGTTACATACACTTATAAATGTAGATTAAGTATAACCTTATGTCCTGTTTCTGTTGCTAAAATTTCAGGTGACCACGTAGTTCTTGCCTTTTCCACGATAGGTTACTATTCTGCTGGTGAATTCACCTAACCGCAGCAATGGATTTCCAACACCGAGCCGGCGGTAAGACCGGGAGCGGCGGGGTCGCCTCCGCCTCGGAAAGTAACCGTGACCGTCGAGAGCGTTTAAGGCAGTTGGCATTGGAGACCATCGACATTAACAAGGACCCTTATTTTATGAAGAATCATTTGGGTTCCTATGAGTGCAAACTGTGCCTCACGCTACACAACAACGAGGTAACTACTGGGGAAACGGGAATATACGCTGTATTATATAGTGATTGTTAATGTCAGAATGGATAATCAAAATACGTCTGTGATTTTATGTTTTCTTTCTATTCCACAGGGGAGCTATTTAGCTCACACACAGGGGAAGAAGCATCAGACCAATTTGTAAGTATAGCTGACCTATTTCTCTATTCCACTCTGAAGTTGTCCATGGTGCGAGGTGCCAGGCAGGTGTGGCTCTACTTGTAGCCCCCCAGTTTGGTGCCAGTGCGTTAAAGTTTATCCCGGTGAACGAGAATGTCGCCTCGCTTCGACTTCGAATCGGGGGAAGGGCTTCGACTGTTGTCTGTGCGTACGCATACCACTGAACACCACTTCAGAGCATCTGGCCTTTTTTTAGATTTTGGAGGAGGTGTTTGGAAGGTGCCCCCTTCTGCTGGGGCACGTTAATGCTCGCGTGGGTAATGACGGTGAAACTTGGAAGGGTGTGATTGGGAGAAACGGCCTGTCTGATCTGAGCAGTGATCAGTTATCGGATTTCTGTGTTAACCACAGTTTGTCCATAACGAACAGCATGTTCGAACATAAGTGCTCTTGGCACTTGAGGATGTTGTTGGGCTGTCTTGGCTGACCTGCCTCTTCAAAATTGCATGGACGGTGCATTGCCTTTGGATTGGCAGACTGGGGTGGTGGTCCCAATTTTTAAGAAAGGGGACTGGAAGGTGTGTCCCTACTTTAGGGACATCTCACTCCTCAGCTTCCCTGGGAAGGAATCTGGATTCCGGCTTGGCTGGGGAACACAGAACCAGCTCTATACCCTCCCAGGATTCTGGAAGATCCATGATTCTTTGTACAACCAGTCTACCTGTGCTTTGTGGACTTGGAAAAGGCATACGATTGTGTCTTGGAGTCCTGTAGGGGGTGCTTCAGGAATATGGGGTACGGGGTCTGGGCCACCAGGTCCCTGTACAAAGAAAGTGAGAGTTTGCTTCACATTGCCAGCAGTAAGGTAGACTTTTTCCCAGTGGGTGTAGCCAAGGGGCAGAGGGGGTCCAGTTCAGGGGTCTCAGGATCATATGCAGGGTGGCTGGGCTCAGCCTTAGGGTGAGGGACTCGGACATTGGGGGGGGGGCTCAAAGCAGAGCCGCTGCCCCTCTACATGAGAAGGAGACAGTTGGTATTACACCTCTGAGCTGGCCGGGGAACGCCGTGGTATTCCGCTGGAGGAGGTGGCTGGTGAGGGAGGTCTGGGCATCCCTGCTTAGACTGCTACTCCCGCCACCCAGACCCAGATAAGCAGCAGGGAGTGGAGCTGACCTATTTATAAGCCGTTGTAGTAAAATGTAAAGCTTATTATTTGTTCATTTCACTGCCACCTTAAGAACAAGTGGCTGCATGTCTGTCATGTCACTAAGGTGGTGCTACAGGTCTGCATGGGTGCTGCTAGAGATTTGGGGCCCCATGAAAGCATATCATACTGGGTCCTCGACCCAGGCTAGTCCAGCTGTCTTTAGGGCCCCTATCACTCATGGTCCCTTGGAATCATTCTAACCAACACCCCCCCCCCTTTAATGGCACCCCTGCTGGTCTGACCCTGTAACCGCGTGTCCATCTCAGAGCGAGACGAGCTGCTAAGGAAGCCAAAGAAGCTCCAGCCCAGCCGGCCCCGGAAAAGGTGAAGGTGGAAGTAAAGAAGTTTGTGAAAATCGGTCGCCCAGGATACAAAGGTGCGTGTCAGAGATTTCACACTCGCCCTAGATATTCACTTACCAAAAACACGCATTTTACCAAGGATTTGATTAGCTCAGACATGCAATAAGATAGATGTGAATATGTGTTACTGGCTAAGTGTATGACTAATTAGAGATATATATTGAGATATATTGCAGAGTTATGCAATAAAAATGTGCTTCTGGGTCAAATTCTAGGAATTAAATGAAATTGTGTGTGTTGGCAGCATTACTGAGTGCTCCATCTCTGATGGGGAATGAAGATTCCTGCTGCTCTTCTTGTATCCGCGGTGTCCCGCATTTTAGGTCTATGTGAATTTAATACTTTCCCCCCCTTTATAATAGTGACTAAGCAGAGAGACCCAGAGAGCGGTCAGCAGAGTTTACTCTTCCAGGTGAGCTACCTTTACTTTTCCACCTTGGCTCTGCTGTGCTGTGCACCTTGCCTCCTTACCGCATGCAGTTGCCCATTACCGCATGCAGTTGCCCATTACCGCATGCAGTTGCCCATTACCGCATGCAGTTGCCCATTACCGCATGCAGTTGCCCATTACCGCATGCAGTTGCCCATTACCGCATGCAGTTGCCCATTACCGCATGCATGCTCGGCCCTTGCCTCGCTTACCCTTGTTTCCATCTCTGAAGCTTCGCCGTGTCTCTTTGCTCTGGGTTCCCATCAGATCGATTACCCGGAGATTGCGGAGGGAATCGGACCACGGCACCGCTTCATGTCCGCCTATGAGCAGCGCATCGAGCCCCCCGACCGTCGCTGGCAGTACCTGCTCATAGCAGCAGAGCCTTACGAGACTATCGCCTTCAAGGTGCCTCTTATAGTGTTTCTGCATTCGAATGGAAGGGTCTTGGTAACATGCTCAGTGGGAAGAAATTAAATGCATTTTAATGTTCTGCTGCAGAAACCTGCAGAACCTAGTGAAGCATGTTAGTCTGTCAGTGGTGTATCATCCGGTGTGATGGGACACAGTGTGTCAGGTTCGTTAGTCCCCATCTTTAATCAAAGTGCCTAATGAGGTGCTTCCATGTTTCTGCAGGTTCCCAGCAGAGAGATTGACAAGGCAGAGAGTCGGTTCTGGACACATTGGAACCGAGAGACAAAACAGGTAGATAAGACATAAGACACCCGCAATCTTAAGGTATTTTTGTGTTCAGGTATTACTAATAATAATACCACCCTGCTCTCCCAGTTCTTCTTGCAGTTTCATTTTAAGATGGAGAAAGCCTTGCCCCCACCCAGCTGTCCGGTGCCCCCCATGGGGGTGAAGAGGCCACCTCCTCTGATGAGCGGGCTTGGTCCACGACCTCCCACAAATGAACCAATTCCCCCACCACCCCCCGGTGGTATGCACCTGCCCCCCCTGCCCCCGGAGGTTCCAGGGCCTGCACAGATGCCCCCTCAAATGCCCCATGCTCCAGGCATGCCTCCGCCTGGTCCTGTGCCCCCCATGATGAGGCCGCCGCTGCCGACTGAAGGCCCTGGTGGGCTGCCCCCGCCCCCACCGAGCAACTAGTATTATATGTTCTAGAACTTTCCATCTGTCACTTGGCTTATTTTCAAGTTTCTTGGTTGTGTAAATCTTCAGGACGTGGCTTTTATACAGTCTACATTCATTTTTGAAAGCTCCCCCCTCTTCCCATGTTACTTTTACATTTTTTTTTGTGAGTGTGTGTGCACAGAGTGTGCTAAACCCCCCCCCCCCAGTATCACTTTGCCTCACACGACAATTAGTTTTATAAATAAAAAATGAGCCATCAGCACATTTTGTCTGCATTTTGTGTTTGTCGCAAGACTAAATGTGAATCAATGAATGAGACTTTATTGAGGCCGTAGGGCAGTTCTCTGTTCTACTTCATCTTGTTCTCCGTAGTGTGTGAGAGCAAGCATGGCCGCAAAGGGCAGTCACCCACAACGGCATCCATGGAGCTGTGGCTTAAGGGCCTTGCTCAAGGGCCCACAGACGTGACTGTTCTGCCGAGGCCAAGCATGAACCGGCAACCTTCAAAGCACAGCTTTAGCCCACTGACCAGCTCGATTCATATGTTTTTAAAGTTAGCTGACTTACTGATTTGTTTTTTTTTTTTTTAAAAGCTGCCCAAAGCTGCTTGCAATTTTAACGTTATGAACTATATGATTCAAGAAAACAGTTTGGAGATGTGATTTGAACAGGCAAGAACTACCCTGTGTTGTACTTAATTGTATATGGTTAATTACTAAGCTGTAGAGGCAAAGACTATAGTACTCAGGTGCTATTTCGTTCACATTAACCAGCACAAGTGCTATTTCTGTGAGTGTCCATTTTGGAAACATAAGGAAATGTCTAATTTAATGGCCTTGTTACAAACAGGGTTTATAACAGAAGGTTTAGTTCTGTGTTGATTATTCATGGTTGTACTTAGTTTCAAAAAGCCTTAGATTCTATACCTACATGTAGCTGAAACATTACTGTGTGAAACATCGAGCCTTTTATTTGAGTAATTTCATAGTGAATGTAAACGCAAGAGCTTGGAACCATGCTGGTTTATTTCTCCTGTGATATATTTTGCACACAAAACATGCAGTTTGAATCAGCGGGATTCCGGACGTCTCTCCATTTTACGGCTTCAATAAGTGAGTGATTACAGTGTCACTAATATCACATGCAACGTGGGTCTGACATAAGGTAACTTATGGAATCATTTTGCTACTGTCTTGTTTCACAGTTTTGTTCTTTAAACCACGCAGGCAGTTTCTAAAAATACAGAAATCACACGTTGCTTTTTTAAGTGCTTAAGAAGTCACAGAGGGAGTAATAGTCACAGAATTTGAGCTTAGCATCTGCTAGCAAGACTTGATACTTAGGATACGAGTACGTTTAACACGTCACTTTATCTGATATTACTGATGGAATACAAACCTGTTTTGTATAAGCGTCTGGATAGAAACCCCACTAAGGTTTCTCCTTACATACTGTGCCTGTGGGTTCTGATTCCAGCCTTTTTTAGCTCAGCTGTTTCCTGCTGTCGTCTTTCTTGTTTGTGTCCTTCTGCCTTGCGCCTCTTTCCTTTGGTTGTCTCTTCTGTTTTATCCTCAAACCCTCGCCCCCTCACTTTCTCCCTGTCCTTGTGCCCCTTGGCCACTTCTCTAAATGATTCCTCCTTCTCATGCTTGTCTTTCTTCCTCCTCTCTTTCTTATCACTCGCTTTCCCCTCTTGTACCCTGACGACCTTCCTGTCTGTGGCTTTCTTGTGTTTGAGCTGTCCAACACTTCCACGGCCACCCCTTCTTTGATCGCCCTTCATCTTTGACCTTAATTTCAAGTTCTCTTCATCATCCTCATCTTCATCATCCAGTATCCAGTCCCAGAACCAGTTGTCCCATAGTGAGCTCTCAGCCTGGAAGAGGTGAAATAAGATGTGGTTTTAGCTGTGTTCTCATGGTCCTGAACTTTCCATCTTGTGTCCTGAAGTGCTTTGCCACCTGCTGCAGTGAGACTTCCTGCTTCGGACTGACATGTCTCAAGTGGAGAGTATGTGGATCTGAGAGCTCTGGGCCATCCTTATGTCTCCATTCCTGCAAAACCTCTGTGGGAGGAAATGATTGAGAACGACGTAAAGTCAGTGTCCTCCTTTGACCGTCTGTACAGGGCGTAAGAGTCTTACTGCCAATCCCCACTCACCATACAGCCTCTGGAAGCTGGAGCCGATCAGCACTATGGTGATGGCCAGAATCAGACAGCGGTTCAGGGTGACGTTTTTCCATGGGCTCTCAATTTGGCTTAAGCTTGGGAGAGACAGTGCACGACGCAACGATACTGCAGAATCCAGGGAGGGGTAGAACATCCAAAGAAACATGCAGGTTGACACATGTAAACAGAGACAGACACTTCATGTCACGTAGATAAGTAAACTAAGGTGCATGTATGTCATACGCACGTCCAGGGGACATTCCCTGCTGGGTCACTTTGGGGGTCGGCTGCGGACTGGGTAGATTCTGTTAGTGGAGAGGCGATGTGATCATAAAACAATATGGATTCCTACTTCAGGTTTAAATTTACACACAACCTATGTTGCGACAGGGACCAGGTCTTGCTGCATACATACATGCATATAGTCATTTTGTACAAATCTGTTCAACTATAACTCACCTCCATCGTTCTCTTTAGGCTCTGGGTGTCTGCAAGAGATAACAGGGTATAATTGTACATTGTGGTTCTAGACGCTTGGGCATTGAGTTACGATTGTCACCTTTTGCCATTATATTCATTTAGAGGTTAATGATCTATAATACAAAGATGAGATCTTGAATACTCAAGGGCCAGTATATGTATAGCAACTCATTTTAATAACTATAGTCCTATTTTAAATTGAATTCCAATTAGAACACTATAAATAGAAATTCCTTGCCCCTCTACTAGGATAACAAAGGTAATGGGTTATATTTTATTTGTTGTTTTTTTTCCTATTTGCTTTCCATAGTAAGAAAAAGAATCAAGAGCAATGTCAGCTTCTAGGGAATGTTGCATAACAACAAACATGACAGAAACATTGTGAAACAGAGGTTGTTACAAAACAGACCTGCACGTCGAACGTGTCGGATGGGTTTTTGTGCAGATTCCTGCTGTGCTGGTGACCTGAGCTCCTCTTCAAACATCTCAAATGTACTCTCATCCATTCTCACATATACAGAGTTCCCACTGCAATCAAAGTAGTGACAGGATGCAAAAAGGTCAGTATTCAGGACTTGTGAAAATGTAACGCTGGACCGTTGAGCCATTTAAATACTCCATTTAAAAAGTAATATAATTAACACATTAACATTAAATAATATTTATTTTTAACCAATAGCATTAGCAGAAGTCATTGACTGAGCATATATGGATCACACCAGTCCCTCATGCTGAAAACTGGCTTCATTCAACTCAATCAAGGTTATTTAAGGTAGGGAATCTATTGGCACAACGCATACAGCATTGTAATACACATACTTGATTTTCCACCATCATGTCAATTACGGTTAAGCTGAATCTGTCTGCCAGTACAAATCAACATGACAGATACTTACGCTGCGCGCAGGTTCCGAGGTACCATTATCAAACAGACCCAAGAATGCAGTTTAAATGCAGCAGATAAATGCATTTTTTTTTCTTATGTTACTATTACCACTGTGCCTTAGACATGGCAGCGCTGATTAAATAGAAAGCTAATACAGCCAGCTCAAAATAGACACGAGACTGGCGCAGGAAAGAGAGGCAGTAGGAAAGAACAGAAATAAATATGAAGAAGTAGACATCAAATAACTGATTTGTTCAATACACACAGACACAGGTCACCCACCTGACCAAGGGACCGTGGGACAGTGGTTCTTACCTGAATTAGTCTTGAAATCTGATTGCCGTGGACTTTAATTTCAGGAACAATGGCATAGGGGTTGTCCCACACTCCTGTTAGTGTGACAGCTGAAAACAGGTGCGACACAATAAAAAAACAAAAAAGCTTTGCCTGTCCCGCTATTAGCCTAGCTGTTAGTTTCACATTGCACTGCAGGAGAACTGGCCAGCACATTCAGCAATGTTGCCACACTTTGCATTCATATTGCCCCTGGTTAAAGGGAAACCGTCAGACTATGGCATCACGGATACAACATAAACGTAATCATGCTTCTTTGAAACAATTGATGTGGATTCAAGGTAATGAAAAACATGCCAACAAACACCGATTAATTATTATTTATTTATCTGCATGAATGGCTTTGTTTCCCTGTAGAAATGTTTGTTATGAAAATTCACTCTCTGTAGCCTGTGGGCTTTATTTCTCATACATTTTGTAATGAATCAAAGTAGCACATAGACGCATATGAGAAATAATGAAAAGAATATTAAGAGAAAGTTTTAAAAAGATTACTGAAAATTTGAATAATGTCTACTTTGGAGAGATCATTTTCGGTTGTCTTGGATATTGCACTATTATAGAGTGGATGCAGTGGCATAGGAGTATGAGGGTGTGTGCCCCCAAAAATCTGATTCGGCTTCATCTCCCAGCATAAAAAATCAAATATTTCTTCCGTTCACGTATGAAGATTAACTTGCCAATTGCTCTGTGTTAATAAGCAATCTCAGATGTTATGACAGGATGTTTGAAATAGTTTTACATAGTTTTCAACCTTCAGCAAGAGCGATTGCACGCAGCGCAGGGTATTAATATATAATACACACATCGCTGCGCCCCGCTTTGCGCATTTCTGTTTCCAGCCCCCGCCCTCTGCGCGACAGACCGCCCCTTTATCGCGAAGGCCGGTGACCTCACCCCGTCATTCCCTCCCCCTTGATAAAAATCCCCGGGCCTCGCTGTTTGCCAAGATTACCAGCTTTCAGAGAGAGACGGGAAAATCGCTTCCTGAGTGGACGGAGGCCGGATGGTTAAATCTAACCTACAAACGATATTAAATAGTCATTGTTTTGTGAGGGAAAAAGAAAGAAATATATACAATATGCCGATTATCGGTCTGACCAGTAACATCACCCCCGAAATCGAAAGGTAAGGGGGACAAAGTGGAAAGGGGAAGCAGGTGGTGGCTAACCTGTAACGAACGTTCGTTTAGATAGTTAGTTAGCGTGTCGTGATGATGGTTAGTGAGTTAGCTATAGGCCATCGATGAAACCTAACTAAAATGTTGCTTAAGGTGTAACTGTCCAGCTATATTTCACGTCACGTATTAAACTGTCATACTATTTTTTCCGAATTACTTTCTGTAACAGTAATTTATTTGGGTATTAATGAGTCAATCGCACTATTTGGGTATTAATGGTTAATAGCTAGTTAGCAGCTTTCAGGCTAGCAGAATTTCACGTGTGACGTCAGTGGTCTGGCAGTTCATGGTTAACTGTAATGGGTGAGCTAGTCGGCTAATGGATTGGAGTCCCTCGTGTATAATTGTCTGGCATTTACATGGGCTTTCGGGCGATTATCGCTGTCTTTCACCCCCTGATGATCCAGAATACGAAACTGGTACCCGTATAGGATCGTTTCAAAGGAGAATCCAGGTCATATTAAATCGGGAGCCACTAGCCAGGCTGTAGCCAGAGGTAATTCTGCGGCTGGCATCGGAGATCCCATTCGACAGGCTTTCATGACTGATAGCTAAATCGGCTTTTTTGTTGTTGTTGGCCGCATTAATGCAGCTAAACGACAGGGTTCCCGGCTTTTGTCGTCAAGTGGGGTGTTAATGTTTTAGGATGCGTGTACTTGGGCTAACGGCTAACGTGGAGACGCTGCGTTCCCATCCCCCTCTCCTGGGCGTCGTGCGTCACCGAGCCCGGGTATCGCGCGCGGGTGCAATGACATGCACACTAATCACGCCGATGACTAACGATAATTAATGCATCTAATACCACTCGCAAATAATGTTAGCTATGCTATGATTTTGTTTTTGATGACTTTAAGAAAATATACTTTGTTCTAGGACAAATAAACACACGATCATGTGTTTAGGATTCAGGGTGAAAATTTAATTTGCCCTGCTAGTGGAAAAGTGTTAGTGTATGCCATTCATGATATATAAGTAATAATGGTGTCTCAGAAACTGTGTGTTAAGTCTGCAATACCCTTTCCCTTCAGAAGCTGCAGAATTATATAGTCAGGCCCCTTGGCTTCTCGGTGGAATGTTGCTAAGTAACAAGCGAAACCTCTTTCTTTGGTATGTCAGTGACCAAAAACAGAAAGCAGTTCCCCCCCCTCCCCCTCTGCTTTTAGACTGGATTGACTCGGTTACCACACATCCATCTGGATGTTACTGGTGGAAATGAGAGGCTAATGTTTGACCAACCTGATTATGTGTAATATATTTATTCCTGCTTGGGGAGGCATTAAACAGCTTTATGTAACATGGTGCTGTGCCGCGAAGAAGGAATTTGTGTCCTCATGCTGGATATAGCATTGCACCGTCTGTATGGAAATCTATCCATGGAATTCTGGGTAGAATTACGGGATTAATCTGGCGGAGTTTTTAGAATCGTGGTAAAAGCAGATAAAGCTTGACCTTTACACCTGAACCATAACCTTGCTTAGAGCATGCCAGGTCTAGTTCATGCACTCCTAAATACTTCGCTAGAATTTGAGTATAGACTCCCGTGAGTGGTAAGAACATCTTGTTCAGTTTCAGATTAACAAGCAGAATGTATTCTGCAGCACAGCGTGGGAGGGAGATGCTGGAGGGGGTGTCGGAAAGTGTCCGCGATAAACACCTTGTAGCTGGTGTCCCTGGCAGCGAATCATCTGCCAGCTTCTGTCACCTCTGTTCGTGCAGAATCTAGCACTGCGTTTCTGCCACTGTAAGTGGTAGCGCGGGGGTGGCAAATCCGTTTATCAGCTGTGCTTGCTGCTATTCTTGGTAGTCACTGATGTGCTGTTGGATGATCAGGATGGGTGTGATGCTGTATCGTCACACACCCTTGTCAAGGTCCTTGGGGACACAGTTGCAAAAGGTGCTTTATAAAAATAAATTGAATTGATTGTGTGGATTTTCTTGCTTTTGCTAAATGAGGGAACTCCCGTGTAAAGCCTTTCTCCTCCCCAGCCATTGGCGTTGCCCCCGTTGCTGCAGTAACCCCTGTCCGGGGCCTCGGTGGTGCTCCTGATGCCCCTCTCCCACCCCTGAAGATCCCAGGTGGGCGGGGGGACGACCAGAGGGATCACAATCTTTCAGCCGAACTTTTCCATTCGGTGAGATATTCTATCACATTTTGGGGTGACGCTCTGAAGGAAGTTAATTGGTTAATGGGCACTTGATTTACAGCTGAAACTGTGGGTGATATGACTTGCTATATGTATTACTGTGTTGAATGATTTGTGTTTTTTGGGGGGCAGATCCTGCAGATCTGTGCTTAGAGCCCCCCCCCCCAATCATGGATTCTGGTGCAGCTTCGCTCCCTAACTGCTTGTCCAGGAGGGCTGATCTGGCTAAAATTTACTTTAGCTGAAGCAGAATATTTTTCCACAAGAGCTGAATGTTGTAAAATTCCTGTTTTTAAGATGTATAACTGCCCTGTCAGCCTGTGGAGAAGGTGGGATGTGTGTATAGCGGTTTTGAGCTGCCCTGATGCTGGTGACAGTGCAGTGTCAGCGAACAGTAGGTCTTTGTGTAAGCTCTCTGCGTCAGGGTCTGCCTCTCCTTTGGGCCGCTGCAGGACGCCCGGTTGCTGGTCCGCGAGGACCGGGCCGCTTCCACGTCCCGTGTGCGCTTCCTGCTGTTCGAGCCCCGTCGTGCAGAGGACAGGCACTGCACCTGGAGGGCGGCACTGAAAGGGGACAACCTGTACGTGGAGGTTCCCCCCGGGTTGCTGCCACAAGGCAGCAAGGACAGGTGAGGCGGGGCGTGCGGACGGCTTCCGCAGCATTCTCGGGGGGTCACGCCAGCATCACGAAAATGCAGAGGCTGTTTAATGACGTCAAGCTGACTTTCCGCCGAGTCTGTGGATGGAGCTGTAAGGGTGTGTGCCGTTTCTCCAGCTTTGCCCTGCTGTTGGAGTTTGCGGAGGAGCAGCTGGAAGTGGATCATGTGTTCATTTGTCTCCATAAGGGCCGTGATGACAGAGGTATGTCTTCATGACACCGATTTCTCCTTTTTATTTTTAAACTGCACATTCAGCTTTTCTTTGTTTGCTTAGACATTCAGACATTCTTTGAATGTCAAATGTTCAAAAAGGGGAAGTCTAATATGGCAATACATTTAAGAAATTAAGCAGTAATGTGGAACTAACTCTCTCTCTCTGTCTCTCTCTCTCACACAGCGGTGTTGTTGCGAACATTTAGTTTCTTGGGCTTTGAGATTGTGAGACCGGGCCACCCCCTCACCCCAACCCGTCCCGATGCCTTTTTCATGGCTTACACCTTCGAGAGAGATTCCTCTGAAGAATAGACGACGTAACCCCTTTCGTTTTGAGCTTTTTTTGAAAGTTCTGGTGATTTTGTTTTGTTGTGTGCCCTTGCATTTTACTGTGAGTATCTAATAGGCCAGCCGTCCTGTTTCTGAGAGATGGGAAAGCTTGCCCTTAAATGCTGGATTTCTGATATGGATATGTATGCTTTGAATTTGCACGTGCTGAAGGTGCATTTTGGTTCCCCAGTCTACAATATGCAAAATTTAAGTAGACAAAATATTACGTGAATTACTGCAGTGGTGGGTGTAGCAGAGACTGCGGTTACTTTTGTCAGTGTTCGGTTTTCGACGCTCCTCAGTGCTTCTCTATGCTGTATGAATGTCTAACACCATTAGCGCAAAAGCATCTGCTATTGATTGTGAAATTGTGTAGTATTAATTGACCCCAATCTCTCATTTGCCTCTGTTTGTGTACATGCTTGCATGTTGCAGAAGATGAATCGATGTGTACAGGGTTTTGTTTTGTTTCAAGTGATCTGCATGTTGTAACTGTGCAAAAATAAACTAGTCACTGTAACTAGCGTCTCCCTCGATGCTTCTGCTTGGACATGCAGTTTGACCGTCAGCGTCGTCGACGTTTTAGGTTTGCTTTGCAGTAAAGAGGACATTGAGGGCAGGATGCAAAGAGAGGACGCAAAACAACGCAAATATGCACACAAAGTATTCTGACCGCAGAAAGCAAATGTCAGCATGAAACAAAGTGAAGCCCCAGGCATTAAGGGCATTTTTAGGTCCTGAAAAAGAGGATGTATGAGTGAGCTTTACCCACTGGTACCCTTGTAGGTATGGGTGTTAATGTAAGGCTGTTTAGATGGCCAGAGGAGAATCATGTCATACGTGTGCTTCAGTGGTTAATAAGCTGCTAAGTGAGGAAGAGCAGCTTGCTTTACAGTGCTGGTCATTTATTGTGAAACTTTCAGGTATGTAAATGCTCTCCATTTTGTGTGATGGTAATTTCTATAGTCTGCTAGCCCTTTTTAGATGTTTAAATAAGAATTAATGTGGAACTTAAAATGACAGTGTGTGCCTTTGTGTTAGCTTTCTGAAATCCAGTTCAGGTGTTAGATTTCTTTATTACGCCACACTGTGGTAAAAAACAAGTACTACTGAAAAGATGTTTCTTAGAGGTCGGTGTTTTTTTTTTCTTTTTTCTTCAAAGCAACGTTATTCTACCCATTAAACCGGGGGTATTTCAACCTTTTTTGAGTCACAAAACATTTTTTCCCATTGAAAAAATCTCACGGCCACCACCAACCAAAAATGTTACAAAATGACACTAGCCTAGTGATGACAAAATAGTCTCAATTTATTTATACTCACTCAGTGTGAAACCTGAGCCTGTTTGGATGAACACAAAGCTGATATTCTGGCAGGAATTGTCTCTCTAGTTTTTATGAGTCAGGCTTGAAAATCTCAGCTCACACAGGTATGTCGTGGATTACGGCACAGACACTCAACAATGGCATGTTTGCAAATAATTTTCAGAAAATTACACGTGAAAAAAGTATAACCACTCATGGCCTGTTTTGAAATGCGAGTGAGAAGTTTACTGACACCTTATTATGCAGTAATTAAAGATTTTACTTGGTTCAATTGCTTGAAGGCAACATGTCAAACTAGTTATTCTCCTATGTGACTTGACTTGAGAAGAATAATGATCACTGGGCACTCTGCTGAATGTCTAAGGTCTGACATGATATTTGAGGAACACTAATGTTTTGTGAAGACTGGTCAACATCTGGGAGGTAGCGTCTTAAAATGCTGCATTTAAGTACTCGACCCTGTGTCCTTGTATATTTGATGTGAGTTATATTTCCCAGGAGGTTAAATTTGGACACCTTATGTTACAGAGATTTCTGTTAGCACTGCAGTCCAATACTCACATTTTACACTTGGGTTACAATTTTTTTTGTTTGCTCATTAGTGCCAGTTTTTGTTTGCTGGGATTTCTTTAAACCAAGGATTGAGGTTCTCATAGATCCATTTATTTGGTTCTCATAACAAGTGTGGAAGAAAAACTGTCAGTTTAGTTGAAAGTTTTCTGTCCTCTTTCCCAGACACTGCACACTGCAAGCGAAGGCAGAAGGAACACTGTATCTGATACAGCAGGAACTGCTTTATTCTCTTCTGTATACAGTTCAAACACATATAAAGCCATTTATGTATCTTCATGAGTGAATAAATAAATATATACAGATTAGATAAATAGATACGCTTACTGATGTTCAAAACAAAACATGCTATGTCGTTTAGAAAATAACTTTTGGTGCTTGAAAACAATGTCCAAGAAATGGTAAACAGCATTTTTAAAGCACACACAAAATATGAATGAATGGTCTTAAGACTCCACCACAGTGCGATTCACACACTACCCTCCTGACACCTTGGTCTGGCATGAGAAACTGGTGATTCTTACTAATCAAATGTTGTCCTATGTTAATAACTTGATGAAGCAACCGGCTCTCTACGCCACTCTAAAATCGAACAAGTTACGTATTATAGAAACAAAGTTCCCATTAGTGGTCCTAAAACTTGCCATTTGCTCACATTAACATAAGGCAGTATAAGTAGTTACTCATAAATATGACCGTTGACCTCTGCTTTGCAGTTACTGATAACAGCAGTAACTCATTACTGGCCACTGAACACCGAGAAACATGCCTCTTTGCTTTCAGTCCACTTGTCTGTTTCTGCCACCAGAATCTGCAAGGTCTTCCATTATACAGCATATGGACGTCCACATCTGCGTTTATGCATCTCAGTTTAAGTTATTCAGTCCAAATCAGGTTTTCACACCAATGAAGAAACAAAAATAGTCTCAGTAATATGACTGCGTTTTCCAGGTGAAAATTATACAAAAAGTGCTTTCACTTATATGCAACAAAACACTCCCTCTGTTTACAGTACAACCTGACGTTCTGAGACAGAGTACAAAAGAGAAGATGAGCTGACTGAGTGGAGAGGCAGTTACTGACTGAGAGGTTGTGAGGAAGCACGTAGCCATCTCCGAGACCTTTGCACCCTGCCGCTGAACCTAGACCTAGAAGACTGTACACAGCAGGCTGGGTTGCAAACCACTCACAAGACAGACAGTTAGATGTCAGTTGGGAAGACAAGGCTGTGACAATCTGGTAACTGCAAACTGCCTGTTTCATCATCACATTTTTCTTCACTGCAATTTCAATGAAATTTGGTCAGTTTCCCAGAATGCAGTGCAGTTTCACACCGTACTGTCATCACACCTGCATATATGCTTCATTTCTACTGGAGCAAAATAGGATGCTGTGCTTCTTTGGAAGATGTTTTAATAGAGCTTGGGCAGGGGTCCCCATGGAAACACATACCCACCTTACATGATACACGCAACTCCTTCACTATGCACACACCTGGGTGTGACTAAATGCCAAACAGCCACTGTGTTATTAAGCAGATGGCCTTCCCTGGTAAACGTCTTTGTCGCGGAGCCGCCAGCAGATGTGGTCATTGGTTGGGTTGAGGTGTGGACAAAATATACAATAGATACCTGATCCTAAACTGTTGGGTAGGATGGGTTAGTGTTTGGTCTGACCACACCCCTGCTGCTTCTGCTGCATCACTGGGCCCATCAATGGGCTACCGCCACCATCACTGGGCTATCAGCCCTATCAATGGACTACAGCTACCATCCTAAGGCTACCAGGCCCATCAATGGGCTACTAGCCCCCCATCAATAGAGCACCGGTCCGAACAACAGACTACCAGTACCATCTATGAACTACTAGCTCCATCAATGGGCTACTGTCCCTATCACTGGCCTTCCAGTCCCATCATTGGACTACTAGCCCGATCAATGGGCTACCAGTCCCATCAATGGGCTAACGGTGCCATCAATGGGCTGCTGGCCACTACTAAGGGCTACCAGCCCCTGTCACAATTCCATGCCCCATATTGCACAACCACATGCCTGTCATAGGGTCCAGTCGCAGGGCAGTGATACTGTGGCATCCCTCAGGGATCGGGTTTTGGACAGATGGTTTCACTGGGTCATGTCATAGGAGATCTTACACCTCTTCTCCAGTCAACAGCATGGAGGACAGGGAGGGCTGGCTGTGGAGGGCCAGCAGGCTAAGGCTGTCCTTCCGACACATGCTCAGGCCCGACAGCATTCATGGCACCAATAACTGACAATAATAATAACAAACTGAGCTCAAAAATCACGTTTAACCTATTAAGTGACATGATATGTAGGAAGTGATGCCTACTTGGAAGGAAGCGATCATCACATGAAAAAGAAGTTTGGTGGGGGGGAGGTGGAATGTAGAGAGCACCTATGCCCGAATAAAACAAAACACACACATTTCAACAGCTCTGATCTTATACAGTCGCAGAGTAAATCGACGTTTAGCACAGGCTAACATTTTCCTCCATCTTTAAACATATTCCGAGTACCTTGTTGCTGCTCTCCTAATTTTTTTTAACAAATACAAATGAAAAATGTTATCTCACAATATTACACATACTCCAAAAAGGTGCACAGATAATAAAAAAAGAAGCTAGCAGGTGGTTTGTGTTATGAGAGGCTACAGTCAGGGGGTGGCTGGCCATACCCCTCAGTTGGGGGACAGACGGGGCTCACACATATGCACACGGTGGGGCATGCTAAAACTACAGGGCTTTTTTTTGTTTCTGTCGATCTGCTATGTATGTAAGTTTGTTACAATAAGAGGAAAAGAGAAGTCTGGGAACTGGTATTTAGCGTCCTGTGGGAAAATTCTTTCCCACAATTTCCGCCGCCCTCTTTTCCTCTCCCCAGCATTGTTTTGTTGTTCTCTCCTGGGATCTAGCCTTCAGTCGTGCCACCATGTGACAGGGGTCGCGACCCCTGCAGTCAGATTCGCCCGGAGTTACAGCTCTCTGGTCCTCTCGCCTTTGTCAGCTGCGGAGAATCTACTATGGGACGAAAAAAAAACAGGTGACGGTCAGGTGGTTTTTCCTCACACGTGGGGCCCTGGGGCGAGGGATCGGTCACACAGCATGTGGTGGCTTTTCCTGTTGCTAGGACCGAGCCTCAGGCCAAAAGCACCGGCAGACGAATGTTGGCATTTTGTCAGAATTAAAGGATGCATAAAAAAAGTTTTTTTCTTTAACCAGGATAACAATACTGACAATAGAAGATTAAACGTAATGAATTAGGGCAGAAAGATACATGCGGTTATGGAGCACGAAAGCTCAGCAAATTTTTGTTCAGCAGCAGAGCAGCAGAGCAGTAGAGGGAGAACAACAAAGTATGCTGATGCACAGTGGGAGCTGGCTGGACCCCCTCAGGGCTGGACCCCTGAGGGGGGGGGGGTTAACTCATACTTACTGTCTCACTCTCCTTGTCAGACGGCGACTGAGTCTCTGTGCCATAGTGCAGAGGGGAATACACCCAACTCCTATCCTCAGGAGGCTGCTACGGCACAACATGGACAAGAGGGGGCAGCAGAGAGCACAGGTGCGTGGAAACACGGACCACACGGAAAACGAGGAGCAGGTGGGGAAAAGAGAAGAGCGAGAAAACCAGGATAAGAGGGAAAAACTTCCAGAGGCATAGTAAATAACTTTAAATAAAAACACTTTGAAGCAATGACATGAGTCGGGCTGATCGGAGATGTCCTTCCCAAAAGCTGGTGTTGCAGTTATGCTGGGTGTGACTAAGCTAACAGGCTGATGCATGTGTGTTGTGTGCTTCCCTTCCCGACAGGAGTATGCTGATGCACAGCGGAAGCAAGGGTCAAGAAAGGCCCCTTCCAGAACAAACCCAACCCAACGCAACCTGCTTGTGGCCTGGGGTCATTGCATAAGATGATGGCAACGGTCTGAGTGTCACATCTCTCATTCTCCCCACTTGTTCATCTGTATTGAGACGTCGCCCTGCTACAGAGCTGGAAGCTAAAATGATAATGGTAACAGACGGAGCACAGAAGTGTCAGACGCACCCTAGTGACCAAGACTTACAATGCTGCTCGAGCTGGGCTTACGCCGGTGCAGAACTGGGGAGTAAACCCAGTACCTGCCATCCGCAAACTGGGAGGCACACAGGAAGAAGGGTACAGGGGGGGGGGGGGGGTGAAGAGGTGGAGAGGGAGGTGAGCAGAGGTTAGAGCGAATGATGGTGGAAAATGGAGACAGCAAGAATGGTTAAACAGACAGAAAATAAAAATGAAGATGAGGAAAGGAAATGAAGGGGAGGCCCAGACATCCTGCCAGAGGGAGCAGATGACTGTGGAGGTGGTTCTCCTCAAACCTCGAGGTCTTTCTCCTGAAGCTGCCATTTTTCCTTGCTCTGCTCAGTTTGGCCGGGAACTTCCCACTGCGCCAATGGTCAAACTGGGTCCAAAGGACCCCAGTTTTAGTAGGAAAAGGTGGGTAGCAAACCATGCAAATAGAGTGGCGCACACACACAAACACACACAGGATTGTAATCATATCTTCGTGGGGACTCTCCATTCATTTCTCTAATCCGAAAATGACGACCTTAACTCCTACCCAGCCCAAACCTTTACTGTAAGTAAAATAACAGGTATTTATCACATTGTGGAGGACATTTGGTCCCCACAATGTAATATAAACCTAATCTACCCATACACACATGTGCATGTAGTGGCTCAGCGCACAGCAGACCATGCAATTTAAAGCCCCTTTAAATGAAGGGCTCAACTTGAAGGGACCACAGTTAGACAGGGGGAGGGTCTTCACTCAAATCCAGACCGTGACTCCCCCCCCACCCCTGGCTCTCTCACCATTACAGACTGAGGTCCCTCATGTCCTCCTGACCACGAATCTGTGAAACACCAAGTCCCAGAGAACAGCTCATGTCATGAAATCTACCAGTCCCCCACAAAAGGGCTCCAAATCTGCAGCGTGCTTTTTGCTATTCAACTGTACTAACAGCATAGAGTGTCTGCTTCTGTCATGTGTGAGGAATACTCGTTAGTGATGGCCAAATGAAGCTTCATGAACCAATTGCTGTATCTCTATTCAAAAAAGGGCTCAATTCATGCTCCAACGTACAAGCAAGAACACCATCTAGTGGGGTCAAAAAATACAGAAAATGGTTCATGAAGCTTCATTTGGCCGTCACTAGTACTCGGGATATCACTGCAGCCTTACGACAGAGCACTGCCTGCTGAGCAGTAAGGTGGCTGCTTTAAGGAGCTGTGAGGGCGGGGCTTACAAAGTAGATGTCCGTGATTGGCACCTCCTCCTCGTCCTCCAGGGAGCCATGACTTGCGCACTCAGAAAGCTGACTGGCTGCATCGGGCTCCAGGGTGGGCTCAGAGGGAGCCGAGGCCTCCTCAGGAAATTTGCTGTAATGATCCCATCACACAAATGCACAGCTGAGCCAAAGGAGCAGTTCTAAACTCTGCAGCCTCTATTCCGTGGTACTCGGGACAAACGGTACCAATCAAAAGTCCGGACACACCAACCGAAAACCTAATTTTTCAACCTGATAATGAACCTAAGCGCAGATAGAGATGATGAAAGTACTGTGTTATCTAGTGAACAAGAAGAGTCCTGTGACAGATCACCTACCCCCACAACCCCCCTGACCAAAAACACTACAGAGCTGGTTTGGGATGAGTTCGATGGAACAGTAAGAGCAAGGAGAACAACTTGTGCCCAGAACTTGTGGAAATTCCTTAAGGACTATTAGAGAAGTCTTCCAGGTGGCTACATCTGGAAGCTGGTTTAAAGAATGCCAAGGGCCTACATTTCTGGCACTGAAGGAAAACGGGGCTATTTTGGGATGTACAATTTAAGAAAAATGTCGAGATGCTGGACAATTCTCTTGGTCATTGTAATATTTGATGCGATTACTTCATTGCCTTAAGGCCTTTTACTGTAAGGTGAGTAACAGAACTAAAATGGAACCAAATGTATTAACAGCAGGTGTGTCCAGACTTTTGATTGGTACAGTTCATGGAACCAAAAGTCAAATTTATGGTGGACATTTACTGTTCTGGCCCTTAGAATCACAGACCTATGACAAGACGACTAGAGATGAATGAAGAAATGGCATGTGGGGCTAGCAAGGTCACCTGGTCTCAGGTGTAGGTTCTGGTGTGGGTTCTGGTGTCAGCTCTGGGGCCAGGATGGAGGGTTCGCTGTCGTGCCTCTTCACCACCTCCACGGTGATCGTCTGCTGGTCCTCCTCATGCATGCGGAGCTCCTCCTGAACCCTGCACACACAGCAGCGGAGCACGCTGACAGTCACACCCCCACAAGATCACGGCCTGGCTCAAAACACAGGGCTGTGTGCACAGCACATCTGCGCCTTTTTAAAATACATTAAATCAGACCTGGGCAAAAGCAGCCCGTGGGTAAGCGAAAGAAAAAGTTTTGTATTCAAGTATATGAGGAACAGATGGAAACACTTTACTTAAAGCAGTCATGCAATGCATCCGTAATTCTTATTATTGACCATTGTGCTACATTATGAAGGTAGCTATCATGCATTATAGATGAAAGCTTCATGGAACATTCATAATGCATAATAAACATGGCTATAAAGTGTTATGCCTTTTTATAAATAAAGTCCTATTTATAATACTTTATAAATGCATTATAATGCATTATGAAGGTATCTATAATGCATTATAATGATTGCTTCAAATAAAGTGTTACCGAGCAGATTTTTGCCCATAAATGTTTCTTTGAATACATATATAGTGAAACCTCAGAATTATTAAGCTATTATTGCAGCTTTCATAGGACATGAAAAGCATCATTAGAAATGGCCCTGCTGACACGGTGAGGCTCGGAGTTGCCAGCTCTGTATTGATGCCTATTACAATGTATGACTTTCATGCTGACGCAGCCATACAGCACCGGCCAGCCACATTAATGAGGGCCCGGGTGGGGATGTATGTGCCCCCGGCTGCCGCTCACCTCCCTTCGTGGCTTAAGGACTGCGTGTGTCTCCTGCAGGGAACAGAGAGAGAGATAAGGAGGCTACACCTATGCAGCCATCGAAGCTATGTGCCTAAAACATGGGCTGTTAGGGTCCTGCGTATCTGAGCCTGTGCCTGTCTGGGTCCGGATGTGTCTGTCCCTGTGAGTGTCTGTGCCCGTGCGTGTCTCTGCTGGCCTGTTCGCCTGCAAGTCTGTGCCTGTCTGTGCCCGTGCATGTATGTACTGGCTTGTGCCTGTGCATGTCTGTGCTGGCCTGTGCCTGTCTGTGCTGATCTGTGCCTGTGCATGTCTGTGCTGGCTTGTGCCTGTGCATGTCTGTGCCTGTCTGTGCTGATCTATGCCCATGCGTGTTGTTGCCCGTGCCTGTCTTGTTGGCCTGTGCTTGTCTGTGCCCGTGCCTGTCTGTACAGACCTGTGCCCTTGCCTGCCTGTGTTGGCTTGTGTCTGTCTGTGCCCATGCGTATCTGTGCCGGCCTGTGCATGTCTGTGCCCGTGCGTGTCTGTAGAACTGTGCCCTTGCCTGCCTGTGTTGGCCTGTGTCTGTCTGTGCCTGTGCGTGTCTGTGCCCATGCTTGTCTGTGCTGGCCTGTGCCTGTCTGTGCCCTTGCTTGTCTGTTTTGGCCTGTGTCTGTCTGCGCCTGTGCGTGTCTGTGCCGACCTGTGCCCTACCTGCTGCGCGAGTGCTCAGATGTGTCAGACGGGGAGCGCTCAGGGATGGACAGGGAGGTGGTGGAGGACAGAGTGGTAGCAATAGAAGCTGTGGTTGCCTCCTCAAAGGAGGGAGGGGTGCAGGGCAGCAGGTCTGGCCGGCCTGGGAGGCGAGGGAGTGACAGAGGGTGTTACTTTAATGCAGTGGTCTCTCATAGCCCATTACAGCGAGCGAGCGAGCGGTGGGACCATGCACCGTCATCCTCCAGCGTGGGGAAGCTCCGGGCCCCCCGTAGGTCAAAGGTGTCGTCGTCTTGGTCATAGGGCATCTGGCTGGCCGACCACACGGACCCCGGGCCTGCATGGTGGGGCACCGCCAGCACCCCGCGGCCCTTCTTAGATGGAGAGCACTTTAGGGCTGCAGAGAAAAGGACGATGATGTCATCGGTCTGTCATGCTGAGCGCAGAGTGCGAATGTCCAGCATGAATCAGGAATCACACCTGTTGTGTTGCACACTTTAGCATTTATAGTTGTGTAAAAGAACACAAAAGATGATTTTAGATAACACACAATTAAAAGGAAAATAGTCTAAAAGGAAAGTCTACAACTCATGGATGTCCAGATGTTCCACATCTTTGTTCTACAGCACTGACAGAACATCCTCTTAATTAACTCAAGCCTATAATTTGCTGAACCCAATGTGCTGGTAGCGGAACCGAACAAACATTCGAAACGTCAGAATTTCCAAGACAACAGAGAGGAGTGACTATGCAGGAACAAACTGTGGAGACAAAGACGGAGGGCTTTGCAATACGGATATACTGTATAGCTCAGTACTTACAGGAGTTCTTTCTGAACACAGTGGTATTCATGAACCTGAAGAACCTGTCTGCATAGAAACTGGGCCGGTGGACTGATACAGTGTCCTACCAAAGCAGACAGAGAGAGAGGGAGCACATTGAAGCCCGACGTTTCGGAGTAACACAGAAGGAGGAGTTAAGTTCAAGAAAGATAGTGCCTACATACATACATACATACATACATAAGTCATACAGCATTGTGATAAATGCAGGACATCAGCTTCAGCCTCTTACCATCCTCTAAAGGGGTGGGGGGGGGGGGGTGACAGGTTGTCAGAGCAAAGTCCGAACAGCATCACAGTTAATTTATACGCACCTTATGCGCCGACAAATAAAATAATGTGGAAGTTGGTCTTAGTTTATTATTTACAAACCCACCATTGTTCCCTGATGCAGCTCCTGCGCTCCTCTCTCCGCATTAATAAATGCATGAGGAGCAAGAGTGGGATTACCCAGGAGGTCTGGCGATAAAGAGCTACCAGAGACAGGGCCCCGTGTTAAATCATTCACAATGCGTCAGGGAGGCGGGGCACAAAGTCTCCGGTCCTGACACCGGCCCTTCCGCGGCCGAGCGAAACGCGAGCAGCGCCTCCATCTTTATATTTATGTCCAGAGGCCAGCGGGATGCTGGAAATGCTGCCAGTATGACGCATGCTTTCGGAATGGAAGTGCAGGGTTTATTATAGGTTGGTATTATGCAACTTGTTTGGGGAGGGGGGGTCGGGGGGGGCAGGTGTCTTAATCGATAAAGTGAGCAGAACGGCAGAAGAAGAACAATGGGGTATTTCACTTACTCCGTCGTGAACGAGAGCCTTCCAAGTGTGCTCCAGTTTTTTGATTAACCTGAAAAGTAGCAAGCAAATAAATAAGTAAATCACACTCAGGTGGGAGACAATAACATCTGATTGGCTTCAAAGAACCAGGATCACAGACAAAAATCATTACGTCCGAGCAGCCACATGGAGTCGCGGTGACCTGTCACTCGAGCAGCGCCTTGGAACGCATCCCAGAGCCGGGAATCCGGTTACCTGTAGGACTGCAGGATGTCGATGATGCCGATGTAGAGTAGCAGCCTCTCTCCCTTGCCGTTGACCGCAGGAATGCCCCCCATCCTGGCAGAAACAGGCAGAAGACTCGGCGATAGGTGTCATATTTTGGAATTTGACATACAGCAAGACCTGCTGTGACTGCATTCTGTATTTGTATACTTGTCATGTACAATAGAATAGGGCACTGAGCCCTGTTCTGTATGGGACTATGTAGCTGAAGATTGCCCATGCAGACCCCTGTCCACCATCAAAAGTGCCTACAGTGGGCACGCAACCATCAGAACTGGACAATCCATTGCTATATTGCCCCAAACACAGCAGAGCTCGATGGCCTGTGTGTCGTGACACATTACTCCTGTGATCATCATCAACCATTATTTTCCACAGTAGCCCTTCTGTTGGTTTGTACCACACGGGGAAGCCTTCATTCATATCTTGAATCGATGCGTCTTGGGCGCCCAGCACCCTGTTGGTGGGTTGTGGGTTTTCCCTCCTCAGTCCACTCTCAGTGGGTACTGACCACAGCTGACCATGAGTGCCCCACAAGCCTGGCCCTTTCGGAGCTGCTCTAGCCCAGTCTTCTGGCCAAAATGAGTTGGTCCTTCTCAGAGTCACTCACATCTTTATCCCTGCCCATTTCTTCTGCACTCAACATATTGACTACAAACACCCACGCACCATACAGTATGTTAGCTTATCATCTACTATATCCCAGACCTTGACATGCACCGTCTTTATGAGATAATCAACATTCATGTGTATTTATTTATTGCCTTGAGGCCTTTAATATAAGGCGAATAACACAGCTGAAATGCACCGATGTCGTAAGAGCAGCTGTGTCCGGAATTTTAACTGTAAATGTCTGTGCACTTGTGCATTAAACGTCTCGGGCACATACATATCATCCGTGTCGATGGACTCCCCGCAGGCGGCGCCTCCCTGGATGGACTCCATGGCGGTGGAGTAGAGGGCCTTCTGGGCCACCGGCCGTGGCTCCCCCGAACCCTGGAGGCCCTCGGCCAGCCGCTCCCGCTCCGCCTGCTCTATATTGTGCACGCCCAACAGCAGGCTGTAGTCCATGATCTTGAAGCTTTCCAGCACCTGTGGCCCAGAGACAGGTCATGGGTTTGAGTGCCATTAAACTCTGCATCACTGTGCTGCATGCAGATATCTCCTGAATAAGACTAGGTTTGACATGTTTAGTGCTCATTTTCCACTAGTGCACATAAGAGAGAATTTAAAAAGACCAGTGAGATAGGGATGTGCGCCCATATCTAGAAGGTTGTGAGTTCAAATCCCATGGTTGGATAGGTAACTTCGTCACTGTTGGGCCCCTGGTTAAAGCCCTTAACTCCAACTACTGCAAGAGTGCTGCCTGACGCAGTTCTCAAACCGCAAACTTTCTTCATAATGCATTATAATGGCTTATACTGATCATTATAATGCATTATGAGGGTATGTATAGTGCATCATAGATGAGAGCTTCATAGAGCATTTATAATGCATGTTAAACATGGCTGTAATTTGTTATGCCTTTTATAAATAGGTATAGCCGTGTTTATAATGCTTTAGTAATGCATTCAAATGGATTATGAAGGTATCTATAATGCATTATAAATGAGTACTTTAAGTAAAGTGTTACCAAAAGCTCTAACACACGTGATGTCTCCACCTCCCTTTGCCCCTCCTCACCAGGCAGTCCCTCTGCAGGGTCTTGACCAAGGCGCTATAGGTGTCAGTGTCCAGCATCAGCCCATCCTGGAGGTCCTGCAGGAAGTCCAGGTCTTTGAAGGTGGGCCTGGCCTTCTCTCGCTCCTTCTTGGAGGCACGCCGCTTGTACGTGGAACCTTTCAGGTCGTACTTGAGGTGCATGCGGATGGCGCTGGGCAGCACGTTGTTCATGACCACCACGCGTATGTTCTTCCCACCCGACTGCACACAGTACAGCCCAAAGAATTTGGGCAGAAGGGTCCTGGGGTTCTGGTTCAGATTCTGGGAGGAGGAGATTCGATGTTAGAGGGAAATGGGAATCGGCCAGGAAGGACGTACTTACATCTTTGTGCGATCACAGGTCGCTTAGCGCTGGCATGCAAAATGCTTCCTGAAACAAATTAGGTTCCAGTCACAATCCTGTGAATTAATCACATAAAAGGGCACCGTCAACACTATTGTACACACTCAACGATAGCAGGAGTTCCTGCCTGGGCAGAACATCAGAAGAGAGAGGAAGGTATAAACACTACATATATGTTAATATCAGGATTAAAGGTTCTAGAGTAATAGAAGATTAAAACAGATTGTAGCCATCGGGATTGTTTGGCTAAAAATAGCAAGATGGTAAATGCCCTGGTACAGCAGCCTTTCCTGCCACTGCAGGAAAAACCTCTTCAAATCTGCTTCAATAAATTGGGGTGAAAGAGGCAGAGAGTCAATATTTTCAGCTGAGACAAAAAAAACCCTGTATTTAAATCAGCAGAGCAAGGTGAGCAGCCTTTCTCTTCCAGTGCAGAAGAGAAGCAGAACAGGAACAGAGAGAGGGGGAGAGAACAAGAAAGAGGGAGAGAGAGGGGAAGGAAGGGCAGAAGAGAGATAGAACTCACCATGTAATACCAGGAAAGAAAGGAAACAGAGAGAGAGAGAGAGAGAGAACTCACCAGCTAGTACTAGATCAGAGAGGACCCAGTTTATGATACTGAATTATAAAGGATCTACCATGTAGTACCAAACCAGAGGACCCACTTTATGATACCGAATTATAGATCTACCATGTAGTACCAAACCAGAGGACCCACTTTATGATACCAAAGTATGGATCTACCATGTAGTACCAAACCAGAGAGGACCCACCATATAGTATCAGATCAAATGGGACCCATCATAAAGTACCAGATCAGAGTGGACTAACTACACAGTACCAGACTAGAGAGAACACACCATATAGTACCAGATCATTCTAGATCAGACTAACCACCCGGTACCAGATCAGAGATGACTCACCATATAGTACAAGATCAGAGAGGACTAACCATGCAGTACCAGATTAGAGATGGCTAACCATATACTACCAGATCAGCGAGGACTAACCATATAGTACAAGACCAGAGAGGACTTACCATGTAGTACCCGGGCAAAAGTTTCTGCAGAAACTCGGCCTCCTTGTGCATGACTGTCTTGATGATGAACTCGTCGTCCTTGGTGACATAGAAGATGGAGCCACTGGCCCCTGGGTTGGACAGCTCGATGAGGGGCTCATTGCAGAGAGAGTACTGCAGGTGAAGTAGAGTGAGGGGGGGGTGACTGTGAAGTCAGAGAACGTTCCGGGTCTCTGTGCTCACTAACGTAGTTAAGAAAACTCAGCATTACACTTCCCAATTTGTCTTCATGTCCTACAATCCCAGACACACACACACATGCATAAACACTTGCTCCAGTGACTCACGACCTGCGCCGCCTGAAGCTAGCACCCCCGTCAGCATGCTGTGACTCATACCCCCCCTCTCCCTGACAGCTCACTCATCTCCATCCCAGCATGACCCAACCTTAGCACAACTGAGTGAGCCGAGACCTCCCCCCCCCCCCCCCGCGCGCCATGCGGCGACGGGCACGAGGGGGCAGGGGCCTCATACCAGGTAATCGTCGGGCCGGATGCCGAAGAGCTCGCGGAAGTAGCGGAAGGCAACGGGTGCGTAGGTTTTGAAGCGGAAGTCTGGGTAGTGATGGGCTGGGGTCAGGTTGCTGCCCTCGCTGGAGAGAGAAGGAGAGGGTGCAGAGTCACTGTGGTTCTTCATTGCCCCTGCAGAGGGTTCATGCAGATCTACGTGGTCCCCCGTCTCAGAAGTAAAAAAAAAAAAACCTCCCCATGCCAAAAGAGTTTATTTCTTATTATAGTCATTATTTTGTGATTAGGGCGGCATGGTGGTGCAGTGGTTAGCACTGTTGCCTCACACCTCTGGGACCCAGGTTCGAGTCTACGCCTGGGTTACATGTGTGTGGAGTTTGCATGTTCTCCCCAATGTCATCGTGGGGTTTCCTCCGGATACTCCGGTTTCCCCCCACAGTCCAAAAACATGCTGAGGCTAATTGGAGTTACTAAATTGCCCGTAGGTGTGAGTGTGCCCTGCGATGGGCTGGTCCCCCATCTTGGGTTGTTCCCTGCCTCGTGCCCGTTGGCTCCGGAACCCCCGTGACCCAGTAGGATAAGCAGTTTGGAAAATGGATGGATGGATTTTGTGATTATGATTTAATTAAACATAAAGAACCGGAATTCATCTTTGCCAGTGCAGCTTGATGCTGATCATGTTACATGTTTCTCAGAATTACTCACAACATTCACATTCACCTTGGGAAGAAGATGCTCTCCACCACGTAAAAGTCCTGCATCAGCACATCTCTCTCCGGCTTGGAGCTCAGGTTGCCCACAGTGTACCCAATGCCCAGCTGAATGGCCCCCTTCAGAGCTGACGACGTGGTCTGGACACACACACACACACACACACACACACACACACACACGTTTGTTTTGCTTGCCAAAAACGTAAAACTCCGCGCCAACAAAAAACGTGCTCATTTGTAAAATTTTAGGTTATCATGATCTAATCAGAATCGTCTTGCCGCAGATATTTAGTACATTGTGGATTTTGCAGCCCTGTTCCGCCTGAGGCTAAGCATCATAATTACCTTCTTATAGGTGGTTTCTCCTGAAGCGTCCACCCCTCTGTGCCCAATCTTCTTCCCGGGACCTGAACACATCTGTCCCGATGAGGACGGCATCTAGATAACAGAGACAGGACAGAGGGAGAGAGAGACAGAGGGAGAGAGAGACAGAGGGAGAGAAAGACAGAGGGAGAGAGAGACAGAGGAAGAGAGATACGCGTCTGAAGCTCAGCTGTGAGAAGATGCTGAATTCTTTGGGACAGCAGGAGGACGACCCCTCCTCCAGAGGAGTCACCAGCCCTGGTGCCCCGGCCACAGATGGGCAGCTCACCTCTGCCACCAAGGCCTTCTTAGCGGCTGCGTCTGAGGAGGAAACACAAGACAGGCCAAGGTCAAGAGACGCCATTTCCTACCACGGCAGAGTAAACAGCAGCGCTAATGACAGGCCTGCGGACAGGGAAGCCACACATTTGGACAAACAGGAGGCGATTTTCAAGACTGTAATTCAACAAACTACACAGGGGGGGTTTCAGTCTGTGCTGAAATGAAACAAAGGCTCGTTTAAAATGCACAGCTGGGGAAAACACATGCCGGCCTGGCTTGTGGGAGTTATATTACAGAAAAATGTTATGAGGGCAGAGTGAAAAATGATTGGTTCAGATAGATAACCAATCAGATTGCAGAGGAGGTGGATCCCAGCAACTAGAACAGGCGGGACCAACCAAAACTCCCATGAGGCCAGACTATGGTGAAAGCTGCATGAAATTGTCTGGGAATTAAACTGTAGCCGATCATTCATCTCAGACTGTAATATAAAAATGCTCCAAGGTATTGGATGACTGACTGACCCTGCGCTCAGAACTCCGGCTTCACCATATCTGTGCACGCCTTAAAGGAGAGCATTATGGGATATGCGAACACTAAGAAACTCCTATGCACCTGTACTCATACAAATTTGAAATTTCATTTCATTCTTTTTTTTTTTTTTTATATTCTCAGCTGCCCAAATCTGCACTGAACGAGGAGTAAGAAACACAACTGCAGGGAAAGAGCCAGCAGGGGTCCGGAGGACAGTATGTCCATGCGGACAGGTGTGCGGCAGCCCTCTCTGGGAAGCCGTGACGTCACCATCACCCCCCCCCCCCCCCCGCCCCCCCATGCAGCCTCCACACGCGTGCAGAACAAAGCCGGGCTCAGAGGCCGCGAGAGAGAGAGAGAGGGAGAGAGAGGCATACTTCCCGCAGACTCTCAGAAAAGTACCCTGGGCCGGAACTTCACATTAAAGTCACGTAATTTCACACACAGAGATCGGAGGGGTGTAAATGGAATAGATTTAGCTTTTAGGATGTACAGCGGGAGGCAGCAGCGAACATGACAGCGGGGTGGAGAGACTCATCAGCCGCTTCGCACGCGGCGGTACTGCTGCTGCCTCCGTTACTCGCGCAGGGCCATGTGATGGTGTCAAAGAAAGACCATCTGCTCCGTTCCCTCACCACTCACACACACACACACACACACACACAGGCTTCTGACGCACGAGCCGCAAAAACTGCAAATGAGATCTTGCCCGGGGTGAGAACACTGCACTAAAAATGAAGAATCTCGGTGCCACATCACCCGGTACAACAAAGCCCACCCCCCCACATTACCTCTCCCTTACTAAAAATGACATTCCTCCAACGGGCTTCATCCTTGAACCCACCGCGCAGCTCATCTCAGCCTGTCACTGTCACCAAATTAGCGCTTCATTTACAGGGATTTGAAGTCCCCTGCCATCCTACCTAGCAACTGAAGGTTGCTAAGGACAAATTTCGGGTTTATAAATAAGCACAGAGGTGTGTGTGGTTTGCTTGTCCTCCCCGTGTCGGCCAAAGACATGCAGTCAGGCTAACTGATGTTTCGAAGTGCATGAATTTGTGTGTGCTACGGACTCCCATACATCCCATCCAGGGAGTACCCCCACCTTGTGCCCTGTGCTGTCTGGGATAGGCTCCAGCCCCCCCCCCCCCTCGTGACCAAGACCAGGATAAGCGATTATAATGTGGATTAACATGGAACATTAGTCAGATGGTTAGCGCAGCATTTCTGCGCTTGGCAGACTGAATCACCGCACGTCCTGAATGCAGACTCCTGTGTTTCACCCACGAGTCCCACACGCAGGTCGGCCGGCCCCCGCAGCCAGGACACGTTCTGCATTGTGCCACTTGGCAGCAGAGAAGGGTCACAGCCTGACACAGGAAAAGCCCCCTAGGTCTGAGACGCGTGACTGCAGGGGTGGGAGCTGGGAGCTGGCAGAGTTTCCCGTTTCTCTGTTCCGTACTATTCCTATAAGATCACTCTCTGGCTTTTACCCACAGAGCGACTGTATTGCAGTACCACCAGATTTGGAACTGCAGTAAGATGCAGAGATGCTGAAATGCAATGACAGCACATCTTGGGTCTATGTCGATGTGACAGCACTATATGTGGCTGGGTTGAGGCACTGCATGCAGAACAGAAACGAGTGGCTGAGGGTGCGATTTTTTTGATAGGTTGAATCAAACGGAGACAGCCATACCACCTGCAGTTCAGACTCAGTACTCCCCCTGAAGCTGAGCAGGTTTGGGCCTGGCCAGTACATGGATGGGAGACCAACGAAGAAAGCTGGGTTGCTGCTGGAAGAGGTGATGGTCTGGCCAACAGGTTTGCCCATTCTGTGGTCTGTGGGCATCCCAGTGCCCCACTGCAGTGATGGGACTTTGCACTGTAAAAATGTCGCTGTCCTTCAGATGAGACATAAAGCGGAGATCCTGACTCTCTGAGGTCATAAAAGATCCCTGGGCATCTTCTGAAAGACTAGGGGTGGAACCCTGATGTTCTTGCCAAATCTGCCCACTGTGGCCCTATCAGATCTGCCCTCCTAATCATCCCCTGTATCTAATTGGTGAATTCTCTCCTGTCCCTTCACCACTTTAGCTACTGTGTGGTGAGCATACTGGTGCAGAATGGCTGCCATCGCATCATCCAGGTGGGGGGTGCACAGATATGAGGGATGATGTAGCTCTGTGTTGGTTCTGTAAAGGGCTTTGGGTGTCTTGAAATGCGCTACACAAATGTAACATTAATTCATTCATATCCAGAAATGTCGTAAACACAAAGAGAAAAGGTTATTGTCGGGGCATGGAGGTATTGGGGGGGGGTGTACTGGACATATGGACACTGGCTGTTTTGTAATGGTCTGGATCTTAATCGAAGCATGCAGTGCCGAACTGACTTTTCACCAACACCAGTACCTGCCGAGAGCCAAACACGTTCCTCTCCCACGTTCGTACTGTCGGCAAAAAGTACATGGTACATTAACGGTCTCTCCACCTGACACGCTTCACTAAGAATAACAGGATGATCTCTATGTGGCAGTCATTTGCTTCACTTTAGCATCTGTAGCTATCATTTACAGAAACACTGTTATGAGCTATGAAGCTGTTAGGCAGGGACGCGTAACACAAGGAACAACGATTCAGCTGCATCAGAGACTAGAAACCATTAAGGCTGGGCGCTGAACCATAAAAGTGCTCATTTGATAGGACCACGCATCATTTGCAAAAGGTGAGCAGGATTTAATCTGAATTAGAAAATATCCGATCTGGAAATGATCTATGAGGTTTTATTCAGTCATCTGCTAAAATTAGGTGTCAGATGTGAGTGCCTGTATTTCTGAGAAAAGTGGCTTTTTTCAGAATCTGTGTATTCTAGAAGGTTCAGAGAGATTTTAATTGCTTTTGGATGCTAAATAACAAAGGATTCTGATTCCAATGTGAGTGTGAAGACGAGAGATGTGACCATTTCGATGACCTTCAGCAATCCGGTGTGGATGCTGTGGACACGTAATGACAGTCAGACAGACGGCACGGACACCCATCACATGTCTGCCGTGCGGGGGGCTGCCGGGTCTAGGCGGCTCCACCCACTTGTCTTTTTGCTGAGAAGGCGCAATCAATTGGATTGACTCTGGCTTTAATCTGTGGCCACTGCCTGACCAATCACAGTGCAGGATTATGAGTGGAGGAAAGACCCTGGGGAACCACAAGGGTACAGATCACGGCGTTAAATCCGCTGAAGCGGGGGCAGGTGGAGGTGGAGGGGGGGTATGTGTCTAGATCACCTAACACACTTAAAGGGCTCTGTCATGTATGATGATTCTGTCGACAGAGAGCCATAAGATATAATTATTATTATTAAATAAAGACCTGCAGCATGCTCAGTGTCAGCTGCTTATACCGACTCTTTGTGCCATAATAATAATAATAATAATAATAATAATAATCTTTATTTATATAGCAGCTTTCACATATAAAATGCAGTCCGAAAACAAAATAAGATAAAGAGAAACAAGCAACTAAACAGGGTAAGCAAGTAGGGAGCAAATACATGCCAGGAGACGGTATTAAAGAACAAAGTACACAAATTATAATAAATAATAACATGATATATAAACAAAATTTAACATTAGAATAAGAGATTGGTGCATGCCAGTCATGCCAGCAATCCCAGCCATACCAGCAACTAGAGCTAAATTCAAAATGAGGGTATGTGGGTATCAAACAGACTACATAACCAAAAAGATTAGTTTAGCAGCCTAGTATGGCAGATACACTGGAAACTAGCAATGCTAGAAAAATGGCATCCGAAGGCAGCGGTGCGTCCCACACTGACGGGCCGGATGGCTGGGTTGCTGTTTTCCTAGCGCACTTCCCCGAACCCTGTGCCGGGCTCCCACTGAGCCAGGGACCATGCACAGGGTCTCAGTGAGGGCCTGCAGCTTCTCTGTGCAAAAGCTGCTAACTCACATGCAAAAAGAGCCCCTCTACATCTAACACCTTCTCTTGCGCCATTAAAGTTTTACTCATGCACTTATAAGGTATGGAGATAGCCACCTGTCCATTTTCAGCTCAATTATCCCAAGAGAAAATGCACTGAGAAATTTCACAGTAAAACCGTGAAGTTTACAGTTAAACCTTAATTATTCATAGTTCTACTATAAATTACACTATTTGCCGATGAACATTTCAAAGCAGAACTGTGAACTCTTGTCTAACTCGGAAGTTCCTGGTCACCTCTTCTGGTGACTAATAATTCAGATAGTGAAGTTTGCAGATCGACGGCACACTAGAGATTGCAGGACTTTATTGAACTGTTGCTCCAGGTACTTGTTTAATCATCCAGTGTATATTTGTAACATTCGTTTTTTGTTTATATTGATTGCCACCAATATTTGTGCAGCAATTTTTAAAGCATAATGCCAAAAATGCCACTAGTGTAGGTTTCACAGTTGACCCACAAAAATAGTGCCAATTCACTGTAAAAAATCGTGGTCGAACTGTCAAATGAGTTTACACTTTTACTGTGAAATTCCAGAGTGCATTTTTTCCTGTGATGGACATTGGGGGGACACTGACGTCCCTGCTGGGCGACGTCAGGTGACAAACATTCAAGCAGGACACCTGCATCTTGCTACGTTTTGTTTTCTCTGTACACACGCAGACGGCCAACCCCAGCTGCAGCTCAACCCAAAACACACATTTGTTTCTGTCCCCAGTGCAAAGCAGCAGTTATTTCCACCCATTTCTCCGCACAGTTTCCCAAATACAGTTCCTGGTTCTTCCTCCCTGTGTCATGTGACTCTGCCCTCCCAAAGTACCATTACACTGTGATTCCCATAATCCCAGCACAGGATACCAGCTTATCTTCAGGAAATTATAATATCTTATTTTCTTTCTTATGAACACAGAATCTCACTCCTGTGTTGTTGGCATGGCTGGATTGGGAATTCAGTGTCTTATACGCTTAGCCCATACTGCAGACACAGCTGGCCTCTTTAGAGAAACTCAATAAAGTTTTAGCTCAATAAATCTCTCAGTAAGTCCAGCAGGGAGATATTTTTCCCTCCGTTCTCAGTGTTCCTTTCTTCTTCCACATTCTGCGAGGAAGACAGCCAGCACTGGGGCTCTGACAGCTGATAAGGCTGCCTGTATCTGATCAGAGCATAATAGTTCCCTTTTGAAGGACACAGTCTGCGTGGAAGACACACATTCAGGTGACCTTCACCATCGTGGTCAAGGAAATCATGCCATAGGGGTCTGAGGCCGTTTACACCAGCGTTAGCCCACTAGGGAAACACTTTGTCTACAATTATTCACTTACACTCTTGAATAATGGAATTATTTCAGGAAATCTGTTTTTGAACTCAATGCCTGGCAGAGGAACAAAGAAAGTATCCATGATATGCAAACTGTAAATACGGGTAAATGCAGTGAGGCTGTGCCCGGCTCTCCAGGCTGCCTTGAGGGCCTGTATTTTAGCTCCTCTGCCGTGATGCAACCCTGGCCTGGAAGTGGGCCAGCCCGGCCTCCTCGCACACAAAGCAGGAGAGCCCTACCTCCAGACGCCCGGCCCTGGCAGCTTCCCCGCCCCGTCGTGGGATTAAGGTCAATCTGCAGAGCCTCAGACCTGCCAGGGGAGGCGTTCCATGCGCACAGCGACAAGCGGTAAACAGCACAGCGCCAGACAGTCGGCATGGTGACCCTCAGTGGCACATCTCAAAGCCTCCAGATATAGAGGGCAAACAGGAGATTCAGGGCCACTCACTGGGGTCAGGCTTGGCAACAGAGCAGAAAACCTTGTTTTTAAGTACTGAGCGCTACCGACAGACGCAGAAAGAATCCAGTTTGAGAGTCGAACCATTGGGGCTTAAGCGTTTAGCTAATTAATTGCCCCAATGAAGCAAAATAGCCACAATCAAGCGTAGCAGAGTTCAGCTCAGCTCAGTGTAAAGCATCTTCAGATGAAGACTTTCTTCATGGGAAAACCTGAAACATTATCACTACGCAACATAAAGTAAATGAATGAGTAAACAGATAAACAAATTTCTGTTCTATGCAAGTTTATTTGTTCGATTTCTTCAGTGTACTTTAAGGTACTGTCACAGGACACAGACGGTGAGTCTGGGGCCACATGTGGCAAGAGGGCAGTCAAGGGGAGGGAGGCCAGGAGTCACTGTTTCCTCCTGATCCCGAGACGTTACCCCGCCCCTCCCCTGTCCTCCTATTTATGTCTTACTTACCAGACCATTAAAAACCCCATCTGTGTCCAAGTCCATGCATTGGGTCTATCAATGGAGGACTGAGACACAAAGCTTAGATGGAACCACAAATACTTTTATTCTCCTTCAGCAAAAATCACCAAAAAGTGATTTTAAAAAGTAACAAAAAAGTGTTCTTAAAATACACTAACCCTCCAGATGACTAAGCTTTGAGTCAGCGTGCAAACACTACCCTCACAGACAGCTCATTGCAATGAAATTACCTCAATTACTCACTATCTTTACAATATTAGCTTGGATAATCTGATTTCTCTTATATGTTTCTAAATAATAAATCATCAGTTTATTTCCCAAAAGTACCATTTGCTTATTCAAATCGGTGGCTATTTGTTGCAGGCAGATCTGCATCTTTGTTAAGAAATATTCTCAGTGCGTCTGTTCTCTTTATAGTCTGTATTTAGCTCCCAAATCTCTAAGCCCACACAGAATCAAGGTCAATACTAGATTTGCTGTCCATTTCAGAGCGATTTAGTACATGTGTACTATGCATTTCTATGTGTTGGTTAAAAGAACTGAAATTATAAAGACACACACAATAGTGAAGTTCTCTCCAGTCTCTTCTTTGCCATGTGACCATCCGTCGGCTTCCCTCCACGCCACCACTGCAGTTAAACACTCTTCCTAAGACGTCTGACTGACGTTTGACTTGGACCACACAAGCAGCTGCCAAAAACATCAGCCTGAACTACATCACCCACCAATTACGGTTTGGAGGTCGGCAGCTGGGGAGGGAGTGAAGGCGGGGGGCGCGGGCACCCTTATGGGCGGCCGTCCGCATCTTCTGACTGACACGTAGTCGGTCGTATTGTGTAAAGAGGGCCACCGGGTTGGTGTGTGGGAATGTGGAGGGTTAGGGTTAGAGAAAATCATGGATTAGCATGTGTGCTAAGGCGCCTAGCGGTATTATCACAGAGAGAGAAGGACCAGAGCGGAAGGGGAAAAAACAAACAGATGCACCAAAAGGTTCCTTAAATAAAACATATTATTAGAAATGACAAAAAAAAACGGATAAGAAAAAAAAAAGGTCCGGTCTTCACCACCTGCGAGCTTATGCAACAACAGAGCTTATATAACACCAAGTTTAGCCGACAGAAAAACTGTGAAGTAAGACCTTCCTTCATGGACAACCAGATGCTAGCTACAGCGCTTTGATTAGATATGCTGACTGCAGCACTGTCGGGATAGGCCCTTACCCACGGTTCAGTGCAGAGAGTGAGGTTAACGTGCCGCGGAATGAGCGGATTTGCACAGACCGGCCTCTCCGGACGCCAATCCCGCGATCTGGACGGCGAGAACTTCTCGAGTGACTGTCAGCGGACTCCAGCGTCTCACCTTAAACACCGCGTGACCACCAGCACTATACAGTATTTAACACAAAGGCATTTCTTTCCTGCTCGCCAACATTAAATTTTTACCTGTACGGCTGAGGAAACTTCCCCATGGTGCTGATTCAGTAAGTCCCCAAACTGCCAGCGACGCCAAGCCCAGCGAACCTAATCGTCAGCATAAAATATGAAATCGGCGACATGCCTCATTTCAATTGGCCTCTATCAGCAAAACAAGGAATTCCTCATAACAAAATTTATATTCCGATGCATATTTTCCCCGTTCGAGGGTAATTCTTCTGGATAACAGGGAAGGTCTCCTGTCAGCTGTCATTCGCGACGGGGAGCTAAGCGGCATTTTTCTCCTCCTGTCTTTCTTCTCAATGCAGAAAAGAGACAGCATTAAGTATTCTGGAAAAATATGGTCAATGCACAATCATAACGTCAGATCTAACCAAATTCGTTGATCAGTTCCGATTCAAACTATTCATCAATATTATGAGCAGGGGCGCTGTAAGGGGGCGGGGGTTCCAAGGGCACTTAAATTACAGGGGGACAAAAAAATTGGAGAATACTGAATTGGACTGGGGGGCCCAATAACATGTTTTCATGGGGCCCAAAATCTCTAACAATGCCCTTGATTATGAGAATATATTCCTGCTCAAGCACAGTGATGAAACAACGGGGGTCAAGACCCTGGTATTCTGGAACAGGAACCTTCCCAGAGTTCTAATCTGCCTCGTTACCCATAATCCCCCAGTAAGATAGCTACATACGTAATTTTCCCCCTGCCAGTCACAATCTACTGGCTAAGTTAAGTTTCTGCGCTCTGCTTCATGACCTCGGCGGCTCTTTATGGCAAATCTGTCAGGAGCATCTGTTGACGCCCAGAATACAACTGACTCCATTTAACTTTCCTCCATATATTAACATTTTTGTTTAGTATTAACTCAGCCAGGAGCTCATTCCAGGGTGATTGGATGGCCGCCCTGACCAGAGGATTCATGTAAGCTTACCAAAACAAATCAAACTGAACTGCCCTGTGACCTGTCATGGACAAACAGTTGGAAGACTGATGGACGGAAGGATGGACGGAAGGATGGATGGATGGATGGATAAATGAACAGAAAGACTGCCACACAGCATCCAGGGCGGCACAGCAGAGTGACTATTAATTCAAGCTTTAGGTTTAAGGAACAAGAAACGTCACAGAATCATCAGAAATTTCCTTTCCACGATTCTAAGGACGGGGATTTAAACACAGCAGGGGTCTCCAATTCCGGTCTTGGAGAGTCACTATCCAGTAGGTTTCCTATCCTCCCAGGCTTCTGATGAGCCAAACTGCTCTTCTGGTATTTACCTGACAGGTAACAGGTGTGGCTCATCAGAAGCCAGGTAGGACAGGAAACCTACTGGACAGTAGCTCTGTAGGATTGGAGTAGGAGACCCCTGAGAAACAGTAAGTCAATGCATTGTGACTCTAGACAGCAGTGGTTTGGTCCAGGAGCACCCTATAGAATAGGGGAAGGTATACATGAACCAGTTATGAGGTCTTCAAATGGACCCAAGCTTGAAGAGCTTTAATTTTGAAGGCAATTTTTGGCACAAAAATACAAGTGGCCAATATGGAAAGAGCTACAGCCAATGTGAGACAGGCCTCTGGGTCTCTGCGTAAGGATTCAGCAGCACTGTGGAAAGTTCTTGTTCATGCGGCGCTCGCCGGTAGAGCAGCTTACAGCAAGAGAAGCGACCGGCTCTGTTTGGATTCGGGTGTCACTCCAGGTGTTTGTTTAGTCTGCTGAGCATAAGACATGAGCGTGAAGGTGAAACAGGATGAGCTCACGGACACTCGAGTTTCCCCGATTCGGGGCGGAGGTGGATGCGGGCAAGGGAACGGCAAACATGGTATCTGCACGTAACAGAATGCTGGAGAACAGAGTGCAGAGATGCAAAGTACGCATGTGGAAAAGGCAGCGGACACTAGGGAAACAATAACAGATACGGAGATGTCCATGGACACACAGAGACACACACACACAAAGGTAAATTTACAAACACTTGGGCATATACACACATTGAACACGCACACAAAGCAAAAGTAGGCAGATTTCCAGGAACTCTCCAGGCAAATATCAGGCTAAGATCAATAGGAGCGTCCATCCAGAAAGACCCGCAAAGCTAAACTTATGAACTCAACAATCTTGCCAACAATGGTAACCATTAAATGAAGTTTGCTTAAAAATTCTCCTCTTGAAGTCACAGAATATCCTATTTAGATGTGCGCATTCATTTTTGGGAATTTCCGACATCTCCTCTGCAAGCCAAGAAACACCAGACTGGTCATGACATGAGTACCATGTTTTTATAGTATGGAGTAAGTCAAGCGATTCAGTGCCGAAACTGCTGCAACCGAAGTACTACAGACCTCCACCTCCATCCCAGATATTAAAATATTTAGTACATAAACACCTGACTCTTAAGTACTGCAGTTTAAAAGCCACCAGCATCTACATCACGGCTACTTAACTTTCACTCCTGCTGCAACCAGTCCAGGCTTACGTTCGACTAGATCTCCCTCCTAGATGTGGACCAGTCAAATTGAAAATGAAGTTTCCCTTTACAAAATTACTTAGATATTTAGTTCGTTGTGTGAGAGTCCTTTTAAATCTTCCGCAAATTATCTGAAGTGGCTACAATTTCATTTTTCACATCTATCACGCAAACATCTCCAAAGTGTAATGGACCCTTTGATGGGCGCTGCTAGCACAGAAACCCAAACACTACGGCCCACAGGAATGAGAGCCAAGCAGTGCCGGACCACACAGATTGTATATATCGGACAGTGTTTGTCGATCACTGCGCTCAGTGTATGCATGGTTTGCATGCTGTATAGACTATGAGTGGTTTGAAAGCAAGTGCTGTTCACAGTTCCCTCACTTATAGCAGCCTGACTATGCTAATTAATAGCAGTTAAAAAGAGTGGCTTGTTCCTGGAGTCGCAGCTCAGGAGAAAGTCGGAGATCCAGGAAGGGCTGCGAGAAAAGGAGACCCACTGTCCCTACAGGACACAGGGGCGCTGTTCCAGTCAAGTGATCGACCGGGAGTCTTCATAGAAACACCATCCAGCTGAGAGGAAAACCAAACAGCTATGGCCATGAACAAGGACACCAGACCCTATAACAACACAGGATTGATTTGACTTTAACTCTAGTTTACACTGGGACGATACCTAAAAGGAGACTGATTAGCCAGACGCAGATTCTTCTCACTCACTCGTGGAAGTTTAACTTACACAAAAATGTATTAACTTACACAAAAATGTAAGCAGATTGTAGAGGAGGCGGGGCCAAGCATCTAGAGGAGGAGGGACTAACCAGTCAGATGTCTTGGTCCCACCTCCTCTAGTTACCTGGACCCACTTCCTCTACACTCTGATTGTTTGTCTCTCTGAACAAATCATTGTTCCTTCTGCCCTCAGAACATTTTTGGGTAAGTAAAACTCTCATGAGCTTCTCACTCAAGCAACACACAGAAATGGCCGATGTCCTCGTTGTGCAGCAACAGCTGGATGCCCGTGGTACATGTTTGTGCGCTGAGCTGCTGAAGTAAGGAAAAAATGGCCGCCCAAAGCAGGGCGGTGTAAGGCTCAGCAGGCTAAGCCTCAGTGCCCGTGATTGGAAGATTGCCAGTTCCAGGCCTGGCCTCAGCATAACGGTCACATGTCTGTGGGCCCTTCAGCAGGACCCTTAACCCCCAGTTCCCCAGGTGCTCATGATTAATGCCTGTCTCTTATGGTCCGGCAAGGCTTGGAAATTACTAGCACGCTGCTTTCGTCAGGAATGGTGAGAGACAGCTTGTTTTGACAGGACCCTGGGCTGCCCTTCACCATGATTCCCGAGCTTGTTCTCAGCTGCGTGTGTCTCATGGAGAGCAGGATGGGGTAGGCAAAAGAGAATTCCCCCACAGGGATCAATAAAGTATCATTCTATTCTAAACAGCATAGCTGTTACGATCTAAATGCCCAAGTAGGGGGATGGAACAGTGGCATTTAGTTAAAGGTACAGAGTGAGGAGACAAAGGCTATAATCACTGACTGCATTCTGGGGATCACTGATTCTGTCCTGATATAGCCTCACAGTTTGTTTCAGCACATGAGAGGCTCAGGATGGACCCCCCCGGCCCCCAAATTGCAACGTCCCAGCCATTAGAGCATATTTCGACACTCCAGAAAACTGTAAGGCTCACCGTTTCCCAGCATGCACCTGACTAGCACTGGGGTCCTGTCAAAGCAAGCCATCTCTTACCATTCCTGACGAAAGCGACGTGCTAGTAATTTCCAAGCCTTGCCGGGCCAGAAGAGACAGGCATTAATCATGAGCCTTAAAGTTCACTTAAGATGCTCAAATGCTCGGTCTGACGTTGCAACAGAATGACAGCGCGCACACACCAAAGCCATCGCGCAGCATTAGCACGAGGCTAAAGCATGTGACTGCATACTCAGTCTATCCTACTCCGGGGGCCTGAAGTGTTTATTAAACACTGTGCACATTATATGTGTTTTCTATTATGGGTGTTATGGATATCGACCAGGCAACACATTTAATCTTAGGTTAATTGCAGAGAAAGTGTAATACATGTTATTCAGTATCTGTCAGAGTAAGAACCGTCACATTTAAGAACACCACACCTCTTTGTGCTCCTCAGTTAGACCATCACCCGTGCGTTAAACTCCATTCTGGGGTGCTGGTAACGACAGACCCCCAAAATCATTGTAACAGATTCTATATGGTACCGTAAACTGAAATTAGGACGAACTGTAAAAAAAAAAGTCTGCATGCATGCATTTGAGATTTAGGAAGAGTGCCCACAACAACTGCGTTTTCGCGCGATAAAACTGAAGTTTGCGACAAGGTAGATTAATAACGTACCGAATGAAATACCCCTGTTCCACGCCAGTGACAGCCACCCGTAACAGCTAGCTTGAGATGCACCGTTTGGCCAGAAAAGTATTCTGGGATGGATGCCATGTATGAATTTCCAAAAAGGCACTATCTTACTGGGTGATAACTAGCCTACACGATTATAGCAGCGATACAAAAAGAGGCATCCCTGCAGATTTAAAAGGAGTAGTGCACTAAATGTAATCTAGTACTGCTGGTTAAGTTACATTTCCAGGAAAGACAAATGCAACTTCATTCAATAACATACTATATTATTATTATTATTATTATTATTATTATTATTATATAACAGTATATTTTCGTTTCTACTGCTACTAATACTACAGTTATAAAAATCTATAAACAACAAAAGGAGATTATAAATGTAACAAAAAGCAACACGCTCCGCATGCCCCGCCGATCAGATATTCCGTGCCTAGATAATCCTGTCAGTTGCACCGTCTATTCCGAAATATCGCAAAACAGCAAAAACCGCAGAGCCCGCTGGTGACAAATTACCCGGCTAGGTAACCAGTTACCCCCCCCCCCCCCAGTCTATTCGCCTAGTAATTGCCTTCAACGCAATTTAATTTTACCTTTACTTCGCTGTCATTAAAAGAACCACGTGACAAATCGACAACATACAGGTAAATATTATTTATCGATTTCTCTATGTTTAATGCCAATTTAATAAATATGTATGGCACTGGTCAACATTATCCATGCTCTTAGACATCCGTATAGGAATTTCAGCGACATCCTGTAATGAGCCGCGGCTGCATGAGGATCTTGCTTGCAGACATACCTACATGCTGATATATTTACTATGTACGTTACATAGAAAAACATATAAGGAAAACACTGACCCAGGTCTCCGGCGTCCATTCCGTAACTAACGCCGACAACGGTGTCCGTGTCATCGGAAGCTGCGGACACGCTTGACGGATTGCCTTCCACGGCCTCCGCCAAACCTGCCGCTCCTTCCCCGTCCGCTTCCATTCAGAAACCCGCACTTACAAAATAATACGGTGATGAAGCCGATTCAGTGCGCGCAGCGATGTCTTTGGCGTTAATTAAAAGGACGACCTGCGCTAAGCGTCACTAAACTAGACATTTGGCTAAGCAAGGGTTTCCCTATGATGGGGCGCATCTAGCGCGGATTTATGGTTTTCATCGGGGCTGTGAGAGAGCCACACTGGGAGGCGCGCCTACCCCTACGCTGCCGATGGTGTCTTTCATCCGACCCATTCTGTACCACGGCTCTCCATGGGCTGCGCGTCACGTCGCCGCTCGGCTTTCCGACGTAATCGCCCGAAGCTGGGTGACGTCAGGCCGAATCAGAGGCCTGGAAGCGCACGAGGCGGAGCCCACCCGAAGAAGGGCCCGTTTGCAGCTATTTTTCGTTAAAGGCGAAGACGCAGCTCCCCCAGATGGAGAAGCGAGATTCACGATGCTGTTTATTTTGCAGGCCAGTTGTAAGGTGCAGTAAGAAAAAGACGCCCCCATATGTCCGTCTGGGTGAACAAGCAATATATGTCATCTGTAATATTAGTTTTAAAATTTGCAAGTCACATACCTTTGAGTATGTGAACGTTTTTATGCGTAAAATATTTGAATTTTTAAAAATAACCTTTTATCAAAAGCATATAGTACAATAAATTATCTGAAGTAGCATTAACATACAGCACCCCCCCTCCAAATACAGAAGTAACCATATAATCCAGCAACCCAGTTAATCAAACCCCATTCAAAGCCTACAGTAACTCTACACCACCACACACAGGCAAGGCAGAGACCCAGTACTGACACCTCGACCCTTCTGCATCTGGTTTTCCAGAGAGCTATAATTCGCAAAACAGCTTTTAGGCAGCATAAAGGTTGACATTTTTATTCAGAATACCTTTGAACAGGATATTCTCTGCATCACTGCAGGTTGGTTATATTTTTCTGGCAAAATTATATGCACTATCTAGCTAACAAAACGTTTTTCCAACCAAATTTAATAAAACAGCATGTCTTGTGCCCTTTAGATGGATGATTCTCCCCAGTCAGTCAGTCCCACTTTTAAGTCTTTGCCATAGAGGTGGGCAATTCAAGTCCAGAAGGTCAAATCCAGGCTAATATTCTGTCACCCAACTAATACTGTGACTATATTTAATTGGTTAGTTGAAACAAAATCTTGGTCTAGGTTTTGAACTTTGCGGACCTGAGCAATGTACCTCTGGCCATTATCCAGCATGCATACCTGTGTAGGGCTCCATAGATGGCGCTGTTGCCCCACAGCTCCAAGACTTCGGCTCTGCCTACATGAAGTTGATGTATTCTACGATTTAGTTGCATTTCTTGCCTAAGGTCCCACAGTGTGTATCTGCGTGTGCACGCATCCTGCAATATACTGACACCCTGCCTTTTGCCCTGTGCTGCCTGGCATTGGGTCCAGGAACGCCGGCTACCCAGCTCAGGATAAGCAGTTGCAACCTCTGTATGCAAATTGTGATGAAAAACATTTATGACTGAGCATTGGGTTGAGAACCTCTTCCCTATGAAATACATCCCCAGAACTACCCATGTCTAAACAGGTTCAACATATAGAACATCACATCTCCAGGTTTCCTATTTTTCTTGAACACAAGGTACAACACACAAAACCCTTTGAGAGAACAGTTGCAAATAAAAACAGCCAACAGCAATTTGGTTAAAGAATCGGTTTATTTCTTTTGTAATGCCTAACATTTGGCTATTATATCAAGTCTGTTTTAAATAGCATCCCTGCTCTCACACAGGCTGGCTGAAGTGGGGTTTGGTCCTTCCCAGAGTGGGGGGTGCACGACAATAAATCAGGCCTGCCCATTCCGCCAGGCGGGTTTGAGGGCAAGCCGTCACTGGCCTGGGAGTAGAACCGCCCACTCGCAGCTAGCCATGTGAGAGGCAGGGCTGATGTCAGTGTGCGAGAGTGAAGCTAGCCAAACTACAGATACTTGGGAAGATCCTTTTCAATCACCTGAACAGGAACACAGGAAATGACACTAATTGGTACATTGTCATGTTACCTTGGCAACCAAGTGGTTGACTGGTTCCAAGCTTAAAAAATGAATAATTTTATAATTACAGTCGCATAAGATAGTTATGGAAACAAATCCCTTGGGGACACTACAGGTGAAGTTACAACTTACAACTGGGTCATCCATTGGCGAGTATCTCTTCACAACTTTGCCTTCACGGTCAATGAGGAACTACATAAAAAAAATATATATAGGTTGGAGAAGAGAATTAAAAAAAAAAAATAAAAAATAAAAGTTGCATTCATTTTCCTGGGGTCTGGTTTGGAAGATAAGATCTGGTATCTTGAGCCTATTAACCAACTGGTGTAAATTACCCATTCACCTTTACCTTAGAAAATGAAGCTGCCACAGAACGTGTGTTGCTCTGCCCTTTCAATATCATGTCACATTGCAGTCAGACAAGTCCCTTTGTGACAGTAGGGGTCACTAGTTACACCACGCAGTACTGCCACTCATTTCACAACTAACTCCGTTAGCAACCAATCACAGATGACAGTATATATATAGTGTGTGTGTGTGTGTGTGTAATATATATATATATATATATATAAAAAAAGTCCATTTAAACTTCATAAGCCTGACAAGACATACCAGAATGAGAAATCTGACGTAGAATGTTCAAAATATTAAAAATGACCACATCATGAAGGGGAAAGAACTCGCTATAGGAAACTGAAGCCCTAAGTACAGTCGTGGTCACACCTAGGTTAATGATTTTCATGGATCGACCATCTTGCTTAATAACCTGGGCGTTGGAACAGAACTTCCGCTACATGAGGGGAGGTTGCACAATTTCCCTGAACTGGCCCAACTTTCCGGCCGTGTGATGCCAGGCAGCTACTGACATCTGTACACAGTAGTGCAGGCGGGAGGCGCTGACCAGCCAACAAACGTTCATCACCTCACAAGTAGAAAAATTAGCCTCTGCCTGAGTTTAGAGTTGAACACACTATTTTAGGTCACATCACAAATGTCATAATGAAGTTTTTTTTTTTTTTTTTTTTTTTTTTTTTAAAGTTACCTTTGTGAAATTCCACTTGATGTTGCTGTGAAGGGGAAAACAAGAATTACCAGAAATTTTCCACATACCCCAAACAGTAATATTCACAATTACACAACTGATATCACAATCCTGAGAAGCTAGCCAAGTAAAAAAATTCAAATTATGGAGCAAAAAAAAAAAGACTCGGGGATAATCTCATACAGGAAACTCACTTTCCCAGTGTCCCTTTCCCATGTGGCTGCTCCTTCATCCACTTCCACAAGGGGTGAGCGTTCTCCCCATTGACGTCGATCTTGCTGAAGAGGTCAAAGTTAGCATTGTAACCCTTAGCAAACTCCTTAATCTCCTCCTCTGTTCCTGGTTCCTGAGGAGAGACCACATTGAGTTTGTGTGTAGTTGTTGCTTTGCACAGAAATTATAGCCCATTAAGTTGGCTGAGCTTGTGTTACACCTCTTAGAATGCACCAAATAATTACTATTAACAAATCCCCCACCCCCTCCCCAACTATCATGCCCTTTGTCTAAGTCTGGAGGCTATAACAGGTAAGCAGGAGAAGTACAGTACCAGCAGGAGGAACAGAAACCCAGTTCACAGGTTTGGGAAAGTAAAAGAACAGTCCTTCATTCACCCAGCACTAGGAAATTGCAAAATGTCATGCAACTGAAAGGAATAAGGGACTTATACAGAACATTCAGACACACAGAGCCCAAAGGCTAACGGCCAGTGATTAAATTCTGTTCATCCGAAAGGGCATCCCACAATACTTCATTCAGCTGTTAAACACACCAATATTTTGTGTACTTTGATCTAATTAAATCACTAAGTCGACTAGCAGAAAGGACTGGAAAAAGATCGGGGGGGGTGATATGCCACCGAGCATAATGTTTCACCAGTCATGCTAATAAATCTGTTGCAAAATATATATAAAACTAAGTCAATGTGACTAAGGTCACCAGCTCACAGTCAAGTTACGTGACATGATGAAGAAATGGTGTCTGAGGCCTGACCTGTTTACCAAACTGATTGCAGGGAAAACCCAGGATTCGTAAACCTTGCTCAGCGTACGTGTCGTGCATCTTCGCAAGCTGAGTGTAGTTTACAGGGGTCTTGCCTCATTTGGAGGCGACATTGGTGATGATGCAAACGTAGCCTCTGTGGGGGGAGAGAGAAACAGCGCAGCAGGGTTAAAGAAGGATAAGTAAACCAGCAAGGCACTACTGAGCTACCTTAAGCAAGGTACCGCCCCCCGGGCACAAAATTAGCTGCCTCCTGCTATGTCATATCACATATGGGTTAAATGCAGAGGACATTTTGTTGTGTGTTGTGATGTGTCAATCACCACTGATCACCAGATTAAAACTAAATAAACCAAAGCAATCATCAATCCAGCTTAATGAAAGAGCCACCTTCAGCCACCCATTAAGACATGTTCACAATTATCTCACTGCTACCAGCATAATCACTGAGCCGTTTAAATGTCAGGTGGCCTTCACAGTGGTGGCCTGGCTAAAGATTCGATCTTGGCTTGTGCTGCACTTGTCTGTGGTGAAAAGGAAAGATCAAGATTCCTTTCACTAAACACACCACAGCATCAGTTGTCAGTTTGGGTGCTTGTGTGGTTACATGTGGAGCAGGCAAATAACAGATGTTTCAAGATGCATCCTTTAACTACAGGCTCCAGGTTATTACCTAGGAGCAAGCAGATCAGAAGTGATATGCACTGATTGTTGAGCATTTTGAGGGGTGGGGGGGCTTCTGATGGGATTAAATTAACAAATGCAGACTAGCGAGTTTGCTTAGACAAGAGAAAGGCGGCCACTCACCGGTATTTCTCCAGGGATTCCAAGTTGCCATCGATGTCTTTCGCAGAAAAATCGTAAATGGACGTGGCCTTGCGCCAGTCTTCAGCCTCCGCAGACTGAGGGGGAGAGAAATAAATGTCTAAGGCTTGCCATGAGCTTAAGAACTGTGCAAGGCCAACAAACATGCATTACTGATTAGAGAAGTTCTACAGAGGTCGAAGGAAAGAAAGCAGGATGCAGTAAACAAGATCAAGAATATAACCCTGGTTATCAAGGCTTCCTCTCTTACAAATAAGAGGACTCTGCACGGGTGAAACTCAAGTATGCATAGCTTTACTGATTAATAGGTCAAACTTGCTACTTAATAAAACTGCAGCCTCTCGAGTCTGTAGCAACGTGACGGCGGTAAACGTTCACCGAAAACCTCATTCACACAACATACAAAATTCATTTCAGTGTCTCCAAGGCAAAATAATATACAATTACTTCTCTAAAAATAGATACAGACTATCAAAATATTTCCCTAAATTAACAGTTACTCTTTCCCCGGCACTGTCGCGTCGCACCTTCAGGGCTGGACATCCGGCTCTTTGCGTATACATTAATCCTAGTTTCCTCTCCGTCAAAAGCATGGAGTTAGGCAAAACAGTGAATTTAAATAGCCCATTTTGTGTGGTTGTGTCTGCGTGTGCCTTGCACTGCCATCCCAGTTCACCTTTTCTTTGCAGCCTTTGACTCCTGACCCTCTCAATGATGCCGTGTAATCTATAAACCACACAGATGGTGTGTGTATATAATACACACACACACACACACACACACACACACACACACACACACACACATATATATATAAAAATCTGACAACATATTTAAAGTGAGCAACATTACCCTTACACAAATAGCATAAATAAATCAAATATAAAACGCAGCAGCCGAAATCTGATTTGAAATCATTAGAAGCTGACGCAATTCTCGCAGAAGGTTCCTTTTTAATCTGAGTCGGGGATGCAACTTCACCTTAGACATTAAATTGAATTAGTAGCGCGACGACAAAACGCACGATCTTCGAAGTACAGAGAGGGCAGCATAGATTCGCACACTGTGGCCAATTTTATAAAAAATAAACACCCTGCAGGTATAGTGACATTTAATTATTAACTACGCATATTCATTCGGTCCAAACTGCCGAGACAATAAATCAATTAGCAAATAAAAGTAAAATTTACATCGTGAAACCAATATCACATGGGTGTGTTGATTTGAGCGGCTTTAATTGTCGATAAGGATTGTTTCGGTAACAGATTTCAATGGATGCGCCTCAAATACGCCGTGTCGGTCTAAAATTAGTTTACGCTTACCCACAAGTCACTATTCTGCGTCAGTGACCCAGCGCTAAACATGGCTGACGCTGTAGTAACATTTTTCAAATTCAGAAAAATGATTCGTAGACGGATAACAAGTAACCTACATTTATACATCAAGTCCTGACATTAGGGATAGTTTCTTACCATCGCTCGAACGCACCCTCGCCGCGCGAGAGTGACAACCAACAGCGCAGTTCTGATCAGCCGCATAAGCTACGCGCAGAGCAACGGTCATCTGCTCCGGCCACGCCCTAAATCACGTGGTGACACACGCCGACGTGAAATTACCCAATCAACGCACGCCCCCATAATCCTTCGTTCGCTAACCCATAACGTGCGCTTGGAAAGTACAATTTTGTGTGGCGGGTTGGTCTATGTTGCTTTATGTATTTAGACATATTTATGTTTTTTCATACAGATTTTGATTGATCATACATTCCTGGTCGTAATTGCCAATTGGGCTACTTAAGTAAAAATGTAGTCTGACTCGCAATCTTCTCAGTCATTATTCTAGCTTTCAGTTATTTGTCGAAATTACTCGCCTCAGGTGAGAGTAATTTACATCCCAACCTCACTTGTGGGACACCAATGAAATAAGGCGCTGCGATCAGCATGGAAATTGTCAGTCGTTTTGATTGTGTTGAAATATATTATGGCTTAAGTAATTCACTTTAACAAAGTTATTTCTATGTAGACACTGAACAATTGGAATAATTATTACACCGACTAGCTGTTTATGATTAATATTCTAATTACGTAGTTAGTGCATGCATAAATCTATGCAGTTTTAAATTAACCAGGCACAGTCTATTTTCTTTACTTTATAAACAGGCAACATTTGGACAGCAGTATGGGGTCCAAAGCAGCTTTGCATGTGAACAGATTTCGTCGGAAGTTTTTCTTGAGAGGGCGGGGCGAGTGTGACGTGTGCAGGTTACAGGTTATTTTGATACATTTTAATAAATTCTTTCCGAATTGGGGTGTTACTTAAATGAGCCGTGATGGACGATGAAGAGGAGACCTATCGACTATGGAAAATTCGGAAAACGATCATGCAGGTTAGCTTCAGACAGCTTCCCATGTGTTGTTATTTATATTCTCCACGTGATCTAGAACTATCCATCTACACGTTTTATATATATATATATATATATATATATATATATATATAAACTTTATGTTTATATATATATATTTGCGTAACGGTACTTTATACATGCACCGATTAATTTTACCATAGTATAATATGCTTATAGCTCTTATTTATTTTCTTATAGTTGTGCCATGACCGAGGTTATCTAGTGACCCAAGACGAACTGGACCAGACACTAGAGGAATTTAAGAGCCAGTTTGGAGACCAGCCCAGTCAAGGACGACCGCGACTTACGGATCTCACTGTTCTGGTTGCCCACAATGATGACCCCACAGATCAGATGTTCGTCTTTTTTCCAGGTTTCTGTTTCATAATGTCTGAATTGTATGCCATCAGAGAAATGTAGAATGGTACAGAGAATATGTCACGCCTGGTAACATATACATTTCCCCATTGATCCATTCCAAAAATAGATGTCTTATTCTTGGGATGATTTTGTCTTTTGCAGAGGAACCTAAAGTTGGCATTAAGACCATCAAGATGTACTGCCAGCGGATGCAGGAGGAAAACATCAGGGCCATCATTGTGGTGCAGTTGGGCATGACACCATCTGCTAAACTGGTATGACAAGTCAGTCCTGGTTTGTGGCAGTCTTGTTTATGGAATAATGGTTCTGCCAGTAGATTTTATAAACTAATGTGCATGTGGAATTGCTCAGTCTCTAGTTGATATGGCTCCCAAGTACATCCTGGAGCAGTTTCTGCAACAAGAACTTCTACTCAACATCACAGAACATGAGGTGAGGCAGCAGTAGTTGGATGTGTCTGGCCCTTTGTTTGAATTTTGAGTAGTAAATTTATCGTGACCAGATAATCCACATCAAGGATTTATGAAATACCATTTCAATTAAACTGACCTGGATTTCACTTAAGAACTTGCTGTGTGCTGATTGGTCAGTCTCTCTCTTATAATCATACATGTGCCAGTAATATTAATGTGTAACATCCGGATGAGTCTTTTGATCAAGGAAACCAGCCACAGCACGAGAACCTGAACTATTTAGTCAAGCACAGGGGCAATTTAGTTTTAAGGTAGTTTGTAAAACCTTGGATGGATGGATAGATGGATGGATGGATACTTCATTGATCCGAAGGAAAAGACAAAATAGCTCACTGTCCTCCATGACATGGATTATCTGGTCACCCTTGTGGTAGATTCTTGTATTTTGCCAATAATTATTAGTTAAACCTCACGCAGCTACGTGCTGTTAGGCTCCTATTAAAGAACCTGACTGTGCTTTTGAGTCGGTAGTATCCTTTTAATGTCAAGGTATAAATCATCTTTGGCAAGTGGTAAGTAAATCAGGACATGAATTAACATGCGTTGACAGGAAAACACGCCACAGCAGCACCTGTGACAGAAAATGACACAGGATGGGAGGCATTAAAACAGATTTATCTGGATCAGGAGCATGATATTGAGTAACACTTGAGTAGTCTAGTACTCAGTTACTACTCAAGTACACATCATGAGCACTTATAGTAACTGCATGAAATACATGAACCGTTTTGATTGATTTGAATGAACATGGGATCAGTATGTAACCAACACTTTGTTTATGATTATTTAATACATTAAGTAAGAGTGTACTACTACATTATTTGTGATTTTATACTGAATAGGAAAGAATTATACAGGTGATATAATGCATCTCTAATTTTAACAAGGAATGTGGCGACATAAGAACATAAGAACTATACAAACGAGATAGCTCAGAGTTGTTAAAATCTTATCTAGCTCTGATTTAAAGGAACCCAAGGATTCAGCTTGCACTACGTTATCAGGAAGACTATTCCATACTCTGACTACGCGCTGTGTAAAGAAGTGCTTCCTTAAATCCAGTTTGAAATGTTCTCCCGCTAATTTCCACCTATGCCTAGGTTTCATAGTGTCTTTGGAAGCACCCTAACTCAATTCAGTAAACTGAATTAAAGTAAAGCCTGCTTCCCCGTATCCAGGCCGGGGATCCTGTCGCACGGTACTTCGGCTTGAAAAGTGGACAGGTAAGGGGAGGCCTGCTCCACACCGCCTCCACGTGGTCAGATAAAACCCTGAAGATGTTAGTAGGCAGTTGGTTTGTTCGTCACATGTTGTGTAGCTTGTGAAAATTATCAGGCCGAGCGAAACGGCCGGGAGGTACATCACATACAGGCTGGTGCAGTGAGGGCTGTGCGGGGGAGGGTAAGTTCCCTGGAATAGCGCTCAGCCCTCTGCAGTACTTCACAATGTGACCTCTACTTTAAGACCTTCTCTTTTGTCTTTTTGACAGCTGCAAAAGTATCCCTGCTTCCAGACTTGAAAACATCTGTGTAGAAAGACAAGAGCGAGGTTATTCAGGGGTATGAAATGCTCAGTGCTTCAGTGCCTCTGCAGGTGTGGAGACTGTGCTGTCCTGGGATCCACTGTCCCCTTTTCAATTGCATTTTAAAAATGTTAAACATGGGAGGGGTTGTAAATGCACTTATTCCTATAATAGATTGATATTTTCGATATTTTGAAATATTTAAAGAAAAGAAGCCTCTTTTTACTCTGTAAAATATTCAGTGAGTTTTATTTTCCAGATACATGTAATCTGTTGTCATTTATACAGATTTTTTTGCACGACTCTTTGCTGTGTTCAAGAAGGAAAACCAAATTGGATGATTTTTTTTTTCATTTTAGTAAGAATTGAAAAGCATAAGAACAGTCAAACTCTTGCCTATTTTATGTACATAACTGTATGTTTACTTGTACAGAAATTTTGTACAAAAATACTGTATGCATAATAATGACTGAAATAAGGCTATCGTAAAATTTTATATTTCGTATTAAAAAGCAATAAATATAGATTTTACCCACACATTACTTTATCAGCTCTTACAGTTGGAAAATTCCAAGTCTGCACACACACTCAAACAGTTCATTATTTAAAATCTCGTATCTCTTAAATCTAAGTACCTTTGTACACACATGAGAGTTGAACTACAGAAGCTGTAATAGGCTGCAACACAGCCATGCGAACACGAATAAAAGTCTCTCATGCTGAAAACACTATTTATGGGTCCAGTTCTCGCACTTGTTCTACTGGGCCGTACTATAGTATTTCAGGAATTACAGTATACTAGAGTAGTAGTAGTTTCTCTAGTTTGAAAAGCTGAGTGCGTGAGGAAGTTTCATAGCAAAATGTTATGTACAGTATATGCTGCACATTTCTTGTTCAACCTCTTAAGGATGAACGCCTTCCTGCGATTTCACAGAAAGCTATGCTGCAGAGAGGATGCCTGCTCCTACCCAGCAGAGCAAAATAACCACACCGGTGCCCTGCTATCGCAGATAAAACCGATGTACTGGCTGCATAAAATGGAAAAGAAAACAAGCAGTTTCATAAAAAGTACAAGCATTTCGAGAGCTCTTCGATTTTCAAGAATTTTAACGAATATCATACGGGGTCCGTGGAATCCATGTAGTACGGCATCCCCCCCCCAACCCACTGTGGGGTGATGTTGGAGATGCATCAACATGCGCCTCAGAGCCTCGGGTCCAAAAAACTAGGTTCAGTGCCTAGTGCCAAAGGAGCAGGATGAAAAATAATCACCCAGAAAATGCCGCTGTACTGTGGAGGAAGGAAGAGCCAAGGCAGGAAATGTTTTTGGAGGAAATGGGACAGAACTGGAATAATACTGGATGCAAAACAGAAACACCTTAAGGTACTGCTGAGTGTGAAATATTAAGTCCTGCATTCTGGTTACATCCATCCATCTATTTTGTGCAGCTTATCCAGGGTCAGGTCACTGGGGCAGCAGCCTAAGTAGGTATGCCCAGACCTCCCTCTCACCAGCCAGCTCCACCAAGGAAATACCAAAGCATTTCCAGGCAGGCCAAGAGATCACTCCAGCGTGTCCTCGGTCTGCCCTGGGGCCTCCTCCCAGTTGAACATACCCAAAACATCTCCCCAGGTAGCCATCCAGGAGGCATCCTAGACAGATTCCCAAAACACCAACTGACTCCTTTCAGTGTGGAACACAGGTCATTGCCATCCACAAATCCAGGATAAACACGAGTGCAAAATGCTATAATACAAGCAAATCAATTTTGTAGCAATGAATTACAGACTCACACCTTTAACTTCAGTAAAATATATTACATGTGAAACCCTGTGGTACAGACTTCGACTTACAGGGTCGGCATCTTGATGATTATTTAATGTAAAAGATGGCAAACTCCTTTCCAAAAGAAAAAAAAAAACTGGCTAAATTGACTTGACTGCTGAAAGATGTGAATAAGATACTATGTGAGCTGCTTCACATTCTGCTGCTTTAAATCACTGACAGCAGTTTGGGCTCCCGTGGCACTGCGATGTCCTCTAAAAACTGATGCTCAAAGGCGAAAGGCACGTTTCAAAATTCCTACATGAGACGGGATGATAAAAATGTGTAAAAATGCACATATGAAAGCTTTGAAGGTACATTCTGCACAGTTTCTAAAAGGTTGGACTCATCATGGATGATCCCTTGCCACCAGCTCAGGGTCCAGGGCTGGAAGCGTCCCGGTCCTGCTCGGAGCTCTCTGCCTCCTGGGGGGGTTCGCTTTCGGGGAGAGGCGGGGGATGCACTGACAGGTCCAGGCTGGTCCTGGGGCTCAGGTGCTCATCCTCGGTGCTTGTCTCACTAGACTGCTTGGCAAGACTGGGAGCCTTGGTTGTGTCCCTGGGGCTGCCAGCCATCTCTTCCAGATCAGAGTCTGAGTCCAGGGACCTCTCGCGAGAGCCAGAGGATCCCAAGGAGTTTCCTGGGTGAGGAACACAAACACATTCAGCTGTTCTATAAGTACTTTGGGCTGTCCCATAATGCATTAGGGCTGGGTGATATATCGATAGAATATCATATTGTGATTATGAGCATTCATATCCTCATCTATTTGAATATTGTGATATAGCCTAAACACTTGTTTTCTTGCATAATTAATTATAATGCACTATTCTTACACAAATTCCATTAATGTATGAGTTGTTGACGTAATTTATCAGTATAGCTGCCACATGCTCCATAACTATTAGTAAAACAATTTGCTTATCATAATCAGAAAAACTGAGAACCATCTGTTATATATTACTGGTTTCTACATAAGAATTTTAGGATATTGTGATAAACCTCTAAAAATATTGGGATATCATTTTCAGGGTATGTCGCCATAGTCAAATCCATTCCCTGGAATGAACAGCGAGGCACTCAGAGCAAAAATCCTAGTAACTGTATTGTCAGCATTTTCTAGTATTACACCCTGCAACTAGCCCTACAATCATATGTTGTCATATGTAGAGGTAACTACAGACCATTATATTATCATCCGTATTTTTTAAAATGCATTTTAACACAGGAGCCTTTCAGTTTTAAAGTAGTTTGTAAAACCTGAAGTGGATGGATGGACGGACGGACGGATGGATGGATGGATGGATGGATGATAGACCCCGAGGGAAAGGGGCAGTGGCTCAAAGTGTCCTACCTGACATGGATTATCTAGTCACCATAAACTGTACTGCCTACCGAAAAAGCTGCACTGTTAGCAGAGGCACTACAGCACTGGTCAGAAGGTCAGATCCTCACCAGAGAGGTCCTCCACCAAGTCCTTGGAAGGTACCCCGCTTTGTTGCTCTGCTCCGGCTGCTTCTTCCCCTGCCTCCACGCTCTCCTTGCTGCTGTCAGCGCTGAGGTCCTGGATCAAGGTGGAAGAGGTGCCATAGAATTGCCACAGGTATATCTTTCGCAACCGCACATGTTATTTCTACCCTCTTTGAAGTGTGTGTGTCAGGATGGGGGGGGGGGGTCACCTGGCTGTTCCTTTCGGAGGTGGAGCCGGCGGCAGGCCGGACAGGGCCGCTGCTGCTTGAGAAGATGCGGCTATAAAAAACGATGAGCGCCTCGACGATGCGAGCCTGGTGGGGATAGTCCACCAGCGAGGACAGGGACACGGTGGCCCCCGTGGGCCGCGGCCGCATCAGCGTGGGCCCAAACACTATCCCCAGGTTGGATGGGCTCATCTTGTTCTCCTGCTCCAGTGCCGCAATCCTGCAGAAGATCAACAATTTCGTTAAAAACACTCAACCCCATGACGTACAGTGGGGCCTCTGCCACCATTTCAGATTCATCTACTCATGAATCCATCTTCCAGCTTCTTATCCTGATCAGGGTCAGGGTGAGGCCTAGAGCAGGGCTCTCCAGTTGCGGCCTGAAGGAGCAGAATCCTACACAGGTTTTCAGATTTCCCTGCTCAGACACACCTGCTAAACCTGGTAATTAGCTGATTAAGGTGTGTGCTGAGCACAGAAATCTGCAGACTGTGGTGGATTCTGGACAGGAACTGGGCAACTGTCTACTCCTGGCCACCTGTGACAGGAAACAGCAGGTGCAGGGCTGGGGTACAGCGAGAATCACAGGGCACGCATGTACAGTAATACACCTTTTAGATTCATGAGATATAGACTCTGTGGTCACTCTGTTAGGTCAGTGTTTCTCAAACCGGTCCTCTGGGACTCCCAGTCAGTTTACACTTTTGCTCCCTCCCAGTAGGATTAGGGTTAGTGCAAGCAACCATTCTGCGAGCAAAAAAAAAGCACCTTGTTAATGAGAGCAATCAGAGGTTAACTGCCAGACTTGGTAAAGCCAACGGGAAGCCTAGAGCACATCTGTTATGGACCAAACATTAGGAAGGTATCTAGCACCTTGTAGAATCCAAGCCTCACAGAATCCAGGCTGTTGTGTAGGCAAAGGGAGGTGCTAGGCAGGCACTCCTAATGGAGAGGACATGACCCTGGGATCAACAGTCTACTTGTGATTTGTGTCCCCTTACCTGCAGAGGTGCCGGATGATGCCCTGCAGAGTAGCCAGGTTGGGCCCAGGCAGATCCAGCAGTATCACCCGCAGATGCTCCACCAGGACCAGCGCCTCGGGTTCTGTGGCCGCGCCCTGGTCCACTAGCTCCGAGCCCTTGACGCCCTCGGCTCCATCGCCCATCTCCCCCTTCAGACTCTCCTTGGCCATGCCCATCAGGTCGTTGTATATCCGGAATGGCATGACGGGCTCCGGAAGCTGGTGGGGGAGGATGGGGGCGTTAAGTCTGGTCTGTGAAGGACCACTGTGGTATGGTGCTTACAGTGAGCTTACAAAATGCCCAGATGGGGGTGACGTCTGAGTACGTGGAGAGTACCTGTCTGAGGTACAGTTTGAGTACGTTGCTGATGTCATGGGGTGATGCCTGGGACAGTTCCACTAGCTCCTTGCCGTTCTCGAAAGCCTGGCAGAGCTTCTCTACCCGCGTCTTCACTCCGTTCACCCGGTAGATGCCCTGCGTTAGAGTGAGAACCAGCCCGGGAGCAACGATTACAACCAGTTTCATCCGCATATCCCACAATGCACCAGCCCCCCCGAATCGCGCCAGCCCAGCCACGGGGCGCCAATGACGCACCTTCATCTTCAGCGCCCGCCGCTCAATCTCCAGGATGCATTTGGTGATGATGAAGGGCACGCCGTCGGAGCTGCTCGCCGACACCTGGGAGAAATCCCTGCCGAACAGCTGCAGTCGACCCTGCAGCCGCTTGTGGCCGCACTGGATGGCCAGCGTCTCCAGGCACTTCTTGTGGCAGGCCAGGAAGCACTGAAGGGTCACGGCGGGAACAGTGTGGGAGATATGAAGTGCCTTCATAGCATACGTGTGATCACATGATGGTTGACACGAGCATCTTGGTGCTATAAGGTGCTGAGAAAAGTATGAGCTGGTCTTTTCCCATTTAGCCTCCGTGGTTTAACCATGACAATCTACTGGCTCTGGGGTATTAGACTCTTTTCAATTCACATAGTCGACAGAGTGACTTCATTGCTGGGCCCTTAACCCCATATTGACCCTGCTTTCCTAACTGTCCATTGCTTTTGGAGAAAAGCTTCTGGTAAATAAACAATTACAATTGTACTATGGTGTTTTACAAGTCATCCTGGATCAAGAAAACTGACACAAATAGTCACCAGTCCCTGCAGGAATACCTCTGTTTCTGAATGAGTAGACATCACTGTCAATCAAGCAGGGATGACTTTTGATCAAAGACATTTACAAATGATTTAATTAACCTTTTAATCATCTGACAAGTTATTGGTCGCTAAGTAGCTTGATTGTTAGCCACCAAAATGTGTTCTCCTGCAGAAATGCATCACATGTCGTATCAGGAAGTGTACGAAAGTACCCGGTAATGAGTCAGATTGTCTCACCTCCTCACACTCAGCCCCCTGGAAGTACACGTAGCTCTCACATTCCCGGCACTTAGACGGCGCGCGCAGCTTGCGCAGTCGATGCGTCTGCGCAGCCTTGGACAGCCCCACGTTGCGGAAGGGCCCAGTCGGTACCACCATTTCAGGTTCGATCCCGTTTATGCCTGGTGGACACAGCAGAATGCTCTGTTAGCAGCTGACAGTGAGCACGTCTCACGGGACATCACTCCATAAAGGTACCACTCCAGCACTCACTCTGCTCCAGTGATCCCACCCCGCTCTCCTTCTCGTTCAGGTCCTCCGTGGAGGACATGGTCCCTGTTGAGGGGGACCTGGCCATTTTGGTGATGTCACCTGGAGAGCAGAGAGATGCAGGAGGTCACATGGCTTGACACTAATGTTCCGCAATGCGTGGCGATGTCCATATGGTTGCCATTTATGGAACGGAATGACTGAAATGAGCGGGAAAGCCATCCTGGGCCCTGTCACCGTACCTGTGCTGGTTGCCGGGGACTCCAGGCCGTCGCCACCTACGCTGTCAGTGTCACTCACTGTCGAGGGCCAGGATTTGTGGGTCTGGTGGCCTCGCCCTGAACCATGGAGGGCTAGTCAGCAATCATATTTACTGATAGGCAATCATGTCCATATCGATCATATCAACTAATTGGACATCAACAGTAATCGAATTTACTAATCACCCTTCAGGTTTACTAATCTCCCATCAGGTTTATTAATCACCCTTCAGGTTTACTAATCTCCCATCAGGTTTATTAATCACCCTTCAGGTTTACTAATCTCCCATCAGGTTTATTAATCACCCTTCAGGTTTACTAATCTCCCTTCAGGTTTACTAATCTCCCATCAGGTTTATTAATCACCCTTCAGATTTACTAATCTCCCATCAGGTTTACTAATCTCCCTTCAGGTTTACTAATCACCCTTCAGGTTTATTAATCACCCTTCAGGTTTACTAATCTCCCATCAGGTTTACTAATCACCCTTCAGGTTTACTAATCACCCTTCAGATTTATCAACCATCCTCCTCGTTTCACACCGTGACCATGCCAGATATGTAACAGCCACTGCTTGTGGAAGCTCTGTTCTGAATGACATGATGTTGTTGTGACCCCTGTAGCATTATGCCACAGCAGGAGATGCTGGGTACTGTCCCCCCCCACTCACCCCTCTTGGGTTTGTCTTTGGCATTGCCACTGTCCCCAGGGGCTCCCTCTCCGGAGCTGGGTGGGGTCTCGGTGCTGCTCTGCCGCTCTGTGTTGAAGCTGTCATGACGGGCACGGCCCCCAGATCTGGTGTGAGAAGGAGGAACGGAAACTCATCATCCGGGTCTGAACCAAGGTGAGGGGTATGAATACAGAGCTGTTAGCCTGAATATGGCCACTTACTGGCTGCAGGGGGCGCTGTAGGGCTCGAAGACGTAATGGGTTTCAGGTTCCTCGGGCATCTGCAGGTCCTTGACATGAGCGCCGTACTGTTGACCTGGGTCATACAGCTTGCTGCTCTCGCACAACGTCTGGTAGTGCACTGGCAGCGGGGCTGTCTGTACATGCATGATCTGATAGTAGGCGATGGTTCCCTGGAAGGGGAGGGGGGAAGAGGGTTGACGAATGAGCTTCCTGTATGAGACTCTGTCATGTCACAGTCTGAACAATGGTTAGTATGTCTGACACTCTGTTGATTTACAGCTGTACTGTCATTAAATCTCATGATGACTTCCCTCTTTTAGCAGGGAAATGGGCTGCAACTATGAGTCAGAGGCAGGAGTGGAGCCAGACCTTGTATCATGGGTTGACCAGACTAAACCCAATAATTCTACTAGGGAAGTATTTTGTCAATTGCGAACATTATCCATCATCTCGCCAGCGATTTGGCAACATGCAGCGGCTGACTCATTGACGGATGGGGGGCAGCTCTGGTTTACTAAATTAAATGGTCCAGATCTCATTTTTATTTCTTAGGTGAGGGGTGGCTAGTGAGGTGACTGCATATTTACTGGGGGGGGGGCATGGCCACCCCTGGGCACCACTTAGATCCACGCCTGGCTAGAACATCAGAAACATCAACCTTATCATCTCCGTGATGAACATTAGCGCACAATTAGGGCAAGACCACAACCAAGGTGAGGTTCTTCAGTAGAGGAACAAACTGGTGCTTCAAAGGAAGACTGGAGAACAACCCTACCAGCATCCTAAGAGCAGCGATATGAAAGACAGCAAAGCATAAGCCCTATCCTCATTGATTTTAAGGCCTACATTTGCCAGACGGTCAGCTGGGCCTCGGCACTCACCGCTCGCAGGATCTGGTCGCTCTGCTTGATGAGCTCCTGAACCTGCCGCAGCACGTTGACCTTCACGTCCTCCAGCTCCTGGTGCTGGGTGGTGGCATCAGCGATGCAGGTGCGGTAGGTGGCCTCAGCCTCCTCAGCCTGACGTCACACAGACACACAGACACAGACACACACACAGAGATTAGGTATCTGTATCTTTGTGGGGACTCTCCATTAATTTCTTTTGGCATAACCTTACTCCCAACCCAGCCCTACCCTTAACCAAAAGTGACCAAACTAAATGCAAAACTTTTGGAATTAAAAATTTTTTGAGTGCATTCATAAATTTTTATAAAAATGAAGTTATCTTCTTGGGGGGCCGAAAAAATGTACCCACAAGGTAAAAATAATAGGTTTTTATCACATTGTGGGGACATTTGGTCCCCGCAACGTTATATGCACACTAGTGGCCAAAATTGTGGAAAGACCTCCAATTTTTAGAGATTGCAGAACTTCATCAACTGTTGTTCCAGTTACTCATTTGATAGTGTAATGTATGATATTTGTAACATTCTTTGATGGTTTATAAGCATTACCATCAATACTTGTGTAGTAATTTTCAAAGTGTAATGCTACGTTTCCACGATTTTCGGCACTACTATACATGCCCCCCCCCCCCCCCCCACACACACACACACAAACACACACACGCACACATGCACGCACGTGTGCATGCAGAATAAATTCGTAAGTCCCATTTCTGTTGACTTAGTAAGTTCTGGAAATTAAACAAAAGTTGGATTACATGAGGACTTTTTGGTTCCCGATACAATAACATATGATGAGGAGGCCTGACTTCAGGTCATCAGGTGACTGAGTGACTGACTGAGTCCTGTAAATAAGTTCTCCAGTTTCTTCCTGCGTTTTTAGCCGCTGCTAAAGAGCGACGAGCCATAAGGGAACGCAGACCTTATTCCGGGCCTCCTCCTCCAGCCGCTTCTTGCGATCCAGGGCCTTTCCTGAGCTGCTGCCCGCACTGCTCTGCTCCTCCTCGGCCTTGCTGGCCACCGCCTTGGCCTTGTCGTACTCCTCGTAGCGCACCAGGTAGGCCTGCTTCGCCTTCCGCAGGTTAGCCTCAGCATCAGTCTGCGGGAAGGATGGCACACACACTCAGCAAGCTCTTAGTGTCTGGGTTTACGCTGTACTTCAACATGATGAATACTTTTTGCAGGTGTATAATTTACCGCTGTGGGACTTTCTATCCAGTGACTAATTCTTACAAACAAAGAAGTGTAAAATTTCATTTTTTGCTGGGACTTGGGTATTAGCAGACACTGCATAACAGGACCCCTGCCTTGTGCCCATTGCTTCCGGGATAGGCTCCGGACCCCCCGCAACCCAATAGGATAAGCGGTTTGGAAAATGGATGGATGGATGGATGGATGGATGCATGCATAACAGGACGTCATTCCCTGTGGTGCAGAGAGAGGGCGCTGTTGGGAGAAGGGGGCTCTCACCAGCTTCCTCCTGGCCCTCTGCCACTGCTCCTTGATCTCTTTGCGTCTCTTCTCGTGCTCCTGCCTTCGGTGTGACAGAGGCTGGCGGGGGATGGGTTTGCAGCGTCAGTAAGGGTCACATGACGCGTGGTGGTGCGATGATGGACACTGCATGGGACTCACCTGCAGGAAGGTCTGGCTGTGCTGCGACACTGAGGAGTGCAGCATGCTGGAGCTCTGCTCCTGGTCCTGCTCCAGCGCCACCGAGTAGATGGAGAAGAAGGGCATGTGGGGCTAGCAGTGGGGGAGAAGCAGAGCAGGCCGCTGTCACTGCTGTCCGTCAGTATCACTCAGCATCTCAACATCACTTCTCCATTTCCATGATGTTTATATTTACATCAGTGTTTCCCAATCTGGTCCTCAGGCGAATACGAAGTAAAAACATGAACCGGCTGGATTGGGAAACTCTGATTTACATACATTTGACAAGCACTTTTTTTCCATAGGTACCTCCAAGTGACCTTAAATGAACGTATTCTGCCGTCACTGAGAAAATGCAAAAGTCAAAACACAAAATTTCCATACAAAGCAGTGAGGACATGTAAAAACATCAGCGAAGCATAAAATACGAGTGCTTTTCCAGTGCTTTGTGTTTTCCTCTTTTTTGTGTAGTCTTAATTTGTTTTAATTTTTTTAAAAATCTTTTTGCATTCTAAACATTTTCTGTGTTGTCTTTCTTAATTCTTTAGCATTTTCAGATGTTTTTCCTTAATGTATTGCATTTTTGCATTCCACCAGCATATCAAAAGACTAACTAAAGTGCGATTCACACCTATTCCTAGTCCATGTAGGTTTTACCCTGAGACACTTCTGTTTGTTGATATTTTTCCTATATAGATCAAAACCTTTGAAATTAACAAATGAAGCTACAGCAAAGTGAACTAGACCAATCCGGACGGAGCTGGTTCCAGCCAGATATAGCTGGACTGAATGGAGTCGATGACCGAAGTCTCTAAAACACTCGTTCACTCATGGTTACCTGTGCCAGACTGTGCTTGCAAGAGTGATACAGTCTCTGCAGGCCCTTGGAGAACTCCATCTCTGTCCGACATAGAGAGAGAGGGAGACGAGCATAAGTGACGGAGGAGGGGTGAGCAGTAGGTGGAGCTGTGCCAAACGCCATGGAGTCACACCCACCCAGCCCAATCCTCTTCTCCACGTAGTTGATCACGTCCTTCATGTACTTGGAGATGCTCTTGGCGTAGGTGAGGGCTGACTCCACACCCCCCTCGCTATGCTGGAGAATGATGTCCACCTCTTCTGCAATCAGAGCTGACAGACAGCCGGACATTTACATTTAGTTAGCAGACGCTTCTGTCCAAAGCGATGTATAGGTGACGCAAAAAGCCAAATGTGCAGCTAGATTGAGCTTCTAATGAACATCCAGATACAAGCGTAAGCAGTATTGGAGCAGGAGATGTGCAACATGGATCTAACAAAGTAAGAATCTAATAAAACAGCTATTCAAATTGCAACACTAAGAGCATGTCGAGCCATGTTGGCTCACAGGGGTATTCCTGGAGCAGATGGGTCCTAAGACTTAAAAACCATCCTCTCCTCCAACAAGATGGAAGAGGATCCAAAGTCACAGGTCATCTATTTATGGAGTATGCACCATCTATTATTAATGTTACACCATTACTACTTAGTGATGTTCTGAGGGCAAAAGGGAAAATGATTGTTTCAGGGGGATAACCAATCAGATTGTAGTGTTGGGGTGTGGTTTAATCAATCAGATGTCTTGGTCCCGCCTCCTCTAGTTGTGTGTCTTGTGACACAGCTATTTCCTAAATACCAATCCTTAAGTTTAAATAGCTATATTCTGTCACTCACATTGTGGCTTCAGGCAATACAATGACAAAAATAACGAAAAAACAATTCAAGCAAACGGATCTCTTGGTGCTGGTGAAGCACCACCTCAAGGTGTGCCGTCTTCACCGCTCCATCTGCCACTTCCTGCCTTGCCTTTCACTTCCCTTTCAGGGAGACGGCACTGTAACAGGCAGAGAGGAAGTGAGCGAGCACCCTTACCGGCGTCTGGCAGATCGCTTTTCGTCAGAGGTGTGTCTGTCCCCTGGCTTGCCGCTCCATACAGGTTCTCCATCGACTGAAAGCATAGGCAGGTTCTTAACCCACGGCAGGGGGAACGTTATATTTCGACAGCGGTTTAAAAGAGAAGGTTCCCGTTCTAACAAAATTACATGCCAACAAATTAATTATAGAAGCTGGCAGTGTCCAGAAGTTAGGGGGTTTCGGTGGACAATGGTGGCCAACTCTGCGGTCCAATCAGAAGCTGCAGGGACGTTCACTCACCCTGCTCTTCTCCGTGGGTGGCAGTGCCAACAAGGTGCTGCTGTCGACTTCCCCCATCAGCAGCTCCGACACGCTGACCAAGCCAGTGACGGAGGGAACAAAGAAATGAGAGGGGAAGGGAGAGATGAGACGAGGCGGCAGTGATTTGAGACATGGCTGCTGAACGCTGACCTGCCCCTATGTGAAAACCTGCATCAGACCCCGGTGGTCTGCAAGAAAACCCCCAAACGTTCTATGGGCCTGTTGGGCTGTTCGAGCGGAAAAAAAAGTGGCGTGTCGTCAAACACCGAGCAGGGGATTCCAGGCGTCAGGCGCTCCATGACTCAGAGCCAGGGAAGAAGTCATCCAGTTTTCAAAATAACCTCTTACCTGCTCTGACCAGTGTTCTGACAACAAAACAGACATACAAAAACAGACAAGCAGGGACAATAGCCTTAGCAGGAACTGGGTCTCGCCCCACCCACGAAGTTTCAGAAGAATGACTCATATGCCAACATCTCAGTCTGGAGTCGCTATGTCCTTCAGCCATGGAGTTAACACTGTGCCTCGGCGCTGACCCTTGCTGCTATATATTAACCCTATTTGTTTGTGCATCAATGGGTCAGCACAGGCAAGAGCAGAGAAGCCCTAGTGGTAGTATGGTTGAGTGGCCCAGCAGGCTAAGCCTCTGCGTCGGAGGTCAGAAGGTGGCTGGTTTGAGCTTGGCTCAACAGAATAGTCATGTCTGTGGGCCCTTGAGCGAGGTCCTTAACCCCCAACTCAATGGGTGCTGCTACAGGTGGCAGCCCTTCGCTGCCCAGGTTGCTCTCACCTACAGGTGTGTCATGGGGAGCAAGAGTGAGGATGAGAATTTCCCCTTGGGGATCAATGGAGCATCATTACTATTATTGTTATTCCAAACAGGTATGCGAATCGGCACGCTAAAAGGAGGCTGATACTATGATCCCCACTGATCGTGAGGAAGCATCACCGCTAGACCGGACCCCAAAATCCGTAAGAGAGCTCTCAGCTGGAGTTCTGATTGTCAGCTCTGTAGCTGGGCAGCGTGGCTCCTCTGAAGAGAGCGAGGCAGAGAGCGTACCTGCTGCTGAAGGCCACCGCGATCATCTCGATGGCCTTCTCGAACTCCTTCTTGTCGACTTCGGTGCTGGATTCAAAGTGGAAGCCTGAGTAGAGGGGGAAGATCAGGCAGCCGGGTATAAGCCTAAAGGTCGCCCAGCCGTGTTCAGCGCCTATCTGTTCACTGTCAAACTATATTTGTTCACCTCAACTGTGTTCATGATTACTGACATTATAACAGCGCAATATGAACAGTAGGTGGTATAGTTGTTAAGGAGCTTTGTCACCCTGAAACCGCCTTCACCTGCTAAATACAGACGTATACTGTAAATAGTCTATGTGTATAGTATAAATCTAAAACCATTCAAGTTCTTAGATCAAAGTCTTTGCTAAACACATGAAAGTTAGGTAATGTTACCAGTGCTGTTATCGGTCCAGGGTTCACACATCCTGAGACTTGGAGAACTTAAGGGCTTGATGAGGTGACACATTGATCTCCCAGCAAACTACCAGCCAGTGACGACGAAGGCTACGCTAAGCTAAGTATCAGCTGCGTATTGTGAGACGTCAGCAGCCACCAACAGCCACTCTACATGACAAAACCGCGCTATTAAAGGATGCTCAAAAACTCAACAATCTCACATTTTATTCTCATGTCTTTGTTAAATGAATATATTTGGGTTGATGTGGACTGGGGGGGTGTCCCATGAGCCAGGATTTCTTGCGTAGCCAAATTTAAGGGAATCTTGAATAAATGTAAGAAATCCTGCTTCACTTAACACCCCAAGCCTGGTCGTGTTTATCAACCACTTATGAATTACTGAAAAAGCCAGAATAAGTTGTGAATCATACTGAAATGAAAAATTTTCCAGTAGTTTAATTGACTTCTTTTGAGGCTTGTCTATGTATATAGGCATATTTTTATATGGTTGGCAGGTTTTTTAATAAAAAGTGTGATGGTAAAATGTCAGTACAGTGCCCTGGTTCTAAAAAGGTTCCACATCCAGTCCCAGATGATCTCAGTGGGTCCCCAAAGAGGGAACACGGATTGACAGGATCTGATCATAAGCCAGACAGCTGTGGCCGCCGGAGCGCTGACCTTTGACCCTGGAGATGAGCGTTCCAGCTGCGGTGAGCGTCTCCACGGTGTTCAGCAGCGGGTAGGTCCCGATGATCTGCCGCAGGTTCCGCAGGACCTCTCCCAGGCACTCGTGGGCCGCGGCTCGCCGGCTCTCCTGCTTCTCTGCCATGAGAAAGAGAGCAGGCAGCTGTCAAGCGGACGAGCCGAAGCGATTCCCAGGCCCCCGCATCGCCGCACCCCGGACATAACCCACCTCGTTTTGGTCATTTACATGACAGGCTTATCTGGGTTGCGGTAAGACTGAAATATCGGAACACATTCCACAGCGACGTGGGGAAAGCAATGCAAACAGCTGCTCAACCACCCTGTCGTTATACAGAACCGTGCAAAGGCCTCAAGCAGTCAAAGAAAACGATATTTAAAGGATCTTCATTCTGGAGCAAAACAATGTTATTATGCCAGTCAAAGTGTGTCAGCTCAGCCAATTCAAAACCTCTCCTAGAGTCACCACAGCGTTCGCAGCAACCATCTAACGTAACCATGTGTTCTTTGACTTGACCATACCATTGACCATAAATGACCTGCTCAGTACCTCACCGAGTTACCGAACTACCATATTGGCCCGAATATAAGATGACCCCCCCCACTTTTTGGCAACTGTTTTTAGGAAAAAAAAGGTTTTCGGAATACCAAATCCTCCTTTCGTAAACAAAAATTATTTTATTTGACAAGAACACATAATAAGTTAACCAGCAATCACAGCATAAGAAACAACCACAGCAAATGGATTAAAATAAGTGTATTAAACAGCAAATATTCAAAAAACACAAATGTATTATTTGGGGGGGAGGGTAGATAATGAATATTACAAACTCCACAATCCTTGAGGGTACAGAATGTTTTCAGTGCAGGAAAAAGGTTAAGCCATGAAATGAGCTGCATTACTGTCTTTATTAACAGCCACTGTCAATTTAATACTTGCAGCGGAACAGACGGGGAACCAAAACTTTACACAGTACTCAGTGTCACACGCTTAACACGCGCATGGTCAGGGATGCCAGTCTCATACGCATCTGACACTCGCACTTTTCGACTTTCACGGTCATGTAAGAAAACAAATGGCAAATCTATATCACAGTAAGTCAAAACAGCCGTAACAAAATATCGTACTGCCATATATTCCATTTTTTTGTCCTTCCCTGAATATAAGACAACATCACTTTTTGGGATGTATCTCGAGCCGTCTCATATTAGGGTTAACACTGTTTGTTTGTTTATTTATTTAGTCAATGCTGTTTCTTTATTAACATTGATTCATTAATTCAACTGGAGATTAAATTTAATGAATACGTGGAATGAGGAGGACTCTGGGAGCCAAAGTGTCATTTTTCTAGCCATCTAACATATCAATAACTTTTTAGAGAACAAAAGAAATTCTTGTTAGTTTTTATTGTGTTACTCTTAATTGGCATATGTTCTAATGTTAAATAGTGTATTTTGTCTCCGCAGATATACAGCAAGATAAATAGTTTGAACCTTTTTCTGTGACTGCTTAAGACCTTGGCACAACACACACGCGTACAGATGGATAAAGTCTAATAATATAAATTATGTGAGTGAATCCGAATACAATCATCAATGAGGAAGCTGTTAGCAGTAATATAGCGGCAAACACAAGCCTGTAGCTGTCAACGCTGAACACGGAAGCCTGAATCATCAGCCTAGAGGCTGTTTGACTCATCGCACCAGTAGCGTGACGGTCCTCTACAACAGAAGTCGTGTCATCTTTGCTGTGTGGGGACAGGCGTCTCGTGAAACTGGCAAGGGCTGGAGAGTGACGCCTTCCCCCCACCTCCCTCTGATCGCCTCATCCTACGTAACGTTTAAGTTTCTCTTTGATAGGGCTCAGCAGGTACCACACACAAATGGCAACTGAGGACAAGCCAAACTTCAAGGAACACGTTTGCAGATACACAAATTTGCGGAAACCCTCTCAATTTGACATAAATAAGTACTAAATAAACAAATACCAGGCACATTACTTTATGTGTGGGTTGTTCCATCTCACTTCATCCGATTTAAGAAAAATTTCCCATCCAACCACCTCAGATTTTCCTAAAAAAAAATCCAGGAGGAAGATATACTTCCTAACAGCAAAAGTACAACATTTCAGATCTCCACTGTAGCTAGTTTTCTCAATTTTTCTTTTTTCACTTTTTATTCATTTTTTTAGGCAAATATGAATTGGTCAGGTGAGAGGCGTACAATGACCTGACATGGAATGACCTGTAAAACGGTTTTTATTGTCGTGATTGTACTGGACTGTTCTGCACTACACAACAAAGAAAATTCCTCTTATGTGAAGTACTTTGGGTTAAATAAATGATTACGATATACGATTCTGCTAAATCACGCCTTTACCCACGAAGGGGTAAGCGTGACACGTCAGCTTATAATCACACAGGTCTGCATGTGAGTCAAGGTGGGAATCTGAACAGGAAATATGGTAATTTGCATCAGATGCATCTATCCATGAGGTATCCAGACATATTTCTGCAACACACACTAGTGGCCAAAATTGAGGAGCACCTCAAATTTTTTGAGATTGCAGAACTGTATTAAACTGTTGCTACAGTTACTTATTTAAACGCCCAGTGTATGATATTTGTAAAATCATACATTAGACAATTTAATAAGTAACTGGAGCCAAAATGGACCATGACTTCCCCCCCTTTCTAAATTCACACCTAGGACCTGTCTATGCCAGTCGCGGCAGTTGCGGATGATAAAATTTAAGAGGTCTGCAAATATTGTACCCATCATGCACTGCAGTAGTAGGCAAATTTCACAAACATGCTTTTTTTCATTAAATACATGCCTCGACAACATTGTTTGACTACAAAACCCCAACTGGGGTCACCGGAGCCAATCCCAGGAACGACAGGTGCAGGCAAGAACCAACAGGGTGCAGGCAGGAACCAACAGGGTGCACACGCAACTATGACTTAGAGTCACCAATCAACCTATCGTGCACACTGTTGGAGGAAACCCACACAAACACGGGTAGAGTGTGCAAACTCGACACAGGAAGGTCCTACACCTGACCCCGGGACCAAACCAGGAACTTCTAGCTGCGAGGCAGCAGCACTAACCACTGCGCCACTGCACCACTGCACCACCCCATTACAAGCTACTACAGTTCAAACCTGTTTTAAGTATTATACCAGATATTTTTTTGTTATCGCTCCCACC